>NC_083329.1:46681756-47321489 GCF_963455315.2 Globicephala melas | reverse complement strand
GATAAGCCCTTTAGTAAAATGTCTGCGTCTTGCACATGGAGTTGTGGGGGAAGTCAGGGGATTCTTACTGGTGCCGTGGAGGGCACTGTGTGTGTGGTTCATCTCAGCCCTTACACGGAGGGTAAGGCAGTAGGATACCTATTTTCCAGATGGGAAAAGCTAAGGTAGAGGAGACTATAGACGTGATGCTCAACATCTCACTGTTAATAAGAGGCAGAGCCAGGCTTAGAATCCTGATGTATTTAATCCTGAAGCCTGGACTTATTTACTACCTTTTGCATTATCTCCAGGGGTTGGGATTTTATCTTCCTGATACTCGAGATGCTCCCAGAAATAGGCAGGAATCAATTGAGAGCTTGTGGGGTTGTTCAACAATGCAAGGGCTTCAGAAAATTCCTCTCCAGACATGCAATATGACGCTGTAGGGGATGTCTACATCTTTCCTGCCCCAAGACAGCCTGCCCTTCTGGTCTCTGGTTGGAAACAGAAAGAATTCTGCCTGGCTCCTCTTCCCTCCCCCTTACCTCCTGCCCCCAGAAGATCCTGAAATCAAAGAGGACCTCACGCCTGGTTTGCCCTTATCTCCATTGGTACCCCAGACTGCCCAGCTCTGCATTTTCTATTTTCAGAGGGCTTAGGTTAATCTGAAAGTCCTGCCAGAGACCACCCACCACCCTTAAATAAACAGCTCACCTTTCAGCCCAGAGCCGACCTCTCTGCCTGGGATGTTTGATAGGCCTGGTCTCACCGAATGTGGCTAATTAGCCCTAACATCTGTGGCGCTTTCACAGATGTCAGAGCCAGAAAACCCGGTCTGTGGAGTCACTTCTTCTGAAAGCCCTTACTTTGGCCGGTCTCCCCGCTCCAGGGCAGTGAAGGCCAAAGCCGAGAAGGCATGTGGAGGGGATAAACACTACAGACTTTGGCTGAAGCCTGGATGTGCAGAGCCAGCAATGCTCCAGGCTACAGAGCCACACGTGGGGACCCCCGCTCTGCTCTGCTCCAATTTGCTCCTGGGGCAGGGATTTGAGTGATGGTTAGAAGGAGCTTAGAGTTCATTTGCAATTCTTCAGGAGCTTCTCCTGCTTATCATCTAAAGAGGAAGTGACCACCTCAGCCTAGGACTGGCGTGTGTAGGGCATGCTGGACCCACCTGAAGTCACTTCCTTGTGCTTGTCACTCTGTTGTCTCATCTTTGTTCCTGCAGACAGCTTTGTCCCTGTAGTAAGAGCCCTAAGTTGAAGATGACCCCTGAGCTAATCTGCAAGGACAGCAGAAGGTGGGGAGAGACGCCCTGGGACAGAGTGAAAGGAAGCCACACTAGGAAGATGATGGATCAGTTCAACCACTAGGGTTCAGGCAGGAGAACCAGGAGGCCCAGATGCCTGTAGGTAGCTCGCAAAGAGCTCTTTCAGTTAAATATTTCACTTTAAAGCTTAATGGCTTACAGCAACAATTTATTATCCTTCCTGGTTCTGTTCTGGGTTGACTGGGCTCAGATGGGTGGTTCTTGTTTAGGCTGTCTCATGCTGCTACTGTCAGATGAAGGCTGTGCTGGCGTGTCTGAGGGCTCAGCTAGGCTGGACCTCCGAATCAGCTCACTGACATGGCCAGCTGTGGATGTAGGACATGGGCTAGGAGCTCAGCTGGGATGGTCAATACCCAAACACCTACCCGGGACTTCTCCATGTGGCGTGGAAGTGAGCAGCCAAGAGAGCAAAAGCAAGTTTTCCAAGAGGCCCAGGTGGAAGCTGTAAGGCCTCAGAAGTTCTAGAATGTTACTTCCACCATGTTGTACTGGCCAGGCAAGTCACTGAGGCCAGTCCATTTTCAAGAAAGGGGGTTAGACTTCTCTAGATGTGAGGAGTAACATGTGCCTACAGGGCCCTGAGGTAAGGACAAGATGGTTGCAGCCTGGAATCTATTGTCTCCTGATCTTGCCAGGTAGATTGTGGAAAGCTAGTATGAGGGTTTTCTCCAGGTCCTGTCTTATGTTGCTTGGCAACAGTGAAGATGGCGAGGGTACCTCACATATGTACTTACAAAGCATTTTTCCCATCCACATGATTTGCCAAAGAGTGAGCAAGAGGTTAGTGAGAGGCAGAATACTCTCGTGTCTACCTCTGTTGAAGAGAAGAGACAGACTGGAAGCAGCTCAGTGACTTTCTTTACGTGACTTGGGTCTTCTGCCATTGGCCAAGCTCAAAGCCTACTCGTTTTGGCAGGACATACACTCAGTAGATGAAATGTCCTCTTGCCCCAGTCTCCCGGGCATTCTCAAGGCCTGGTGGCTTCTTTCCATGACCCCTGGGCAACAGGGTCACTCTTGGGTTCTGACCTGGCTCTCCTGCTCTTTGCTGAATGCCTGGCTAACTGGCTTTACTTCTCTGTGGCTCAGTTTTTCCATGCTTACTATGAAATTGGAGTCAGGAGTGGGGATAAAACAAAGGAGTCAGAGAAAGTAAAACCTCCCTGGGTGGTACAGAGTGGGAACTGCCCAGAGGCAGACAAAGAGGCCATTTCCAGCTGGCCCCACTGGCACCTCCCTTGCTGCTTTCCAGGTCACTGGTCCAAGGAGAGCACAGATCAAGAGCTAGCTACTGGTCAGATCCCCAGCTCAGAGCAAGCTCTGTGCATCCAATAGTGTGTGGAACCTGCAAACTGCCCCAGTCTTTAGCCAGTTGAAATATGAAAAGTAATCCTGTTTTGCCTAAATACACTCAAATCATTCAGTTGTGTGTGTGTGTGTGTGAGAGAGTGTGTGTGTGCGCTTAATGAGACGGTTGATATTTTAAAACATTGCATTAGTAGACTTGGTATTCGTCCTTCCTCCCCAAGTACCTACCCCAATTCTTCTATGTCTTAGCTGTTTGGGGGGTGGACTTGGCTGGTACTAGGGTCAACACAAGTGAAGACCATCTGTAACACTGGCTGGAGACTCCTGCACGTGGCAGCTAGTCTGGAAATCAGGGTCCCAAATGCCAACAACATTGATGGCTAACAGCTCAATTTCACATGCAAGTACCTTTCTGGGACCCTGGCCTTGAAAGTCTGGAGAACACAATTGTCACACCCACGAGCAACTACACCATGCTTGTGTTGGGAGAAAAGTGCTTCACGGGTGGAGTGAGCTAGTGTGTCTTCCAAAAAGGCCAGACATGGGGTAAGAATGGAATTTTTACCCCAAGAAGCAAGCTCTGTTTTGACCCTGACACAGGGTTAAGAGGAGAAAACTCACAGCATACAGAGAGAATAAAGCTCTGAAACATGATTTTCCTCCCCGAAAAGCAGCCCAGGAAGTGCTGCCCCCTGTTGCCAGCATAAACACTTATGTGTAGCCTGGGCCACCAGTAATAAAATGTAAAACACACAGAGCCCAAGTCAACAGGCAGTGAGGGCCAGGACATGTGGTAGGTTCCAGTCTGGTCTGGGAGGTTCTTATCGGCATATATATATATATATATATATATATACATACATATGTATACATATATATATATATACATATATATATATATGGCATACTTCTCTCTCTCTCTCTCTCTATATATATATATATGCCATATATATATGGCATACAGAAGTATTTCAGATCTCTTGGAAAGGCTGATAAGTCAGAAGGCAGTAGATGAAATTCAAAAGATAGAGCTTGCAAGATGAATGCTATCTCTCTGCTGTCTGGAATAAAGCAAGAACAAAATTGTGCTGTGAGCTGGCCTGGCAGGAGCTGTCTGTAGAGGTTTCCAGCCCCCAGGCCAAAGGAAAGAGCAAGACTTTAAAGATCTGGGGAATTAGTGGTCTGGCTCTAGCCATGTTGCCCCAGTAGGACTCTGGAGCTCATCATCTCTACTTGGGGAAGGATCTGATTTACTGGATGGGAGGCATCTATTTTTCCTTGTTCTAAATCTTAGGGGTGGGTGCTGAGATCTAGAATGTTGAAATAATTACAAAGAGTAGGAAACCCCAGTCTTTCCCTAAAGATCTTGAAAGGCCCTATTCAGAAGATTTTTTTAAAACCTGCAACAGCAATGTTATGTTAAGTTCTCCTGTGGAATTTATTCCTTTATTCTTTTTCATACCCATCGAAATCCCTCAGCTGAGAGGAACAGCTCTTCCATGTCCCCAGCCTCACTTTACTCTCTGCCTGCTGGTTAGCTTTCACACCATGCAGGCCTGGGGACTTCTCTGATCAAGGGGTCTCTGGTTTCTCTAGTTGGAATGTACTCCTCATTTGTTTGTGGCAAGCTATGCCCTTTCTTTAAAATCTGGATCATAAATAGATGTGTAATTACTTAGGAGGAGGGTTTATAAGAAAATTCCAGGTAAAGATGATAGAAGAATGTGTCTCTGCCTTTATCTTTTGAAATGATTTGGAACCATTAAGGAGAAATAAAATAGAAAAAAATTACATGTGATGAAACTAGAAATCAGGCACACCTTTGAGACACAATTGGAGAAGAAGCCTGCGCAGCCCTCCAAAAACAAGTTGCACAGCCTGAAGGTCAAACAAATGACCCCTCCTTTAGAATGACAACGGTCAGGGACACTGGAGGGTTCTTGAGGGCAGCGTGGCCTGAGGAGGGCTGGGAGTCCGGGCTTAACGAGAAAACATGGTAGAAACACATGGACATGTGTCTTTGCAAAAATATGCATACCAAGGTGGAGGCCCAAATAGGAAGGTGTTGACCGAAAAGAAATGTACAACATGAGAGTTGTGAGTTAAGTCTTATTTGGGGCAAAATGAAGACTATGGCCTGGGAGACAGGCTCTCAGACAGCTCTGAGCAACTGCTCTGAAGACATAAGGAGGGAGGTCAATATATATGTGATTTTGGGGTAGGGGGAATACATGGAGTCAAGCACACATTTTGGCTGAAGGTCGCCGCTAGTCACAAGGAGCAGATGCCTCCATTAATGATTTTAGTGCTTCTCTAGATATAAGAAATGCAAGAAATTGGGTTCATAAAATCTTCTGGACATATCTAACTATCTCCAGGCCTGTTCTTCCAGTTTTTCCCAGAGCACAGAGTGCCTCATTCTTGATCTCTGCCCTGAAATCCTTTCAGGGTGTGTTGAAAGTCAGCGACTGCAGTGGCCATTGACTTCATCCTGTAGAAGCAGATGGTGAGGGACAATTTTTCGTCCCCAGAGGGAGGGCAACTGACTTTCAGTTACTGATCTTGGTCACCAGAAGGAAAGTAAACATGAAATCAGAGCTAGAGATATGGATTTGGATATGGATATAGATACATAAATAAATCCTATGCACACAACCATGACATTAAGAGCTTCACTCTAAGTCTGGAAGATTTCCTGACCTAGTTCAATCATCTCTTCAGGGAAGAATGTTAGTGAGAATGTGTTTGTAGACCATAGGCCAAAACCAAGCTGCCTGCTCACCAGCTCTTCTTCAACAACTAGCTGGAACAAGAAGATAGGACTCCCCTCAAAGATAAGCAATGACCAGAAAGAAATCAACATGGTACCTATGCAAGATATGGAAACCAACAAAAGAAGGAAAAGATTAAGACAGAGGGCACGTGAGAAACACACACCTTAAGCCTTATGCAATCCAAGCAAATGAACTAAAACCAATTCCATGAAATCAATAAAATTAAAGAAAATGTCACCCCTCTAAAATAAAAGAGCTCAAAAAAGAGGTATGAGGGCTGGAAAAAGGGATGATAGAGCAATGAAAGATTTTTAAAAATATGAGCCTATAGCAATAAGATTAAAAACTTTATAGAAAAAAAGTTACATGAGGGTCATCAAAAAGGAGACTGGATACTGTTGAATATATAGGCAGTGACAAGGACTGAATTGAGGAAATGAAGCAAAATGAAATGAAAAAATAAAGAGCTAAAATAGTTTAGAAGAAAGTGAGAGTTGAAAGATAAATATTGTCTAATATATAAATAATTTATTTTCCTCAAGACAATAGCAGAAGAAATATAATTGAAAAATAAAAATATAGTGAAGAAACCTTTCTCAAATAAAGGAAGATCTACGTTTACCTGAAATTTCATGACTTAGAAAAATTGTTATAGAACAATTAAAAATGAGAGACATTCCTATAGAGACACTGGAGTTAGAATGCAAAGAAAAAACTCAATGGATGCCCAGGTTTTTAAAAAAACAACTCAACTACAAGGAAAGAAATTTCCATAATAATTGCTAGCAGTTTTCACAGCAGAATCTTTCAAAATTAGAAGGCAATATAATAATCTTTAGAGAATAAAACAATACTTAAGAATTTAACCAAGTTATGCTGGCATTTAAAAGTAAATAATAATGATGATACCATGGGCAATATTTCTGAATTCCAGACCCTATGTGAGTGTTTACACATATAATCTCATCTAAATATCTCAAAAACCCCATAAGATAGGTACCATTATTAGCCACATTTTAAAGATGAGGTTCCTGACACCTAGGGAGATTAAATAAACTTCCCAAGTTCACATAGCTTGAAATGGCAGAACCAGGATTCGTACACAGGAGTCTGAGGCCAGATCTTGCTCTCCTAAGTAGTATCCTATATTTTCAAACTTGCAAGAACTCAGGGATATTAATCCTTGAAAATCTGCCAGAAGACCAATGCCTGTGATGCAAGAACTGAATGGGAAAGGTGTTGAAAAAGAGCAGTGATGTGCATTGAATTCACTTTAATATAGTACAGAAACAGCATAGATGTGGAAAGAATGTTTGTTTATGAGGTTTGTGATTGGCAGCTCTAAGATAGCCCAACGCACCCGGCCTCCTAGTATTCATGTCCTTGTCGGATCCCCTCCCCTTGAATGGGGGCTGGACCTAGAAACTTGCTTGTATTGAATAGAAAATGGCAAATGTGACGGGAGTCATTCCCGAGATTAGGTTACAAAGACTGGTTTCTGTCCTGCTCACCTTCTAGTACGTCACTCTCAGGAGCCCTCCATCTGAGGAAATCACAGCCATGTTGTGAGTGGCCCTAGGGAGGGGCCCATCTGGCAGGGAACTGGTGTCTCCAGCCAACAGCCAGTGAGGAACCAAATCCTGCCAACAACCCCATGAGTGAATCTTCCCCAGGTGAGCCTTGAGATGACAACAGCCCAGGCCGACAGGACACTTTGATTGCAGCCTCGTGGGATACCTTGAGTCAGAAGCAGAAAAGGCATGGCTGAATCCAGGGTCACAGAAATGGTACGGTAATAAATGATTGCTATTTTAAGTTTGTGGGTAATTTGTTATACAGCAATAGATAACTAATACAAGGTTTAAACATCTTTTCTCTAGTCCCAGTAGCATAAAAATCTCTTTCAGGTCCACCATTCCACAAAGACCTGCCTGGTCCCAGAGAGGGGCCTGTCAGATTGCGCGTTTGTGTGTTTTCCAGAGAAAGACAGGATGAAACTACCATGTACGGCTGTCGCCCTACCCCCTCAATCAGAGTAACTGCACACACACATCCTGCTTATAGAAAGTTTGTGTGTTTGTGTGTGTATGTGAGTGAAGGGAGTATATCAGTGACAAGGAGAGTGACCACGATAATTGACCATGGCTTCCATTTAGCAACTAAAATAGAGTTAACCTCTTCCTTAAAAAAAAAAAAAAAAAGCTCTTTCTATTATAAAATATACGCATTATAGACAATTTGGAAATACTGGAAAAAAAAAGAAAAACGCTTTTTGTAGTACCACAATTTGAACACTTAAAAAATTTCTTTCCTTTTTTTTGATGCAACATTTTACTTTTACATAATTGCTACCAAAAATGAATATGATTTCCTATCTTATGTATTTCACTTATTGTTTCACTGAAATTTTTGATCTCTTTATTAATTTCATTTTAATGGTCTAATAATATTCTGTTGTGTGTATGCCTATTCTGGGACATAAAAGTTGTTTATCTGTGCTTGTAGGAGGAGAATTTGGCTTCTGCTTACGGCTCTTGTAAATAACATTGCAGTATATACCTTTGAGCGTTAAGCCTCTGGTATGGTGAAATGTTTCTTAGAGTAGATTCCCAAAGGTGGAAAGAATGAGTCACAATATACACGTGGGCCGGCACAGGATGCCAAATTGTTTTTCAAAAGGGTCATTCCTGTTTACGCTTCTACCCACAGGGCAGGGAGGACCCACTTCATTACACACTGCCCATCCTTTGAGTATTCCTCCAGAGGAGAGAAATCATTCATTAGGAGGCTTTTACTTACTGTTTCATTGATAGCTAATGAGGCTAAACCTGTTTTTTTTTTTTTTTTACTCATTTGCATGTTTTGCAACTGAGTAATTGTCTGTTTCTGTCCTGGTGTATGGATCCACAGTCCCTGGACTCCTGCCCAGTTTTATTTCGCTCAAGTCTGAGCATCCTCCACCTGACCCTCAGTCCTGGTCAGTTTCCTGAGTGCCCTGGGAGACCCCTAGATTGAGATCTGTTTTTCCCCATTCAATGAGACCTCAGTGCGGGCAGGGAGGACTGTGTTTGCTCTCCGTGTATCTGCAGTGTCTGCACAGGGCCCTCGCCTGGTCTGTGCTCCGTGTGGGAGAATGTGTCTCTTTATCCCGTTGGCAGCTGATGAAACTTCGAGCTGTTATTTCCATCTTGGCATCTTGGCCTCAGGCTCTGGTTCTAGAACTGTGGCTGTCACTAGCTACAGAGGTCATCCCCAACCCTCTTCCATTTCTTAACAAAGTCAGTCTTTCTGGGCCTCAGGAATCTCTAACCCCTTCTCCAGAGCCCCCCGCCCCGAATCCCCCCCACATCACTGCTCAGTCAATCCACCCGGGAAGCCTGTCTGCCCAGAGAGTTTAGTAACTGAGATGATCACATTTATCAGTTAAAGGCTTCATTTATCCCTGCCCTGAGGTGTGCACAGAGAGATGTTTTCTTGGGCAAACTTAATTATTGCATCAGAAGAAAAAACATGTTCTCATGTTAGTCTTGGGGAGGGAGCGAGAGTCGGCAAGGCTTCCTGTAATTTTAATGACCAGTAATGACATTTTCCACCATCCTGAATTCATCGGGTTATTTTTATTCTTTTTACATTCCTTGTCTAAATGGTGACAGAATGTATCAAGGGCAATCTTGATAGTAGTTTTTATAATTCAAGGAATTGTCGTGAATTTTGCAAGGTCACCGTATCACGGCCTCAACCCTCTGGCTACAGAGCCACGGCTAAGTCCTCTGACCACTAGAAATCTCACGGACTGGTCAAGATTTCCAGAGAAAGGACTTCCCAGAGAACAGCCATTCTACGGTTCAGAAGCTCTCCGGATTGGGAGGCCTCCCCCACTCAATAATCCATCGCCCTGCGGAACAGCAGCTGCAGTGGAAGGCAGCTGTTTTCTGTCAACCTGGGCTGGACAGCAGGGAGAGATTTTTCGCACACAGAGGAGAAAGTGATGTGAAGACTGAGCAGAATGTTGGCCTTGAAGACTGAGCAGAATGTTGGCCTTGAAGACTGAGCAGAACGTTGACCTCGAAGACTGCAGTGATTGGCACAAACCAAGGAAGCCGGCAGCCACCTGAAGTTGAGGAGGGCAAGGAACGAATATTCCCCTTCAGCCTCCAGAAGCAGCAAGGCCCCAAGGCCCGAGGGCTCCTTGATTTCAGACTTCTAGCTTCAGGGACTGTGAGAGAATAAGCGTCCATAGTTTTAAGCCACAGAATTTGTGGTAATTTGTTACACAGCAGCCCTTGGAAACTGATACACCGAGATAATGAAACTTTAGGATGATGAAATGGACTTTGGAATATGTGTCTATGTGACTAGTTCTAACTCACACCTGACCGAGGTACCAACTCAGGGAGGCAAACTTAAATCCATGCAAGGGCTTCAGAGCTTCCCACAGCATCCCCCAAATTTGAGTTCATGCTGTCCTGTTGCTTGCCTTGGCCTTTCAGAGAGCATCCCTCATAACCCAGAGCACCAGACGTTGGCCTCCTCTGGGTCTACCTGTACGGAAGGTGTGGGGATCCAGACACTCTTGGCGTCTGCAGTGATGCTTCAGGAATGAGAGTTGCTGCCCTTTTTTCCTTACAGCTGCGACCAGGCTCAGTGATGCCCTGGCCAGTCGCGGCTAAGATGGGGAGGGCTTCATGGGGTCCTCTGCTGCCCCCCGCAACCCCCCTCACTGTAGCCTCGAGCTTACCAGGACCTCCCCCTTACTGACCAAACACACATGTTGGATCCACCCCTTAAGAGCAATTGGAATTTCATCCTTCAGAGCTCAGCTCAAACATCCTTTTCTCTGAAAGCTTCCCTGACCTCCCAGACTAGGTCACTGGGTCGGGCAGGATCCCAGCAGGAAACAGATGGTATATTTAAATTGGGTAATTTGATGAGGGTTCAATGAAGGGACTGCCTACAAGATGTGGGCCAGGGTTAGGGGAAGCCTTGAGGGGTGGGGCGGTCCTCTGAGCTAGCAGGGCTAAATTATGCTGGGGGAACTCTATCTCTCTTGGTCCGGGGTTCTCAGATGCAGCTGGCGGTGGGGCAGGGTGTGTGTGGGGGGACAGGAGCAGAGCCTTCTATAGAGGATGCAGCAGCCCAGGTGTGCAGCAGGCAGGGAGCCAGGGGAACCAGAGCCCACTTCCCTCCTTCCTCCACCTTCAGTCCCGCCTGGTGCCCCATTGGGTGAACGCAGCTGGAAGGGATGAAGATGTGCACACCTCACATTTAGGCCTGTGCACCTGTGTGACTGTGATGCCTTTCCTCCCCTCAGGAGTGTGAGTTTCACAAGGAAGAAAACTTGCATGTCCTGCTCACTATACAGAGCCTGGCGCATAACTGGCACTCATTACATGTTTCCTGATTGGCAAATAGGTATGGCAGACAGGGGGAGTTGGACCTTCCTAGGAGGTATCATTAAGGAACCCAGTAAGTGACAGCCCCTACGGCCCCTCACTCCCCCAAATGAGAGGCTGCCCTTCTGTCCTCTCTCATCTCCTCACATAACTCGGGAGGTCCCAGATGAGAGGTGCAAGGGGCTGCCCCTGCCTTACTCCAACTCCCATCATCATGGCATGCTCACCCCAGCAACCCTGCCTGGTGAGGGACCATCTACATGGCTTGCCGTTTCCCAAACCTGTGGCTGTTCTCCTGAGATGTTTTGGTTCTCCCCTGTTAACTTCTCCTATGTTCCCTGCTATGGACTGAATGTGTCCCCCTAAAATCCATATGTTGAAGCCCTAACCCCCAATGTGGTGGTATTTAGAGGTGAGGACTTTGGGAGGTAATTAGATTTCAATGAGGTCACAGGGTGGCACCCCCATGATGGGCTCAGTGTTCTTACAAGGGGAGACCAAAGCTTATTCTCTCTCCAGTGTGTGAGAACTCAGCAAGAGGACAGGTGTCTGTTAACCAGGAAGAGAGTTTTCACCACAACCCAACCATCCTGATCTTGAACTTCCATGCCTCCAGAACTTCGAGAAATACATGTCTCTTGTTTAAGCGTCCCAGTCCATGGTGTTTTGTTAAAGCAGTCGGAACTGACTAAGACAGCCCCTGACAGCATCCTCTGGGAACCCCGGCTTCCCTGGGCCTGGCCCCTGGCAACAGTCATAAAGTCCCCCTCTTGTCTAGTGTGCACCATCCTAGGATGGGTTGGTGTCCCTGCTGCAAAAGACACTGAATGATCAGACGAATGGCTCTGGCTTCCCACAGAGCAAAAGTTAGCCCAGAAATGACGTCTGCAATTCAGAAAACAGACCCCTCCATCCTCAGGGGAAGCTGCGTGCCCTGATCCTTGAAGCTGTCTCTTCAGATGAAGTGGGGAGAGGCCCGCCAAGTGATAAAAGAGAAGCAGCCTCAGCTCTATTCCATGGCCCAGCTTTGAGCTGAGTGCTGGGGACAGGAGGGGCTCAGCAAAGGCCATGCTAACTGCTTGCTGGGATGGGGAGGCTTAGGGGTGGGGTGGGAGGGAGGAGCTACCTGGGGAAAGTGGTGGCACTTGAGCTAGGCCTCAGGAGGACAAGGCCACTTTCCCAGCACAAGGAAGATTCTGGTGGAGGCCCTGAAGAGAAGCTGTGCCTGCTGAGACCAGCAGACAGGCTCCTTACATGGGTGGACTCAAGGGCATGGCGACCTTGAGGCCCCAGCTCTGGGTAGGTCCCCAGCATCCTTCTGTTGTCCAGCCTCCTCTGGTTTGACTCCCTGTGAGTGATAGCATCAAAGTCTAACACAGGTGTCTTCGACCCCAACTGTCCACTGCAGTCACACAGGAAACTCTAGAAAGAGCTGTTGATCCTGAGACCCCTGCCCCAGAGGTCAGTCAGTATTGACTAGGCTGGGGTGAGGCTGGGAGGTCTGGCAGCTTTAAAACCTCCTCGGTGATTTGAGTGTATAGCTGGGGTTGAGAACCACTAGTCTGAGGACTGTCTCAAAGGGGAGGTGAACTCTTCTTCGCGTGTCCCAGCCTGTTAGGTGGAAGACACCTAAAGTCTATTCTCCCCACCTTGGAAAACAAGGCGCCATCTTGGAGATCTTAATTTTGCGTTTTCAAGCCAATGATCTTCTGCAGAATCGAGTGCTTGTGGGCTCAGGGAGGAACAAAGGCTGAGCACTGGCTTTCCCCACTCCCAGTGGAACATCATCTTGTGGGAGCAGGTGGAACTTCTGCAGGGTTGCTCAGCTGGCCTTGGGAGGGAAGCTTTGACTACACCCATGAGAGCTTTAGAAAAAAGTCACCGTGAGATATTAAATGTTATCACTTTCAAATTGCCATGATTTTATATATATACATATATATCTTGGAATAATTTAAAAAGCCACTTGAGAGATTATTTGAAGACGTGTGGACAGAGTGTTATGTACAGATATGCACATTGGAAACCACCCACTTCAGCAAGAAGGAAAGGTGGTTATGCTGCATAACAAAACTCAATGGAGAAGACAGTTGGTGACAGGGAGATTATGTATAATGTTAGACCAAAGAAATATAAAGTCCATACGTAAAATATCATCTCAACTGTGTAGACTACAAGGAAATAGGCCACAATTTTCAAATATTTTCAAGTATTGGAGACTTTCAAACATTAGCTCATAGTATTACAAAATGAATTATTATTTTCTTTTCCATGTACTTTAGTATTTCCTAGATGTTACAAGAGGCGCGTATTATTTTCATAATCAGAAAAGAAATTATAACAAAAAGTCAATGGAGTAGGAAGCTGCTTTTCTCCCTGGGGGCTGGGTTTCTACATTTAGCAAATAAAAAGATAAGATGTTTTGGTTACATTTGAATTTCAGATAAATGCCAAATTTTTACTGGAAATATATCCCAAATATTGCATGAGCCATATTTCAACTAAAAAAGTATTCATTACTTATCTGAAATCAAATTTAACTAGGCATCCTTTTAAATTATCTGGCAGCCCTTCCTGAAGGAGAAGGTGAGCAGGCCCAGGCCAGGTGGGGGAAATTTCCAGCAGTGGCTTCTGAGAGCTCCCAGGGTTCCCGAGCTGTGCCTGCCTCTCTGCCAGAGGTGTTGATGGCCACTGTCCATGCAACAGTGACACCCTCTCCCTTGTCCTCTGGTCTATAGTCTCCTTATTTCCTAGACTAAAATACAGCTGCTTCCTTGTATATATCTATCTCATGCAAATCGTGACAATAATGTTTATTTGCGTTGTATGTTTAAATTCTCAATAGGCATCGTAGCCTTAATCACAGGTATGGATGTATTTCTGATGGGTCACCCAGTAAGTGTCAGCTTCTTAGCACACCATTTCTAAGGTCGAGGCTATTCTTAGCCCCATTTCATGGGTGAGGAAACTGATCATCGGAGAGAAGGGCAAAGACTTGCTCCAGGTCACACAGCTGGAGGACTGCCAAGCTCACATCCCTACCTCAAATCTGCACAGGGAAGAATTTCTCTACAACGGGCTACATCACTTCACCATTTTATAGTTTATTCTCTGAAGCAACCTTGTAAGGCAACTATTGGGAAGGGAAAGATAAGGCTCCCTGAGTTCCCTCTGCATCCCAGCACAGTTGGATTCCATCGGTCTCTTATCTTTCTCCCGTCTTCCCTCTCTCTTCCCCTCCCTCCTTTTTCTCCCCCTCCCTTCCTTCTCTCCCTCTCCTTCCCTCTCTTTCCCTTTCTCTGCTCCCCCCTCCATCTTTCCCCCTTCCCACAACCAGCTGCAATGAAAGCATTTGGAATCTTCGAGGTCCACTAGATTCCTCTCACATGCTCTGAGATCTCAGGCAAATCACCAGAGCTCCCTGTACTTCAGTGTTCTCAGCTGTAGAACAGGAAGAACAGTCCCAGACACGTAAGCTTGGTGCTCAGTGGAAAAACCACCCCATTGTGTTTCTGACATTTCTAGGTAGTTTTCAGGTGGGTTACAGTGAATAGTTCTTCAAAAGCAAAATTTTCCCCACTATCCATGGCTTTAACTGCTGATAAATGAACCAAATTAAATCAAACAAAGCTATGCATTGTGTCTTTGAATTTCTGGCTTGATTTCCTACCCATCTTACTTTGCCAGAAAGAACCAAGATCAAGATTTTTAAGGAAAACCCCTACCTATACCCAATTGTCCTTATTTCTTGGTGAGATCTTTACACTGAGAAGTCTTGCTATGAAGAAATTGCTTCTCATTTTTCTTATCCTCTCAGTCCCTTCAAAGTCTTTCACCAAACCAGGTCCTGAAACTTTCTTGGAAATCCAGAAAATTAAGTGAAACAAGAGCACCGTAGAAACCTAAGAATATATTAAATGGTCTGGCACAAATTAATGAAAACCTCTTTGCTTGAAAAAGAAAAACAAAGATTCAGTTCATTTAAACAAGGAGAGCTCTGTGGAGAAAGCATACATTTTCCATTTGCCTTCAACACCTCCAAATGTCCTGAGCAGAGGGTGAGAAGCCAGCACACACATGCCATCTACATGTGTGGGGTGAGGGGGAGGGATGCCCAGCGTGGGGCTGAATCCTCCCAGAAGTGGTGAGCGATAGAGAAGGAGGAAACAGGCATTGAAAGGTCCAATGACTGGCCCAGAGTCACTCAGCCAGTGAGTCGTGTTGCTGGACCCAACCCCTGGGCACTGAGCTTTCCATCACATGACTCCGCCTCTAAAGTGGAATGAAGGATGGCTGCTTCAAGGTCAGAACTGACTGCGTGAACCTGCAGTTGGCTGTGGACCTGCCATTTGGGCTCCCCCTCATTGCTCTGGGGAAGCCCCTGAAGACTTCCCATCATCTTCATCCTTGGGCCCCCACTCTAATCCTATCTGCCCCTCTCAGGACCAATTACATATATTTTCCAGCTTCAGCATGAGGGAGAATGCAAAGATCATAGATCCCAACCAAAATGAACTGTGTTTGAATGACTCACAAAACCGTGGTGAACTGGAGCAAGTTATTTGACCCGTAGGACTTAGTTTCCTCATCTGCAAAGTGTGTACATTAATTGTCACTCCCAGGGCTGTTGGAAAGATAAACTACACACTGAGGATGCTGAATAACCTCTTCTTGTTCCATTGCAGACTCCATCCTCCATCTCCTCCCACCCTCAAAGTGCTCCAGATCAAGAGCCCTGAATGGTTGAGAAAATGATTGTGAAGAAAGCTAGCATGCAGAGGCCAACAGCATCCCTCTCTCAGCACAGGTAATACATCTCTAGTCCTAAGAATCAGCCTTGAGCGAAAATACGTGTAAGGTGGGGTGATGGGCAGGGATTTTTGGTCTCTTCCCAGGGTCAGGGAGAGGTCCAAGTCAGGCTCTTCTCACAATCAGGGGTCAGCTCCATTAACCAGGCGAATGCTTCTAGGGGCTCAAGTACACACTAGGAAGATCTTGGAAAAGTGAAACCCCGGTGATATCCAGGGATGGGGGTGTGGCCAATTCAGGTGACAGATATCCAAAGTTCTATGCAGAATGGCAGAGGGGCTTGGGACTGTTCCCTAGCCCCAGCAGAAGGAAATGCCCATGTCAGGCGTCCTATGTCCATGCTCCTGCCGCTGGCCTGGCTTCCCATCCAGTCTGCAGCTTTCTGCCAAGGACTGAAGTCACAGTCACCTCCTCTTCCAAGACCCGCTCTGTGTCTGTGCCAGGATTTGGGCATTAGCTGCCTTTCACTTATTTGGAGGGGATGGATCATGGCAGGGTCATGCTAACTGTCATTTAGAGATTATTTTTGGACACAGAAACCTCTTTAGCAGCAGGCATTGGCGGTTACTCAGCGACTAGGGGAGTGAGACTCTTGGATACTCCAAGCAAACCTGCCCAGGGGAGGTTCTCATCAAATGGCGCTCTGGGGACTGCATTTACAGACTCACCTCTGGAATTCCCTGCGGCGAGCGTGCCGAAGCTCCAGCCAGGATGGGGCCTGCTCTGCTTGGGCAGGACTCACCCTCCTTTATGTTGGGATGGTGTTCAGGGGTGCACTGATGGGAGGAAATGGAGCAGCAACCAGAAACACCTACTGCCTCAGAGGAGAACCGGGCCCTAAACGTTTCAAAAGTCCGGTTCTTTTTCAGTCCTTTGCTGCCAAGCGCTGACTGGCCCTGGGCCCCTGTGGCTAGTTCCCGTACGCTTTGTGTGTTTCCATCTTCATAAAGAGAGCCTTAGTTACAGGCTTTCAAAGATGCTCTGAGGCCTGCTGCACACCTCAGTTCGACCTCGCGGGCATTGCATGGGGCACGCTCACGGCAGATGTTGATGGGTAATGAAGACCCCTAGGGAAGATGCTCTTCAGACTGAAGAACAGGCCTTTATTCTTTCCAACCTCCAAGGAGTTTTAAACTTTGAGGGGCTCTTAGAGATAATGTAAGCCGGTGACTGTCTAACGTTTTCGACTGAATCCACCATAAGAATTACACTACATATCTGTGTTAGTTTGCTAGGGCTGCCGTAACAAAATGCCACACTGGGGGATTTATGGGCAGAAATTTGTTTTCTTCCTTCCATATTCTTTGTTGTTATTTTTCTAATTTCATATTTTGGATGTTTAAGTCATTAATTTTGAGCCTTCTTTTCTACCATAAGTATTTCAGGCTATAAATTTTCCTCTAAGTACCATGAAGGTCATACACAGTATTTTTAATTATATTCGTTTATAAATATTTTCTCATTTTTATCTTTATTTTTCTTCCCATGAATTCTTTACAAATATGTCTTTATAATTTTAAAATATATTTTAAGTTATCTCTTTTGTCTTTATTTCTAACTTAATTACATTGTGAGCTGAATATGGGGTCTATATGATGCAAATTTTTTGAAGTTTGTTGAGGATAGCTCTATTATCAACATGTGGTCAGATTTTATAAATGTTTCCTATGTGAGAAAAGTGTACATTCCCTATTTGTTAGGTATGATAGCTGCTTGCTGTATCAATTATTTAAAAGATGTGTTAAAGTATTCCTTTAATAAGGTAGATTAGTCCATTTCTCATGGTTCTGCCAATTCTTGCTTTGTATATATTTGAGGTTGCTATTGGTAGTATGTAAGTTTAGAATTTTCTCTTCAGGTTATCCTTTCCCTAACACATTTTATTCCATTTTTAATTTAAATATTCTGTGTCTTTAGGTTTTACAGTTATCTGTT
The DNA here is from genome assembly GCF_963455315.2 of Globicephala melas. NCBI lineage: Eukaryota > Metazoa > Chordata > Mammalia > Artiodactyla > Delphinidae > Globicephala > Globicephala melas. Next base: position 47,303,961 of record NC_083329.1, on the reverse strand, counting down.
ATAAACATTATTTGGTTGGATTTGTGTTTTCTTTTTCTCAGACTGATGGTCCTCATATTTTAAGCAAGATTTTTGTCCATGTATATCTAGTACTATTAGGATTTATGCCTGCAATCTCACTATGCAATTTCTATTTATCTCGTTCTTTTTTCTCTTTTGTGTTCTCCTTTTGTGCCTTACTTTGGATGGAATGCCTTAAAATCTGATTCCACTGTCTTCACTCTACTTGTTGTAAGGGTATACACTCTCTGTCTTCTCTATTAATGGTCACCTTAGCTATTTCAATATGCATATTTAAGAATGTCTAAAGTTTATTAATATCTTTATGTCATCTAAAATGATATCCTTAATTCACTTTTTCTGGGTTTACTACTTGCGAGAAGAAGATTTACTGTGAAGCTAATGAAACATGAGTTTTAGTACTCTTCACTGTATGAGCTCTTTCCAAGATGCTGAGCCTCATTTTGTTTTTAAAATTTAGTATTCTCTTTTTTATTTAGTATTTATTCCAATAACTTTAGTATTTATTCTAATAAATCATAACAAATTTAGTATTATTCTGTGCTAGCTCAGCATTACATCTGAAAAGATGTTCCTTGAATTGTATCTATTGTTTTGCCTCATTGAGGAGATTCATTCAGGGGATATAAATGACGGCACTGCCATGGCAGGGACTAAGATTGTGAAACTTGCACAAAGACCTCTGGGTCCCCAGAAGTCTCCAGGCACGAATCAGGCTGAGAAAGCTACTCTGCTGCAAACATGGCCATTTCTTATAGAAAAGGAAGAATCTCAAAGAGAGTGGGCCCAAGAGCTTGCGAGAGCAGTGAACTAGGAGCCACTTCCAGGAAAAAGAACCAGCCTCTAAAGAGGGATGTCCCTGACCCCACAGCACGGGTCTGTAGGAGCCCAGCTGGATGGCAGTAGCTGTGATGTGTCTCCATTTCAGTTGCATCCCCTTTTGGTGGAAGTGTCTCCTGCAGTTATTCTGCTTCTGCCTCATCATTGTATCTGAGGGTGGGGATGGGGGCGACTAGTCTTTTTAGTTTGCAAATCCCTGGGAATGACTTTGATGATAAAATCCTTAACTTGGAAGAGCCTGATCCTATAATGAGATGAGCCTTTTGGAGACAGAGGTGAGGCCATTTTGCCAGATGCCCTTGCTCTGGGCTCAGAAATGCCCCTGACTGCAGTCTGGTTCCACTCCCTGGAGTGTCACCAGAATTGTTCTCTGGGGCTCCTGGACCCACTCCTAGTCTGTTTCACATCAAAGGCTGATGGGGACATTGCTGGAAAAAGAAGTTCGCGCTGGAGTTTCCTTTTCTTAATGGGTTTTCCTTTTCTTAACATTAAAAGAAATATACAAAATATTAAATATAAATACTTACCCATGGTGCTGTATCATTTTTAATAACTGAACAAAATATTTTTGAGTGGTGACCAAAGTCAATTAACTTGTCTATTTAATTTTAAATATTATGCTCCTTTTCACATGAACAATTAGAGGAGGCGTTTATGAAAATTGATATGGGTTAAAATAAAAGTCATTTGTGGATTAGGAGGATGGAAATAATATGAATGTGCCCTTCAAGTTCCCATACTCTTGCCAGGGGGCTCTTAATTGTGTTTCTGAGGTTCCAAGCAGCCCATAGGTGGAGGAAAACACGATCGTGCAACATGACTTACAGTGCCCTTAGTATAAACAAACCGTGACAGCTACCCAGGAGGCATACTCAGTTTATGCTGCCGGGACTTGAGACTCATGTCCCTTTGGCCTGTAACTGAGCACTCACTGTGCAGGACAGGGGACAGTGTCCTTTATTAGTATCCTCACAGGGACAGCGACTGGAACTTTCCCTGGGTGTATTTGCATTTGCTTTACGTGTGCCTGTGCTCTAACTGTGAAGTATAGGTATATGAAAGGAGCTCCAGGGAAGGAGGCCCAAAGAAGTTGTTCCATGCTGATCTGGCTAAATCCTTCACCCAATCGTCGAGGAATAATATTTGTCTCAATGTAACGTTTAATCATGAAGTGATGATGTTTTCAAGGTTTTACTCTCTGAAACCTGGAGTGAAGGTGGTCTTCACTGCCTTTTAGTTTAAGAGTAATACCCATACATGTGTGGCCAGACTGAAGCCCAGATTCCAACCTGTAGAAGGCTGGACAGCTGTTTGACCATGACACCTGCCTGAAGAGCAAATCACCTGCCTGCCCCTCCACCCCTGCTAAGTTTCATCGTGCGCAGATCAGGTTGCTATCTTCTCCTCATCCCTATCCCCCCGCCCCATACAGGGAGGTTCCTGAGGGTGAGACCCACACCTGGTTTGTTTGCAACCTGTATTGGTTTCTCAGGGCTTCCATAACAAAGCGTCACAAACCGAGTGGCTTAAACAACAAAGATGTATTGTTTCACAGTTCTGGAGGCTAGAAGACTGAAATCAAGGTATGGCCAAGGTTGATTCCAGGCTTCTCTCCTTGGCTTGTAGATGGCCGTCTTCATGTTCACATGGCATTTTCCCTATAGGTATGTCTGTCTCTAAATTTCGCCTTTTTATAAGGATAGCAGTCACATTAGGGCCCATTCTAATGACCTTACCTTAACTGATGACCTCTGTAAAGTCCTTATCCAAATAAGGTCATATTCTGAGGTGCTTGGAGTTAGGACTTCAACATATGAATTTTGGGGGGACATAATTCAACCATGGCATCTCCTAACAATGTCAGGCACAAAAGCAAACTAGAAGAATATTTGGAGAATTAATGATTGAAGACATGAATTGGGATTTACTTTATCAAGAGACAAAGTGCATTAAAGGCCCAGGATTTTCTGTTATAGTAATAATTCTAGGCTGGAAAATCTAAAATAGATGTTACTAAATGCTCACATTAGTCATAAAAGCCTTAGTAAAGCTTAGAAAAGGACGTCTCACTTTCAGTTACGTGATTTCCTGAGGAACACTCCAAGAGCAAGTAGTTATAAAAAGTACCTCTAAGTAAGTGAACGAGTTGACCCTACGCAGGGTCATTGTCCAAATGCATCCAGCTGAATAATAGGAAACCTTCCAAAAGTGATGACTTGAGTTTCAAATGGCTAGTCCTGATCTGGCACTCATGAGATGCCTGGTTGGCTATCTGGCCTCGTGACTTTAAAATGAGCACACCTGCTCTGAGCCCACACTCAGCTCTCTGCCCTCTACACCACTGAGTCAGGGAGGCTCTCAGTGGGGAGGCCGTCTTTATTTCCCTTCTCCCCCTCCAAAAATGGCTGTGCTTATGTTTTTCTGATTAAAATGGTAATGAATTGTAAAGAAGATGTCTAACGATTCTGAGAGTTAAAAAGAAAAATTTCCTCAAAACTTCTAGAAGTCTGTGATAGCAACTATAGCAATTAGGTTTATATAATCCCAAACACTTTCAAAATACATATTTACGTTTAATATATGACGGATATTCACCCAAATGGGATCCTACAAAACACACTGTTTCATCAGTTGAATTTTTTTTTGAGCATTCAAATATTTATTGAGTTGATATAATCCTCACCAGAGGCATACTTTATTTTTAATCGATAAAAATACAAAGATTTTTCTAAACTGGTGATAAAGAAAATCTTCCAAAACAGCAAAAATTCAAATCAAAAGAAAAACAAAACCCATTTCCCTATTGACTCCAGTTTGCAATCTGCTTTTTTTTTTTTTTTTTTTAAACATCTTTATTGGAGCATAATTGCTTTACAATGGTATGTTAGTTTCAGCTTCACAACAAAATGAATCAGTTATATATATACATATGTTCCCATATCTCTTCCCGCTTGCGTCACCCTCCCTCCCACCCTCCCTATCCCACCCCTCCAGGCGGTCACACAGCACCGAGCTGATCTCCCTGTGCTATGCGGCTGCTTCCCACTAGCTATCTACCTTACGTTTGGTAGTGTATACATGTCCATGCCTCTTTATTGCTTTGTCACCGTTTACCCTTCCCCCTCCCCATAGCCTGCTTTTAGCATCAACCTTGTCCCAGAAGAGGGGACATATGTATACGTATAGCTGATTTACTTTGCTGTACAGCAGAAACGAACACAACATTGTAAAGCAACTATACTCCAATGAAAATTTAAAAATAAGTAAATAAATTTAAAGCATAAACTTTAGAATAAGGATCTAAGCATAGTTATATATTTTGAGTACCACATAGATTATAAACTATACGGATAGACAATAATAAGGAAAATAAAGTAAGTTACTTTATTTTATAGAGCTGCCTTACATAAAATAATGCTATCATAAACATGAAATCCTAAAAAACATCATCAAGTTTAAACTTTCTACCATCACTTGAATTTTGAACTTAGTAAAGCACGGCCATGAACCCACGCAGAGCTCCAGCAGCCTGCGCGGCACCACTGCAGGATGTAGCTCTCCCTACTGCCCCAGCTCTTTGCTGAAGACATGCACCACTCCTGATTTTTTGCTACTATAAGTATCATTTAATAAAATTCCCCATATGTACACATTTTTATGATCACTGGATCATTTCCGAAGGTGAAACACCCTGAAGCAGAATTACCTTGTCAAAATAAACGCGTGTCATCCTAAAGATTTTTTAAAATATCCTTCAAAAATATTGGGTCCATCTTCACTCTCATCAGTAGAGCATGAAGTGGTGTTTACCCACATCTTACACAACACTGGACATGATTCTTTTAAAATTTTGCCAATTTGATGGACAAAACTGATAACTTACAAATAACAAAACCCACTCAAGACTAGCATCTAAACCTACTACAGTTGGGTGGGGTTTTTTTCTTTCCTCGTGCCCTGGGTCTTGGTTCAGAGGCTTGGGACTGTCATGACCAAGGTGTCTGAAATTCTTGTGGCCTTTCCTAACTGGAAACAGACAATCTTGCTTTCTGAGAGGGAGGAAGAAGATGAGACAAGAAAGAAGGTGCAGCGCTTAGAGCAGGAAAGCAAAACTTGCCAGAAAGCCCCTGTAGGTGTCTGCTTTTGCCTCACTGGCCATTTAAAAGAATTCTTTTTTCCCAGCATCCTATAGCCAAAGGTGGTCATGTGGCCCTGTAACTTTAGCAGATGTTGTTAGCTTCCTGTCTATTGACCATTCTTAACTTCCTAATAATATTCGTTGAATTTTTGCTTAGTCTAGTTTTTTTCTGATGGACTTTTAGGGCCTTTAGGGGAGCCCCCTGAGTTACCTTATATTAAAGCCCCGTAGACTTGAGCACACAGAGACTTCACAGTTCTTGGAATTTGGTTGGCTGCCAGCCAAGAACTTAGGAAAACATAAATACTACTTCTTGAATACTTATCATATGCCAAGCACTTTTCCAAATGCTTTACATATATTAACACATTTTACCCCTAACTGCCTTATGAGGTAGATACTATTATGATACCCATTTAACTGATGAGGAAATTGAAGTGCAGAGTGGTTAAGTAATTTGCCCAAAGCCACACAGTCAGAAAATTAGAAGCAGGGAGCTGGGATTTGAAGGCAGGCAGGCTGCTTTCTGGCCTTGTATTCTACTGAACCGTATCAGTGAGTCATAAGTGACTTTCGCTATCATATCTTAATTATGTGATGAGAAGTGTTAAAAAGCAAACAAAATATACAAACATTTTAAGCCTATACCCTAAAGGGAAAGGTGACAGCTGTCTGAAGCGGGACGCTACAGGAAAGACGGTATATGCCTCATTTCTCATCAGTGTCGATCAGGTTAAAAGCATAACCATCTTCTTCCTCATTCATTCTGTGTTTGTGGAAACTTCATGGTGATCAAAGCAGTCTTGGGGCCAAGGGGGAGCCCTGCTGTAAACCAAACTTCTGTGAGGAGCCCTGCTTTCCTCTCCAGCCCAGGGCTGTCGACACGGAGTCTGGGGGTTTTGTTTGATTCTCCTTTGAAGAAATACTTACACTGTGCAATCACCATAGCCTGGCCTGGTGAAAAGACGGAAACCCAAAGGACCCAGTTTCAAGGTCACTGGAACCTGAGGGACCTCAGTTTCTACACCTATAAACTAAGGCTAGTTTGGATTCTTTGGCAGGAATTAGTTTATAAAATCAGCGGATTCCATGTAGCCCCAGATGTGCTGTGATTACAGACACAGTGAGGTTGGTTTTTTCTCACAAAAGAGAAGAAGTCTTTGGTCTTTGCCCAGAGCCAAGGTGGCAACTCCAGAAGCCAAGTTTAACTTCATTTCACTATTCAGAGCCTTCTTTGTCCCAAAAATTTCATGTCAGATATTCCTCATTTAACAGTTAAAAAGTGCACTTTGGGCCTCAGAGGGAACTTCAGAAATGTGTATAATGCTCCAATGTTCCATGAAAAGTTACAGTCCCAGGAGAACTGAGTGTGGCTTTCCCTTTTATCTGTCTCACCAGACCTCCTTCCAGCTTCTCTAGTTCCTTTCCTATTAGAAACTCACATGCCCTGTGTTCCCAAAGTGTATCAGTCAGGATTGGCTAAATTTTGCTGCAATAACAAATCATCTAAAAAATCTCAGTCAGTTTCTCACTCTTATGAAGTTTGCTGTAGATCTAGGTGGCTCTCTAGGGCAGCTCTCCTCTGTATTTAGCAGATCACATGGTTTCCTTCTTTTGGCCTCTCCATCTCAACACTCTTCACGGTTGCAGATGAAGAAAGAGTCAGAAGATGAAACATCTGTAGTTAACTGCTTTGCCTGAAAGTTTGGCCCATCATTTTCATTTCCATTTCTTTGGTATGAACTAGTTACATGGCCATATCTAACTCCAAGGAATAGAACTTACAATTCTCTGTGTATGTGAAATTAGAGGAGAACAAGATACTGGCAAACATTAATTTTGTTGACCGTATAGACCCAAACTCTCTTGATTAGATAAAGAGTTCGATCTGGCTAACCTGGGAGCTTTTATCTTTCGGTTGGCCAGACTCAGGATTATGGAGTGTTGGTGAGAAATGAATTGAAGGCCACTAGTTTAACTTATCCTACGTTAGGATCCTTGGTATCAATCCTAACAAATGACTATCAAGCCTCTCTTTGGGGCTTCCCTGGTGGCGCAGTGGTTGAGAGTCCGCCTGCCGATGTAGGGGACGCGGGTTCGTGCCCCGGTCCGGGAGGATCCCACGTGCCGCAGAGCGGCTGGGCCTGTGAGCCATGGCCGCTGAGCCTGCGCGTCCGGAGCCTGTGCTCTGCAACGGGAGAGGCCGCAGCGGTGAAAGGCCCGCGTACCGCAAAAAAAAAAAAAAAAAAGCCTCTCTTTGGCCACTTCCAATGTTGGCGTCTCACTACTTCATGAGCCTGAAAATTCCATGCTGAGACAGCCCGATTGGAAAATTCTTTCTTGCTGTATACCTGTGTTCTTGGCATAGCCAATTCCCAGGATTACTCTCTGCCCTTAAATGGAGCTGGCTCTGTCCACGTACTCTCTTCCAAGACCATTCAAATGACTGAGGCCATCAGCATGTCTCCTTTCAGTCCAGGCTACATAGCCTCAGGTACCTCCAATGCCACTGACATGGCCTTCATTTCTCACTGTACTGATCGCCACTCTCTGTATCACTTCCTTTTAGTGAGGAGCTCAGAAGCAATAGTCTTACCATTGCCAAATAAGGTCATCACTGCTCTTTTCTGGACTCTGCACAATTCTAGCAATGCCACCTGAGACAACATTAGTTTTCCCAGCAGACACATCACACTCTGAGCTTATATTCCATCTGGACCTATTGGGAATTGAAGCCCAAGACTTATCCAGGGTTCTGTCCAGTAGGCAAAAATAGATGAAAATTGAAACAAAAAGCCTTTATTAGTGGTTGGGCATGCATCCCAAGATTGACAAAAGGCAGGCGTCTGTGATCTAAACTGGAACAGAGAATTCGTTTTGGTTCTCCAAGGCTGAAGGGTGACCTCAACTCTCTCCATCTGCACTGAAGACAACTAGGAAAGAGCGTGAGGCTGACTTAACTCACTCATTCATTTTAAGATAAAGAAGCTGAAACATGTACAGGTGTGTACACACACACACATACACACACACACTGCAAGATGGCCAGGTGTCCTTACAGAAGACAAGTTCTGGGGCCTGACTGTCTATACTTCAACAGGAGAGAAGGAACATAGATTTCTGGCTCTTCTACAGGCCATGAAGCAGATTGTAAAAGAAATGAGTAAAGAAGACAAAGTGGCCTTGTCCACTGGTTAAAGGCTCTCAGTGGATATACTTTATTTCATCTTGAGACCATTCCCCAATATAATAGGATCATTTCGAATCATGATTTGATGATCCATCAGGCTAAGTACTTTGTGTTATTTGCTTCTGTGTTATCTAAGTTACTTAGCAGGAAAGGAACTATTACAGAGAAACGAGACATGCATCTTAATATTTCTAACCAGGTTGATACTCCCTGAGTGTCATTTTAGCTATGTATTAATATTAATCTTTATTGTGTCAAGTTATTAGGATTTTGAGATTATTTATAATCACAGCATAACCTAGGCTATCCTCACTAGTAGTCTTTTTAAGACATAAATGTGAACAAAATCATTAATATGTAAAAATGGTCATACAATTATAAATTCCCTGCATTGAAAAGAAATTTTTATCTTTATTTATAATATTCCTAAGGTTTCATTTTTATACCCACATAGGGTTTCAGTAATTCTATCGGATACTAATAATCTTAAGAGACCCTAAACTACACGTACACACAGCATTCTGATCTAGGACATGTTTGTGTAGTCTAAAGTGATCTAAACCAAATCACTGGCTGAGTTCCTTTTGATAATGAACTTCTATTTGTTATATCCAGACTTCTAAGTCCCTTCCTTTCAAAATCTAAATTCAAAGATTTAATTTTTTGAAACTTGGTGTCATTCCCAGAAATGATGTATTTCTGAAACTTTCTTATGGTTGGCAATACCTAAGCTATTGTCCTGTCATTATGATAAATTGGCCTAGTCTATAGATATTAATTGGAAACTTATGCATGCCTTATCAATATTGCATTATAATTAGTAGAGCCATCTCAAGGTTCCATACGCTAAGATGAGAGATGGGGGTGTATGCAACATTTGGCTAATTAATCATCTTGGAACACTCTGTGGGATTCTCGGTTTAATTGCTTGCTGTGTAGGACCACAAAAGCAATCAATTGCTTGATTTTTCCTCCATCTGCTTATTACGTGATGCAGAACCCATGTTTGGGGAATTATTTTAGTTTATTTATAGTTCCCTGTGTTTATTCTTTCTTATCTACAGAGAGAGTGAGAAATATAATTCTGTACTTTGTAAATATCACAGAAAACTACAAATACTTTTCTACTCATTAAAAGCAATAAAATTAAACAAATCCTAATATATGGATTCTTTTTTTGCATACATTTATGTCAACTTTCCTCTTTTGAGTATTGCTATGAATTCATGGTCTTCCACAAAATCAACCTGTTTAAGGTAATTTTCATTATTATTTTCTTTTTTATGCTCAGCTTGGTGGATGTGATCTCTTCAAAGTGGTTCCTTTGTCCTTTCAACTGTGATCTTACTGTCATGTTTTGAAAGCAAACTTATTTATCCTCATTACCAACATCTTCCATATTCATTAAAACTTTTCCTGCCCTAAGATTTGAGGACAAGGGTCCTGATGCCTCTTGGTGGAAATTAGTATTGAAAAGCCAAATCTGGACTTAATGGTAAACAGGAGCTGTGGCAGCCCTTGCAGCTGCCTAAACTGTATCCTTTCTCACCTTCCTCTTTAGGACTCTGCATTCAGGGGACAGTGGGCTCAGCTAGACATATTTACCCTCACAGATTTGCAGCTGAAGATGGCCCAGCCTGGACTGGTCTGGGCCACCATCATCTCCTGCCTGGATTATTGAAATAGAATTCTGTTTCCTCCTGGCTTCCCTAAACTCAATTTTTCTCATGCAGAGTAATTTTTTCACAATGCAAGACAGGTCATATGGGTCTTCTGTCAAGAATCTCAATGGCCTCCATCCTACAAAACCAGAGTAACATCTGCACAATGGCTTCCAAAACCCTGTGTCATCAGAGCCTCACTACCTGTCTGACCTTCTCGCCATCATCTTCCCTCTTGCTCGCTTTCCTCTGTAACAACTGGTTTCTTTGCTGCTGGTCCTTGACAGCCCAGCATGTTGCTGCCACAGGACTTTTGCACTTGCCATCCCTCTGAAGGGACCTGCTGAGATGCTCTCCTCCTAGCATCTCCCAGCTGAATGTCCTCTCTAAAGAGGTCCTCGCATTCTCCCTCCTCTCCTTCTCCCTCAGCCTGCTGTGCGTGCTTATAAAACACATCACCATTCATTTATTGCTGCTTCCCCCAGGTAGATGCTGAGCCTCAAGATGATAAAGACATGTCTGATTTGTTCCCTGCCCTGTCCCCAACCTTGAGGACAATTAATATCTGATGCATAATAGGTGTTCCCTAAATATTTGTTAAATTGATGAATAAAGCTTTGGCACTCAATGTTTTTGCATTGGAGGTACGCTTTGAAAATTCAACAGTACTCAGAGTAATCCTCTCACCGTGCTCTGGGTTTTGTCACTCTTTTGCCAAGACTCTGCCATGGCTTCCATTTCTACAAAGTAAGAGCAGCATCTGTACAGAGTCCTACAAAGTCCTGCAAGATCTGAACAGTGAAAGCATTCTCAAACATAAAAAAAACTAAATGCCATTCCTAATTTCCCCCAAGTATCCACTTCACTGTTCTTCAGCAAAGCAGCAGTGTGTGGGGAAGCCTTTCCATGTCCTGTGGGACTTGCATGGTTCTCCTAAACGATTAATACAATAAGCGAGGTACAGGCTGACTCACTCCAGACCGCACATCTTATACTCATAGCACCCTGTACCTTGTCCTGCATCTCGGTTAAGACAATCCCATGTGCTGGTCCTGCAAGCTCTGGTGCCTTAGCAGAGAAACACCCACGTGGAGAATGACCCACAGGCAATGCTCACCATCTGTTTTACTGTCTTGGTCTCCTTTTACAAAAGTCCAGGGAGAACAGCATGACCAGAGCGTGCAAGTGAGAAAAAGCTCAGCTTGATTTCTTTCTTTTATTTTGTCCAACAACTGAGGGGGACTTGTTGGAGGGGCTGATATTCCTGCTTAGTATTAGGGAGAGCTGACCAACAAAGACTCCTAATGGAATAGGGAGATTTTAGGTGGCAGTGGGTTCCCCATCTCAGCAGGTATTCAAGTACAAACTGAAGGACAGATTACAAAGGCTGCTGGAAGAAGATTCACCAAGAGCAGGACATGCCATATGCTCAATCAGCTTCCGTTCCTAGACCCCAGGTTTATCGAGACCCCCTCCTTTTGTGCTCCATTGGCTGAGCTAAATGGTAGTGCTGTCCTTCAAGAAATCCCAGAAAAACCAAAGACCGACCCAATCACCGTGGGTGCTCTCATAAATGAGAGCTAACCTCATGTCTTCCACAAACTCATTTGTTGACAGCGATGGTACAACGTGGAGGGAAGCTAGAGAAACGTACCTCTTGATCACATTACATCAGCATCACAAGATGCATTCGAGGTTAGGCTGCTCTCCAAACCAATAAAATGAGTTTGATCTTTCCATCGTTTCTGAAGAATGCCTCTCTTCCCTTTGCTTATTCTAGAGGATTGATATTAAAATGTTCTTTTTGGCATTTGCTGGCATACCTGCCTTCCAGATGTTACCCAAAGGTCCCAGGCCGGTTTAAATGACATGCAAGACTCAAATAAGTCATACAACTTTGAAAAGAGACTAAATTGCTGGTGAGTCTACCCTGTGTCTTAAACAGGGTTTTATTTACTAAAGGCAGCAAAGGCAGGTTTAGCCTGTCCTCAACTCTCTACTGGCCAAAAATACTATTTACATTTAAAGAAAAATAATCAAATGCTTTTTTTTTTCAGTGCTTACACTATTTTTCCTTCTGTTTAGACTGAGGTCAGTTCATCCCTGTTTTCAGCTAACCTCGACATCCCCAACCTCGCGGGCTCATCTTTAATTAAAGAATAAGACCAGTGGCATTTTTAATTTCTTTAAAATTGTTCAATAAACAAACACACTTTTCAACATCCAGCATTCTATCATTATTTATTCTTAGATGTTCTGTGTTCCTTCCTTCTTATTACACGCCTTTAAAGAAATTACCACCATCCCCCTGCCCCCTTTTAAATCTGACATTCATTCCACTTGGATGGGACGGAGATCCTGAGTTAAAAAACAGTATCTCTTTTAGCTTGTCCAAATTCCTACAGAAATGAACAAAGTGGAACCTGGGAGTTCTTGGCTGGAAGGAATTTGTTGATGGAGATTAGGACCTAATGTTCTTGCAGTTTGCAAACTTAGGTCAAAAACCAGTCTGATTCCGGAAACTACTTTGTAGGAAAGATGGAGACATAATTTTTTTGTCACAGGATCTGGGATGTCATACTTTAAATATGCACGAGGATATGTGTTTGCAAAGGAATTTTGTTTTAGCGTATTTCTGGAGCCGTGCATGGGCTCAGCTGCGTAAGCCTATTGGTGCTTTCCTTCCTCCCTGTGCTGAAAATCTGATTTTGGAGATGGGGATAAAGGGGGTTGGGGGCGAGTGGATTCTGCAGAGGGAAAGAAAAGAAAAATTCAGTCGAGTATATATATTTCAATTTCTCTGCTAGTCATTTTGTGGCAGATCGCATTTACCAAGAAGGGTGCAATAATACTATACATCCTACATGCTCTTCTACAAGGTGACTTTGCCACCTTCACATGGTCAGGGTTCATGTCTTCTCTTGAATCGGATGGGCCTGTGAAAAACCTAGAATGGAGAAAAGGCGATGTATCTTCTTCCTTCTCCACTGGAACATTAATGCTGGAGGCCAGAGCTGCCGTGTAAGGAGTCTGACTATCCTGAGACCTCCATCTTGTTAGGAAGCCCAGTGACATGGAGAGACCACATGTAGGAGTTGAGTGAAGAGATCATCAGGTGATTCCAGCCTCCCACCTTCAAGTCACCCCCACCTGAACTCGGCTTCCCGGCAGAGACTGCAGACCTCGTGGAAACAAGACAAGCCATCCTACTGTGCTGTGACTGAATTCCAGACCCACAGCGTCCATGAGCATAATAAAATTATTGTTTTATGCTACCATATCTGTGATGGTTTGTCACCCAGCAAGGATGACTGGAACACCTTGCTTAAGTCAGGCAAGTGCTTACCCAGAACACCACCCTGTGCCAGGGCCCATGCTGGACATTGTGGCCATGCAGACTGTGACACCGTTCCTGCCCATCTGCAGGGACCAGACGTGTGGTCAGATGTGTTACATTACCATGTGGAACGGTGGCCCTAGAGGCAGAACCCAGTGCTGTGAGAGCATAGGGCTTGGCGTGAGGAGGATTGGGGAGTGGGTAGGAGGACACTGGATGGGGAGAATCCCAGAAGGCATCTGAAGGAGATGACATTGACTTGAGTTTAAGATTCGGTCAGCAGAAGAAAGTGAAACAGCTCTAAGTGAGAGGCAGAGCCCACTCAGAGGTACTAGATCACAGAAGTCTTAGGATGGACAGGACTTGGGTTTTTTTATTTTTATTTTTGGCTGTGTTGGGTCTTGGTTGCTGCATGGGCTTTTGTCTAGTTGCGGCGAGCGGGGGCTACTCTTTGTTGCAGTGCGCGGGCTTCTCATTGCGGTGGCTTCTCTTGTTGCGGAGCACGGGCTCTAGGCGCGTGGGCTTCAGTAGTTGTGGCTCGCGGGCTCTAGAGTGCAGTCTCAGTAGTTGTGGCTGAGTTGCTCCGTGGCACGTGGGATCGTCCTGGACCAGGGCTCGCACCCGTGTCCCCCGCATTGGCAGGTGGATTCTTAACCACTGCACCACCAGGGAAGTCCCAGGGACTTGGCATTTTCCTTTGCTCAAGCACAGCGCATGTGGGGAGAGGTAAGTACAGCAGGACTGGACAGCACTGCACGGGCTGGATCACAAGAGGCCAGGGGACCAAGCCCAGGAGGTGTGACTAGGCAGTGGGGCATTGCAGAGGATGAGGGGGAGGGAGAAGAATGGGAGCACATGACCCGGGCAACAGAGCCCATGCTCCAGCCTGTTTGCTGCCTCTTCATGGCCGTGACATGCTGGGATCCTCTGCCAGCCCCTTCAAAAGAATCCTGCAGCCTGGACTCACCAACTGACCTCCTGGCTCCAGCCACTCCGGCTCATGGAGCTCCATTTCCTCCTCACAGCCGTGACGCGGACACATTCTTCTCTCTCGTGTGCTGTCCCATGTCCAAGTTGTGTTACTTGCCCAGGGTAGCAGAGGGCTGGTGTGCTCAATAAAAAGCCACCATGACATTCTTGTCCCCAGAAACCAGCTCGAGGCACTGCTGCCTCTCACATCCTCGCGGTGGAGGAGAGCGAGAGCACCCTCCATCGGCCTCAGGCAAAGGCCCCTGCACAGCGTCTTGGGGCCTCCCTGCCTTTCATCAGAAGCCGGGGCTTCCTGCAGGGCCCATGGCTGTGCTGAAATGGATCTGTTTTGAGGCCACATTGCTTTGAACTCTAGGGCAAATCCACGAGTTGAAAGTACCATTTACCTGAATGACTGATATGTGCATTCGTGTGAGAAATTCAGCCTAACGGTTGATTTACATTTATGGAGGAATTGTAAGTAAATTCACATTTATGAGCAGTCCCTCTGCACTGGGCCCTGGGCTGAGGTTCTCTCAGCTGCAAATACTGGGCTGTAAGCCCCGAACCTCAATAAACCTCACTTTCCTTGACTTAGAGTCACTCACTCTGAAGAGGCCCAAGGCTGGTCTGAGACAGATCATGTCAAGCCTTTGGTATAAACCTGGTACTGGACAGAGAACAGGCTGGGCATTTGCTGGCGGCCACCTTCTCAGCGGAAAAGCAGCCCTTGCCTTTGGATTGGACTTTCAACCCACTGTCTGTTCTGCAGCTACCGTGACGGGGAAGACCAACCCCTCACCATGTCACACTTCGTAGGTTGAGACTGAACCCCCTTACCACGAGACGTCACATCCGTAGAGACTGAAGGGAGAATGGTGGCTGCGGAGGGCTGGGAGGAGGAGATGGAAAGATGTTTAGTGGATGCAGCGTTCCAGTTTGGGATGCTGGAGAAGTTCTGCAGAGAGATGTCGAGATGGAGGGGAGAGCTGCACAATAATGTGAATGTTCTCAGTGCCACTGAACTGTACACTAAAAATGGTTAAATGGTAAATTTTATGTTATGTCTGTTTTACCATGAACAACAGATGCATCCCCTAAAACATGAGACCCAAACTACTTCCCTTGGCACATATGACCTTGACAGAAGGTGGTATGGTCAGGCCTCCTCAACCCCCTCCAGCCTCATCTGTCTGTCTGTCTGTTGGTTTTGCTGGTCTCCCCATTATGCCTTGGCAATTCACTCTCTCGGGCTTGCACACACACACCCCACCACCATCACCACCACCACCACGTCACCTTCTTTTTCTTGTCCAGACTGTTGCTCTGCCCTGGATTCTCTCTTAAGTCAAGAGCATGAATCATGAAGCCAGCCTGGCCAGGCTGGAGTTCCAGTTCCTGTGTGACCTCGAGCAAGTTGCTTAACCTCTCTGTGTTTCAGTTTCCTCCACAATAAAAGGAGGACAGTAATAACACCTACATCCCAGGTTGTACAGTGCCAGATCCATAGAAAATGCTATGGAGACCTTGGCTGTTTTAATTATGATCTGTTCTTGGCATCTCCCTGAAGAGCTGGCAGAGAGAGTTTTGTATTACTATTCGGTAGACCACCAGGCCGAGAGATTTGCCACCTTGGGAACAAAGCCAGGTCATTGTTGCCTCAGAATAGCTCAGTTGACTTTTCAGAGAGGGACATGGCCAAACTGGCTATTTGGAGGGACCTGGAGCCTGGGGTTCTGGTGGGACAGCAGTCTTCACCTCCCGCTCCCTGTGCTGGCTGCCCTGAGCAGTGCTGGGGGAGGTAGGGCTGCTTAGAGCCAGAATATAAACATATTAACTGAACTTTCCATCTGTCATTTCAGAGAGTCATTTACTGACTAGCTGTGGTTGGAAAAATTAAGTCCTTATAATTCAGTGTCAACATTTCTCGCAGAATCATGTTAGACCAGTTGGCGGAGTTCTGCAGCCTCTCAGCAGAGCTGCCTACAATCAAAATAAGTTTGCAGTGGTGCGCTGTCAGTTACCCTACCCGTGGTCCGGCTGACTGTCCTGCATCGGGCACCTGGTGCTGCAGGCCACAGGCCAGCCTGGGCAGACTGGGCCATGGGCCACAGAGGGTGGACTGCAGGAATTGGCTGCAGGGAAAGCTGCATGTGGAGCTCCAGCCCTCTTGGGCCTTCCCCTTCTCTGCCTAAGATAAAGGAATCTTCCCCTGTATATTGGTGAGCTCAGGCTACCATAGCAAAATACCACAGACTGCAGGGTTAAAAAAAACAGACAGTCATTTTCTCCCAGTTCTGGAGGCTAGAAGTCCAAAATCAAGGTGTTGGCAGGGTTGGTTTCTTCTGAGGCCTCTCTCCTTGGCTTGTAGTTGGCCGTCTTCTCTCGGTGTCTTCACACAGTCTTCCCTCTGTATCCTCATCTCCTCTTCTTATAAGGACATCAGTCACATTGGATTAAAACCCAGCCTAATAGTGACCTCATTTTAATTTAATTACCTCCTTAAAGGTCCTATCTCCAAATGCCGTCACATTGTGAAGTACTGGGGGCTAGGGCTTCAACATATGGAAATTTCAGGGACACAATTTCCAACATAACACCCTGTAAACTGTCCATTCCGGATGGATTCATTCTCACTCTACCCAGAAGAAACTGGGTTTGTTGGTTCTATTTTACAGAGAAGGAAGCTGAAGCCCTGGAAAGGCAGGTGGTCCCCCTTAGCTGCCACGGCCAGCAGAGGCAGGTGGTGGACCCAGGCGTGGAGTTTCGGGTCCTCCCGTTTTACACCACAGCACAGCTATGTCCAACCTACAGCCCCAGGTGAGCACAAGTCAGGCACTGCACAGGCTCCTCAAGCCCTCTGTCAACTGAAAAAAAAAAAGCACAACCTACAAGTTGAGAATTATTTTTTATTCAGTGGACTTTCTGCAGACTTAAGCCCAAAAGACAGCCCCTCAGCTAGCTCTTAGGGCCTGCTCAGAAGAGGTAAGGGAGGAGCCAGGATACACAGGAGTTTTTGCAAAAAAACCCCCAAGTAGTTGGAAAATCAAAAGATGACTGTTAATTAAAGAAAAACAGACATCTCAAGTTAATGAATTTAGTGCTTTTCTATGTATGGGAAGATGCAAGAGTCTGGGCTCATTGAAATCATTCCTTTGATATGCATCTTAGCTATCTAGGGCCAGAATCCTGCTTTTTTCCATCGTGAGTCCCCTCAGGGTGCACGGTTGGGGGTAGCCGCAGTGGCTGACAGCTTGGTGGCCACAACATCCTTTGTTTACTGATATGGCAGGCCACATTCTTCATTCACATTTGGGAATGCTGCCACGCAGAATGACAGGGAGGTTGGCTTCAACTTAAGGCAGAACTGTACAGTACAGAGTGAAATGAGGCCTCTGGACAGCAAGTTCTCCAGCCCTGGGGAGGGTGGAGCCAAGGCCCCTGCTTGGGTTGGGGTGTTGTCTTCAGTGATGGAATTTTCAAATGCACAGTCGACTTTTTTTTTTTTTTTTTTTTTGCAATATGCGGGGTTCTCACTGTTGTGGCCTCTCCCGTTGCGGAGCACAGGCTCTGGACGCGCAGGCTCAGCGGCCATGGCTCACGGGCCCAGCCGCTCCGCGGCATGTGGGATCTTCCCGGACCGGGGCACGAACCCGTGTCCCCTGCATCGGAAGGCGGACTCTCAACCACTGCGCCACCAGGGAAGCCCAACACAGTCGACTTTTGCTAGACTTAAGAGATTCCTCCAACTTGGGGGTGCGGGAGTCCTCGCTGCAGATTCTCCTGTTCAACCTGGTTTCAGTAAGTAAACCTTTGGGGCTACTAAGTAATGGATGCTAGACCATTTAGTTTAAAAAAAAGGTGTTAAAATTACAGCAGGCTGTGCCCAATTCAGGGAGGCTCAGCCCTGGACCTCAGGCGACAGTGGACATTTTAAGACCAACCCAACTACCACATTCTGAGATGGGGAAACTGAGGCACTGAATACAGCTCCGACTTAATTGGACCTGACCTATGGCTCTGGCTCAGGGTTTGGCACAGGCATGTGGCCTCTTGGCCATGGGGCTGTCTTTGACTTCCCTGACTCAGTCTGGCAAAGGCTGTCACTGTGCGGGTGAGGTGGTGGGTAGAGGGGGGAGAGCATCCTTTTGGGCCCACCTGGACTCTGCCTTACTTTCTCCTGAGCAAAACCTGGTGGCCACTGGCCCAGATCTGCAGCGAGACACCCAGGAGCAAAAGATCTGTGGAGTGCACGGTGGACTAGAAATCCACCTCATTTAAGGGACCTCGCTCCATCCTGCATCCACCCTTATCTGCAGAGGTAGAAACTGGGGCTCAGAGAGGTTCAATGATTGCCCCAGACCAACACCCAGAAGAAAAGCAGGAGTAGAGCCCAAGGCCCCTGGCTCCAACCCCAGGATAGTCCCTGGGACTCCTGGTTGCCTTTCAGCTCCCCACATGGGTTCCAAGATGCCAGAGAAGTAAGTGGGGAAACAGCTCTGAGAGAAGCCCTTGGAGCCTCTGGACAGAGCCAGGGAGTCTGTTCCCAAAGGGGGCTAGTTCTATGACACCCCCACTTCATCCACTCTCAGCCCAAGCCCTGCACACGTCTGCTATCACTTCCCCGGCCCTCTGCTTCCCCTGACTAGTGAGAAGAAAATATTAGCATGGCTGCCCCGGGGGCCTGAGGCCTGCAAGCACTCTGTGTGTGGCATTGCCCTGCTCTGAAAGCCCTGCCCTCCCCCAGGGCTGTCCTGGCCCTCCCTGAGCTTCCTAAGGAAGCATCAGGGAGAAAGAAGGAAATTGGAAATATGCCTGCTGCCAGCTCCCATTCTCCATTCTGGGCTGCAGAATGATCCTCTTTGACCAAGGGCCGGGCATGCAAGAGCAAAGAACTCTGTGAGCAAAATGTGGCTCTTTGCAGTGTCCAGGACAGCTTAGTGCAACCAGCTTGGAGGTTCCCTCCAACTGTGCACTGAATCCAGTGACCGCAGAAAAGCCCCTGGTGTGGTCAGAATTCAAAGATGACCCCAGGACTGCCCTGTGTGTGCATGCCTTTAATAATTTCCTCCCCTTGAGTGTAGGCAGAACCTGTGAATACAATGCCATATGGCTCCTCTCCATATGTGATTAGGGTACAATATATGGCAAGAGAGATTGTGCAGATATGATTAGGGTCCCTAATAGGTTGACTTCAATTTAATAAAAAGAGACCCCTTCTATTCAAGTGCAACACTTTCTGCACAACCCAGCACTTTCTCTTCCCCCTATACCTTCATTTAAACTCATCCCAGGTATATGATGGCTAATATTATGTGTCAGCTTGGTTGGGTCATGATGCCCAGATGTGTGGTAAGACATTATTCTAGATGTTTATGTGAGGGTGTTTGGGAATGAGATTAGCATTTAAATTGGCGGACCTTGAGTAAAGCAGATTGCCCTCCATAATGTGCAGGGTCTTATCCAATCAGAGCAAGTAAGAAGAAATTCTTCCAGAAGACAGCCTTCGGACTGGAACTGTAACACTGGATTTTCTTAGATCTCTAGCCTGCTAACCTTTAGACTTAAAACGCAGCATCAGCTCTTCCTGGATCTCTAGTCTGCTAGTCTGTGCTGCATAGTTTGGACTTGCCAGCCTCAGTGATGTCAACAATGTGGAAGAACAGAAGATCCTCAGCCCTAGTCTCACCCGACAGAAACACTGATTAAGCGACTATCCAGGAACGAGAATTTCTTTGGGAGAATTAAAAAATCCAGAGGAAAAGTTATAGCATACCAGTCGAGCAAAAATAAGTTAGAAAAACCACATTAAAATGGGTAAGAGGGACACTTTATCCATATCACCCATCCCTCAAGCCAACACAGCACAGGGCCGGGAAGGATCTCCTGGGTGCTCAATTTCTCCTGGGGGGGCAATAGAGACCAAGGAAGACGTCCAACTTCCTCAGTATCTGACACTACCTTAGTGGCCTACTTCTGTCTCAACTCATGAGAAATCTGCAAGCAAGGAAAGAGTAGGATGATATATTCAAAGTACTAAAAGAAGGAAAAAAACTACCAACCAAGGATACTATACCTGACAAAACAGTCCTTCAGAAGTGAAGGAGAGATACTGATCTTCCCAGACAAACAAAAACTGAGTGAGTCCGTCACCACTAAACTAGCCTTATAAGAAGTGGATTTGGGACTTCCCTGGTGGCGCAGTGGTTAAGAAACCGCCTGCCAATGCAGGGGACATAGGTTCGAGCCCTGGTCCAGGAAGATCCCACATGCCACGGAGCAACTAAGCCTGTGCGCCACAACTACCGAAGCCTGCGTGCCTAGAGCCCATGCTCTGCAACAAGAGAAGCCACTGCAACGAGAAGCCTGCACACTGCAAGAAAGAGTAGCCCCCACTCACCACAACTAGAGAAAGCTTGTGCACAGCAATGAAGACCTAACACAGCCAAAAATAAATAAAATTAAGTCTTAAAAAAAAAAAGGTGTGGACTTGCCAGCATCCATATTCATGTGAGCCAATTCCTCAAAATAAATTTCTATATGGATAAAATAAGGAGGAGGGGATTCCCCTGGGTGGGCCTGACCTAATCAGGTGAGCCTTAGAGAAGACAAAGGGCAGAAGCAGCAGCTCTCTTGCTGCCCATGGAGAGAGTCATGATGAGGAACTACAGACTCTCTAGGAGCTGAGAGTGGCCTCTGGTTCACAGCCCTCAGTGAATGGGGGCTCAGTGCTACAACCACAGGGTCCTGAATTCTGCCAACAACGCAAATGAGCTTCAGACAGGAATGAAGCCAACCAACAACGTGATTTCAGCCTAGTGAGAACCTGGGCATTGGTCCCTACCAACCTATGCCCAGACTCTTGACCCCAGGAAACTGTAAGATGAAATTACCACTAAGCTTGTGGTAATTCATTACACAGCAATCAAAAACCAACGTATCCTCTCCCAGTCTTCTCCTATTGATAAATCTCTCAGGGCATGTGAAGTAAAGTTTGACCTAAGTCTGGCAGCTCGTTGGGTAGAGACGTATCTCAGTTCAAGCATGTTTGATAGAAAAAAATTAACCATTAATCTACCACATGAAGTTGCAACATGGTTATGGGACAGAGGTGGGCAGTAATGAGAGAGGGAGAGCAAGAAAGAGAAAGAGAGAGGGACAGAGAGAGAGACTCCTGTAGCTTTTCAAGACATTGTACTTTTGTTACATTAAACGCTGTCATATTGCTTCTGCTTTACTTATTCATTTATTTTCAAACCTTTTCATTCTAATAGCCACAGGAATGAAACAAATTAGTCTTTACAAGCTCTGATTAGAATTTTTTCACCAGAGAATGGAGCATCTCTGCAGACTAAGAGTTAGGTCTGGAGGGAGAGGTAGCCATGGACAAATAGCCAGGGACCCTGTGCACCTCCGTGTTGGTCGTAAACCTCAGGTTGTGTGGGTATGAAAATGCTGCACACTCTGTAAAATGCCCAAGAATGAATAATTTTGTAGAAGGTAAATATCTCCTTTTTGCAGCTGGAAAACAGAAGGAGGAGGGGAAGGAGGTAGTTTGCTATCGTTTCTTAGTAAGTCTGGAGCCAAATGTCTGGTGTTGCCTCTCTTAAATGGTGGTCAAAAGAGCAAGGGTGATGCTGAGCCCTTGGCACCAAGAAAACTTCCCTAGAGATCTTGTAGCTGCATCAGGTGATGGAGGCTGTCAGCCTGCACTGAGCAAGGGCAACGAGGAGCACATCTCCAGTTGACCAGCTGTGGACCTGTAACCTGAGTAAGGAATCGACCTGTGTCGTTTTATTGTTGGTTATTACTGCAGCACAGCCTACTGCATACTGACTAAAGGAGCCTGTCGGAGCCACTTCATGCAGGCATTCATCCCAGGAGTCTGCCTGGCTAACATGCATGATGATCTAGATCTTGCAGCAATGATACCTTATTGAGAATTATCTGGGGGAAGGATGTCTGGGACAGCTCGGAGTTCTGGTTAAATGAGGAGTATTAAAATTTCTTAGAATTCTGGGGGCTTCCCTGGTGGCCCAGGGGTTAAGACTGTGCTTCCAGCGCAGGGGGCGTGGGTTCGATTGCTAGTCGGGGATCTAAGATCCCATAAGATCCCACGGGTCGAGGAGCGCAGCCAAAAAAAAAAAAATTCTTAGAATTCTGAAAGCATGGGATTTTATTTTTTCTTACTTGTACACAGATACAAACATATTATATGTGAATTCTGTTTCCCACTTTTTCACTAATTTTAAACATTCCTTCATGTTGTTGTAGATTTTGTAAGCATCACTGTGAATGACTGAATAAATATTTAAAGTGTATTATGAAAGAACTTACTTAATCATCCATCATCCCCTGTGGTGGACATTTAGATTGCTTGCAATTTTATACTAGCATAAGTACCACTGTAATAAACATCTTTGTGCATAAAGCTTGTTTTCAGTTTAATATTATTTACTTTGGCTAGGATCCCAGTAGTGGAATACCTGGGCAGAAATGCCATGAAACGTTACCTTTTTCATACATTCATTTGGAAAGTAAAGCATTCATTCACCTTGATGTCACAGTCTGGTGAAAGTAACTCACTCTTTCATTAATGGTGAAAATGGAGTCAGGCCTTGGCCATCATGCTGCCTGTTGGTTATTACTCCAGGTTCATAGTGACATGGACCAAGCCCCAAACGGGCAGGCCAGCCTGGGGGGGGTCTGACCAAAGAACTGGCCCCCCAAAACCTCAGCTCAGTACTCGCTGGATCTTGTCCAAGTCATAAAATTCCCCAAGACCCACCACCATCCCCATCAGAACACCTCCATTCCATCCACCGGTCCCTAAGGTGTCCCCTGAGGGTCCACCACAGCCCTCATCTTCCACCTTGTGGATCCCATGCCCTCTGCAATCTCGGAGCTCATGACCCCTTTCAAGAGCTCTGGCCTCAAGCCATTGCTTCTCTCTCTCTTCTCTCGCCCTGCAGCTCACTAGGGTCTTACAGGCTGAAATGTGGGGTGTGTGAGGGGAATGCTCCCTACTCACTCTTGTAAAGCATCTTGATTGGGCTATATATCAAGGACCGTGGGGCTCAGTTTTTCCCTGACATATCCTCCAGACCGTTTCTCTAACTCATGGACTTAGCGTATATCCCTGGGGCCCGAGGGACGTCAGGGTGACTTATAGCAGTGCTACCCTCAAATCTATTCTCTCCCTTTCATCCCTCAGCCTGGTCCGTGCCCCAGGCAAGCCTTTTTCCTCTTAGTAGTAACAAGGTCTCCCTCCTTGACCAAACTGTAGATAGGCTCCTCTGAGCCTTCCTTTGGACTAAGCTTTGTCCAGGTATAGCAAAGAATCCTTCTTAGCCAGTTTATCATAAAACCCCCTCACCTCAACCTTGATGTCTAATCAAGCTCCACTTCCCTCCACCGTGGGTACCCAACCAAGTTCCTCTTCATAATTTTCTACCCTCTCCCTCACCCTGCCCACTGGCTATAAATCCCCATTGTCTCTGTCTGCATTTGGAGTTGGGTTCAATGTCTCTCCCCTATTGCAGTAATCTTGAATAAAGTCTTCCTTACCTTTTTTTTTAATCAAGTGTCTGTATAATTTCTCTTTGACAGGGGACATTCTCTTCCGTCCAGAAAACCTTCATATGAGGAGTTAACTGGTGGTGGTGGGGCTCTAACCCTGAGGAACGGCTGCCAGCCTCGCCCATGCTTGTGTGCCTCCCTGCAAAGTCACCATAATTGGTGTAAAGCCAGCTCACCACACCTGCTGCTTTGGAGAACCCCAGCTCTGTCCTCTGGCCATCCTACACACACAGATGTGTGAGTCAGGAGGTGACCCAGACCCTTTCTGACCCATGGAACCTGCGGTATCACACAGAATATCTCTGCTGTGAAATTTCTGTGCTATGTAACTACAATAGTTGGAGAGGCAGGAAACCCTGGTAAAAGAATGTTCTGAGTGTCTTCCTTGGAGAACTGAGAAACCCCACCCCACAGCCCAGCCTCACCTTCACCTCACAGCACTTCTTTATGGCCTGTTCATTCATTCATTCATTCACTCAACACACATTTATTGAGTTGCTCCTGTATCATCTTGTCTTCAATTATTAGTGGAGATTTGATATCTTCAGGGATTTTTTTTTCCCGCATTCACTTTCAATTTTGTTTCCTTTATTCAGTAAAGACTTTTGAGCAGCTGAGCATTCCTGTGGTTCTGGGGACACCACCAAGAGGCATAAGATAGACTGAGGCCCTGCCGGCTCCCAGTCTCAGAGAGCAGCCTGCACAGATCAGAGGCCTCGTGCCAGGAGGGACAATTCTTGGTCTTATTGCCAAAGACCTGGCCCCAGAGCAGAAAATGAAGCAATTAGACAATTGTTCCTTTGTGTCTGTGTGATATCAAACATTTAGAGTAGATTAATTGAGATAATTTGCAAGGTTGACAAATAATAAATGCTCAATATATGTCCTGCTTTCTTCCCCCTCCCTACCTTTTTTTTCCTTCCGCTTCCTTTCCTCCTTCCTAAAATCTTCCCAGAAGGCTCTTGAGGTCATTCAACTCTGTCCATGTGCAAACTCCCCTCCTCGGTACCCTGACAGGAAGGTAGGGTCCCAGATGCCAAGCAGAAGTTGAAAGAAGATATTCAAAATCTCCCAGTTGGGAAACCCTGCCTTGGGGGCTGGTCCTTCCACCCTCCCCATCAAGCCCCTCCCTGGTCCTGTAATGAGGAGACACCGGCCTCATTTCCCTTCCTTGTGGCCCTGGAGCCCAGTGACACTGTGTCTGGTGGTGTTGGCAGATGTCTCTCCCTTACCAGCCAGCCCCAATGTCTAGTATGTTATTTACTTAATATCTACTTTAAGTTGATTCACTCATATTGCCTAAATAAGTAAAATTTAAGAGGAAACTTGTATCATAAATATAAGTATAGAATTATGAAGACTCACCATAAACAGAATGGAGCTATATTAAAAAGACAATGAAAATAAGACAAGTTTATTAAATTCTAGTGAGATACTGCTTTGCCTTGTTTTTCAGACTGAAACTATTCTGTCTTTGTTAAAAAGGGAAATTACCACGTGTTAGAGCAGTGTTATAGACAGGCTTTTATGGGTCAAAAGAGAACTGGAAAGATAATAACATTCACATTACAAAATTCAGTGTTCTTTTATTCATTCATTCATTAACTATTTACTGGGTGCCTGAATGGATGGTCCTTGGGACTAAGAGTAAGCATTAAATATAAGATAGATAAAGTGTCTTCTTTGTGGAGCTAATGATCTAGCAGGGAAGACAGACAAGTTACAAGTAAATAGATGGGGAAAAAATCTAATTGTAAGAAGAAAACAAAGCAAAGAAAGAGAGTAGAGTGGAGTGTATATTTGCCATAGGGAGGGGTGATGGATCAAAGTTATGTTTTGGACATATTGATTCCAAATAGACATTGGAATGATGGCTTGAGCTAGGTCAGTGTGGAGAGGTTGGGACTGAAATGATCAATGTAAGGGTGTTAATTCCATCAATGGTGTTTGAAGCCACAGACCCGGATGTGATTATCTCAGGAGTGAGTGTGGATGGATGCCTGGGCCCTTGATGCTCCCACACTAACGAGTCAGGAAGAAGAGGAGGCCCAGCCAGGGTGATGAAGGAAGGCAGCCCACTCTGGTCCTCTGGGGTTCCGTGGAAGCACAGTGAGGGAAATGTGTTTACGAAGGATGGAGTGGCAGCTGCCAGATGTGGCTGAAAGCCTGAGCCAGACGAAGACAAAGAGTCCACCACTGGGTTTGACAAGATGGCGTCATGGGTGTGATTCTGGTAGCACAGAGGGGGCAAACACCCGATTAGAGCACCTTAAAGAGAGGACAGGGGCGAGGAAGGGGAGGTGGGAAACAGAGACCACTCCTTACTCTTTCAAGGAATCGTGCTGCTACCTAAGAACCCACATATGTAGCTGCTCCTGGAACATCTCATGAACCACGTGAAATCAAGCTGTGGACCACATGGTCTGAAAATGTATCCTAGAAACCCCAGACTTAAGGAGCCCCTTCCTTGCCCTCACCCCCGAGACAGGCAACACTCCTGGGAGATTGCCCTCAAAGTGGATTCCCCACCCCTAACACCCAGCCCCAGAAGGGTCTTTCCTCTCTGGGGGCTGGCAGCCTGATGGGCGTGCAAGCAACACAGACACATACAGCGGAAGAGCCGGCACGTACCAGGGCTGCACAGCCGTGTACAACCAGGGCCCTTATTCCGGCACGCAGAGGAGCACTGGGGCAAGTCATGCTCCAGCACAGAGATTTATTGATCTTGATTCACACGATCCAAGGAAAGCTTGGCCACAGAACTTCCTGGTCCAATCACAAGGATATGGGGGTTGGGCACGGGTGAGAGAGAAGGAAATGGAATTTTAAAAAATCTGTCCTTAAAAATATAACTCTTTGTAAACCTGATTTCTGTGAGCCTGCTGCATGCAGTAGTGAAATGCTCTGTTACTCTTCCGAGGCGGCAGTGAATAGGGACTCTGTTAGCAGCTGGCAGGGCTTCCCGAATCAAAACACTCCAGGAAGATGGGAGAGCTGCCTGCCTGGAGTCAACTGTGAGAAGAGCCCACGAGGAAGCAGGCTTTCCTCCTGCAACCCGTCTGTCCAAGTGAGACAGAGAAGTCCTCGCAGGCACGTGCATTTCTATTTTATGCTAAGAGAAGTTAAATAGCGCCTACATCCAATTTGTATTTTCTCCCTGGGCTACTGCAGGAGGCTGCCTTCAGACTGGCCTCATCTACAACCAAATTTTCTTTTATATAATTGGCCACCAATATTAAGAAAAGCCTGTACTATCCAATAGAAAAACTTGGGGCAGCTTGACTTTCCCTGTGTGGGAAGAAAAAGGCGAGGACAGTTACTAAGAGCCCTACCCTGTGCCAGGTGCCTGGTATTTGCATTCTCCTTTAATCTTCACTGACACTCGGGTTTGCAGACAGGAAACTAAGGTTTAACAAGGGAAATGACTTGTCCAAGATCTTGGTGTGACTGTGGGATGGGCACCCTCTGATACATGGTTTCTTCTGATGTTTTCCAACCCCCTCTGACTTATTGGCAGCCAGTGGAGAATTCCATCCTTGACTGTAGGACTTTTCATATAATGTAGAATGTAAAGGTATAGGCATCAGTTGTCCAGAGGTTGGTTATATCTTAGCTCCCTGAAGCTGGTCTGCTTTGGGTCACACAGTGAGTGTGGTTTCTGCTAGTGGTGGGGGGGCCATTTGTAAAGGTGAAGGTGAATGCCCTTGGTCCAGGCATGCACCAGCCCCCCATTCCCACCACTATTTCCTCCTCCAGGTTGCCCCTCACTCCTGCACCTACTGGTCCCCATGGACAGTGACTTCTGCTTAGAGTTCTACCCACTTCCGTGTCCCTCTTCTCATGCAAACCTTGGGGCAGTTCTGGGGTTCCAGTGACATGAACCCCTTTCTCTAGATAAAGAAGCTAAGGCCCCAAGGGATTCAGCCACTTACCTCCGGGGACAGAGCCGAGACTCAAGACCTTGGACTCCCATAGCCAAGCCCTTCACTTGTTCTTGCCTTGCATGGCCTCACTTGTGAGCTCTGAAGACCTCTGCCTTTGCTCCTTGCAAACACACTAAGGCCCCAGGACCAGGTTGGAGAGGAGAGCTCCTGAGACCTCAGCCAACCACCTCACAGGGCCACGGAACCCTACTCACCTGCCAATGGCAGCCCTGTCACCATCCTCATGTATTATTACACTGTTTATTAAGCACTTTGTGTATTTTCTAGTGTATTTCCTCCCAGTTACCCTGAGAGGTTAATATTGTTATACCCATTTTACAGAGGAAGAAACTGAGGTGAAGCGATTTGCTCAATGTCGCGTGGCTATCAGGTGGTAGAATCAGGATGTAAACCCAGATTCATTTGCCTCCAAGCCCACCACCTCTGTACTATACCCTGAGGCTACCTTTCCATGGCTTGCATGGAAGTAAGACAAGTTCCTAGCACCATGCATTTTGCCTTGTCCATGCACGTGTTTCCGTCTTTATATGAACACTGTGTGTCAGTTACACAGCCAAGTGGAAGATCTGGAGAGACCCTGAGCAGCACAATTCATGCCGTCTCAGGGTTCTCCTGGAAGGGATGTGCCGCTTGCTTTACCTGGGTAGGGGCCTAACTTCCCCCTCCCTCTTTCCTTCCCTAGTGCATGGCTTTCCAGAAAGACCATGCTTCCTTCCACAGTTCTTCCTGGCTACTGATAATAATTGGAAAGGAGCTGAATTCAAGTCCACAGTCATGTTCCTCCGCCACTTGAATTGTTCCACTTCAACAGTTGTGGATCTTATGTGTTGACAGTTTGGTGATGGAGTCAACTTGCCAGCTTTGGGGACCATTGTACCTCTCTTCTCAATACCTCAAAACCAGAAGGCAAAGTCATCAGTTCTCTGCCAAAGCTTCATTTCCACCATCCCCAAAGCTTCATTTCCACCATCCCCAAAGAGCATCCCTGATTGATGAGAACCTCTCAGAGGTGTTAGATTCTATCTTAACCCTGCTAAGCTCCATGGGGAGCTGCAATGAGTGAGCATGAAACATGCAGAGGCTGAAGATGTAAGGGCTTCAACCCCTCCTACAAAGCTCTGAGTCTGGACAGGGATAAGAGTACTTTCTCTGCGGCTGAGCTTCCACCCTACTCAAGTCTTGTGGCTTCCATGTTACAGACACAACGTGAACCTTCTGAGACGCCAACTCATTTGCTCCTGGCAAAACCTGGCTTCCTCTTGCAATAGAAATGGGAGCGTGTAAGCCTTGTGATGTTGACTCCCAAAGCATCATGCATACCTGCAAACTCTTAAAATCCAACATTTGGATGAGCTGTGTGGAGATGGATCAGAAACACATGGATTAGATTTTCTTTAAACTGCACCGTGGGCCTCTGAAATTAAGGGAAAAGAGCTTGGCATGGTCCATTGGGGAGTTAGGGATCTCTGAGCACTTCAAGCATCAGCAAATGTTCCCCAGGCAGAAGATCCTTTGGCTGACTTCCCCCGACCCTTATTTCTCTCCCAGTGGGACCTGTTAGGGGAAAGGAAGTAAAGACATGAAGAGGACGTGAGTGGGTAGGGAGAAGGTCCTCAGGAAGGTGGGCTGTGAACATGGGGATTATAAAGACGTGGACAATTTGTGAGGTTTGGGATGAAGTGCAAGTAGGCTCTTAAAATCCGTGCCTGCAGACAGGTCCTATTGGCTTCTCACTCAGCGATTCAGGCAATGTTCCTTCTGAGCTGGCCGTGGACCTTGCAAATGAGTGTACACATCATTTAATATTCACTTCCTGGAGCGGCCAGAGCACGTAGAGTGATTGGAACCGTGCGGAACATTTCCACGAAGCCTGGTAACACATAGGTCATATTGTCATGTGCTATTACTGGGCTGATGTTTGAAAGCATGATCTGTTATTTTCCACCTGTTTACTTTTAACACAAAGCCCTGTTGACTAAGTGAATTCTATTTTGAAGTCCTCAAATGAGACATTGCTATGGAGTCAACTTTGGACATCCAGCCAAGACCAGACCCCTTATGTTCAAGGTTAATGACCATCTGCTCTAGAAAAGGCCAGAAGGATAACAAGATGTGTGGAAATACATTGAAGACAAGCTCTAACTCTGAAGCAGTTGCGGACCCACCCAAACGCTGATGGCCCCTCACCGAGGCCACCATTGCATGAGTCATCCTGATTTGCAATGGTCCGTCTACATGTCAGCATCTGACACTGGGTGCTGAGTCTCATCAAAATAATTCGATTCTTGTTTATTGCTGGGTGGGGGGTAGTGTGGAGCAGTGGGCAGAGCGCAAGTTTAGGCACCACACTGGCCTAGGACTCAGTCTCAGTTCAATCTTCCAGCTTTGGGAGAATCCATGGCTCGTAGTATTCCTACCTTGCTCTTCGTGGCATAAGGCTCAAAAAGATTTCAACTCTGCTGCCCTTGATCCCAGGTTGGAGGTCTGAATTTCCACACCTTCCCTGAGCCTGTGGGCTTTAAAATCAGAGTTCTCACTGTGTCTCTCCTAGCTAAATATTTGCAGCAAGAAGGCCGCTCAGGCTCTAAAAGTGTCGCGAAATTGATCTTACATTGTCATTTTCCAGGGGCTTACTAGGACAGCGGGACTGTAGGAAAAAGACACACAGCATCTGGGACAGAGGAACTGAGGTGTATAGGCTTTGAACCTGACTGTGAGAGTGAGTGGGGTCCTCACATCTGCTCTGTCTAGCTCTGCACCACCCTCTTCTACTGAGCAGGGTTCCAGAGGGGCGTGAGGTGACACATCCCCTCTAGGAGCACCCCTGGCATGGGGGAGACAGAGATGTAAACACAGGATAACTGAGATATGCACTGAGAGCCTGAAGTAGCTGGATTACAGGGAAAAAACTTTTTTTTTACTTTTTTATTGAAGTGTAGTTGATTTACAATGTTGTGTTGGTTTCTAGTGTACAGCAAATGATTCAGATATATATATATGTGTGTATATATTCTTTTTCATGTTCTTTTCTATTATGGTTTATTACAGGATAATGAATATAGATCCCTGTGTTATACAGTAAGACCTTGATAAACAATTTTATATACAGTAGTTTGTATCTGCTAATCCCACTCCTAATTTATCCCTCCCCCGCTCCCTTTCCCCTTTGGTAACCATAAATTTGTTTTCTATGTCTGTGAGTCTGTTTCTGTTTTGTAAATAAATTCATTTTTTGTAAATAAATTCATTTGTACCATATTTCAGATTCCACATATAAGTGATATCATATGGTATTTGTCTTTCTCTGTCTCACTTACTTCACTTAGTATAATAATCTCTGAGTGCATCCATGTTGCTGCAAATGCATTATTTTGTTCTTTTTTAGGGCTGAGTAGTATTCCATTGTGTATATATACCACATTTTTATCCATTCATCTTTCGATGGACATTTGGGTTCCTTCCATGTCTTGTTTATTGTAAATAATGCTTCTATCAACATTGGAGTGCATGTATCTTTTCGAATTAGAGTTTTCTCCAGATATGCCCAGGAGTGGGATTGCTGGATCATATGGTAGGTCTATTTTTAGTTTTTTAAGAAACCTCCATACTGTTTTCCACAGTGGCTGCACCAATTTGCATTCCCACCAACAGTGTAGGAGGGTTCCCTTTTCTCCACACCCTCTCCGGCATTTGTTTTTTGTAGACTTTTTAATGATGGCCATCCTGACCAGTGTGAGGTGATACCTCATTGCAATTTTTTTTAATTAATTTTTTTTTATTGGGGTATAGTTGTTTTACAATGTTGTGTTAGTTTCTACTGTACAGTGGAGTTCCCTGTGCTATACAGCAGGTTCTCATTAGTTATCTATTTTTTATACATATTAGTGTATATATGTCAATCCCAATCTCCCAATTCATCCCACCCCTTCTTTCCCCCCTCAGTGTCCATACATTTATTCTCTACATCTGTGTCTCTATTTCTGCCTTGCAAACCCGTTCATCTGTACCACTTTTCTAGATTCCACATATATGCTTTAATACACGATATTTGTTTTCCTCTTTCTGACTTACTTCACCCTGTATGACAGTCTCTATGTCCATATACAACTCTACAAATGACCCAATTTCGTTCCTTCTTATGGCTGAGTAATATTCCATTGTATATATGCACCACATCTTCTTTATCCATATGTCTGTTGATGGACATTTAGGTTGCTTCCATGCCTCATTGTAATCTTGATTTGCATTTCTCTAATAATTAGCGATGTTGAGCATCTTTTCATGCGCCTATTGGCCATGCGTATGTCTTCTTTGTAGAAATGTCTATTTAGGTCTTCTGCCCATTTTTTGACTGGGTGGAACAACCATTTTTAAACTCACGTGTTCCTGTGCTTTCTATGTTATAGTAAACATGTAGCCTTTTGGTAATTAGAAAATAAAGGACTAAAGGTTTGGAAAAGGACAATGGAATACACAAAATGATGAGACAGAGGAGGGAACAGATGCATAGTATTATAATGGAGTGACAGATTTAAGTGTTGGAGTCAGGAGAGGCTTAGGAAAAGAGGATGAGTGGAGGCACGTCCAGTCATCTGCAGACACACAGACACTAGGAGCACATGTCCCCACCCAGGACAAGACGACAAGGCCTAGAACTAGGACCAGCTCAGAGGTACTGAAACGCCCAGGAAGAAGAGATCGGGGCTGATCGGAGAAGCTCTGTGTGTCCATTGCCATTTTTATCCTGAAGGGAGTAATAAAAGGTAACCAAGCACGGGCCTGACCCAGAGGCCACGTTTGCATTTTAGAGTCTCTTTGGAGTGCGTGGAAACAGGGCTGGGGGCAGGAGATGACCTCATCAAAGTTTATTTTTAACCTGCTCCTAAAGACCAGCAGCAAGACATCCCATTTTGCTAGTGAGCTGTGTCCACGAGGAGCAGTGGACACCTGCCTCTCCCAGGGTCCTCGCAGTCCCTCTTCCCACAGTGGGGAAAGGCCCAGCAGGCTTCAATGGGCCTTCAATCTTCATTACGTCAGGCATTGTCTTCAGGAGGCACAGCGCTTGGAGAGGCTGCCTGATGGAAGCACTGTGACCCCAGGGTATTTAGAAATAAAGGCTAATGGACCATAGGAAAATCAAACAGATCACTGGTGTTTGAGCTGTCTCCCAGTCACACTTCTAGCTCGGCCTCAACAATGGAGATGCCTGCCGGGGGCTTGCCCATCCTTCCACCCGTGGAACTACCCACAGACGTGACAGATGCCAATTCTTTTGGAGCTCTCAAATGGAAGTGAAGTGGGTTGGAGGGCACTGCCCATGTTGGGCAGAGCCTGTCCTCAAGGGCATGAGGCCCTTCACTGCCAGTCTGGCCCAGTGGAGCACTCCATCCCATCATTTTGGAGATTTTCATCAGAGTAAAAATTCCACTGCTAGAAGGAATTCAAAGGGAGGGCCATGCTTTGATAGCATTGCCTGGCATTTGATGACATTCAATTCGTGTAGAAACGTGCCATTGG
The DNA here is from genome assembly GCF_963455315.2 of Globicephala melas. Classification (NCBI taxonomy): domain Eukaryota; kingdom Metazoa; phylum Chordata; class Mammalia; order Artiodactyla; family Delphinidae; genus Globicephala; species Globicephala melas. The sequence continues at coordinate 47,270,765 of NC_083329.1, read as the reverse complement.
CAAAGTGCTTTCTCAAACACAATTTAGTAATCACTATCATTTTAGTGGGGTTTGGTGAGGAAGCAGAGATAAATAAACAAGTTTAGTCAGAAAATGTCTCAGAGTATTTGCAGATCTGGAAATACATACTTTCTTTTCACTCCTTTGGGGAAAAAATCACCTGAGGCTATGCTGCAAAATAATGAAGAAGTTATCTAATGAAGAGGAGACAATGTATGCTTTTGAGAAATTGAAGATATAAACCAGTACTCAATGCTGAGAAAATCTAAGGACAACAGATATGTGGTAGGCCTAGAAACCAACTGGTCCAACCAGAGGGTCCCAAGAAGAATATTTTCAAGGAAAAAGTGGATTTTGCAACATATAATATGATTTCAAGACCAGACAATCTTAGTGATAAGGTGAAGGCAAAACATCGTTTTTTTAAATGATAAGAAAAATATATACAATAAACATTCCAAGAAAGGTGTATAAGAAAACCATATGAAAAACACAAAAATGTTGCATGATTTGGGGAAAATTATGGACAACAAGAAAAGAGAATCTCCCTGACATAGAGCAATTCCACTGGAGAAGCACTGGTTTAGTGACAAAAGCTTATATTTCTTCTCTATGGTCCTAATCACTCTACTGGAATATTACACAATAATAATATTATAGAAGTAGTTTCTTTTTATTTTTAGAACTAACTGATAGGCAAGCACAGGAGACTGCCATCTTTCATAAACTCATAAAAAAGATACTGTTTTTCAAATTTTATAATTGATGCAATATCATTGGCAGCATTTTTTTAAACTTAATGGAACATCAAACCATGATGTGCCATAAAATTGATGATGCGCTATATATTCAATAAAATACGGTATATTGACAGAGGAGAAAGAAAATATAAACCTTAACAGTTTGAATTAAAAATAGAAATGACAGAAAATGAGATGGGGGAGGAAGGGGAAGAGCAGGGAAAGCAGAAGTCTTAATATCTTCAGTTAACCTGATGGAGACTCAAAAACGTGTCCTGTAAAATAGAGATCAAGAAATAGCTTCAAGCATATTTTTAAATCGTGAAGGTAAGCTAAAAGAGCTAAAGGAGAACTAATATAATTATATATATAAATAAAGTTTTGGCTGAGTAAAATCTGGTGTAAGTAATTTAAATTTTCTTTTCTTTTTTTTTTTTTTAATAGGGGGAGCCAAGAGGCACTGTTGAGAGTTGACAGGTCAAGAAATAGAGCTCTGAACATATTATTGAGAGAGTGGAGGTCACAGACAGGAAAAGCAAAATCAAAATCTTTGAAAAGTGATTGCCCTTGGAGAGTTGCATAGGGAGGGAAAGTGGAGGGAGAGTTTTCTTCCACACTTTCAGCATTGTTTGGATTTTTTACTACTAAGTGTATCACTGTTATAAAGTTAAAGTTTAGAAAAATACATTCTAGCACTGAAAAATATACCTCCAAAATTATTCATTATCTTATAAGATCCTCAGTTAAAATGGACATGTAATTGCCTGGTATAGAGAATGTAAGTAATATAAATACATGTGTCGTATTCTATGCGGATGATGAGCTGTAGTATCTCAGTCTGTGGCCCAAACGACTATGCATTATAGCTACGTGTTGCTTGAGAGTAGAACCAGCTATTAAAAAACTCAAGTTATAGTTTTCGTTGACAATTCTCAACCTAAGTGGTTTACAAACAATAATCTCTTTAAATAATTCATTTCACTAAAAATTCCTGGGAAACAGCATTGCTCAACCTCAAGTTTGGAGTACTTTATGAGATTATTTGATTGACTATTTGATTATTTGATTAACTGAGTTCACCAGCTCTGAATATTTTCAAGACTAAAACGATAGTGTTTTAATAAGGTATATATATGTTACGGCCTCGATCCCCCATTAAAGTCTGCATTTTCTAGTGGATTCAAACTAATTTTCTACAGATGATTACGGAACACACAGACAGACACACACACACCCTCCCCTAAGCAAAAGCTGAGGCCTGAGTCATTGTTGGGCATCTCAATTTTCCCAGGAGGAGGCCAACACTTCCTCTGCTCAACTTCTTGCCAACGCTTATGGGGTCTGCATTTAATCAGCAACTGAGAGCAGCTGCCCATCTTGTAGCTGTTGGAGAGGACAATCTTCAATTTGCTGACATGTGATAGGGATGATTTCTTGAAAGATCATTAGCTATGTCATTCTTCCTGGTATTGTGACATCTGCGTCTACACCAGGACAGCTAAGCCAAGAGTCTCGGGCACCTGCAGCGCACAATCGCTTTACTAAATTGCTTTGTTGCATGATGCTATTGATCCAGCCTGAAAGTTTTCCCTGTCTAAGAACTGATACTATTTCCCTAGGACATCATTCATGATCCCACACGGCATTCTCTTTAAAGACTTCCAGGCTTAACTGCTGCCTCATCTAGGTACCAAGAACTGCTGAGATTCTTGTGGGCACTTGTCCCTCATCATCATATGACCTCCATGAACTGCAGAAAACACTGGGTCCTATTTTCACATGTAGCAAGAATTCTTAGAGAGAAAACTGTTCTTCACCCTTAGAAAGTGAAATATCATTATGGAAAGTGGTTGTTGGCCTTAGTTTTGAATTCAATTTCTACCCTCTCTTTTGACTCTCTCCCCTTTTTTTTTTTTTTTTTTTTTTTTTGTGGTACGCGGGGCTCTCACTGTTGCGGCCTCTCCCGCTGCGGAGCACAGGCCCCAGATGCGCAGGCCCAGCAGCCACGGCCCACGGGCCCAGCCACTCCGCGGCATGCGGGATCCTCCCTGACCAGGGCACGAACCCGCGTCCCCTGCATCGGCAGGCGGACTCCCAACCACTGCGCCACCAGGGAAGCCCTCCCCTCTTTTTCTTAAATTTAAATTTTATTTTTTGGCCGCGTGGTATGTGGGATATTAATTCCCAAACCAGGAATCAAACCTGTGCCCCCTGCAGTGGAAGCACAGAGCCCTAACCACTGGAGCACCAGAGAATTCCCCATCTTTTATTTTTATACCATTTTAGTCTATCTTATGTATCCTAAGAAACCTAATCTTTTTGTAACAAAAAGGAATACATGAATAATGAAAATAACCCGCCAAATCCATAAGATAAGTGTCTTGTTCCCATTTCACAGATAAGAAAACTGATAACTGAAGACTGAGTCAGTCAAGAAAGTACAATTGGAAACATTGCTGCCAGATTCCCAAGTCCAGTGGTCTTAGAACCCTTTCCTGTCATATATGTATAAGAAAGAGCCTCTGTAATGTTCTTAGGAGCAATGCTGTTTCCCAGAGCTTGCAAGGAAATGATTAATGAAGTGAAGATTATATTGGAAAGGAAATTATATTGTAAAGGATATTTGTTTACAAGCCACCAAAGCTTAGTGACAAACCCAGTGGCTACTATGTGTGACCTACAACCTGGCCATGATAGTTGGCAAGACCAGTTGTCTGCAGGTACCCCAGTCTGACCAAGCTGTGCTGCTCTTACTGGTGAGGTCCAGACGTGGAACCCCACCCCAGCTGCCTAGGGAGGGGGGCGTGGGCTTCCTACAGACAATGTTGCACTGCTGGACCCTTCAGGCCCTCAGCTGCTTCCCTCTTCCAACTCCTCACTTCCCCTCCCTCTCCTACCCTGAACCTCTCTGTTCTTGTGTGGAGCTCCCTGAGACGCTGGGCCAGGAACAGATCTGTCTGCTACAAGGGAGGAGAGAGGGGGAAGACTCAGAACAGTGCACCCTTGGCTCAGGCAAATACACCTCCGCTTTATCCACAGAGGTGAGGATGAGGACAGAGCACCAGTCACAGCTCGGCATCATGGTGTGCCAGGTGGACGTCTGCTCACAGTAAGATATCCTACCTTTCCTCTCTGTGCCCTGTAACTACGGTCTGTGAACCCTTTTCTGCACCAGTCGGGACGGGCACTTGTCTTACTTCTCCTGACCCTGGATTAGCCCAGCACCTAGCACATAGTAGGGCTCAGTAAACACTGGTCTCCCTCTGGTTTTTGGTCCTGAACTTGGCCTGGCAGCTCCGGCTCCTCAGTCCTCCCGAGTGGGGCCCTTGGTCTCCTCCTCCTTTGCCTGGCTTTTGCTCGCACACAGTGGACCTGATAAAAGCTCCGACATGACTTATCAAACACCTCTCTCCTCCAGGCCTGAGACCCTCGGGGATTTTGAAAGGAAACAGGCTCCATGTGCTTCCAATCAGGCTCCGTTTAGCTCATCACGTTGCTGTTCCGTCAGAGCTGGGGGATGTGTGGACACCCTGGGCCTGGTTCATGGCTCTGCTGAAAGATGTTTTTCTTAGAAGCAGGAAGTTACGTCCTGCCAAGAAGAAATGAAAATAAAGCCCCCAAGGGTTCACTTGGGGTTTGCTGGGAGCTGCGCTGAACTATTGCAGTGCGCTCAGCCCTGCTGGGGAGGAAGTTGGGACGAGACCTCTGTCTGGAGCTCCAAGGATGCAGTATGGGCCCTAGCTGGGCGCTGTCTAGGGCAGAGGGAAGACACACGTCCTCCCCTTCGCTCGGGGGCTCGGCGGCAGCCCCTCCTGCTCTTGGATCACCTGCGTGCTCAGCATCGTAGGCTGCTCCATCCTGGTCCTCTGAATCTCCGTAGAGGCCGAGGGGCATGTGGGAAGGGCCCAGGTAAACCTGGAGTCCAAATCCCGGCTCTCATCTAATGAACGTGCATCCTTGGACAAATTGCTTCCCCTCTTTGCGTGGCAGGTCTGAGCTGTGAACTCAGGGGCTTCTCTTTGCTTTGCCCCATGCTTCCTTACCTCCCTCACCCTTAGCCCCCTTGCCTCCCCAGCCAGGTTCAGACAAGGCTATTTATTCAAAGACACTCGCCTAGTGAGTGGAACTGAGCAAACAGACATCCCGGGAGTGTGCAGTACCATTATGTCTAAAAATGTATCTACTCAATTAAAAAGTACTTTATTGCTAAAAAACGCTAACCATCATCTGAGCCTTCAGCGAATCATAGTCTCTTTGCTGGTGGAGCGTCTTGCCTCGATGCTGATGGCTGCTGACTGACCAGGGCGGGGGTTGCTAAAGGCTGGCGTGGCTGAGACAATTTCTTAAAATAAGACAAGAGTGAAGTTTTCCTCACTGCTTGGCTCCACTTTCACAAACCGTTTCTCCATAGCATGCAATGCTATCCGATAGCATTTTACCCACAGTAGAACGTCTTTCAAAATTGGAGTCCATCCTTTCAAACCCTTCCAGTGCTTTATCAACTAAATTTATGTAGTAGTCTAAACACTTCGTCGTCATTTCAACAGTCTTCACAGCATCTTCAGCAGGAGTAGATTCCATCCCGAAAAACCATTTTCTTTGCTCATCCATAAGAAGCAGCTCCTCAACCACTAAAGTTTTATTGTGAGATGGCAGCAATTCAGTCACATCTTCAGGCTCCACTTGTAATTCTAGTTCTCTTGCTATTTCTACTACATATGCAGTTGCAATAATAACAGCAAAGACCACTGATCATAGATCACCGTAACTAATACAATAATAATGAAAAAGTTTGAGATGGTGATAGAATAACCATAATGTGACACAGAGACACAGTGTGAGCAAACGCTATGGGAAAAAAGGGCGCCGAAAGACTTGCTTGACGCAGAGTTGCTGCAAACCTTCAGTATGTAAAAAACAGTATCTGCGAAGAGCCATAAAGTAAGGCACAATTAAATGACGTTTGACTGTATTTTTGTGATTATTCTCTATTTATGACAAGTGATACCTCTTTTTCATTTATGGAATAACAAACATAAACTTCTATTTTTAAATAAATATACCAAATACAGTACCATTTATAATTGCTCAGAAAAATGAAATACTTAGGTATGAATCTAACAAAATATGTACAGGACTTGTATGCTAAGAACTATATAGTAAAAATGTCAATTCTCCCCAAGTTGACATACAGGTTTAATGCCATTTTATCGAATTCCCGGCAAGATTGTTTTGCAGATATAGCCAAAATTATTCCATAATTTATATGAAAAGGTAAAGGATCTTGAATAGCTAAAACAAATTTTTAAAGGAATAATAAAATGGGAAGAATTAGTCTACCTGATTTTAACACTTACTCTATACTTATGATAATCAAGATTGTGTGGTATCAGCGGAGGGAGAGACACATAGATCAGTGGAATGGGATAAAAAACTAAGAAACAGAGCCACAAAAATATGCCTACCTGAGTTTTGACAAAAGTGCAAAAAACATTCAATGGAAGAAAGATAGCCTTTTCAACAAAAGTGCTGGAGCAATTGGACATTCATATGGCCCACTCACCCCCAACCCAACTGCAAAAAAAAAAAAAAGAAAGAAAGAAAGAAAGAAAAAGAAAAGGAAAGGAATGAAAGAAGAATTTCAACCTAAGTGTTACAACTTTATAAAAATTAACTCAAACTCAAAATACATGATGGACTTAAATGTAAGAAACAGAACAAAAAATCACCCAAGAAAACCTCCAGGACCTAGGGTTAGACAAAGAGTTCTTAGACTTAGCACCAAAAGCACAATTTATAAATTGAAAAATTGATAAATTAGACTTTATAAATACAAAAATTTTTATTCCACAAAAGACCCTTTTAAGAGGATGAAAAGATAAGCTACAGCCTGGGACAAAATATTTGCAATCCACATATCCAACAAAGGACTAGTATCTAGAATATATAAAGTACTCTCAAAACTTAACAGTAAAAAGTCAAGGAAGAAGAAGAGAGGCGGAGGAGGGGGAAAGGGAGAATTGGACTCCATGTCTCTCATTATCCAAAAGGTTCCCAGATGTAATCACATGACAGTGGAGTTCCAAGAGCAGTGAGAGGGGGAACCCTAGTGGGCAAGCAAGTTTCTGCTTGTGTCACATGGGCTACTTATCCCATTGGCCAAAGCAAGTCACAAGTCCAGCTCAAGGGGGTGAAGAAAGACTCGGCACTGGATGGGAGGAGCTGGAATCTCTGGGGCCATTTGGTAATCTACCATAGGAACTGAGCTGAATAAAAATCGCTGCAACCCAACAGCTCACTTGACTGCATCTCTTCTGGGTTTCTGGACTCCTCTGCCCCTCACTTGCTACTGGCATCTCTTCTTGCCTCTCAGTATTTATTAATTTTAACTTGACCCAAGGTCTCAGCTCCCTCCAGCTTCTCATGCTCCTTTATGTATTAGCGGGCTTCTCCCTTTGCTAGGTTTCCCGCCCTCCCTAGGCACTGGCCAGGCTGCAAGCCCTCACCTGCACAGGGGACCTTTCTCCAGGCTGCTTCTCCTGCTGTCCTCACTTTGCGTCAGAGCTCAGAAGGAAGGTTGACAGCCAGGGCATCCCACTCCCTGCATTCCACCTGGCTGGACCCGTTTTCTGCTGGATCTCTGTGCCAGGGAAGCATATGCGATCATTGAAAGCCCACTCCCGTCCATGGTGAGAATCTGGGTGCTGGGAATCAGCACCGTAAATTCCCAAAACATACAAACAGCATGGAAGGCCCAGAACACTGCCATCATATTTCCATGTGCTCTCCCAGGTGCCTGAGCATCCCTGCCATTGTCACCACCAACAGAGAGGACAGTCACCTGTTTTCCTGTGCATTTCTGTACATGTGCCTCTGTTTCTTGGAAAACCCCTTAGGGTGTACTAACTCCACAGTGGAGCGGTGATGGTGGGATTCCTCCCTTTCCAAGGCGTCCTAGTGCTTTTGAGATCCTGGCTTCAAACAACACCAACTCACCAGCAATACCCTCAGTCGGGTTGTGGGACCTCCCAGGGGCTGTCGCTTGACTGCTGACATGCGTGATGGCCCAGAAAGCTGCTCTTTCCGTAACTTATTTGGAGAGATGAGGAAGAGGTTTAGCCAAAGTCCTATTGACAGCAACTTAAGAAACTGTGGGATGAATGATCCCGGATGCACCCTGATTCTGTTAGCAGGTACCAAAATGTGGTCTGCAGACAAACAGAGCCTTGTTAGAGCTCAGACCTCTGCCAGAGAGCGCTCTGCAGCCAGCTGGGGCCTGGGGACTGCTCAGCTGATACGAACCAGATTGCCCTGGGAATCTGAAGCATGGTGCAGGGCTTGCCAGCGCTGGGACCACACCCCTAGACCTAAACAAACTGCGATTTACAGAAGTGCCTGGTCAAGGAGCTTCACCCTTTGGGCTTCCCACGTGAGGGTGAGCTTCCTGACCCAGCATCAAGCAGTTGGCGAATACGAAAATGTTTTGTTAACACGAGAAGGGAGGATGATGAAAAGCAGATGAAGGCAGGAACTGCTGATGGGGCTCCTCCTGGGGAGCATTCCACTTGGGCAGAGGGGCCCGCCAGGCTGGGGAGGTCTCTGTGTCTCCAGCACCAGCTCCAGTTCGGCCAGATGCAAGGGGAATGTTCCCATGTCAGGGCAACATGCCAAGTGCAGGACGGAGAGTTCCGATGCTGGAGCATGCTGCACACACCCCCAGACGTCCCCAACTGCAGATTTCACATCAGTCAGTGTGGGTGACCGCCAGCTCCTCCCTGGAACCATCTGTGGTCACAGATGGGCTCAGCCCCACCCATTGGATGGAAGACTCTTACATTCACAGATGTGGAATAAAGACAGCTGGCCGCCGCCTGACACCTCATTCTTCTCCTAACGAGCTCTCATTCACTCCTCAGTGAACTGCCCATAGGACACCTCCCCCGGGAAGCCTTCCTTCCGATCAATCCAGGCATTATCACTCTACACACATTACATAGCATCAGCAAGGGTGATTGAGGTGTTTCCTCTCTGACCAGGGGCTCCTTGCAGGTGAGTCAGTGTTGATTCCCTGTGTCCCCAAAGCCTAATTCTGGTTTTGGCACAAAGTAGGTGCTAAATAAGCACGCATTCGATCCATAAATAAATATTTTTGCCATGGTTTCCTTTTTTTTTTAACATCTTTATTGGAGTATAATTGCTTTACAATGGTGTGTTAGTTTCTGCTTTATAACAAAGTGAATCAGTTATACATACACATATGTTCCCATATCTCTTCCCTTTTGCGTCTCCCTCCCTCCCACCCTCCCTATCCCACCCCTCTAGGTGGTCACAAAGCACCGAGCTGATCTCCCTGTACTATGCAGCTGCTCCCACTAGCTATCTATTTTACGTTTGGTAGTGTATGTATGTCCATGACACTCTCTCACTTTGTCCCAGCTTACCCTTCCCCCTTCCTGTGTCCTCAAGTCCATTCTCTAGTAGGTCTGTGTCTTTATTCCCGTCTTACCCCTAGGTTCTTCATGACCTTTTTTTTTTTTTCTTAGATTCCATATGTGTTAGCCTACAGTATTTGTTTTTCTCTCTCTGACTTACTTCACTCTGTATGACAGAATCTAGGTCCATCCACCTCACTACAAATAACTCAATTTCATTTCTTTTTATGGCTGCCACTATGGAGAACAGTACGGAGGTTCCTTAAAAAACTAAAAGTGCCCAAGTGGACCTTACAGGAGGGATGTCCAGCCTCAGCCATGTCCTCTCATGGCCACCTAGGGCCTCCCGTCTAGCCGTGGTGCACTAACCCCTTCAGGCTGTGTTCACGCAGCCAAGCCCAGTCCTCTCCCTGGTATCTGACCTCCGAAGCCCGAGCCTCAGCTCCCAGCCCCGCCCGTCCCGGCGGGTGAGCAGACAAGCCTCTCGGGCTGGTGAGTGCAGGTCGGCACCGATCCTCTGTGCAGGAATCTCTCCGCTTTGCCCTCTGCACCCCTGTGGCTGTGCTCTCCTCTGCAGCCCCGAAGCTTCCCCCCCTCTGCCACCCACAGTCTCTGCCCACGAAGGGGCTCCTAGTGTGTGGAAACCTTTCCTCCTTCACTGCTCCCTCCCACTGGTGCAGGTCCCGTTCCTATTCTTTTGTCTCTGTTTATTCTTTTTTCTTTTGCCCTACCCAGGTATGTGGGGGAGTTTCTTGCCTTTTGGGAGGTCTGAGGTCTTCTGCCAGCGTCCAGTAGGTGTTCTGTAGGAGTTGTTCCACGTGTAGATGTATTTCTGGTGTACCTGTGGGGAGGAAGGTGATCTCTGCATCTTACTCTTCCGCCATCTTCTCCTGTCAGTAATCGGCCATGGTTTCCTTGACTTCAAAATAATGGAGGCAATTCATAAGCTTGGTGTACAAAACAAAGTCTTACTGCTTCCAATATTTACATTTTAAAGTTGCTTGTGTTTGTCCTCCTCTCCCCCTTCCCAAGAAACTTCCTTCCTCCTGGGATCAGATCGTTCGTCCTAAGAACCCAGGGAGGCTGGCCCAGCCTCCAATCTGCTGTAATACTCTCTTCTGAAGTATACCTTCCCCTAGTCTGCTTTAATACTGTCTTCTGAGCATTGCTCTTGCTGTTTTACTCCATTTCAGAAATCCTTGTCAGATGCAGAAACTTATGTCTGGTGATCTGGGTGCACGGAGAGCTAGATTAGGGCAGGAGGCAGGGAGAGCTTCTCTCATATTCTCAGCATTAGTGGATCCCTGTTCAGTGGGCCTGGGCTCCTCATGTTCAGTTACTCTAGTAGGTCGCTGCTTTGACTTACCTACACACAGGTGCACACGACACCCACAATCACACGCACACCCACACATGTTCCCAAGACATGCCCAAGTGGACATGACAGGAGGGATATCCGGCCCCAGCCATTCCTCTCATAGCCACCTAGGGCCTATGTTGGGCCAGGGTGACCAGTCCCACCCTCTCTGCCCTCATAGTGCATCCCCTGTTAGGGACTCTTTGTCTTTTCCTATCAGCTCAACCAATAGGGTCCCCCTCAATCCACTCCCTAACATTAAACCTCAAAAAGGGAGACCTAGGATCTTTTCTTCTTCCAGAAACCATGAATACTATTGAGAAGAATGACCTTTTCAATGCAAAACAATAAACATAAGCAGAAGGCACTTACTCACTACCAACCAGTAACCAAGAACCAAGAAAGCTGGCCCTGAGATAATGCAGTGTCTCTACTAATAACCAGCAGTGGACCTCACTAAAATAATCTAAAGTTCAGCCTTACTGGACAACCGTCCCCCATACACTCATAACACATAATAGAGATTCATGAGGATGATGGAATATGCACACAAGAGACGGAGGTTGTGAGCTCTGCATCACAAAAGTCATCACTGTATTCTTGTTGTTGACCATTGACTAAAAGAGGAGATGAACCAAATGCACAAGTCTCCATTTGCTGCACTACTTGTTTCTGTTTGGTTCTGACACAGGTCTTAGCAGAAGTGCTATGGACTGAATTGTGTCCCCCCAAATCCATATGTTGTAGCCCAAACCTCCAATCTGACTGTGTTTAGAGACAGGATATTTAAGGAGGTCATAAGAATAGGACCCTAATCCATTACAACTGATGTTTGTACAGAAAAGGAAGACACATCAGAGCTCTGTGTCTGAGCTCCATAAAAAGAAAAAAATGTAGTAGCAAACATGGATATTTGAAAGAGAAGTTAAGCTATACGGAAGGGCATTGAAAATCTCCGTCATTCTTCTAATGCAATCTCCAGAAGTAAGGAGTAGAGGGAAGGGAGAAGGGGCAATGTTTGGAGTGATAACAGATGAGAATTTTCAAGAGTTAACAAAGGATGAGAACTTCAGATTGAAAGCACATACTAAAATAAATGGAAATAAATCTATATCGTAATATACATTGTAACAAAAAAAAAAACATCAGAGATAAAGTTGAAATCTTAAAGTCTGCAAAGAGATTGTCTACAAAGGCAGCATGCCCAGATTGACGGCTGACTTCCAGTCATCCACAAGAGAGGCAAGAAGATGATACAGCATTATCTTCAAAGAAACTGTCAGCCTAGAATTCTGTGCCCTGTTAACTCTCACTACAGAGTATTTGAAATAATGGCATTTCTGACACATGAATTAAGATAGTTTATCCCTTACGTACCCTCACTGAAAGAACTACTAAAGGATGAGTTCAACAAGGAGGAAAATAAATCCAGAGAAGAGTGGGCTACAAGAAGAAATGATAATCAAAATAACGGGCAAACTGTTGGTAGATACCATTCACTCTTGATAGAAGACGTAAATATGGAACTAAAACTACGGAAGGTGATGGGGCAGGGGTGTTTGGAGGGCACTGGAGGCATGCTAAAGCAGTACCTTATTTGGGATGAAAATAAAGATACTGAATAATTTTAGACATTTCTAGAAAAACATAAATGTGATTTTGTAAGGTAAAATTTCTAGAGGACACTCCTGCTACAGTAATAGGATCTCTAATTTCCAAAGCAGCCAAGTGGGTAATAGGAAGAAAGAAAGCATTACTAATCCAACAAAAAGCAGGAGAGGGAAAAAAAAGTAGCAAAAATAAGCATAATAAATGGAACATAACATTAACTGACAAAAAGAAGTAAAAAATGTAATACTAATGAATGTAAATGAATTAAACTCTTCAACTAGAAAACACAGATAATTAAATTGGATTTTTAAAAATTATAGCACAAGCTGCCCACAAAAGATTTACCTAAAACTAAACAACACAGAAAGGTTGAAAATAAAAGTGTGTGAAGTGGTGCGGAAGGAAGGGAAGTAAGAGGTAAGACAAGATAATCCAGGCAAATTCAGACTTTATCAAGGGGTTAAGGTAATAATAAACTTGTAGATACCTAACAGCATTGATTCAATATCTATTAACTGAATATATATTTATAAATATTCAAATGCACGTGTGTAGGTACACACACACACACACACACACACACACACAATGAATTACAATGAGAAATTGAAAAACTAATGGCCATAGTGGGGGATTTTAAAAAACTTTTCTCGGAAACTGGTCAAGGTCAAGAAGAAGAAAACCTTTGACGGTCAAGAAGACAAACCCTCTAGCTGGTGGGATGGTGTGCACATAACACTCCAAATGCTTTGTGCTTGAACTCTAGATCTGGCTTTCTACTGACCAGGCTGACACATTATTCATCTACCCACCCATTCATGGCAGGAATGTTAACTGAGGGGTCATTCAGGGCCAGGCACAGTGTCAGGCCCTGCGGGTACAGAGGTGAGCAGGGCCCAGCCTCTGTCTTCAAGTTGCTTACAGACCCTCAAACAGACAAACCTGTTAAGGTCAAGGATGGCATTCTGGCAGGCAGAGAATAGAAAGTTTATGGAATCTAGGAAAGCTTTCTGGAGGCAGAGTCAGTTTAGCTGAGCCTTGGAGACAGGTAGGGATTAGCTAGGTGAAGAGGGAAGATGGAGGTAGGGCAGAGGGATAGACCTGAAGGTATGAGAGAGCATAGTATGTCAGGAAATTTGACTGTATTCCCTGGAACGTAGCAGATGGCAGGAGAGGGGAGGAGAGCGGTGAAAGAGATAACAATTCAGTCCTAATGACATGGGTTACCTTGATGGGGAGTCTGGGCTGTACCCTGAAGGTGATGAACCAAAAGCATGAGATGTGACAAGCAATGGATTATAGCAAGACCACTTTCTTATCATTGTGGAGGGGGAGAGCCTGGGGGTCAGCTGACAGATTTTCTTATGTGATGTTGCCTTTAGGGTGTTGTGTCATTCAAGTAATTACTCATCCAATTGTTTATTCTTTCCTTCAACCTTTTCTTAGCACCTACATTGTGCTAATCCTTTGCTTGCCACCAGGGAAATGGAGAAAAATAAGCCCTGGTCTGTTCTCTGTGGATTAATCGTTTAGATTGGAAAACTGGCACATGAGTAAGTGGTCGCCATAGAATGCAATGAATACAATAATGCAACTAGTTGCAAGGTTTCTGGGATGCTAAAAAGTGAGCTGGTCACTCTACCTGAGGGAACCATGGAGGGCTTCCTTGGGGAAACAACATCAAAAACGCTGAGCCTTGAAGGATGACAAGCCTCTCGTAGAACGCAGCTGGTGGAGGGACCTTCATGCCAATGCACAAATGCACGAACACATAAGGTCATTGGTGGGTTACAAGCGTTAAATGGTGGGGGTGGCTTCATCAGTCACATTTTTCACAGGTGTGGAAATTGAGAGCTAGAGAGGTTATGGTGATGTGAAGGCAGAACCAAGGTCTGCTGTCCCCAGGTCCCTTGCTCTTTTGACTATTCCAGCTACATTCATGGCTGTCTTACCTTTATTCAAAGAAATGATCGCGAAAAGTATAGTTTTCTGGAGTAATGCATTTGGGGTACGTGCATGTGCATGTAGGTGTGGGTGTAGATGTGTGGCACCCTGTGGTTCAGGGCGCTCTGTAAGCCAGACACCCACCCATTAGCTGACCTCTAAAGCCATGCCTTTGTGGGTGACAGATGTTTGGATTCAATCATGATGATGGGAAAGTTGCTTTCCCTTCCAAGGAAAGAAAACATTATTTGAGGGTAAAAGGTAGCCGTATATAACATTGGTGATGAATATTGTTCATTGTGGAAACACTCTTTAGAAGTGCCCTGTTTAAAGGAGGGTAATGCCTTCAGAAGCTTTTAACCCACTGGATTTAATTGCAACTGAGTGCCAAGATAACCCCCCTGTTAACCAACCTCCAACTTTCTGCTGACGTCTCGCACTTGCCCCAGCTGTGAGTGGAGAATGGAAGTCAGATGCTTGGACGGCTTGCAGGGCATACAGAGAATTCCCATGGGAGCCTCCATCTGCCTCACAAACAGGAAAGTGTCCTTTTCTGAAAAGTGTGTCCAGGCAGGGGGAGGAGGGGAAACTCAGCACTGCAGCGTTATCCATTGACAATTACATTACATGTAATCAAGACTTAGCTAAATAACCACCAGGTACTGAACTGAATACGAATAATTTGCCGCTCACTTAAGGTTCATTAAGGGTAAATATTTTTCATTAAGCATCTAAAACGGTATTTTCATTAGTGTTCCAAAGTTTTCCCAGAGGCCTCGACTTTAGTTCAACTTGTGTTAAAGTACACTTTGTTCATCTTAACAAATATTCATCAACATCTAATATATGCCAGAGAAGCCGAGTTGCCCAGTTTTCCTCCTCAGACAGAATTACAGGGGATCAGGACAGAAAAGTCTGGCACAAACTCTTTTACTGTCAATGTTGATTAATTTATCAACTGACATTTTAAGAGTAGATTGAAAAAGTAGAGGGGGGAGGGAATTGGTTCAATGTCACTGTTCAGCCTGTGGCCATCCACACTCTCTGGCAGCTACAGATATGTGCTGATATCTTTAGAGTGGCATTTAGGGTGATATGAGAGGTGGTCCACCTCTGGCTCTTCATCTTACTTCATCTTCACTCTCACCCGTATCATCTTCCAGTCCTCCAATTGTACACAGTGTCTTTGTTCATTTCATTCTCCTTGTCTTCTTAGATGAGGCATCCTTCAAGACACACAACAATATGTGTAATTCTGTGTAATTCACTATTACACATAGACGTGTAATTCACGTCTGTGTAATTCACTATTTCCTTGCACACTTAAGATTTCTACCTTCTTGGAGGATTGACCCCTTTTATCATTATACAGTGTCCCTTCATACCTCTAGAAATTTTCTTAGCTATGAAGTCTACTTTATCTGATCTTAACGTAGCCACTTCTACTTTATTTTGGTTAATGTTCGCATGCTATATCTTTTTTCCATCCTTTTACTTTAAAGTTGCCTAGAGGAGCATCTGCTTTACTCAGTCTACTGATTCACATGTTAATCTCATCCAGAAATGCCCTCCCAGACACACCTAGAATAATATTTAGCCAAATATCTGGGTACCCCATGGCCAAGTTAAATTGACACACAAAATGAACCATCACAGTTGGATGCCACTGAAGGGTCATGTAAGGCGAGAACTGAACAGAACTTTCTGGATTGACCCTGAGCCAGTCACTGAGGACTTCTTCCAGGACAATTTCTGCAACGCCATAGGATAAAGAAGTTAATTGCTATGGCTTGAAGACTGAAGAGAGAAAAGAACTATTATTTCCATTTTGCAGACTAGAAAACTGAGGTTTTAGAAGGTCATCTAAGATTATCTAGTATCAGTGGTATCCAATGCCATTCAGCTGGTAAAATGACAACAGGAAAATAAATTCAGATCTTCTAAAGCCAAGCCCAGGCTTTTCCCCCCACAGAACAGGAAGAGAAGGAAAGGAGCATCAGTGATGAGGTAGACCCATTACTAGGGTGGCCAGGATTCCAGAAGAATTCCAGTTTATGCTCATTATTGTGACATGTATATTAATAGTGCCCCCTTCAACTTTCAGAAGTATTCCAGGTTAAACAATAAATTATATGGTCATACCACCCATCTCCTCTTTCCCAATTTGACCTCCAGCAATGCATTATCTGAACATCATGGGTGCTGCTGTCATTTTCATTTGCTGTTTAATAAACTATCCCAAATTCAGTGGTATAAAACAAGGGCTATTTCAGGTCACAGATCTGTGGGTGAGGAATTTGGACAAGGCAGAGAAGGGCTGAGTAGTTTATGCTCTCCGCTATCGGGGACTCAGCTCAGGCTAGAACCATCAGGAGACTTCTTCACTCTTGTGTCTGGTGCCTGAGCTGAGATGACTGGAAGGCTGGGCTGCCAAGTAAGCAAATCTCAGTTGCTGTAGCTGTCAACTGCCTCTTGTTTGGGCTTGGACTCCTCACAGCATGGCATCTAGATTCCAAGAAGAAATGTCCCAAGAGGGAGTGTTTGAGACCGAGACAGGAACTGCAAGGCCTCTGCTGACCCAACACAGAGCCACGGAGCATTACTTCCCTTGCACTCTATTGGTTACAAGCAAGCCACTCTGTCCAGCCTGGATTCAAAGTAGAGGGGGACTGGCCTCCACCTCCGTATGGGAGGCCGGCAAAGTCTCACTGCAGAATTCTAAGTGGGATGGGAGAAGCTGATGCACTGTCACCACTGCACCCAGTCACCACTCCTTTCTGCTTTCAGAGCCGCTGGGAAAGAAGATGAAGTGGGAGTGATGAGCCTGCCTCCTGTGAGCTGCGGGCCAACCTCAAAAAGACCTTGCATTAGAGCATCCTGATGGCACAACTGTCATTGGGCACCTCGTAAGCATTTACGTGAAGGCAACTCAGAGCAGGCCTCCCCACCTGACCGCTCCAAAGCCGCTCTTGAACGCTGTGTCTGAAGGAGGACCCTTGTCTGGAAGGTGAATTCATTCCCATGGAAAATCTTTTAAAAGACTGTATGGTTATAAAGTGACCTCACAATTGGGTGTACACGTAATAAGTCACCTTTCTAAACCCAGTGTGGACGGGATGGGATCACATACCAGGCACTGTGTGAAGGACTCATTCCTGGATGTCACCGCTGCCCATTTGATGAGGAAACGGAGACGTGGTCATTTGCCCAGGTCACACATGAGGGATGGCAGCCTAGACTGTGAACTCGGAGCCCTCAGCTCATAAGTGACAATCTTCTGGGTAATTTGTGCTGCTTCCCAGAAAAGAATCAAGAAATCCATGGGCTCAGGAGGTCCCTGAGAGGCAGTGACGGGTTTACGGGTGTCTCCAGCCCGCGTGTGTGTGTGTGTGTGTGTGTGTGTGTGTGTGTGTCCCTGTGAGCACATTTTGGTGTGAATATGTTGCCAGATCTCTGATTCTTTTCCTCATTTCAAAAGCCCCATCACACAATCGGCACATTCAAAGGGAAAGAAAGTCTTAGGCTCCAGCGGGGACTTCAAAGCGTTTTCCAAAAGTTCTGTTATTTGGTTTATAGGCCTCTAAGGCTTCATGCGTTTTTGGTTTTTTGCACTAAAGGGTGGAGAATGCCATTAAATGTGAACATTAAAATGTCAGGTAGTAATTAGCAAAGAAAAAGAGCTTGTGCTGCCCGCCGGGGGTCCTCCTCCTTCAGGCAGGCTAAAGTGAGTACTTGGCCAACAGGTACCCAGGCAAGGCCCGGACCTTCCATAGAATACCACCCCAGCCCCCAAGGAGGAGTCGTCAGGACCCGCAGTGCTGGGGCCAGAAGATCATCCATTGTGGTGTGAAGCTGATTATTACCAAGCAGCTGTGCTGTGCGGGACCTGCGCTAGACCCGGAGACAGGGAGGCCGCAGACCTGGCTCCCGCTCTTAAGGACCCAACTCAATAAGGCCTCCCCAGACCTCCTCAAAGCCTCACCAGATCTAGAGAGGGTCTCACGAGGGCTGTCCAGGCCTCACTGCCTCTTCGGCCTCCACTCCTGCCGCCCCTTAGGGGCTGTGCTGCAGCCACTCTGCACTGTCTGCTCCTCGAGGCCCGTGTGCTTTACCTCCTCAGGGGCTTGGTCTGTGCTGTTCTTTTTGCCTTGAAGACATTTCCAGACACTTTACCTGACCAACTCCTACTGGTTTCTCAAGATTCAGCTTAAAATCTACCTGCTTGGAGATCCGTTCTCTGATTCTCAATCTTATTAACGCCCTCTTTCCACACACCTCCATCTTTTTCTCTCTTTTCTTCCTTCCTTACACTTATCAGTTTAAGTTCATTTTTCTGTGTGGCTTTATCTTCAACATCTGCCCCCCACCCCGGCCCCTCTCCCCGCCTGCTGCCACCTTCAGAGTGTGCGGCCAGCGGACGGAACCAGAGCAGGAGGGTTCATGCTGTCTGGACAGTTACAGTCCCTGCTGCTAGGTTTGCTCAGTCCTCAGGCCATGGGCTCAGTCAGTCTGTGGCAGGTGGCAGCAGGGTGCTGGGTTGCGTCTCACCTCTCTGTCCCTGCTGCCCTCCTGTGGGCTGGCCTTGACCCAGGCCTCCCTTCTTCCTGCTGGAGTGGCGCCACAGCCTCCTCTCCTTTCCCCGCTCCAGGCCTCTCCTTCACCCTCAGGGAGAGCTCCCTATGGCTGCCAAGGTCATCTTTCCTGCAGCAGATTCTGTTTTAAATCCCTTAGACGCTCATCCTCTGTTGCTACCATAGTCTGAGGCTTTCCTTGAAGACCACTAATGATAAGGTCCTGAATATGCCACATCTGTCCTCCACCCTCCAGGCCATGCACCTCCTCCCAAATGCACCCTTGGAACATTCCCGGAGACTGTCCTTCCTGCTTTAAGACAAAGCTCACACGTTGCTGTTAGTCGGGACTCGCCTGAGCTGTCCCTGCTCTCCAGACGGAGCTAGTGGCGGCAAATACTGGTTGGCTCCCCACTCACTAGGCCAAAGGGGATCAGAGGCCCCGAAGGCAGGCCTGGCCCATGCGGGCACCTTGGTTCTGGAGCCTGAGCACCAGGCTGGGATTCGGGCCTTGCCTCAGGGAGGAGATGAGGTGTAAATCAGGGGTTGTCACTCACACTGTCACAGAGGTGTGGACACATGGTTCTGACAGGTGTGTGTGACGCGGGGGAAGGCTTCGTTCAGCAGCCGCTTTCTCCTGTTTCTGTTCCAACACAAACCAGGAATCCGCACATCTTCTCTGGACACCGAGAGATGCATCCAGAACAAAGAAGTGCCGACTCCCTGCACTCTTGAAAGTCACTCTTCTAAGATGACAGAAAACTCCAGAGTCTGAGCACTTAAGTAAACCCCCATGGGCCCGGCGTTCTAGCATTCAGCACCCACTCCTGCGTCCAGCAGGAGGTCCTGGGGAACAGGGGCTCCTGCCCTCATGAACATTACCCTCTAGTAGGGATGAGAGGCAGATATTAAATTTAAAAAAGACTCCCCCTCTGAAAATAAAAAAGGACGGTGGTGGCAAATGCCATGTGTGCACTAACACACTTTAAGGTGGTTTTCTAGTCATGAACACCAAGCATCTGAAGGATGAGAGCGAAAATCATGCGAAAGGAGAAGGAAGATGAACTGAGGGATGACAATGGCATGTGTAAAGGCCCTGGGGCAGGTGGGAGTGTGGGAATGATTCAGGAGGGAGAAGACTTGGGTGGCTAAGGGGGCAGGGGCAGGGCCAGGGAGGGGACTAGGAAGGAAGGCAGGGCAGTCCACAAATGGACTCTGGCCAGAAGGAAGGAGTCCATCCTCCATCCCACAAGCAACAATAAACCCAGAAGGGGTTGGGCGGGGAACAGTCTGCTTTAGAGCCTAATATGTCTGATGCATGGGAAGGAGGTGTGGGCCCAAGACAGGTTGTGGGCACGGAGGGAGGTGAGTGGGTTTTGAGGGTTTGGGTGACACACTGGCCCTGAAATGGATTGGGCATGGGATGCAGGAGAGCTAGGTGCCAGGGATCACTGGTCTCTGGCGCACGTGCTCGTGAATGGTGGCGCCCTCTACTGATCTTGGAAAATCCACTTCCCCAAGCAGCCGGTTTCCCCTCCGCCGTGAAGACTCCTTAACCCTTGCGGAGGATCTTTCTCCTATCCCTTTGCTTCCCTCCTTGTTCTCTGCCTCCTTCCTCTCCAGGACACCGACCATCTGGGCTCCCAATTCCCCTTCTGCCCCCAGAGCAGCGTTTCAGGAATCCTCCAGGGAGGCATCACGATCCTTGCTTGACAAAGGAGGAAACTGAGGCCCAGTGAGGTTGTGACCGCAGCCAAGTCTGCAGGGACTCCAGGGCCCCTGCTCCCACAGCACGCTCCTCCAAGGAGGCGTTCAGGACCCCAGAGAGAACAGGTTTTTCTTGCTCCCGACCCTGAAGACTCAGTGCAGACCCTTGTGCCTGCTGAGCAGCAGCCTGGGCACCTACCGACCCGACTCTGGCAGCTGGGGTGACACGCTGGCCCCTGACATGCTCCAGCCTCAGTGAAGTGGGCTGAATGGCCGGGATCCCGGGCCCAGAGGACCAGGCCAGCTTGGGATACTTTTTGATTGAGAATTGAAATTAGAATTATTATTTGTTGGACATTGCTTAGAAAATACACTCTCTTAGAAGGCATTATCAGAGGTCTGTGGCACGTGGCTCTCTTGTTCTGTGTGTGTCAGTGTGGGGGGGCGTCCCCTTGTCTTGCCCTGAGTTTACATCTCAGAACTGTGAGTGTGACATTGTCTGACCTGTGCATATGGCCAGCAGCAACCTCAGGAGGACCTCCCGAGATTTCGGGTAAGGGACATCGCATGCAGCATGGCCCTTGCACTGCAGGTAAATGTTCCCCCACGCTTAACCCGCTTTCCCTTCTGTTTCAGTGTCAGATTATTCGCCTGGGATGGCTTTTGAAGAATGTGCACTTTCACCACTTCCTGCATCTGGAGAGCATCAGGGGAGGATTTTAAAAGTGAAATATGTAAGGTTTAAAATTCGCTACATCCTCTCACCTCCAGACCCTCCCACATTTCGTGGCATTCTGCCCTGAAAGATCTTTCCACACATCTGCCAGTCTAGGCCTCCCTCCACTCTGCTTCCAGGCTCCAAGAGAGGAAAATAAAGCTGCAGAACCCACCGATCAGAACTCGAACCCTGGGTTCAAGTACCAGTGCCACAGAACCATGGACCAGCCCACTGCTCTGAGTCTCAGTTACCTCACCTCTGAAATGGAGCTGACAATGGTACCTACCTCACAGAAATGTAGTGAGGATAAATAAGTCAGCATATGGAGTGCAAAGAACAGAGCCTGGCGCACGATAAAACCAAATGCACCCATTTGCTTCTACCTGATCTCTCAAGTGCCTTCTAGGTGTTGGTGTTTTGTTTTGTTTTGATAATGCAAAACAGATTTATTTGGATACACAACAAAGGATTAGGATCTGAGATGAAAAAGAAAGCAGTCTTCTGTCAAACAGAGAAGATCAAGATTCTTAAGTGTAATTTACATTCTGCACTTATCCTAACAAGTCCTCTCTACAGTCAGATGAGCGCTGCTGCTGTGATTCTTCTGATTGGGGTCCCCCAGTTTCTCAGTAGCTGGATGAAGTCAGCATTGCCCCCTTGTAAGGCTGGGTTGGCCCGTCTATCAGCTTTGCAGAGAAGCACAGTCACATGTTGGGTGAGCTTAAACTGTCATTGAACTTCTCTGGGGCTCAGTTTGCCCATCAATATAATGGGTAAGTGGTGGAATAAGGAGCTGGTGCCACGCCTGGTCCTTTGGAGATCTCCATGTAGGTTCCTGCCCAAGGCTTTGAGAAGGCAGGGCCCCAGTGATTGCAGAGTCCTGGACAACAGGGCCCTCAGGACTCTCCAGTGCTTCTTATCCATAGCCTCTGACCCCAGGGAGGGTGAAGCAAAGCAGAGTGGAGACAGAGAAAGTTGTCTGCAGCAAGGAGCACACCCACACACCATCCACAGAATCCCTTTTGGGATGGGCTTTCTGCTGTCTCCAGAGTAGGCAGCTCAGGAGATGGTTAGGGCTCTCTGGGTCCACTGGCTGGATGCCTGGGGCATGTGATCAAACCTCTCTGGATCTTATTTTCCACACCAGCCTCCCAGGGCTATGGTGAGGATGAAGTGTGTGCCTGGCACATGGCATGAGCTTGATAAACAATGGTCCTTTGTGCTATTCTTCTTGAGGGAGGCCTCTCCCTCCTAGCTCACTGCCCTCGCAGATCCTGCAAGGTTTATGGGCTGACTCCTGCTGGTACTCTGCTCTTGTTGCCAGGGGAAGGCTGGCAGGTCCCCAGGATACCCACAGGTCTCACAAGTGCAGGAGGCAAGAAAAAGACTCCTCCGTGGCAGAGACAATATCTGGTCCCCATCCTCCCCAGTGGGACAAAGGAGGGAGAAACCAGACACCTGCCTCTCAGATTTCACTGAGATTGTAGTGAAGCTTTTCACAGTAGAGAAAACAGAGTCAGGGAGGGGCTGCCTGTTGCCCCAGGCCACACATGGATCAGCTGCAGGACTCAACAGACCCTAGGCCTCATTTCCTAGTGTTGGGCCCTTCCAGCTGGAGACACTCCCAGCATCCTGTGTCTGCATTCATCCGTGCCTGTTCTTGGTCCTCGCTGCACTGTTTTCACCAAAGTCAAGGGTACTGGAAAGTGCTCAGCCAGCCCTGCGGAGGCCCTGCCTTCCCTGGGACCACAACATCACAGCCCAGCAATCCTGCTGACCGGGGGAGAAAACAGTCGCAAGCTTTCTCCTGAGCTTGGGTAAAAAAGTTGCATTTGTATTTTCTCTCCTTTCTTTTCTTGGCCAGGAATAGAAATATGTCAACACGATTTTTTTTTTTTTTTTTTAAATCACAGAGTTATTATCATAAACTTCAGCAGCTTGGGGTAGAAGAGGCTGTTGTGTTACTTACAGTTTGATCGCAGGATAAACTTTTCTGTGAAATGGGGTAAGTTGTTTCTGGAACTGCAGCACCTCCTGGAAGAATTGCTTTAGGAGTCATGGACTCTGTTTTGGACATGGACTCTGTTTTGCTGACTCTGTTTTGCTGGCCTCCTGGGGAAGGAACTTCAGTTGGTCCAAAAGTCCTACACACATTCAGGAATCCATGGGTATGTAGGTTGAGGCCCCTGAGCCCCAGGCACCCCTTGCCTGGAAGAGAGCAGTGTCCTTGGTCAGGGGTGTAAGGAGGAAATTACTGAGTGACTGTGGTTGGACTAGAAGGGTAAGAAAAGGAAGAGAGGGGTCCTATATGTACCAGATGCCTATAGGGTATATAGGTACCTATAATGGTACCTACAATGCCTATAAGGTACCTTCACAAATAATCCTCATGGCCATGATTGTCTCCACGTAACTGGGACACAAAGGTGTCATTCACTTGCCAAAGGCACCCAGTTAGCAGGTGACAGAACCTGGATTCAAACCTACATTTGCCTCCAAAGCCGTGCCCTCATGAAAAGAGGTCTACTGGTTGGTATGGGACAAAGAAAAATTAGTTGAGAAAACCATCTTTTTCAAGACATATGAGGCAGCAAACTGAGTGTAGTGAGGTCAGGTAGGAGCACTACAAGCTGAGGCTAAACTTCTCTCGCCTTCCAGAAGGGCTCAGGCTTGGGAGGCAGGAAAAAGGGACAGGAGAATGACGGGGAGGGAAGAGGCATCAGAGCTACTGTCCTGCTGGCCCCAGCAGACCCCATGGATGGCCTGGCATGGCCCAGTTGACAAGTGGTGCCCTGCCCATTCTTCCTGCTTCTCCTACCAGAGGGCAGAGTCTAGGAGAAGCTGGGATGAATGAGGGGGCTGGGGAGGTGGGGGGTTGATAACTTAGCAGTTTATCATACTCAGTTCCCCAGCCCTCAGTGAGGACTGCTAACCCAGGATAATGTGTAATTTCACCTGAAAAAGTAGGAGGAACTGATGTCTTGGCCTTTCACCTCACATCTTGAAGAGTCTCTGGGCCAATCTGAAACCACAGGGAATGGAGAGGGGCAGTTCCTACAATGTTCCATAACTCAGTGAGCTCCTGTGCTTGCCCCCAGACTGATTCAGGGAAATCAGAGAAGGGCTAGGTCCATTTTGAAGTCCAGTCGCTCAAACTCACCCAGGTCTTAGAAGCTCACAGAAATTTATAAGTAAGTCCTATAGATCTGCCTGTACCTATCCCCCCCCCAGTAGTTGTCTAGGGACAGACATATACTGTCATAGATGCCATGGTCATTCCTAATGATGATCCTGGTAGTGCCTGACCCAGAGTCAGTGCCTATAGCAATACTAAACATACATGAGCCAACCTCTGAGGCCTCAACCCTGCCCTGAGTCTTTCTCCTCTGGGATCTCAGAAATGCCTTGAGTTTTCTTGGTATTGCCTCTGTTGAACGACATTTTTGTTTCAAGGCTATGAGAGTCATTAAAATCATAGGAGTAAGTGGTGGAGAGCTTAACAAGTGTAGACAGTGTGGCCAGAAATAAACCAGTCTGGGTGGACCAAGGCTAAGGTGGGGTCTGGCCTCTGCCTAGATTTGGGGAGTTAGCTGGCTCTTTTGGGGAACTCAGAGGTAAGGTTGTCAAGTACTTAAGCTCACTGACTCATTGTTATAAGGAAAAAGCCTGCACTGAGGGCTGAACAGTTTCCTTGGGTAGATAAGTGAGGCCACAGGACAGAGCCAGGCCCTGGATGACAGTAGTGAAGAAACATATCAAAAGATGGGGTCCATTTCTAGTTCTCTTTTTACCTCTGTCAGAGCCCTGAGCCATGGGGCAAGGGTGGGGTGAAGGGTGTGAGGGGTCTGGAATGTTCAATGACTTAGGAAGCCAATAACTACAGAGAATCAAGTGGGAAACCTCAGCCAGGTAATGTGGCTTCACTCTGTGTCCACCCTGGGGACGAGGGGGTGGGTAAACAGGCACTTCTCAAGTGAGGCAGTGTTGCTTCCAGGCCCTTGCAGCCCCCTTGCAGCTGAGACCCTTGGAAGGCCAGTGCTGAGCCTAACAGAGGCCCACCAAGCCTGATACATCTGATGAGAGATGAGGAGAGAGAGGAGGCCCAGCTTGGCCTGGCATTTAGTCTCCAGGTGGAAAACCACAGAAATCCAGAGTGGGTTATGTTTCCCCCACAGCCAATCTCTCTCTCCTGCAGTCAGGAAAAAGAAAATGTTCTTGTGAACTCAGGCAGGAACTAGGGGTCATTAATACTTGTTCTGTGTGATCTCTGTGTGAAGTGTCTGTGATAAGGATTTAAGGAAGCAAAGGTCTCACCTGAACAGTCAGGCTCAGTCCCTAGGTGTCCTACTATGACAACAGGACTGGACAAGAGAGCACCAGCTATGGAAAGGGCTCAAATGCTTCTGAGTAAGTCATCTGAAGGTACCAAAGTTGTCTAGGCTGAAGAAGAGCAAATGCAGGCAGAGGACTGAGGCAGAGGGAGGATAACTTGTTCCTTATGATATCCGGAAGTCAAGTTAGGGCCCACAGGTGCAAGGTAAAGGGATCCCAATTCCAGTGTGACCTAAGCGTAATATTGGGATTCACCCAGAGAAGCAGAACCAATAGGAGATATATGCTCTGTTGTAGGGAACTGACCTAACCCAGTTGTGGGAAGTGGTTTGGCTACGCAGTTTCTGCAAGGCTGCTGTCCTCAAGGCTGATGCTGGAGCTTGCGGTCCACGGGGCAGGCTGTCAGGAGGGAAGGTCACAAGGAGGCCAGAACCTACAAGTGGGAGGCTGGGCTGAAACCGTGTCTGCTCTCGTTGCTTCTGACGTAATGACACGGGCCTGCAGAAGCTGGGCCCTCCGTCGTGAGCTTAAACATATGTATTTGGCCCGGAAGTCGGAGGAGCAGGTCAGGCTGTGGCTTCATAGCATCCTGGTAGATCAATAGTCAGCAGCAAGAAGTGTCTGCTACTACTTCCCCACCAGCCCTCCTAGTCTCCCAAGAATCTGCCGATGACCCGCTCTAACCAGAAACATAATTGAAAGTGAATTCTGGGAAGAGGAGTTCGGCTCCTCCAAGCTGACCCCTTCCAAAGTCGTCACAGTAAGGAAGAGCTGTCCTGAGGTGGACTGTGCTGCTTCTGGAGTAAGTGCCTCCCCTCCCAGTCCCATCCAGGCTGAGCACCTGCTTGATGGGGACCATTGGGTTGATTATGGGGTTGTGAGGGTCCTTGACAGCCTGTGGCTGTGTAAGCAGGAAGCAGGGAGAATGACAGCCAGGTGCACAGCATAGGCTCAGCCACTGGAACCCCCAGCCCCTGCCCTCCACACCCATCCTGGGGCAAACTCCAGGTCTACAAGTAAGATATTCAGGTGCCAGGGGCCTTGGTGGGAGGAGAACCTTCCTTTCACCTGCCAGGAACTCACTGTAAATTTCACTTCTTAGGATTGGCCTACATGACATAAAACTGCTCTCATAAATAATCCCTTGAAGTAGTCTCTAGTGGCAGAAGTGAGAAGGGGGTTCCTGGAGTGAGAGTCAGGTGGAGAGCAGGGGTCCCCTCTGGCCCTCACCACTAGCACCAGCCTGGTGTTATGGATAATGCAGCCCCGTGTCCTAGCCTCTAGATGTGAGTACAGCAGCTCTGGGTGCCCAGAATGCCTAGATGGGGATCCCTGTCATCCAGGCTTTCCCACCTGAATCCGGAGGCCGTTATACCAGTCAGTTCATAAGCTGGCTCTGTCCCCTCCCCTCCTTAATACCAGCTGACTCTAACTTCAACATGTTGGGCCCTGGCCGGTCCCAGGATGGGAGGTAGTGAGAAGTCTGCTGCTGCTGGAAATAGGCCTCAAAAAGGCCCAAAGCAGGAACCCAGGAAGGGAGTCTCCTGGTGAGGGGAACACTTGTTTATTGGTTCAAGGAAAACTGTTGAAATTAATTATGTCTCTCTCCCAAACTCAAATACAGCACTTGGCTAACTCCATGCACAACAACAAAAAAAAGCACCAGCTAGACTGGCCCCATCCATCTTCCACTTCCCAATTGCAGGTGATGGCCACCTCATGAAACCTCAGTTTTCACATCTGCCAATGAAGAAAACAGACGAGTAGTCAGTGCCCCATCCACAGGACTGGCTACATAATCTGTGAAAAGAAAAGAAAATTTGTGGCCCCTTGTAAAGGGGGACCCGGTGTGAAAAGAAAATTTCAGGTCTCTTGTAAAAAAGTTATTAAGAATCTCAAGACAGCAACAGCAGAGCTTTAAACCAAACATGGGGCCCTTCTGAACACAGGGTCCGGGGGGCTGCACAGGTTCTATACCCATAAGGCTGATGCAGCTAACACAGTCCCATTGTCCACAACAGTGGTTGTAAAGTTTGTAAAAATGTGCTGTGCACTCAAAAAAGAAGAAAATGTATGTATTGTATTGATGTGTGTATGTGTGTGTGTGTGTATACATATATATAATATAGTATATTATATATATACACATATATGTATGATCCCTACATCTTACATAATAATAAGCTTGACCTTTCTGTGATCCCTCTATTACATATGCAATGTAAGATTTTTGATCTAATATACAAATAAATTAAGGTTTATATGGCATTGTAATCATTAGTTAACTTAAGAAACTTTCAAAATAATTAGAAACCAAAGAAAGCACACAGTTCTGATTTTGTGACAAAAGTTTTAACTTTTTAAGCTTGATGTCTTTTTTCATTGGCTAAAATGCAACTTCATGGTTTCGAAAATCTTTGTTAGAAAAGATGGAGTTGGACATAGGCTCTGGCTGAAATGGCATTCTTTTTAGCTATGAGAGTCTTAAGGAGAAAATGTGGACCGTATGCCTAAGAGACAAATAATAATTTTAAAAGCATGATGGTTCTTTGGCAAAAACACTTGTGAATATCAGGGGCTGCCAAATGAAAGTGTGGCTGAAATGCCTCAGGCTGGTTTGGTGAAACTCATAAAAATATAGTGTAGTCAACAGGGTCCACCTCCCTGGGTATATACTAAAATTTTTCTACCCTCATAAAGTTATTATGTATGGATAAATGACTTGCTTAGCCAATGAAATGTGCAGAAGCCCTTAAGAGACAGCAAAGTGGGTTCTATTCCTTTTCCCCTGTCTCATTGCTTATGAAAACACATGTGAAAAGTAATCTTGATAACCTCACATCCCTGAGAAACTACAATGAGCAGAATTCCCTGCCCTGAACTTGACATGTAACATGAGCGAGAAACAAACTGTTGAGATTCAGAAATTGTTTGTTACTGAAATGTAACTTAGACTATACTTACTGATACAACCTTTGAGGTTTATTCAACAGTCTTGGTCAAGAAAGCTGCTACTCTCTACTTTGCTAAGTAATAAGAAAACAAAATTCAATGATACAGGCAAGTATTAATTAACTGTCCTTCATTCCATGATTTATTTATGTCTCAAAATTTTAATCATTCAAACATTTAATGGCACTACAAATATTACTGAGATGTTGTAATGGGTCTAATCCCATGACCAGTATATTCTGGTAGAAAGCTAGCCAGCAATGCCCATAGCTCATTAGTGTGCCCACATTTGGGAGTCATTCAGTCACTCATGCTTCCACGAGGCTTATCATCTCCCTGATTGATGATGAGGACAAAATGGTACCATAATGATGAGGACTGAGCATCTACCATGCAGGCAAAGATTGGTCATTAGCGCTGTTGGACCCACTTGAGTCCCAGAATCTTTCATTTTTCTCTTCCCAATCCCCAGGGCCACTTGACCATTACACATATCATTATGTCTATCCTCACAGAGAAACTTCAAGTTTAAAACACTTAGAAAAATTCCTGACACAGAGTGATCATTCTATAAATGTTAGCTTTCAGCCGTACCAGTATTCATATTATTATTTCTGCCCCCATTTTTACATGAGAAAACTGAAACTCACAGTGATTAATTAATTGGCCTAAGTCATAAGTTACTAAAATTACTAAACTAGGATTTGAAGTCAGGTTTTCCCAAAGCCCATGTTCTTTCCACAGCACCAACTACCTTTCTAGTAGCTCATGTCTGAGCTAGAGAGTGACTGCTCTCCAAAAACAAATGTCAAGGAGCAAAAACTGAAAGGTAAGTGGAAATGGCTAGAAAAAAATTATTGAGCCCTTGAACCAAAATGTAAAAATGATCAGTCGGGATTTCTGCTTCTAGTCATCACGAAGTAAGTGGTTCTAAAATTGTCCTCCTGCTGAAAATAACTATAAAACTGGATGAAATATATGTGGAAACTCTTTTTGAGTATTATATTTGGTATTTATATATACCAAATATGTATGTATGTATATATCAAATACATGTATTTTATATATACTTTGTATACATAAAGTATATATATTTTTATTTTTATTAAACAATAAATGACTAGTTAAAGCAAAAATGATAACATTGTATTCTCTATCTATATGTTATATTTACTATATGTTAAATTATACTATATTTACTACATATAAGGATGAAAAGCTTATGAGGATAATAGCCCAAGGAATGGAATTTGAGTGTTTAAAATTCTTGCAGTTTACGTGAAGTTACTATGTTAATTCTATGTAGACCGTAAGTTGAGACTACATATCATTATCCTTAGAGAAATCAGTAAAGACTAATACAAAGTTGTATAACTAAAGAGCAAACAAAGAAATTTAAATGTAATATCTAATATAATTTAATTAACTTAATGAAGACAAAAAGCAGGAACATAAGAGGAAAACAAATAGATGAGACAACTAGAAACAAGATGGTAGACTTAAACCCAATATATCCATAATTATATGAGATAAAATTGGAATAAACACTCCAATCAAAAGGCAGACCTTAGCAGAACAGAAAATAAAACAAATCTGACTGTGTGCTGACTACAAGAGATGCATTTGACTTACAAATACACCAGAGAAGTTGAAAGTAAAAAGATGAAAAATATGCATTATGCAAACAGGAATCATAAGAAAGCAGCTATGTCCATGTTAAAATCAGGGAAAGTAGACTTCAAGACAAGAAGTATTTCAGAGTTCAAATACATAAAGCAAATTTGACAAATAGAGAAAAAGAAAAAGGTACAATTATAGTTGGAAATTTTAACACCCCATTTTTAGTAATTAATAGACCTAGATCCTAAAACTCCACTAAGGTATAGAAGGTTAGAACAAAATTAACAACCAACTTGACTTAATTGATACTGATAGAACACTACACCAAACAACTATAGAATATACATTACCTTCAAGTAGACTTGGGATAGTCATAAGACAGATCATATGCTGGGCCATAAAATGCCTCAATAAATTTAAAAAGATTGAAACATAACAAAGTATGTTCTCTGACTGTAGTGAAATTAGAAATCAGTAACAGTAAATAGGAAAATCCCAAATATTTGAAAATTAAGTAGTATACTTAGAAAATAACCTATCACCAGAGAAGAAAGAAAATTTAGAATTTAGGAAATATTTTAAACTGAATGATACTTGACAATGCAACATACAAATATTTGTAGGATGCAATTCAGCAGTACTCTGGGAGAAATTTATACCATTAAATATTTATATTAGAAAGAAGGAAGATTTAAAAATCAGCAATCTAAGCTTCCACCTAACGAAGCTTGAGAAAGAAGAAAAAATAAGTAGGAGGAATCCTTGAATAGATACTTTTGCACAAAGAAGTTGTACAAAATGGTACAGCCATTTTGGAACCTATTTTGAAGTTTCTTCTTAGATTAATCAACAGTGGCTCAGCAATTGGACTCCTAGGTATTTACCCAGGAAAAATGAAAACATATGTTCAAAGAAAGACTTGTACAAGAATGTTCATAGCAGCTTTATTCACCTTTATTCAAAAAAGCATAAAACTGGAAACAACCCAAATGTTTACCAACAGGACATGAATAAATAAATTGTCACATATTCATGCAATGAAATTTACTCATCACTGAAAAAGAATGAACTCTTGATCCATACAACAGCATGAATGAAACTTGCAAACATTCTGTTAAACAAATGAAGCCAAGCATAAAAAGAATATATACTGTATGATTTCATTTTCCTGAAGTTCAAGAGCAAAAAAATCCACAGTGTTGTATTAGTTATTTATCGTTGCATAGCAAATTATGCCAAAACTCATTAGCTTAAACCATCAAGCATGTATGATCACACAGTTCCTGAGGGTCGGGATGTCTCTGGTTTAGGCTCTCTCACAGGCTGCTTCAAGGTGTCGGCCAGGGCTGCAGTCATCTCAAAGCTTGGCTGGAGGACTGTTTGTTCCCAAGTTCACTGGTGTGGCTGTTGGCAGATCTCAGGTGCTTGATGGTTGTGGGCTGGAGACATCAGTTCCTTGCCATATGGGCCTCTCCTAATGGGCCTGTCGCACGGCAGTTGGCTTCCCCCAGAGATGGGTGTACAGGAGAGAGTGCAAGAGATGGCAAGAAACACAGGTCTAGCAGTCTCTGTAATTTACTCTACCCTCAGAAGGGTTAGCACGTCACTTGGTGCAGCCCATACACCAGTGGAGGGGATACACAAGGGCATAAATACCATAGTGGGCATCCTTGGGGGCCATCTTAGAGGCTTCCCACCACAGTTACAGGAATCAGAACAGCAGTTGCTTACAGATAATGGAATTTACTGGAAGGAGGCACAAGTAAAATTTCTGGGGTGATGGAAAGACTGTATAATTTGATTAGGTTGTTGGTTACATGGGTGTATACATTTGTCAAATCTCAATATATGCGCTTAAGACCTGTACATTTCACTACATGTAAATTCTTCAACTTAAAAATATCTTTTAAAAGGATGATTT
Organism: Globicephala melas; assembly: GCF_963455315.2. NCBI lineage: Eukaryota > Metazoa > Chordata > Mammalia > Artiodactyla > Delphinidae > Globicephala > Globicephala melas. Next base: position 47,238,860 of record NC_083329.1, on the reverse strand, counting down.
GTCATTTTAGATATCATCCGAATGAATGCAGACTCATACAGCAGACCAAATAGAGGTAACCACAGAAAAACACATTCATTTATCATGCTACACTTCAAGTATATAAACTTCATAAAGTCAAAGGAACACAAACGCTGTATTTTTACAAGGCTCTATTTACTCTCCTCTGGGAAGGGTGTTGAAGGTTTTTAGCCAAACCTCTAAGACTTGGTTGGGGATCTGGGGACGACCAGCCACAGGCTCTTCTTTTAAAGTCCCTGTCTACTTCTCAAAGAGGGAGAAGGACAGGCAATCCTGTTTAGGACCTTGGAGCCCTCCAGGGGGATGAGACATAGATGTGAAATGAGGGTTGGGACTGAGGACAATTGCCCAGAACCAGTTCCCTCCCTTAGGACGCAGTCCTTCCAGTAGGGGTCAAGGATTTTTGGACAACAAATACCTCTTACAAAAGAGGGTTTTGACAAATCAAGTATAAATGAATTAGAAACAGGGAGCTTGCATTTCTCTTCAAGTAGACCAGGATTTAAAAATTAAGACAGATTTCCTTGGCCAAGTACCTTTGAAGTTTTCCAGACCTAAAACATTTAGAAAAGCAGTTCTATATACTTTGAAAACCCAGAGTGCACGCAGATTGTCATCTTTTGGATTAGATCCACTGAAAATGAACAATTTTGCTCCTTATCCCTTTGCCATTCTTGAGTGGTAACAATGGATAGGTCTATTATCATGGGTTCCCCTGTAGTCACTGAGTGTCATCCATGTGTCAGGCACCATGCTAAGCATGGGAAAAACCCACCAGGCAGCTCTCTCACTCCATATGACAGACTTACCCAAAGGAGGGGGCTTGAACCTGCCTCCCAAAATTTGATTGGCTGAACATGCAGTCAGTTCCCATGTTAAGTTTGAGATCTTTTCTTTGGTGATTAGGTTTTAGCAGGACTTCAAGCACTGGTCTCCAGTAAACCAGTGACCCTAGGGACTCATGGCACCAAGATCAAATATTTCCAGGGTTACTGAACCCATTAGGTCATATATCAGAAGGGAAATGTGCAAAGACTTATGCATATATTTGCTAAGTCTTCAGATGGGCTCAATCCTCTCCCTCTGAAGCAGTGGGGAGGGCTGCCTGACAGTGATGGAAACTCAAAGTGAAGCGTGGTTTTGGAAAATCACATCCAATAACTGTATAACACAACCCTAGGGCTGTTTGAAATCCAGAGAGAGTTCTGACTAGAAAAGAGTAGCCCTTCTCAATCTCAGTAGTGGTGGAAGCAGGGGCAGGAATCACAGACAAGTCTCCCTGGACACACGTAGCCGCGGCTCTGATGTCCTCTCAAGACTCAGTCCCTCCAGCAATTGTAGCAGACATGGGGCAGTCTGGAGGCAGTAAAGTCCCACCTAGTGTGTTCTCATCATCCTCCTTCTCCACAAACATGCACACACACGGGAAAATGTGAGGAATATATTTTCATTGGATCCTAGAAATACCTTCAATGCTAAATTTCAAGGACCCAGTTATTTTCTATAATGTTCTTTAACAGCTCTGGGTTGCAGCACACTGTAGTAGACAAATGCACGACCTTTGACCACTTCCTGGTGAATTTCCTTAAGTAAATGATTTATCTTCTCTGAGCCTCAGAAAAGTGGTACTTGCAAGAAGTGAAAGATAAAAGGAGAAATATCTCAAGATTGGAAATGGGCTGCCATGAGGTCCACCTTATTGCACAATTCAAGGGGGCCCTGTTGACATTTTATTCCATGTAAATGGTGCCCCTGGAATTGTGCAACTTGATGCATTCACAGGCCCAGGGCTGGGACTTAAACTTCCCAAAGGGTAAAAATCCTGAGCCCTTTCATAAGACTTTGTTCTGAGATGCAGACCACAGGAAGCCTGGCTGAATTTGGAAAACCACTCTGCAGTAAGAAGAGAATTTGGAAAGAAAAACTTTAAAAATAATAACCAGAAAAATAAAACCCACAGAAAGATGAGCCTCAAAGCCCAAAGTATGAAACAAACAAGAAAGTATAACACTGTGAATGACAGTTTACAAATCCAATAAATGGGAGAGCTAATCTCCAGAGAAAATGACAATACATAGTCATTTGAAAAGGACTTTGAAATTGGTAAGCTTAAAATTCTGCTTAAAGGAAGGAATATATTCATACAATAAGAATAGGAGGTTATGAATCGAATATCAGAGGCTATAAAATAGAATAGGAACATACAAGAAAATTAGAAATCTGGAAGTGGGAATTATAGTCATTGAAACAAAAACAAATGAGGATAGACGCGATAAACAGAGAATTGAACAGAATCAAAGAGTAGTGATGATTGAGAAAACCAAACTATGTAAAATTTCTAATAACCTAGTTAGTAAAGAGAACAACAAAAAAAGAGAGAGCTGGAAAATACGACAAAGAAGTTAATAGACATGGGGGATAGATTAAGAATCTTCAACACACAGCTAACAGGAGTTCCATAATAAGAAAAAAAAAGAGACAATATTTAAAGAGTTAGTAGCTGATAATATTCCAGAATTGAAGAAAGACAGATATCCTCAGATCGAAAAAGCTTACATATAGGGCATATACCCAGAGAAAACCATAATTCAAAAAGACTCATGCACCCCAATGTTCAGTGCAGCACTAATTACAATAGCCAGGTCATGGAAGCAACCTAAGTGCCCGTCAACAGATGAATGGCGAAGATGTGGTACATATATACAATGGAATATTACTCAGCCATAAAAAGGAACGAAATTGAGTCATTTGCAGAGATGTGGATGGATCTAGAGACTGTCATACAGAGTGAAGTAAGTCAGAAAGAGAAAACCAAATATTGTATATTAACACATATATGTGGGATCTAGAAAAACGGTACAGAAGAACCGGTTTGCAAGGCAGAAATAGAGACACAGATGTAGAGAACAAACGTATGGACACCAAGTGGGGAGAGCGGGTCGGGGGGATGAATTGAGAGATTGGGACTGACATATATACACTAATATGTAGAAAATAGACACCTAATAAGAACCTGCTGTATAAAAAAATAAATAAATAAAATTAAATTAAAAAAGAAAAGATAAAGCTTATAGAAGACCAAGTTAGATCATTAAAAAAAATTAATTGGTACAATTCCAAATACCCACTAAGGGGGCTACTCTTTCACAGAGGAAAGACCACTGAACCCACCAACACACCCCAGGACAGTGTTCCTTATGCTCTACACACAGTCACTCCCAACTGCACACCCCACTCATCCTCTGCAGACAGCCACATCATGTACCCCCTCACACGTCTGCCCTTAATCATCCTCATAGTCTACACCCTATGCCATCATTCTCCTACAGCACACCTGCTTTCACACACCTACTAGCCCCTCTCAACTGTGCAGGCCTCATTTAGTCACACATGCTATAGGATTGTCCCCATGCCAGCCACCCCCTCTCAATTACCCACACAGAACCTCTGTTTGCCATCATCACCTTCTCTTCTATTCCCAAATTCTGTATCTCCCTTCATCAACCTCATATATTTTATGGCTATTTCCCTCAGAAATGAATCAATGACCATGAGTTTTAGGTGGTTAGGGGGAAATACTTTGGAGTCAGAAAACTCCAAGCTTCTTCCTGAGTCCCTCTTGCCAGCTGTCATCTCTCTACCTGTTTGAGTTCATACAATCACAGAGTCTCTAGGTTGGCCAGTCTCTAGGCAGGCCACCTTCTAGGCATCCTCAGCAAAGGCTTATCCAGTCCCTTCTGGAATATTTCAGTGACAGAGGACCATCTACATTTAATACCTCTAACTAGTGGGCAAAAAACTGTTTCTTAACATGGAAGGCAGACTCTCAGTCTATATACCCAATTCTACTTAATTTCTATTTGAAAGCCTTGTGCTATTAAGGTTATGGAAAAATTAAATTCTTTCAGTTGAGGTCCTCTCTTTTCCCCCCAGGGTTGTGATTATGTTTAGGAAGGGGCTTAAAGCGAAGCAGCACCCAAATCTTGAGCTCAGTCTACTTGGATCTCTGCCAAGATGGACACAGTCTCATCTGTTGCTAATCTTGGGTCCACACAAGTATCCACTGAGGCTCCTTCCTGCCTGTTGCTGTGGGTCCTGCAGATCCCAAGCTGACATCAGCTCACCTGTGCCATCACTGGGCATTCCAGGAATCTGTCTGTGTCTCTGAGGGGCATGCTGGGCACAAGAAGCTTGTGAGGCTGTCAGGGGTGCCTCTAAGCACTCAGTTACTCTGTGGGGCTTCACTGCCTCCTTGAAGCTCCAGCAGACTCTGCCCAAGAAGTGGGCATCTCCATTCTCACCACGTACCCCGGTCTCTCCACATGCCCATCCCCTCCATGCCTACCTCATCCAACAAAGATCTTTTCTAGCCTCTAGACGTAGACTTCATTTTATTTTTAAGTTTATTTAAATTTATTTTTTAATTAACAATGATGTGTACAGCAAAGTGATTCAGTGATATATATATATATATATTCTTTTTCAAATTCATTTCCCATTTAGCTTATTACAGAATATTGAGCAGAGTTCCCTGTGCTATAAAGTAGGTCCTTGTTGGTTATCTGTTTTAAATATAGCAGTGTGTACATGTCAATCCCAAACTCCCAATCTATCTCTTCCCCTGACCATTCCCCCCCAGTAACCATAAGTTCGTTCTCTAAGTCTGTGAGTCTGTTTCTGTTTTGTAAATAAGTTCATTTGTATCATCGTTTTTTAGATTCCTCATGTAAGTGATATCATGTGATATCTGTCTGACTTACTTCACTTAGTATGATAAGCTCCAGGTCTATCCATGGCTGAGTAATATTCCATTGTGTATGTGTAACACATCTTCTTAATCCATTCATCAAGAAGTCCTTCTGGGCTTCCCTGGTGGCGCAGTGGTTGAGGGTCCACCTGCCGATGCAGGGGACACGGGTTCGTGCCCCAGTCTGGGAAGATCCCACATGCCATGGAGCGGCTGGACCCATGAGCCATGGCCGCTGAGCCTGCGCGTCCGAAGCCTGTGCTCCGCAACGGGAGAGGCCATAACAGTGAGGGGCCCGCGTACCGCCAAAAAAAAAAAAAAAAAAGAAGTCCTTCTTTTCCTCAGTGATGACAATTTTTCTCTCACAAGTACAAGATGTTGTCTCCATAACAGACTATGGTTTTGAGAAACACAAAAGTCAGGAAAGACCATTTCTTCGTCACCCCCAAACTCGGAAGCTGAGGGAGAAAGGGGAAAATACTCAAGGAACCAGACATTGGTGGTTAAATGTGCAAACATTTAAATCACCACGCTCATATTGTATTGAATGTGTGTATTAGTCACGGTTCTCCAGAGAAACAGAACCAATAGGATATATGTAGATGCATAGAAAGAAATTATTATGAGGAATTGGCCCACGTGATTATGGAGGCTGAGAAGTCCCACTATCTGCCAGCCACAAGCTGAAGGCCCAAGGAAAATGGTGTCCAAACTATCTAAACCTAAGGGCTCGAGAATCGGGAGCACCTATGTCCAAGGGCAGGAGAAGATGGATGTCTCACCTCAAGCAGAGAAAGCAAATTCATCTTTCCTCCAATTTCTGGTTCTATTCGGGCCCTTAGCAGATTGGATGATGCCCCTGCATTGGTGAGAGTGGATCTTCTTTATTTGGGTCACCAATTCAAATGCTAATCTCTTCCTCACAGACACACCCAGAAGTAATGCTTCACCAGCTATCTGGGCATGCCTAAGCCCAGTCAAGTTGACAGGTTAAATTAACCATCACAATGTACCTCCCTTTAGCTTATAGTCATGGGTATCATCTATTCCCCAGGGCACGTGGGACATGCCACCCTGAGTCTTCTCTTCTTCAGGGAAAACATCCTCAGCTCCTTCAACCCTGTGACAGTTCTACTGTCCTCCCCCAGTTTGAAAAAATCTTTCCAAAAACGTTGGATGACCCTGGGCAGTTTTCTTAACCATTCTTGGTCCTGGTTTCTTTCTCTGTACGATGGGGATAAGAATAGTCCAGGACTCATGGGCTGCCATGGGCTCTTGTGACTAGTATCATCACAGGCTTCTCTCCCTGGCTCTGCCACTGTAATGTTCCCATAAATGACCTGGAGTAACTCACTCAAACATTACAAAACCCATAAGAGGCAGGTTGTCATTATCCTTCCCCATTTTACAGGAGGAAACAGGCAGAATGAGAAGTTAAGCAACTTGGAACGGCAAGATTCGGACCTGGCAGTCTGGCTCCAAAGCCCCCCATTAGCTTTCTCAAAGTGTGGGCCATGGCCTCAGACCCTTATGTTGCTCCGAATTTTCATCAGCCTTTTTTCGTTTCTAAGTTTGTCAGCTTCTATTTTCTGTCTCTCTCTCTCTCTCTCTTTTTCTATTAAAAATAGTTCCTTATGAATTTGGCAAACATATGTTTTCAAGGAATTAACCCATATTAATTTGCTGTCACTCTTTCTAATTCACTTTTTTCTGTGTCATTTGTCTTTCTTTTTCCCCTTTTGTTCTGTGAACCAGCATCTTTGTTTCTTTGTTAACTTTTTAGGTCGTTAAAGCTCCTTTAGCATTTTTACTAAAATTGTCATCTAAAGAAATGACTTTCCCTCTGAGAAAGTGTTGGCCTGAGTCCTCACACTTTTGTTAGAGTCTCTACGTTGTAATTATATTCTTAAATGCTCTTACTTTCTTTGAATTTCCTCCCTGCCTGGTTGATATTTAGAAAACTCTTTTTAGGTTCCTTGTAGTTAAGTACTTTTAGGTCCTGGCTTTTCCGTTTATTTCCAATCTTATTGTTTGAGGTTTAGAATGTGGGATGTATACCTTAGGGTTTCTGCATGTTCTGAGAACTTCTTGGCTGCCTAGAAAGTTCACCTAAGCACACTTAATCCCTTGCAGAGTCCGCCTCTGGCCTTCACAACTTCATGTTGGACGGCAAGGGGTCATTTCCCTGTGGGTTTGTCCCAGTTGCATTAAGCCTCCTGAGGAAGAGGTAGGACAACCCCCAGACAATGCTGGGGCCATTGGAATCGGTGAGCCAGGGCTGGACACAGGGCAGCAGCAATCAGGTTACGCAAAAATGGGAATAACCAGGCCAACCTCTGGCGGCTGCGGCCACAGGAGCCTGGATCCCTCTGGAGACTGTGGGTAGATGCACCTGGGACAGCTGTGACTGTGATGCAGGAACTGAGTGTTTGGACACTGGGGGAGTTCAAGTGGCAAAGATGACGTGGGCTGCACATGGAGCAGGTGGACGTGCTGTGAATCCATGGAGCCGAACACCGAGCACACTGCGCCTCTGAACAGTTGCTCATCTTCTCATTTACTTACTTATGTATATCTGTATTCCCACCTACAAACAATGAATGGGGGTCCCACCTCTCAGGGCTCTCAGGAGCACTAAACTGGAGAAGATCAAAGACAGCAGAGTGAAGTATCCACAACCGCAGACTGACTGGTTGTTTTCATCACAGTAGCAGCCCATGATCAGACCCAACCATGCCATGACAGGTAACCCCGAGTCTGCACATGGAGCAAAAGGCAATCCACGTGCTGCTTGAAAGTCCTCTCTCTCCAAGAAGGATTTGGAGTGTGAGGAAGAGGTAAGGTCCTTCTCTTGTGCTCTGATTTCATTTCCAAATAGTCAAGCATGTTAAGTAATAACCACCCAAGTGAGAAGAGAAGCTGGGTGCGGGAAGGATGTGCCTGTCCTGTTGCAGGCTGCTTCTACATCTCTCCTCTTCACACTCCAGTCCTGATTTCCAATAGGGGCTTTTAGCTAGTCCTAACTCTTCACTTAGGGCTGAGTTGAGGGTCACACCTGCTGCTCGTCCAACTCTGGCCTCGTGTTCTACTTCCGGTAACTGGATTTCTTATTCCTTCTGGTAACTTGCCTTGTTCCTAAGAGACGAGTCTCAACAGAACCCCAGCACCTCTTGAGTTAGAGCTAATTTTTGCCTGAGAGAGTAGCCCCCCGAGGCTAGAGACCTCACTCTGAATCTTGCTAGGGGTCTAGGGCCAGTCTACCACTTGCCAGCCAGCCTTACCGAAAGTCTAAATGTCATTCACACCTGCCACCCTGTGGGCAACCATCATACACTAATTTCTAAGACTCATATCTCTGTGTGCCAGGACTGCCCCCTTATTGTCTTTCCCACTGCTGCCTATGCCCACTGTGCCTGGGCCTGCTGTTTTTCTTGTTAGGCCAAATTCACTCCCCTCCCCTGGTCTCATCATTGTCTCCCCATCTCAGTTTGGCAGGTGAAATTATAGATCTAGGACATGGAGATCCCTCCATGTCCAACTGATAAAGAAATTGTCTCCATCTAAGTATCAGGGGGAACCTGGAAGTAGCCAATAGACAGGTCCTTGAGAATTTCAAACTCAAAAGCTCTTATGCACATTCCATAGCTGATTTACAAAAGGAGACATGCTTTACAGCAGTCTGAAGTCTGGACAGGGAAATTCTGGGACGAACACCAGAAAGGGGGAGCTGAAGAGTGAGGAGGCTTAGTTACCTGAGAACTTTTCTACAGGAAATAAAAGTGAAAGGGCATTGGGCATTAATTCATTCCTCCTTTTGACAAATATACAATTGAGCAACAAGCGTATTCCACATTCTAAGTTGGGTACAACAAGAAACAATATAGACAGGGCCCCTCCAGGGCCTTCTGCAGCTCTCAGGCCAGTGGTTTCATCCTCACGGGAAGACCAGAAGGAAGAGGCAACTCACGTGTGGGAATAAAACCAGAACCAAGCCTGAAGCCCATTACTCAGAAAACCCAAGGGTCAAATCAATAACTTTGAACCACTGTCACTAAGACCTCCATTGTGTTTATAACATTTGCCTCCACCCCTGTGACCCCAGTCCCTTTCCTGGGTAAGCCCCTATCTTAATCTGATTGTTTCAGACTAATCTGAAAATCATCTCAGCAACACCAAGACATCTGCAGATCATTGGAGGCTACAGACAAAGTCGGAGCCTGCCTTGACTTTTAATCCAATTCTAAACCCACAAAGAAGCAGGAACCCCGGGGAATTTGCCCAGTTGAGTAATTCACTGCAAAAACGTCTATGTACCTCTGTTGAATTGTGTTGGCAATTTGGATTTGAAGACTTTTTTTTGGAAAAACAAATCAATGACTCTTGCTGAGTTGTTTCTCCAAAGGGACACAGAATCTAAAAGAACCAAACTGTGAGTACTGGCCAAAGAAGGCACTCCTTATGTCTGTTGCAATCCTGCTGGATTGGGAGCTCTGACCCTTTCTCAGATCTTTGGAAATCGGAGCTTTGCTCACAGGAAGTCAACGCAACTTCCTGTCCTGAGAAAAGAACTGTTCGAACCTTCAATCACTCTTTCAGAACAACTTGAGTGACTGAAGAGTAAATGGGTTGAAGACCCAAGACTTGCATTTCCCTTGACATACAAAGGGCTTTAAAAAAAATTAAGAGGAAGTCTGGAGGGAAAGGATTTGCTGACACTTTTTTTTTTTTCAAAACAGTCTAAAATGAACTGTAGGCCCAGAGCCAGCTGAGCTCAAGCTCCTCGATTTCATACTAATCAGATTAAGCTTGTAATTTATACTATTTGCCATGTTTTCCATCTAGACAAGAATGTCCTAGGATCTGCAGGAAGAGAAGAAAAGGAGCCATCTGAAGGCCTGCCCTTGGAAAGGAAAGGAGAACTGCTCCATAGGATGACCGCAAAGGTACCTGACTTCCAGTGCCAGCCCTAGAGAGCTGGGCCAGAAAGGGCCTGGAGGATGGTGGGCTCCCCTGGGCCCTGGCGCGGGGAAGGATGCATGGTCAGCCAGCTCTGATTCCACTTCGACTGGACCTGCAGAACAGAGCGAGAAAGACTCCCTGAGCAGCGTATGCAGGATCTCTTTGGCACCATCCCATGACACAGTGAGGAAACCGAGGCCCTGGGAGGAGGTCAGTGCTTCTCCACTGTCAGAGGTCTGTTAGTCCTGGAGCTGGACTTACATCTGCTGATGTCCAAGAAAATTCTCTTTATAATGCCAATTTCAAGACAGGTTCTCAGGAACCATCTGACCCCAGAGCGTTAGTAGGAGGCATTTGCTGAGCCAGAGCTGGTCCTGGGAATGCAGTGAGGAGAATCAGAGGGACTGGGTTTGATTTCCAGCCCAACCCGCTTCTCACACATGACCTGGGACAGCATATTAGCCTCTTTGACCATTTTTCCTCTTTGGCAGATTCAAGAAGACAGGACATGCAGAGTTTGTGTGCAGATTAAAGGCGGTGTGGCCCCAGGCAGTGCCAGCACACGGTGGACCATCAGTCACTGTGAGTGCCATCGTCCCCCTCTGGGCGCCTGCCTGGCACACACAGCAGGTTCCCCTCGGCCTCAGTCCCACCATGGGACCGCCACACTCTGGCTTTCCCACCTGGTCTAAACAGCAGCTTGATCACTTTGATTTCATTTTTAACTCAGCAAGAAAAACGAAATCTCTGCCTAGCTTTTAGCATCCTTGTGGCATTTGTCTTATAATTAAGTATATATTTAAAAAATTGAAAGAAGCCAGTAACAAAAGGTGTGTGATTCCATATATGTGACAATCTGGAAAAGGCAAAATGACAGGGACCAAAAAACAGATGAGTAGTTGCCAGGGCTGGGGTAGGGGACGGGTTGGGGATTCTTTGGGATGCTGTGATTGTTCTGTTTCCTGCGTGTGGCCGTGGTTTTAAGAATCTAGACATGGGTTTAAGTATGTAGAACTGTGAGAATTATACACCCCAAAGAGTTAATTTTACTGTGTGCAAATTTTAAAAAACACTTATGTGGTAGGGAAAGATACACTCATACACAGCATAAATAAATAAATAAAGAATACAGTTTTGACCACAAACAAAGCTAGATAAACCAGTCCACATATCCTGAACAAAAGTACTTTCAAACGACAGAGGCATTATTGGAAAGCTTGCTGAGAAGAACCACACTTCATAAAACACAGAATTCATGACTCAACCCAGCTCAGAGGGTGGGGACAGGGGAGGGGGTGGAAATCAGGGGCCATCAAATGAACAAACCCCTCCTTCTTCAAGGGAGCCCAGGTCAGGACAAAGAGCCCATTAGAGGCAGCGGCAGGGGGAGGGGTTGTCACAGAGGTGCGGGCTGACAGGCTTGGCCTGGGACAGTCACAGGGGAGCCCAAAGATCCTGGTCACAGGAAGCCTCACGGAACATGACATATGATAGCCGGCTTTGCAGATGGCCTGCTGAGGAGCTGGGGAATTGTGACTGTGGGGGAAGAAGACATGAGGGGCCCGGAAAATTCTCTTTATAATGCCAATTTCAAGAGCAAGGCGAGTCCATAAAACATGCGGGGGTCTCTGGTTTCTGACTCCACTGTGTGTTCAAGTGTGAAACAGAGCAGTGTTTTGTGCAAGGCAGAGAGAACGGCATGTTCAGTCCACACCTCTCAGCTCACAAGTCATCTCTGCAGGATCACAGGTCAATGGAGACCTTGCGTTCTCATCCTGAAAGCTTGTTTAAATGAGATGTGTCACCAGATTCTCAAGCTGCGTCTTCTAGTTCCCTCCTTAGGCGTGTGTCCACTTTCACGTGCATATCACTCTGTTAAGCAAGGTTGCTGTACGTCCATCACCTCAAGGATCTTTGAGGGGATATCGCAGCCCATTGTTCAAATGAAGAAATCAAGTTCACGAGAGGGAGGGCCTTAGCCGTGGTCCCTTGGCTAGTAAGGGGTTCCGAGCTGGGCTGTTGACTCAGACGTGCCCATCGCCGTGGGGCGGGTCAGGTTTATCTCCCAAGAGGCCTCCAGGGTTCCTCCAGGCTGCAGGGCCAGACATCCTGAGGGGATATGAGTCCAGAGCCAGAGTCAGGCTGCCTCAGCTCAGGTAGACAGATGGATTCAACCTCCACCTGGTAAACTGTAGAGTGAAAAGGACTTCAGGGTGCTACCAGGCATAGGATCCACCCTCTGTCTGGCAAACTCACGCTCAGCCTGTGGAAAATACGCAGGGGCCATAGTAAAATCCGAAGGTTGCCAAAATAGCTTATTGCTCCCATATTCGCCGTCCAAATTTACTTCTACCCAGGGACATAACAGGCTGTGACCTGAGCCAGCACCACCCCTTCCCAGCACTTTCTTCTCAAGGGCATAGCCTATTGGACATATAGACTCGTAGGCCCACCCAGAGCTGCTGAATCGGACCCCCAGGAGATTGAGAGGTACCACTTAGGCGACCCAGGGATGCACAATACCAACTTTGTCCCCTGGGACATGTCCTATCTGTGCATCCCTGACTGAGAGTCTCCCTTTGCCGCTGACTGAGTGGATTCACGTTCCAGGAGGCCCAGTGAGATGGCAGGTAAGCTACTCAACCTCGCAGCGTACCGGGGCAGCGATGGCGCCTATGCACCAGATTCCTGGGAGCCATAAATGAAGACAGGGCTGACATACAGCCAGCACACCACTAATTATTTCTTGTTTTGGAAATCATGCATAAAGCTGCCATTCTTGTCAATTTATTTATACATTATGTAGACATAAGCAATTTCCCTCATATGACTATAGATTCATGGATTTATTTTCTCAACGTATTGTACTTCTTGATTTTAAATTGTTCCCAAAATAGTCAGTGAGATCCCCTTAAAGTTGACTCCTGCATCCTTTTGACTGATTTTCATTATGCTTCAAGCACTTCTTTACATACTGATATAACAAGACGTTCCAGGCTTATCTTCTACTTTCCCTGCCTCAGACCTGGAATCAGCCATTTATCCAAAGATGGTTCATTTTCATGGGGAATAGTATTGAGAAATCAAGATCTGGGTCACCAGATAGATTCCTTGGTACTGGCATTTTGCCATTTCATCAGACAGAACTAGGATGGATGGATGGATGGATGGATGGATGGATGGACAGGTGCCTACACATAAAATTATGAATTTGTAGTGATATTTCCAATTGAAATTTAAGGGAATAGGATTTTTTATTTTAGTTTCTACCCATATCTCCTTTGTCTTATAGTGAAAATCTTAGTTCTCAACATTAATATATGTACATATGTTTTATCTTATAATATCCATTCTGTTTGTTGATTCATGAAATATAATCAGCATCTTGGGACTCCTCATTAAATAAGTAATAAGTAATTTTGTGCCCCTGAACTTCTTTCTACTTCCTTCAACCTTCTACCTCCTAAACATAACATGGTTTTTATATTTTCAAAGTTTTTATCATTTATGTCTTGCTCTGAAACTGCAATCATGTCTTCCATCTTTTATTTTTATGTTGATCCTGAAAATCAAAACCCAACAAATAGAACTTTTATGTATTCAGTTGAATCATATGAACCATATGAAATTCCTTATATTCAATCTCCTTTTACCTCCCCAAAATGTGGCAATTTCCTGTGGTTCAGCCAGATATTTTTATTAGAGAAACATCTACATGAGGACGAGAATGTTTTCCTAGATCACTGAATCTTTGCTGTACTACTGAGAATATTCCAGGTTTAAGGTCAAATAGATTCCCTTTTTTTAAATGCCATTCGTTGCTTAAAATTATGCCAAGTTTTAGCTTGTCTCATGTTTGTACCATGACTTTTCTTTCAAGCTTTTTATTTTGTCTGGAGAATCTGATTGTCTTTCTTTTCTTCTTCTTTTTTTTTTTTTTCAGAGAGGATACATGGGAGGTAAAATTCCTGAATCTTTGCTAGGACTGAAAATATCTGCCTTTTTTTCTCACATCTAATTGACAGGGTTATAAGTAGACAGTGATTTTCCCTTAGGACATTGAAGGTCTTTCTGCCTTTAATTCCAGTTTGTAGTGATACTGGCAAGAAGTCCGATTCGATTCTTCTTCCATTGTATCTCCTTTGTTCTTTCTAGAAGCGATCTGATTTTCCCTACACTCTTCCCCATCCTTCCTGCCTAGCAATCAGCAGCTCCTTTTAGTGTGAAGATATTTGTTTACTTTAGACTATAGAAACACTCCTCTATTATGTCTTTAATTATTTCCTCCTCTTCATATTCCCTGTTCTTACTTCCTGGAACTGATGGATGTTGACTATCCTGCATTTCATTTTCCAGTTCATTTACCTCTTCTCTAACACATTTGCATCTTTCTTATATTGTTCCAAGTCCTCGGCAGTTTTCTCTACATTTTCTTTTAGGTTTTATGAGGAATTTTGCAGTTTGGGAATCATAACACATAAAATTTTTTAAATTTCTGTATATGCTTTCTTTTTTGTAAGTCTTCTAAAATTTGTTTTATTGAAGTATAGTTGACATATAACATTATATTAGTTTCAGGTATACAATATAATGATTCAATATTTGTATATATTGTGAAATAATCACCACAATAAGTCTAGTTAGCATTGGTTACCATACATAGTCACACAAAATTTTTTTCTTGGGATGAGGACTTTTAAGGTCTACTCTCTCAGCAACTTTCAAATATGTAATATGGTATTATATATAGTCACCATGAGTATATTACATAATAATTTTGAAGTCTGGGGATAATAATAATATTATTTTAACTTCTGTGTATACTTTCATGCTCTCTGCTAAGGCACAGAGAAGTTTTCCATAGAAAGTTTTCTTCATGGTTTTTGGATGCAATATCATAATATATTCTTGGAATGTTTCTGAGAATAGTAATCAGAACTTTACAGTGTATCCAGCTAAAAGTCTAACTACTGTCATATAAGAAAAACCTTCATGAAGCATATAAAAATTGTTAGATGGAAAATAATATATAAGGACCATACAACAGAGGGAAAATTGATATCTCAGAGAATCATAATATAGGGGAAAAAAACGGATTTGAAGATATAAATTTTTAAAATTTCCTGAAGAAAAATGTTAATCTGAACATTAAAAGTGCATATTATATAAAAGACAAAATGATGACAAGCTAGACAGGACTTTGTTAAAGAAATAGAATATAAAGGATAAAGGTCGAATACTTCAATCCAAGAAACAAACAAACAAAAACCCAAGCTATGCATATCATGTATTACAGCCACAGTAACAGTTAAAAGACAATAGAGCAATTTCTACAAAGTGCTGAGGGAAATAAACATATCCCAAAAGGAGCATAGGCCTCCAAATTGTTAAGTTATCACAGCAATAAGAAGATATTCTTAAATATAAGAAAACTCAGGGAACTCAGTACCCAAGAACAGTTCCTTAAAACAAAAACGACGACAACAGAAGTTAGTGATGGCATTTAGAGACTAAATACAAACAGTAGAGTGATAAAACTACAGGTGCACACTGCTAACTACAGTTCAGTACCTACCCTGGTAGACATGTTTAACATGATTTTTTGGAACTTCCTGGTATTTTTTTTCTGAATATTTTTGATCCAGGGTTGGTTGAATTCACAGGTAAGGAACTTGCCTCTACAAGGAGGGGGGTGGGCAACTGTACTTTAAAACACAGCTCTGTGTGTGTGTGTGTGTGTGTGTGTGTGTGTGTGTGTGTATGAATCCTATATCACTTCTGTTCTGTCTTTCCAGTAAGAGTGTAAGTAAGTATACATGCATCTAAAGGGAGATACATCATATGATTTTAGGTAGTTTTAAATTTTCTCCCCCAAAATTTTTTGTAATAAAATACACCAAGAGCTACTATAAAAATAAATTGAAAATAGAGAAGATAAATGACAGGAAGAAGTAGTTGCTTCTTGGCAGTAGAATTATGAATTATTTTTTCTTTTATACCTTTATTTATTTATCTAGATTTTCTGCAATCAAGTATTTTAACTAGATTTTCATGATTTTGAATACTGGACTTGCCACTTGGGCAAGTTAATTACCCTCGATGTGTCTCTCTTCTCTTCTGTAAAATAAGGCTTATATCAATAAAATGTGGCTTATAATGAGATCTAAATCCATATAAGTATTATAAGAATTAAGGGAGGTAACGCATGCTTGAGTGATAGAACAGGGCCTGGTACATAGGGAATGCTCAATACACAAATATAAGTGCCTAAAGGAATTACTTTCCTGGATTACATTTTCTTTCAGAATATCTTTTTCATCTATTTTTCCAAGCTCTATCCCCTCCCTCCCTTCTTTCCTTCCTTCCTTTTCTCCTTCCATCTTTATCTTTCTTGCTACAGTGTGTTTGCATAGACGCCTGGCTGTTTGTTCAATCCCGCCCAGGCTTCACGTGAATGGCTTTGTCTAGGTTTTCTATTTTTTCTGATACAGTACGGATAAATCTCCCTGATGCTTTTCCCGTGCAGTTTGAGGTCTGCTTTCTTCCCCATTGAGCTACAGTTGGAGGGGCTGGACTTTCTGCAGACTTACCAGGGGAAAGGCATAGCTGGGCCAGCGTGCAGCCTTCACAGGGTGAGCTGGGCTTGTCGCTTTCTTTACAAGTTTTGTTGTGGCTCATGAGCCTGGATTTACCACACCTCTTGCAGCCTGAGGAAACCCTTGAGCTTCCCCCCACCCCAGTTCAATGAGGGCTTTACTGATGTCCAGGGGAGCCACGTGGGGTGTGGGTTTTACTCTCAGCTTCGCCCGTCTCTCTCCAGTGGCCACCTCACAACTTCCAGAGACAAGAGGGGGAAACGGGCAGGGCTGTGTGGGCCCATGTGAAGAGCGCACAGGAGGAGAGGAAACCCATTTGGTAACTTTCCCAGTGTCTCCTCCCTGCTCTCCCAGGGGAGCTTAGCCCTTGAAGTTTTGGTTATCACTTTGGCCACGTCGGTCCTTCTTGTTGGAGAACGTGCCCTCTGGGTCTCCTTTCCTGCCTCTCTCCCAGCAAGAGGCCTCCTCTCCAGGGTGAGGCTGAGGGAAGCTGGGGATTGCTTGTGGCAGATTTCTGTCCCCCTTTATTTTAGTCTCTTCCCTTTGCAGCCTTTTTCTCTCCTAACATCCTGGGTTGGGACTGGCCCTCGAGAAGGTGGAGGGCAGCTGCCTCTTCCTTGGGCCCCCACTGCCTGCCCTGAGGACTGAATGACAGTGCCTGTTAGGATGGGGTGCTGGAGCCCACCAGAGCCACCACTCAATTTTAGCAGGTCAGGGGGGCCGTGGCAGAATGAAAGGGGGTTGAACGATGGGGGCCAGGACAGCGATGGAAGGCCTCCATCCTCCTGACTCTCCCCCTGGCAGGCCCGCCCTGATGCCCAGGGCTCCCTCCCAAGCCTTCCTGTCCAACCTGAGGACACCCCCCCTGCACACCTCCATGCCTGCCACCACCTCTGGTCCCCTGATGTGGGAGTCCTTCCCCTTCCTGATGAAAGTCAGGAAACCATTCTGAGCTTGGTTCAAACAGATTCTGTTTTACATTAGAAACTCATCTTTCTTCTTCTGGGAGGCTGGCCTGTGTTGTCAGAAAGGGAAACGGAAATTGAGAGCAAGGCCAAAATTTGATTGAGGGCAGGCTCCTGGCTCCCAAGAGGAGGGCAGAGTGTGAGTGAGAGGAGGGGACAGGCCAGCCT
Organism: Globicephala melas; assembly: GCF_963455315.2. Lineage (NCBI taxonomy): Eukaryota > Metazoa > Chordata > Mammalia > Artiodactyla > Delphinidae > Globicephala > Globicephala melas. The sequence goes on along the minus strand of NC_083329.1, from coordinate 47,221,404 downwards.
CCTCCGTCCTCCTAACTTGTCTGGTCCTGGGCGGGGCAGCCCATCACCAGCGCCCTCTCTCCCTGGGCGGGCCAGGCCTAGGCAGATCCAATCAGGGCTGCTGTCCTGGCCTTGGCCCCATGCCAGGGAGCACAAGGCCACTGGCTCCACCTGGTCTTGAGTATTCTTACTGCAAACAAACAGCCTCCAATTAGCCTTCTTTCACGGGGACTCTCAGAAAAAGAGATTATATGAAAAGAACATAATCACGTCTCGGATAAACTTCAAAATTAGATTTTCTGGGCAGTTAAGTTCAACAGAAACAACTAATTAGGAAAAGAGTTTTCTGGCACAAGTTAGTTGTGACCAGCAATCTCCACACATCCACCCATTTACATCCACGTGGTACCTCCACACTCAGCCACCTGCACGCACAGCCATCAGCTTCAGGGACTAGGCGCACGAGGGCCAGGGGGTTCCAGGTACTCAGGCTTGGTCTTGAGTCCTGTGTCTGTGGTCCTCTCATTGTGGTTCAAATCCTGTTATTCTACTCCTGGACTTCCCCACCCTCATTACCAACCTTTTCACAAATGCTTTTTCTCCTTGCTATAATTTCTGTCCCCTGCTCCTAGCGGATGTCATGAACTTGCTCCATGCTGGAACCCTCCTCTCTCTTCCGGTGATGCTATCTGCCACAGAGGGAGGGGGGCCACACTTATCAAGTGCCTGCAATGTCCCAGGCATTTCGGACACATGATTTCATTTAACCTCCATGACACTCTTAAGAGGCAAGTATTGTGGCCACTTACTAGAGGAAGAAATAGAGGATCTGAGACATACCTAGTAGAACCAGACACATGTGCCTGGCGTACGGGGGGATGGGCACTGAGGCTCCCGGGCCACCTCCACTTCTCTCTCCCCTTCCCGTGGCTGCAGCTCCCCTGGCCCCAGCACACCCTGGACTTCTGCTGAGGATTTCTGCATGTGGCTTCTGATGGCTCTTCAGTGCTGATAAAAGCGGTCATGTTGCCCCTTGGGTGGCAGAAGTGAACTTCCTCCCTGTGTGATGTCAGAAAGCCCAGCCCCACAGGAACCAAAATAAGCCCTTCTATGCAAAACTTTCTAGACCCTTAACGTGTCTGCCTCCTGGTGACCTGTGAGACCCCAGGGGTTCTTGATCACTTACCTCCAGAACTTCCCTGATGGGTCAAGGTGACATCTATGACAAACACCCATGGGGCTTCCTGGGTCCCAGCCGTTCCCACAACTTTCTCTCATGTGGAGAAAAAAAAAATCTGAGAATTTTATAATGGTGACAAATTAGGGAATAAACCTGGCTCCCTCCACAGACCCACCTGGCAGCATTCAGAAAACAACACTGTTGCCCTCACGGGAAGCCAGTTGTTTGCATTAAACTTCTTCAATCCTCCACCCAGGATGAGGAGAATTCCACGCAAAGATATTGGGGGTGAGGAAGGGAAGTGGATACTGGGCAGGAAAAAACACTAAATATGTACTATGGAAACAGACCAGGGTCCCAGCCTGGACTGTGGGTCACAGTGCATGTCAAGCAGAGGGGCCTATGGAAAAGGGGACAAAGAAAAGGCTGCTGGCATGTCCTGGGCACCTCCAGTGTGCACTGGTGGTTTAATTTACCGAATCCTTGTGAAATTGTTGTTAACCTTACCTTTCAGGAAAAGAAATTCGGAGCTTATCAAGGTGATGAGATTTATACAACTACATGCTGCAATTTATTAACCCAGTGAGATTAGAAAACCCAGTTAGAACCCAGATTAGAAAACCCAGTTAGAACCCAGATTAGAAAAGTATTGAGCAAATGGAAAATGCACGTGATATGAAAAACTTGGAAATGTGTTTTAATAAAAACACATTATATATGTGCCAAGAACTGCATGTACATGAGGAGTATGACCGTCCTGTATAAAAGAGGACTATCTTTGAATCTAATACATGCCTACCTGTGGTTACGATGGAATGATATCTATCAGTGGTCTGTGGTATTCTGTGAAATGGGCCCATGTCTTCCAGGAGCTTTGTCACATGAGCAAGTTTGAGAATCGCCAGCCAACAGGATCCAGCCCCAAGTCCTTCCTGGATATCCAAACCTCGGCCCCATCACTCCTGCCTTTGTCCAAGGTAAGGGTAGGGAAGGGTATCCCAGAAAGAGGGCACAGCATGTGCACAGGAGGAGATGTGTGGGCAGATTTCCACTTTGAGAGACTTTTCAGGCAGCCATGTGGAAGGTACATTGGTGGAGAAAGATGGCAGAGGAAGTTCTTATGAAAGGTGGTGAGAAAAGTGATAAGGATGTGAGCTGAGCAGAGCTGGGACCGGCAACCAAAGGGAGGCACTCACCAGGATGGCATCCGTGTGGGCTGTGGTAGACCTAGGAGGACCCTGGGCTATTCTAGGATGTGGCCATGAGGTGGGCTTGGAGACAAAGGCTGGATTCCACTCTGTATCTATGGGAACCATGAGGACTCTTCCACCATGGCTGCATCACACCTGCCCCCATCCTGACCTTCCCCCAAGTACACAGGAACAAATGTGACTTTGCTAATAGAAAAGGGGAGTGCCTGAACTTTCATGTTGTGACGCTTCACGCAGAGATTTTCTGTCCCCTCTCACCTACACCTGGCTCTCTCAGGCCCCTTTCTTCTCCTTGCCTTCCTTCCGCATTATGGACGTGGCCTGGGGGTAGCACTGGCCTCTGGGCCTTCCGCTGCTGGGAAGTAGATGATTTTAAACCCATCCAGTGGGGGCAGTGGGCCCACCTGCCCTGGTCTGCTCCCCTCCACACCTCGTTGTTGTGGCCTCTCCCCTTCATCTGATTCTTCAACCCCTTGGTTTCTATGCTCCCCGTCTCCATCATGATTTCAGTGACAGTGCTTTTCTTCCCTCTGCACAGCAGCTCCTGGAGTCCAGAAGGACCTCTAGGATGGAGCTGTCTTTCTGCTCAGCCACTGGAGGGGAGCAGCCTTTGAGCACATCCAGGGACCTGCTGGGTCTTTCTGTAGAACATGGGTGGGCAAGATGATTGGTGAAGCGTTAGCCGGCACCCGGGACAGGGACCAGGCCACCTGCCAACCCCAACCCTTGTCCAAGTGAACTTTCCAGGGGTTCACAGATGACTAACTGTAGCATGGTGCCTGTGGAGGTGTCTAGACCTTTAAGAGAGAGGGCTGTAGAGAGAGGAGGATCCCTGAGTGTGTCTAGGTCTGAGGTTTGTGTGTGGCTGAAAGCACAGTGGGCATGGCTGAGGGTCAACAGGACACAGAAAGGAGGCTGTATGGGGTGAGGGCTTTGCTTCACGATCGCACGGGTGCAAGGATGGGCTCCCCATACACAGCCATGGTGAGAGTTGCTCAGCCCACCTGGAGGGACAACTTAGGGCATCAGAGGGCACCAAAGGAGAACCGTCAAGGCCTGGACAGGTGCTCCTACCTCCTCCAAAGGCCTAGCTCATCTGATCCCTGAAGCTGACATTTGCCTTTCTCCCTTTTCTCTGAGACTCACACCTTTGGCAGAGGTGTGAATACTCATGTGTGTTCCACTGGGATTACAGCAGACATCACGCCTCAATCAGCCCTGGAGCAGGCCAGGTAAAACTTCTCAGTATCCCTGCACAGGGCTCAGGGACAACCCCAATCATCAGTTACCCCAATCACTCACCCCAGTCCATCAGCCAGGCTTACAAAGGAGCCATGGCCCATGTGCCTTCTCTGGCTTAGGTTTCCTACCCTTCCACTGCACCTTGTTCTATGCCATCTTCACCCCCTACCTTAGAGATGCCAAGCTTTCTGGGAAAGCCACACACAAAACCACTGTAAATTAAATCACCAGTCCCTGTTCTTAGAGCATTTATTCATTTGATAAATACCCTCTAACCCACCATCTGCACCAGGCCCCGTGGTCGGGGGGTGGCAAAGGGAAATGGAATGAAGATGAACAAGCCATGCTCTGTGCCTGTGGAGCCCCATGGAAGGGAGAAGGTTCGCGTAGCTTCAGCCAGACATGAGTCATGGTAGAGGTGTAGATACCCATGGTGGGGCTCCAAGGGAGCAGACAGAATGCATGCGGGAGGTGACTTGGAATAAGGGCCTTGGAGGTTAAATACACTCCTGTAGGCAGAAGTAGGAGACACCAGGGAATTTGGCAGAGCATGAACCAAAGCAGGGAGCAGGACAGTACCAGACTCTTAGAGAAATAGCTGGATGTCAAATTGGATAAACACAGGGTACGTTGACATCAGAGAAAAAGGGGAGATGATCTTGGACACAGACTGTAAATGGCCTGGAATGCTCAGCTAAGCTTGGACTTTATTGACCAATAGGAGGAGAGGGGGCCCACTTGGGATGAGGCAGGGCAGAGCACAGGGTACTCCAGGGAATGGTCCGGAGCACCTGAGCAAGCAGCCACGGGTGTGGGTGGCAGAAGGTCGTGTGAATGTAGCAGGAAGCCCAGGGAAGCAACTGGACCTCTGGGCACCCCTGCATCTCCTTGCATGCAGCCAAGCAGGAAACGGTGCAGTCAGGGAGCTCCGACCAGGAAGACTGGGCCAGGGGTTCTTTGTGGACCACCTTGCCCCACAGACACTCATCCAACCATCGGTAGCCTCAGCTGATTCTCATATATTCCAGATCATCTCTGCAAAGAAGAAGGTGAGGCAGTCTCACTTTGTTTTATTCTGTCTGTTTTCTCTGCCTTAATCACCTAAATTCATTTGAAAATGGCCAAGCCTACAACAAGGATGAGGAAGGAATGCTTCTGTGTTCTGAGCTGGTCTCTGAGCACACGCTTGGGTCCGAGGCCCGTCCTGCTCCAGCCTGCCCACCGTGCCGCCTGTGCGGTCTCCCTCCAGCCGGGAAGGGCACGTCTAGCCTGGGCAGAACCAGCTGCGGCTCCACCACGGGGAACCCTCTGCTCTTCACGCTCCACTGAGAGTTTTCAATTGACTGTAACTTCCTTTTCAGAAATCATATTTGGCTTCAAAGTTACAGAAGATTGTTCTCCCTGGGGACTGCAGAGATGTTCAAAGTTTGCCTCCCAGAGATGACCGGAATTTGCTTGATGTGTTTTTAAAAAGGCATCATAATACCACCATTGTCCTTGATTCTCAAATGCAAAAATTAAAATCTTCAGACATAAAACGATCTTGAAAATCTCATGGAACTATACTCTCTTTAGAGTGGAGGCCAAAAATTAAAAATCCCCTCCCCAGGAGGGTACTGGTCAACTTAGAATTAGAGACTCAGAAGGCACAGATGGTGAGAGAAGATTATCCAGGTACTGAGACAACTCCAGCCCTCTCAACCCAAAACTTCAGGACCTCACAGACCTGAATATGCAAGAAGATGGGAAATAAATAAATGAATAAAATCTGCAGCGCGATGTCAAGTGGAGAGGAATGCAACAAAGAACGGATTGAAGAGTGACAAGGTTGAGGGGTTGCTATTGTAGGGGGGCCTGTAGAGAAGAAACCAGACATTCTTTCCCAGAATGAGCCGTGTTAAAAAGCGAGGGAAGCGGCTTCTGGGCAGGAGGATGGAATGTGCAGTGCTCCTGAGGTGGGAGGGAGCTGGGCAGTTTGGGGAACAATAGGCAGTCCAGTATGGCTGGAGGAAGCCAGTAACAGGGAGTGAGAGGAGATGAGGTCTTGGGAAGAGGCAAAATCCAGGTCTTTCAGGGCAGGAGTCAACAAGCTGTCTCTGTACCGGGTCAGTTAGATATTGAAGCTTTGTGGCCATACAATCTCTGTCATGTCTACTCAACTCTGCTGTTGTATCATGAAAGCAGCCACAGGCAATATGTAAATGAATAGGTGTGGCTGTGTGCCAATAAAACTTTATTGACAAAGACAGGCAGTGGCCAGAGGACTGTAGTTTGCTGACCCTTGTTTTGGAGCCTTGTAGGCCAGGTTGAGGACTTTGACTTTTATTATTAATGTGGTGGAAGCTATTTAGGACTTTAAACTTGAGAGGAAAGTGATCTGATTTATATTTTAGATCATTCTCTCCATCACACAGAGAAGGGTTTGGAGGGCAAGAGCAGAAGTAGGGGACTGGTTTGAGGCTGTTAAAGTTCTCTGTGCAAGAGAGCGTGGAGATCGGATCTACAGGGACTGCGGCAGTGATGCTGCTGCTCTCCTGTGTCTCTAGGGCTCCCCCTGGGTCTATGGTAGAATGGCACTCCCCACCCCTGTGAAATTAGGCACGGACATGTGGTTTGCTTCAACCAATAAAATGGGAGAAGTAGACACCTCTAAGAGCTTGCACACACCTTGCCCTTTCTTTGCCATACCTTGATAACGTTCCGAATTCTAGAAACTCTGTCGATCTGACTCCCTGAGTGAGGCTAATATGGAGCAGAGCCCCATTGACCAGCAATGCATGTGGAGCAAGAGCAAGGGAACTGTTGTTATTTAACCGAGAGTTAGGATCTGTTTGTCACGGAGGCATAACCTAGCTCATTCTCACTGATACAGCAGTAGGTTGGGAGATAAAGCCTAAGTGGCCAGGCTGAGGAGAAATTTTCAAGGTGATATTTATGAGACTATTAAAATTTCATTTAGTTACAGGACATTTACAAATAAAAGAACTAAAGGATGGCTCCTAGGGGTTGTGGCCTGAGCAACTGGGTGAAGGAGGGCACCATTTAATGAGAAACAGAAGGCTTGGGGACGAGTGTGGGGTCTAGTGTAAGACTGGCCAGGTTTAAATAATGGTTCACCACCTACTAGCAATGTAACTTCAGCAACTTACCCAGTCTTCTCACGGTAAGTTTTCTCATCTGTACAAGGGATAAAAATAGTACCTACCTTAGAGGTTCATGAAAAGGATTTGTGGAGATAATTCATGCAAACTACTTAGCCTAGACCCTGGCACAAAGCAGCTCCAAAATACATGTTAGCTATGTCATCATCATCGTCATCACCACCATTATTGTTATTATCATCAGTATCTTAAGAGCTTGTTTATTTTGATTCAATCCCTTGTGCTCAGACAGTTCCAGGTACCCTGAGAAGTCAGATTTCTGTACCTGCATGGCTGCCAAGAAGAGCCTGGCTGTGTCTGGCCTTCCTGGTCCTTCCTCCAGACAGACTAAGCCCAGACATTAGCCGGCCCCCTGTCTGGCTCCCGCTCACTGGCTAAGCCTCAAAAGGCTGCTGCTTGCTGATCGTCTACAGGGGACCTGGCCTCGCTTCCGTCTGCTTTTTCCAGCTCCCAATGGCCTGAGCGGAACAGCATGGGGGACTCTTATTCCCATAGTGAATCCAGAGTGAGAACAATCCCGCTGACATGACTCTGGCACTGTCTTCCCTTTATTCTGGATTGCCCCTGTCCGGGGGCGGGTGGAATTACAACAGAAGTTCTAGAAAGTTCTACAATAGCATCAGCCACTAGTGGCAGCTTCTTGGTCACTAAGAGGAGTGAAAACACGAGCATAGCCTTTGTATATTGGTCCTCACAGGCTGAATTAAATGGTTACTTTTCCAGGTCAGAGCGCCACATCGGAGCGATTTTGTAGCAAAGGCTGTGGTGCACCCAGAGCCCCCCACCCCTTCACGACCAAGTCGCTATTCCCCCTACCAACAGCCGGAAACTCAGGCGGTGGCCACCCCTGCTCCTAGGGCCGGCCCGTATTCAATGGCTGGTCAGTGCAGGGGTGCGAAGGCCCGGTCCCCTCAGCCACCTCAGGGCTCTTCACAGGGTCATGTTGGCTGTGCCATGTTTCCCGTGCATGGCTGAGGCACGTGTTAGAACTGCCTCGTGGCCCAACTTCTCTCTCTGCCAAGCCTGCTTCCATAACTATTCACACCTGTCATTCTGGACAGCACTCCCAAAATATTTCCTCTAGACAAATCTCAGACTCAGAGCCTGCTTCCCAGAGAGTTTTACCCATGGCAGGCCGTCCCAGACACATATGGGAAGAAGCTAGATCAGAGCGGCGTGCAAGGTTTTGTCACGCAGGGAGGGGAGTCAGGTCTCTTATCATTTAAAAACAAACCTATTTAGAAGAGAAGAGAAAAATCCTCTAGTGTTACTTTGGCCACTATACAATTCTTTCTCTGTAGGTGCTGATGTCTCGAGAAAAGTCAGTGTCTGGGGCCACAGGGGAGGCCTCACCCAGCTCTACGGGGAAGTCAAAAGCCCCATGTCCCCTGTGCAGGCTCTTGGCTCTGCAAAGTCCCCTCCACCCCTCTGTCACCCTAGCAAGAAATATGCTTCTCAGATGGTACTGTCCCAGCTGGAAGACTTGCTGGCTGTGGGTCTCTTTGCTCTCATGTCAGCTGGTGCAGGTGCATCTGTGCTCCCTCCGTTCCTCCAGATGTGCAGAAAAATCTGAGATTGGTTTATATAAGGTGTGTGTGAACCTCTTGAATTATGTGCAAAATTATAATAGTACTCCTTTTTAGAAAGAGTGTGTTAATTGCTTTTATCAGATTTTTGAAGGCCTGTGACCCATAGATGTTTAGAGGAGAGTTCTCTGCCGGCTGCTGACGTGATGGCCAGGAACCCCACCCATGCCCCCGAGAGTTTACCCCCATCTCCTGACAAATCCTTGGACACAGGTCAGGAGGTTCTTCATGATTCACTTCTTACACAAGAGGGGCATGACTCCTTTCTTGGACATCACAGCCTTCCTTGTCTCTGTCCTTCCATTCATCAGGGTCCCTTCATCAGGTTCCCTTTTCCCCAGCTGCCCCTCAGACACATCTCTGAGCTATCACCCTAACAATTTCCTCTTCTTTCGGTACATTCTCAAAATGTTCACCTACAGAAGTGGATGCAACATACAGAAACTGTTAGGACTAAAAAGAGGCTTAGGGTACAAGTTGAGGGTGGGAGTGGGAGTAGGGTGAGAGCAATCAAAGTCTGATTCTAGCTCTACCAGGTTTTCATTGCACACCTCATGACCTCAGCCAAGCTCTTCCACTTCCCTGAGTCTTGATTTCCTCTTCCAAAATGTGGCGATGAAGCCGTACTTGCCGCGTGCGGTTGTTATGGCAATTCAGTGTGACCGTGCAAGAGGCTTAGCACCTTCCTGGCCTGGGGTGAGCTCTGGAAAGTGCCGGTGGGGAGGGTACAGCACTGCGGTTGCAACAGTACACAGGTGTCAACTGTAAAATCAAATGGAGCCATTTTACTCTCTATAATGAAATTTACTTAGAGCAAACCTTTTCAATTGGATTTGAAATCAATAAATGTAATAGCACTGAGTCCTCATCTGTCCTCTCTGACTTCCGGTGGAGGGCAGGAGCATCGAGGGATCACTTTCCAGGCCCGCTGCCCGTCTCTGGTGGGGTGAGACATGCCTTGATCCCATCTCCTTCCTCATCCTAAGATGCTTCCTTGGTATCTGCGGGGTTGGCTATTGGCCACGCAGCTCCCCGAAACGAGCCATCTCAGGAGCATCAAGTAGTGACCTTCCTCGCCACTGACAGAGCTGGAGTGTGTCCCCATGCCCCATCAGGCAGCCTCTGAACTGGTCCCTCAGCCCTGTCTCCCAGCTAATCTCACAGGACACCCAGACTGGCCTTTAGGTGGGCAACAAATGCAGTCCACGGGACCCTGCCCTCGGAGGGGCCCTGCACTTGGGGTTTAATGCTCTGCCGTTGCTGATTGGCCTCCAGGAATCTCCATAATTGTATCTCTGAATGTGTTTTATAAGTGAAGTCCTCTGGGCAGCAGAGCATGTACTGGGCTTGACACCTCAGTGCACATAAGGTCCCATCTCCAAGGGTGGGTTTTTGGTCAGCCAGTCCCCTGCTCCCAGCATCTTTCCCACTTCCACCAGGTGACAGCTGCTGCTGCACTCTGCCCCCAGTGGAGACTGGGCACAGGTGTGGGGAGGGTTGGGGTCAGGTGCATGTGCCCATGGCATCTTGGGGTGAGGCGTGGCACTGGCTGCCCACACCCCAGGCTGGCAGCACCACGGCGTGTCAGTGGGCGACTGGGAAGGGAAAGCCTCTCTCTTACCCCAGTCCAGGTACCGGTGTGGACTGATGCTCTGGGTCTCCCATGCTCTCTGGGTTGAGGCGGCCAGCCCATGGAGAAGAAAAATGTTGGGCTTCATGTCCCCAACCCTGGATGGGACATAGTGTGTCCACCCAGCAGGTGGGGGAACTGACCTGTGAGGTCTGCACTCGGGACGTGAGTCTCCCCACACCTAACGGAGCAGGACAATAAGTAACAAACTAAAAACACCAAGACGGGATGAGAGAGAGAGAAAGCGAGTGCAAAAGAAAGAAAAAAATCTTTATTTTTGTACCTTTAGTGACCCTTCTTCGGCTTTTTGAACAAGAGGTTTCTGTGAATTTTCATTTTGCCCCCAAATAATGGAGCTGGTCCTCTGGTCAACTTTGAATCTCTCTACTTCTCTCAGGTGCCATGGAAAATGGGGGTGAGGGACGATGGGAGTGACTTGAGCCTTATATTTCCTGGTTGCCAAGCACCAGCATCTCTGGCAAAATCCGCTGTTGGGTACATGCAATGTTTCGTTATTGTTCTGCCCCGCATTAGTCACTACTTAACATGTGGCCACAAAAGCTATTATTGTTGTATTGCTATTATTATATGTGTGTGTAAATAAATGAGCACACAGAAAAGAATATGTTAAGTAGATAAATTTGTTGAAGACCACAGTTCGGTCATTGGTAAGTTGTCCTGCACACTCTTTCCAAATATCTCATTATTGTAAAACAAGTCTGTGGTTTTTAAATCAAAGTGCATCAAAGACCTAATGTAAGCTAAAACTACTAAAGTCTTAGAAGAAAACATAGGCATAAATCTTCACAACCTGGCATTTGGCAAAGGAGTCTTAGACACGACACCAAAAGCATGAGCAACAAAAGAAAAACAACAGATAAATTCGAATTCATCAAAATTAAAAACTTTTGTGCTTCAAAGGACACCATTATTAAACTGAAATATCAACACACAGAGTGGCAGAAACTTTCTGCAAACATTTTATAAGGGACTTGTATCTAGCATATATAAAGAACTATTGCAACTGCATAATAAAAAGACAAATAACCCAGTTAAAAAATGGGCAAAGGCTCTGACTAGTCATTTCTCCAAAAAGATATACAAATGGCCAATAAGCATATGAAAAGATACTCAACATTAGCCATCAGAGAAATGTACATCAAAACCATAATAAGATACCACTTCATACCTACTAGGATGGCTGCAATCAAAAAGTCAGATAATAACAAATATTGGCAAAATTAGAACCCTCATACATTGCTGATAGGAATGCAAACTGTGCAGCTGTTATGAAAAACAGTCTGGCCGTTCCTCAAAATGTTAAAAATAGAGTTACCATACAACCTAACAATTTCACTCCTAAGTATATACTCAAGAGAAATGAAAACATATGTCTGCGCAAAAATTTGCATATGAACGTATAAAAGCATTATTCACGATAGGCAAAAGGTGTGAAACCCAAATGTCCATCAAAAGATGATTGGATAAACAAAATTTAGTATATTCATACAATGGACTATTATCCAGCCATAAAAGGAATGCAGTACTGATACGTGCTACAACATGGATGAACCTTAAAAACATGATGCTAAGTGAAAGAATCCAGTCACAAAAGTCTGCATGTTGTATGTTTTCATTTATATGAAATGTGCAGAACAGGCAAATCTATAGAGACAGAAAGTAGCTTAGTGGTTTGCTGTAGCTTGGGGAGTGGGGGAATTGGAGCTAGGAGATGCAGGGTTTCTTTTTGGGGTGATGAAAATGTTCTAAAATTGACTGTTGAAATTCCACAACTTGTGAATATATCAAAATCATCAAATTGTACACTTGAAATGCGTGAATTGTGTGGAATGTAAATTATAGCTCAATAAAGATGTCCATGGTTTTCCTTGACAAGGTCATTACTTTTATCCCTCCAGCAGTCCTGCTACAGATATTATGTACTTGAGAGCCAACTGGATAAAATGCTCTGACTTCCCCATGTCTCTCCACCCCACCCAGCCTTCTCTAATACAATTGCTCTTGTATTTATTCTCTTTCCTTCCTGGAGACCAAACCAAGCCCACCCACCCCCTACATTGGCAACGGCAGAATGTAATGGGGTGTGAGTCTTTTTAGAGGCCAGGGCTTGCCAGTTGCCCACGGACATGTCTGACTCCAAGGTGTGAGGGGAGCCTGTCTGAGACCCACTTTCCACTCCTCCAACCCATGTGTTCTGGACTTCAAAGATGTCCATGCCCGAGGTCACATACTCAGGCCCTTTAGCTAACAAAGCTGGGATGAATTTGCATCCCACTCCCTTAGCAAGTTGTAATTCAAACCTCATGATTTAGGAAGAACCCAGAGGAGCAGTGCCAAGGCCCCGTGATAAAGGTGCTCTGTCATTACCAGGGAAGAATTCAAGGTCATTCTCAATACTCGGGAGCCACGCCCTCCCATCCTGCAGTTGTGTCAGCAGCTTGCAGGTGTGCAGAAGAAACAAGTATTTGCTGACTTCCCGGAAACCTGGGTTTGAATCCTTCCCTCTGGATTGTGAGTGCAAGATGGGGTCTCCTCTCTCAGGAGTCCTCAGCCTTCCCTTGTTCCTCCACAACTTTCTATCACAGATCAGGAGGCACCAACCAGAAGCACCCGCTGTTCTCATGGAGCCTGTGGGAGTGTGGACACATCCATCAGTGCAGAGGGCACAGGAGCATCATCTCAGCAATAGCTGAAGGCAGAAAGGGAGATACCCTAGTTGTGCAGGGTTGGATCGTATGCCCTCAAATTCGTGTCCCTCCTGGAATTTCTGAACGTGACCTTATTTGGAAATATGCCCATTGCAGGTATAGTTACTTAAGTTAGGATGAGGTCATACTGGTGTAGCGTGAGCCCTTAATCCAATATGACTGTGTCTTTATAAGAAGAGGAAGATATGCAAATAGACACATGGGAAGAACGTCAGGTGACAATGGAAGCAAAGACTGGAGGGATGCACTACAAACCAAGCACCAGCAAAGGTCGCCAGTAACCTCAGAAACTAAGAGAAAGGCAGGGCAGGATCCTCCTCTAAAGCCTTGAGAAGGAACACGGTCCTGCCAACGCCTTGACGGCAGACTTCCGGCCTCCAGAACTGGGAGAGAACAAGTTTCTGTTGTTTTAAGCCCCCATTTATGATTGTTTCAGCATCCTGAGAAAACGAATGCATCAGTCTTTATTCTTGAAGCAGCAAGATGAGCATAGACAGCCAACTTTGATGAAACATCCAAGCATCAAGCTCTGGGTTGCACGCTGAGAAAAGTAGTGAACAAAATACATAGTGTTGGGGGCTTCCCTGGTGGCGCAGTTGTTGGGAGTCCGCCTGCCGATGCAGGGGACGCGAGTTCGTGCCCCGGTCCGGGAGGATCCCACGTGCCGCGGAGCGGCTGGGCCCGTGAGTCATGGCCACTGAGCCTGTGCGGCCGGAGCCTGTGCTCTGCAATGGGAGAGGCCACAGCAGTGGGGCCCGCATACCGCAAAAAACAACAACAACAACAACAAAATACATAGTGTTTCTCTCCTTCTGATGCCTACAACTCCATGGGGAAGACGGACACTAAACAAATAACCACAAATAGATACTTAAAAGTTTTCCTAAGAACTAAGATTAACCTCCCAGGAGAGTGTAGCTGGGTTACGGGAAGCAGGTAAGCTCCTGAGGCAGCGCCGTCGTGCTGAGATCTGGGGGAGCGCGGGCACGAGGGCAGAGGGGAGACAGACCAAGCAGTGCGTGTGTTTGTGTCCTGTTGGGGTTTTGAACATTGTACAGGTCATAGACGTTGGAAAACACAAAGGGAAGAGTTCACCAGGTTAAATATCATGGAAAATCACTGTAGGCAGAGGGAATTGTGTGTGTGTGTGTGTGTGTGTGTGTGTGTGTGTGTGTGTCTGTGTGTGTTCTAAATAAAGACGCAGCAGGATGCAGGGAGGAACTGGGAATTTAAGAGTTGGGCTAGAGGCCAATGGCAAATAAGAGACTAAACAATGGAGGCTACAGAAGTAAGTGGGGGAGGGTGGTCCGATAGAGCTAATAGGACAGGATCTTCCCATGTCCATTTCCCCTTCATCCTATAGTAATGGGCTCAGCACAGGCTCTGCCCAGTCAGCACAGAAGCTGGCCCTTCCCAGCTAATATGGCCACACGCAAGCAAATGCGCTACATGAAGGCACTACAGCCTACAGCCACCTGGGATAAAGGTTTGTGTTCCTTGTCACCCTACTAGAGCCTGTTTCATGGTTGCTCTGACATACTGTATTGTATCAAGTCTGAAATGTTTCCATCGTATCAAATGGAGCCATTTCCTTTAACTTACCTCTCTGCTCTATCACTTGATAAATATTGTTTTCTCCAATTCATAAAAGCTGAAAGCAGGGACGCCTTTACCCTTGTTCAGTGCCCAGAGTGTACAACCACACAGGACCTCCTTATCCCATGCCCTGGAACGGCAGCCTGCTTTAACGCATAGCAGACCTTTACATCTATTGGTCCCCTTAGAAGTTGGCACAGGCCTGTTGTGACTATCACTCTATAGATCCAGATAGATGGCAGCTGAAACTTACTTTCCATCTTAGCAGTCATCACATGTCCCCCAAATCTCATGGAAATGGGTAAAGTGAGTCCTTCCATCGTCTAGGAAAACTTACACATGCAGATTTTATTATGACCTGTTGAGAGGCTGCTCATTAGAGGCAGATGGGAATTTGCCTTAGGTTATCTTATGGTTAAACAATCACCAGTGACCAATCCATATCTACTGAGACCACGGGCAACAGAAATGGATTTATAAAAAGCAACAATCCTTCCCAAACCCCATGTACAAATGTCACACATTAATCTTCCCTCTAATCTCCCCCAGGCTTCCTAGCTGTGGATGGTAGCTCTCAGAAGAAACAATGTTTCTGCCCTTTTCTTTTACATGGAAAATCAAAACCAAAGCAACACTGATTACCCAGTCCTTTGAAAGAAAGAAACACTGGTTCACAGTTTGAGTTTGCAGCTTTCCATGCAAAGGTATAACACCTCTTCCCTTAAACTTCCCTTTCATTTCTACATCTAGGAAATGGACACTACAACACATGTCCCAGGCATGGAATGTTACTTTGATCTGGGTCTCTCTTCACCGTGCCTGGAGGTGGCTGTAACTGGGCCTGGCATGTTTCTTGCAATGGATGTTCTGACTCAGATGACAGGGCTCAGAGTCTTCCTGCAGGGCTGAAACATTTGCCCCAAATTATCCCTTCCCTCAGCATTTCCAAAACAGGCTTCAGTGTATGCATAGACCACAATGAAGGGAGGGCAGCCGCCTGGGAGCTCAGAGCACTTACTACGCTTGTGTGAGTGCTGCTTGTTTAAAGCTCCCGAGGCAGGAGACCCTGTAGTTCCTCTCACTGGGATGAGCAACGTTCTTTTCTTCCCCAGCCTTGGTTCACACTTTGGAGTTGATGCCAAGATCTGGGTCCAGGGAACCCCCGCCCAGGTAACCCAAACGGACTGGACAGGACCAGCCATCCCTCAAAGGGAAAAACAGGCATTCCCAAATCCCAAGGCAGGAAAAGTATCACCTGAATGTGTAAATAAGCCAGAGTTGGTAGCAAATTCTGGGACAGGGGAGCCAATAATGGGGTATAAACCTTACTAGCTATCAAAATATAATGTAATGCCATAAGAATCAGAACATAATGGCTTCAGTTGATGAAAAAACAAATGAATCAGTGAAACAGAATAGAGAGGCCAGGGGAAAAAAAGGAGTATTTCAATTCAATGAATAAAGAATAATTAAATAAATAACACTAGCGGAATTAGGTATCAACACCTGTGTAACAGATCAAAGATAGTTATAAAATCCTTGATACTCTTCCCATTGAGAGGTGCAGTCTAAGCTTCCTCCCATGAATCTGGGCTGGAGGTTAACTGCTTTAACCAATAGAGGGTGGTGGGAGTGACACTATGTCAGCTCCAGTCCTAGCCTTTAAGGGACGGCTGAAGCTGCTCCTTCTCTCTTGGAGCCCTGAGCTTCCATGTGAGAAGTTTGATACCCTAAGACAGACATGCTGTGAGGAAATCCATGCTCACCACATGGACACGCCAGGGGAAAAGAGAGATGGAGGAAGATGCTGGGTCAGCCCTCAACTGTTTCTGCCCCCAGCTGTGTGAGGCACCCTAGCTGAGTTCCCAGACATCATGGACCAAGAAGGAGTCATTGCTGCTATGCCCTGACCCAATTCCTAATCCCATAATCACAAGATGTAATAATAATAAATTATTGGTTTTGGTCACTAAGTTTTGGGATAGCTTGCCATGCAGTAATAGCTAACTAGAAGAACTTGGCGTGGGAGGAATAAAGTTAGACCCCTATTCTACAATGTACTCCAAAGTAAGTTCCACAGGAATTTAAATAACCTTAAAAAATAGAATATTAGAATAAAACTAAGACTGACAATTTACATTGCTAGCAAGGAGGTAGGGAAACGACTAGTTTCATATATTGCTTGTGAGAGTATGAATTCCTATAATTTTTTGGAAAGTAATATGCAATATCTACTAAAGTTTTCAATTCTGAAAATCTAGCCTATGGAAGTCAAGTCACCAGTATGTAAGACTCTCTGTAAAAGGATGTCTATCTCAGCATCACTGGCAGTGGTAAAACACTGAGACAGCCTGAATGGTGAAATCAGTTGCATGATATCCACACTATAGCATGTTATGGAGCTATGAAAAACAAAAAGGCTAGATCTGTGTTTATGAACCCCAAGGGGTCTCAAACAATATTTAAACAAATAGTTTCACAGTCTTGAAAATGGTTTGGCAATTTTTTATAAAACTAAACATGCGGGCTTCCCTGGTGGCGCAGTGGGGTTCATGCCCCGGTCTGGGAAGATTCCCACATGCCGCGGAGCAGCTGGGCCCGTGAGCCATGGCCGCTGAGCCTGCGCATCCGGAGCCTGTGCTCCGCCACGGGAGAGGCCACAACAGTGAGAGAGGTCCGTGTGTCGCAAAAAAAAAAAAAAAAAAAAAAAAAAAAACTAAACATGCAATTACCATACGACCCAGAAATTTTCATTCCTGGGCATTTTTCCAGAGAAGTGAAACTTGTGTTCACACAGAAGCTTGTACTCAAAGTTCATCGTAGCTTTATTCATAGTAGCCCAAAACTAAAATCAGACTAGATATCTTTTTACAGGTGAATGTTAAACAAACTGTGGTCCATCCATACTGTGCACCTACTCAGCAATAAAGAGGAAGGAGCTACTGAGAGACCCGGTACCCAGATAAAGATCCAGAGAATTATGCTGAGTGAATAAAGCCAATCCCAAAAGATATGACACTGCGGGTTCCACTAATATAACATTTTGAAATGACAAAATTATAGGAATAGGGAACAGATTAGTGTTGCCACAGGTCAGGGATGGGAGGAAGGGGGGTGAGGGGTTGTGTGTTGGGAGCGCGTAGGAGGGAAGTGGGTGTGGTTATAAAAGGGAGACAAGAAAGATCCTGATGGTGATGGACTGTTCTGCATCTTGATTGTGGTGGTGGTTACATGAACCTACCCCCATGATAAAATCGTATACACACACACACACACACACACACACACACACAAAGAAGTACAAATAAAACTAAGGATAAGATCCCTGGATCATCTTCAAAGGAGGCATGAATATACAATGGAGAAATGACAGCCTCTTCAATAGGTGGTGCTGGGAAAACTGGACAGCTACATGTAAAAGAATGAAATTAGAGCACTCCCTAACACCATACACAAAAATAAACTCAAAATGGACTAGAGACCTAAATGTAAGACCGGGCACTATAAAACTCTTAGAGGAAAACATAGGCAGAACACTCTATGACATAAATCACAGCAAGATCCTTTTTGACCCACCTCCTAGAGTAAGGGAAATAAAACCAAAAATAAACAAATGGGACCTAATGAAACTTAAAAACTTTTGCACAGCAAAGGAAACCATAAACAAGAGGAAAAGATAACCCTCAGAATGGGAGAAAATATTTGCAAATGAAGCAACTGACAAAGGATTAATCTCCAAAATATACAAGCAGCTCATGCAGCTCAATATCAGAAAAACAAACAACCCAATCCAAACATGGGCAGAAGATCTAAACAGACATTTCTCCAAAGAAGATATACAGATTGCCAACAAACACATGAAAGGATGCTCAACATCACTAATCATTAGAGAAATGCAAATCAAAACTACAATGAGATATCATCTCACACCGGTCAGAATGGCCATCATCAAAAAATCTACAAACAATAAATGCTGGAGAGGGTGTGGAGAAAAGGGAACCCTCCTGCACTGTTGGTGGGAATGTACATTGATACAGTTACTATGGAAAACAGTGTGGAGGTTCCTTAAAAAACTAAAAATAGAACTACCATATGACACAGCAATCCCACTACTGGACATATACCATGAGAAAACCATAGTTCAAAAAGAGACATGTACCACAATGTTCATTGCAGCCCTATTTACAATAGCCAGGACATGGGAGCAACCTAAGTGTCCATTGACAGATGATTGGATAAAGAAGATGTGGCACATGTATACAAGGGAATATTACTCACCCATAAAAAGGAATGAAATTGAGTTATTTGTAGTGAGGCGGATGGACCTAGAACCTGTCATACAGAGTGAAGTAAGTCAAAAAGAGAAAAACAAATACCATATGCTAACACATATATATGGAATTTTAAAAAGCAGTACTGATGAACCTAGGGAAAGGACAGGAATAAAGACGCAGATGTAGAGAACAGACTTGAGGACACAGGGAGCGGGAAGGGTAAGCTGGGACGAAGTGAGAGAGTGGCATGGACATATATACACTACCAAATGTAAGATAGATAGCTAGTGGGAAGCAGCCGCATAGCACAGGGAGATCAGCTCTGTGCTTTGTGACCACCTAGAGGGGTGAGATAGGGAGGGTGGGAAGGAGGTTCAAGAGGAAGGGGATAGGGGATATATGTGTACGTATAGCTGATTCACTTTGTTGTACAGCAGAAACTAACACAACATTGTAAAGCATTTATACTCCAATAAAGTTGTGGAAAAAATAAAAATAAAAAGAGATGGTAGAACAAAACAAACAAAGAAAAAAGATCCCTGTGTCATCTTAATTTCACCCTCCTGGTTGTGACATTGGACTACAGTTTTGCAAGATGTTATCATTGGAGGAAATTGGGTAAAAGATACACGATATTGTTTACAAGTACACGTGAATCTATAGTTACCTCAATAGAAATTTTAATTAAAACCATTTTTAAAGTGGAACAACAAAATCTATAATAAAGTGTAAAAAAAATTAGTTTCAGAGGTGTTTAAATACCATCTTCCCATTTTGATAAAACAAAGCAAAACTAAATCCCGTAAATCTGAACACACATTTGAATGACCATAAAGAAGGGTGTGATAGACTTCAAACTGCTAAGGCTGGTGACCTGAGAAAGCTGGCCTGGAAGTAAAAAGAGAAGAGATTGTTAACTCCCTGTGACATATCTCTGTGTTGACTCTTTTGCTCCATTAGGGTGCATTTTTTTTTGTCATGAAAAGTAAATATTTTAAAAAAGCTAAATGAAAGAAACAACAAAAGTTTTAGGGGGAAAAAAGAGGTTTTTTTTTTTACAACTTTAGGATGGGGGTTCCTTCCCCAGGAAGGAAGATTCAACACCCAGAAGCCATAAAGGAAACAACTGACTGATTAATCTTACAAAAATTAAAAACTTCCATAGCTCAAAACACATCATAAAGTTAAAAAAACAAGGAGTGTTTGGAATTTTCTAACAAGCAAAGGATTCACAGCCAAAAATAGTGCTTACAAATCACAAAAAGAAAACAGTCCAATGGAAAAGTGGGTAAAGGGTTGGAAGAGACCCTTAAGATGAAGGCAATGAATGTTGGATGCTCCAGTGGGGCCCTTTCAGTCTCGCTTTGTGCACAGACTCCAAAGATCGAGCACAATATGGTAGATGCCAACGAGTCCCCAGGGTCTGAAAGCTGGATTCAAGGCCTCCTGAAAGGATTTTCTAATCATTCACCTCCCACCCATGTGAGAGGCAGAGAGAGACAGGGCAGCTGGTCCTGGACTGGCAGGGGCAGTCCATGACGGGATGGGAGGAGTTTCCAGGACAGAGCAAGCAAAGAAAGGCCCATGGGCTCCCCAGCGTGTTAATCTAGTGTCTCCTGAAAGTTCACTAAATGACAGTAAGAAGGGAAAATAAGGCAAAACCTTCTACAGACAAAGAAAATGGAGAGGAAGTAACAGGGATGAAATCTTGGAACCTGGAAAGCAGCTGCATGAGTAGTCATGCTGGAGCAGATCTGAGAAGCCTGAAACCTACCCAGGTGGTGGGGGAAGCCTGGAAGCAAAGCAGAGTCTGCCAGAAAGGAGTTGGGATTACAAGTGACAGGTATGTCTGCAAGTGGCGATGTGGGTGGAGCTGAAAACAGAGGGATAGTTAAAAATTAGTACGAGAATGTTTTGGCCCATGGTCCCTTACCCCAATTCGTACAGGTAAGAAACCACCTCCCCATCATCCTGGCAGAAGACAGGGCTCTACTCTCTAGTGAGAGAGAAGCATGGGGCTCTGGACTCAGGAACCACGGGGACAGATGCAGGTGAGGGCACCAGGCTGACCGCGGGGATGAAGAGAAAGTCAACGTGCTGAATGCTGAAACCCACACCCTACACCTCTTTCTCCCTGAGAACGAGAAGCCAAGCGGTATGTTGGATGATTCTTCTCTAGGGATACAGGCCAGCCCAATAGACTCTATACAGACACTGGCAGTTCGGATCCCCCCTCCAGTAAAATGGCCCAGATCAGTCTTCCTCCACCAAAGCCCCACCCAGACACACAGAGCTTCCAATGTGTGTGTTAGGGCCTTTCTGGTTACACCAAGTCAGAGGCAAAACCATCAAAGAGTAAAAAAAGAACTTCAAAGAAGCAGAGATATCTCAGGGAGCAGGGGAGAAAAAAATTATTATCTATGTATATAAATTACAAGTGCTATCTCCAGGAAATAAGATAATGCATGTATCCATGAAATGAGTGAGTGGGTTGCTTACAAAATAATAACAAAGCTTTAAAAGAATCATTCAGGATTTTTAAAGTAGTTTTGGAAATTAACAATGCAGATAGCATACAAGAAGCTCAATAGAAAGGTTAAGACACATCTTCCAAAAGACAGAACACAAACAAAAGAGATGGAACATCGGAGAGAAAAACTACAAACTCTAGACAATCAGCTCAGGAGGTCCATAACTGAAAAAACAGAAGGGTTAGAAATGAGAACAGAGAAAATAGATGGGGGGGATGAGGAGGAGGGGTAGAAAAATAACAAAAGAACATTTACCACATTGCGAGTAACAGCCATGAGCCTCCAGTTTGAAAACCCCCGTGTGAAATGAGACCCACACCCGGGCAGCCCAAGGATAAAAAGAAAATTCTGAAAGATCTCAGAGAGGAAACTGGCCTGATGAGAACAGCATCTGACTTCTCCACAGCAGCTCTGTGAGCTGGAAGGCAGTGGGCGACGGCTTCAAAGTCTGAGGGTCAAGCATCTCCGCCCAAGCTGCCAATCAAAAGTGAGGGTGGACTGGCTAAGTTTTGCCTGTACAAGCTCTCAAAACACCGTGCTAACACAGAACATTGGTCAGGAAGCTCTTGGAGGAGACGCTTCACCAGCACAAGGGAGGAAATCAGGAGAGGACATTGGATTCGGCCAACAGGGACCCAACTTGGGGAAGTCAAAGGGGTGCACAGGACCCCAAGGCCATAGGAGTCGGGGGGGGTGGCAGCAGAGGCAGCAGCCAGTCCATGCTGGAGCGCACGCGAATCGACACAAAGAGCAGGGATAGCCTCCTTCAGCCCAAAGTCTACAAAAGACTGGTAATCAAACACTAAACAAAGGGAAAACTTGGCAACCCTTTATTCCAAGCAAAACAAAAAGCTGTGCAAGATAGGAAATGTGCTCTACATGGTTTAGCCGTGAATAATATGAACATAGTCATAACTACGTAAATACCGAATATTGATTTGGCCAAAAATTACACTATAACTACCATGACGAGGGTTGAGGAGAAGAGAGTGTGCCTACGCATGGCGGGAGGGTGGTTTCAGAGTGCTACGTCCTCCTCTTCCGTAGTAGGAATTCATCAAATAACATTTAAACTGGAAAATCAAGAAATGGCAGTCGAAGCATGTTATTTTAGAGTAAGGAGGAAAGCAGCAGAAGAATCAGCGAGAAGAATTCAAAGTGATGGCCTCTGGGGAGCGAGGATCAGGAAGGGGGAGGGGAAATGCTGGTTTTCATTATAAGCCTTGCAGAACCCTTTAACTTTTAAAACTATGTATATGTACGACTTTGATAAACATAAAATTTTTTTTAAATATCTACTAAAGAAACAACAAGGAAATGATTAAATGGGTGAAGTCAGCACATTTCAAACTTTTTATCCAACAGATCTCCAATGAGTGAATAAGTCATTTGGGGCATTTGGGGCACAGCCCAAAAAGGAGCTGCAATCCAGAATTCTTTAAAGTCTTGCTTCTTATCCTTAAAATTCATGCACAAGTTTCATTCTCCCTCGTGATACATCCCTGTTTGTTTTTATAATATGGGAAGGATTTTTTCTTTCCTCCTTTCTCCTCCTCCTGGGTCAGACACACACCAGGTTATGAATACAGAGGAGGACACTCTGTTAGTGTAATAAGGTCCAGGGGGTGCCCCGAGGAGTGTTCATCAGGGAGGGTGAAATGTCTGAGCACCTTTCCGCTGCTCAGGGCAAGCGCTGTGAAGGCCCCTTGTCCTGTCAGCCCCACCCTAGGTTCAGGTGTGGTGCCTCTCATCAGGGAGCTGGGGGAAGCTAAGGACTGACACCCAGTAGGAGGCTGGGGTGAGACCCTCTTGGTGGGGAGCAGAAGAGGTACAGGCCATGGAGGAGGAGGGGGAGTGGAGCCCCAGGAAGAAGAGACATCTCTATCTCAGCACTGGGGAGGCCGTGGGGTACCCACAGGGCTGGACTCAAGCTCCGTTGCAGTGCATGAACCTGGGAAGGCAAACTTTGGGGGACAGGGTGGAGAATCCCAAGCCCAATCCCTACCTCTTCTTGCGAATCCTGCAATCAGTACAACACAACCGCTCAAAGCAGACAGCTCCTTGCAGGGCTCTCCGTACATAGCGGGGATTTCAAAAAAAACACCATGTTTTCAATTCCTTACCTTTGCCCGTAATTGATGTGCAAAGTTTACCCTGAGGCTCAGTGTCCCCCAAAGTTCTCCCAAAGAACCCAGCCCCCCAGTGCTGTCAGGAAGATCTGTCTGGAGATCACAGACAGGGAAGCAGTGAGATCCAGTGTGGGACACAGTCACAGGGTTGGCAGGATAATTGATGCGATGTGCATTTGTCAGTTCTCTCTCTGTCCCCTCTCCTGTCTAGGCCTGAAGTCGGCCTTTGCACTCCCTCCTTCTTAGGAGGGTTGCAACAGGACAGGAAGCAGAAGCTGCCCAGAGACCATCCCTATTCCTGGACAGTGATTTTCAAAAACCTGACAGTGTGATGGTAGGAGGAAAGGTGTTCGCTGCCAAAGCCCAGAGTCGGGGCAGCTGGAAGTCCAGGGGTCCCTAGAGGAGAGGAGACATCAACCCTACAGGGGAGTGACAGGACCTCTGAGGGGAGTGGCTTCTATATGGGAGACCCCACGCAGGAACAGGATGTTCTGCTCAGGCCCGGGTTGCTGTGACCTTGTGGTTCAGGGCACATGGGGCCACTGGGCTTGAGGAGACCCTACGGGCTGCAGCCTCAGCATCTCCGCCCTAACAAGTGGGCTGGAGGGCTTGTCCAAGTGTCCTGCTCTTTGTAGGGACCCTGGGACTTCGTGAGCTTGGGATGCAGGGGAAGGCTTCGGTATTTCCCAGCCTGAACTTCTTCCAGTCGGGCAGAAGCACCACAAACAAATAAAACAAGACGTGCACCTGCCACACAAGTTCTTCTCATTATTATGAATGACTGATGCTTAGCCTGGCATCAAAGGCAGGTGAGAACGCCTCACCTGTGCTTGGACCAGGACAGGGAATTCCAACTGGAAACCCACCCTGCCTTCCCCCCCCCACCCCGCCCACACACACACAGGCCTTTTGGGTTTGTCTCTCTCTGTTCCAGATAGCCAATCCCAGAGCCAGCTGTCATAACCGGCCCTGAGAGTGGGGATGGGTGTCTCTGGGAAGGACTGGTAAGGGCAAGAGGACCGAAAGGAGAGGTGGGGAGGGGAGAGGAGACTTTGGAGACACACAGGATGGGTGTGTCGGGTGCTAGATGTCTGGAAGTCTGAGCTGTGCTGAGCCGTGAACAGACCAAAGTGGGCAAGCTCCCCACTGGGGCCAGTGTTTACCTCTCTGGTCCCCTGAGCACAGACAGCTGGGGATGCCTGGATCAACATATGCCATCCACACTGTGGCCACGTCGATGGGACCCAAAGACCACATGGAAGGGAGCTGGTCCCCAGATTCTGATACCTGTGACCCAGACATCAGAGATCATGTCTGACAGACATAACCGACAGGACAGAAAGAAGCATCTCCCTGTGACCCTGAAAACAGTAAAGTAGAGAGTAAGAGCCTGAGTATTTACCATCACCTATTGGTGGTGGTGTGATAGAGGGCTTTACAATGCCATGTGGGGAGACCTCACCAGAGTGACAGTCCCTGCCGCCCTCCCCCACCCCAGCTGGTGGTGGGTGACAGCACTGTCCGAAGCTCTACTTTGGGTGGGGCGGAGCCATCAAAAGGCAGCTCCCAGGGACTTCCCTGGTGGTACAGTGGTTAGGAATCCTCCTGCCAATGCAGGGGACATGGGTTCGAGCCCTGGTCTGGGAAGATCTCACATGCCATGGAGCAACTGGACCCCTGCACCACAACTACTGAGTCTGTGCTCTAGAGCCCGTGAGCCACAACTACTGAGCCCTCATGCCACAACTACTGAAGCCCACGTGCCTAGAGCCCGTGCTCCACAACAAGAGAAGCCGCCGCAATGAGAAGCCTGTGCATTGCAACGAAGCATAGCCCCCGCTCACCACAACTAGAAAAAGCCTGTGCGCAGCAGGGAAGACCCAACACAGCCAAAAATAAATAAATAAATAAATTTATTTTTTTTAAAAAAGAAGGCAGCCCCCAGAAGACTCAGACCGTCTTGGCCCTCCCCCTGCTCTGGGTGAGTTTGACTGTTCTGCTCTGCCGGCCCACACGATCTCTCAGGTGGGCTGCCCCATGATGTGACGGTGTGACCAGGAGGATGGTGGCAGGTGCAGGAAGCTGAGTACCCCATGTGGACCACTGAGCTAAGGCCTACTGTCCATCAGCAGGACCACAAGGATTCTGTCGCTCGTCCATTTCTCAGTTGATCTGGCTCCAGCGTCTCATTTCCCAGTTGGATGTGAGCAGAGGAGAGTAATGGGGTGTTATTTACGAGTCCCTTAAAACCTCGACAGCCGTGTGTCAGGTGCGGTGCCTGGTGCTTTGGAAATGCAGTGTGTCGTTGGATTCCCATGACTCTCGGTGGTCAGGATTAATACCCTGTGAATCAGAGCCTCAGCCTCTGTGATTCTTAGTCCCGCTCTGCCTCCCCTGCACTGCAAAGCCTCCCAGTGGGTACAAGCATGCTCGCCTCTAAGGGTCTGGTGAGGAATCATAAGGACGTTGTTGGGTGCAAGGCCTTTGTCACCTGGAGAGCATGGACCAAATCTGGGCTCTAGCTCTTGTTGCTGATGATCTGATGATCTCCTGACAGAGGATGGAGGCGGCCATGGGGGCCCTGTTCCCTGCTCGTCTCAGCCCACACGTTCCCCTTAGATGATTTCATCCACCGCATGGCTCTAATTAACTGTCTATCTGCTCAGAGATATGTCTCCAGCCCAGACCGAGTGCGGGGCTCCAGCTGCATGCAGCCCAGGCATATCTCACTCAGCAAGTCCTCAGTGACACCTCATCCTTGTTCCCAGGTCTCTTCCCCTCCAGTGTCCTGTATCTCAGGATACAACACTTTTTCTCTCTGACACTGTCCCCTGGCTCCTGGCCTAAGGAGCTCTCCTGGCTCTGTCCGTGTCTCTCCCACCACACTGGCCAACACGCTTTCCTGCCTGGGTCACTGCAATGCCTCTTAACTAGTCTCCCATTTTCACCTTTCTCTCACCTGATCCATTCTGTGCATTAGCCAGGGTAATATTTTTGAAACACAAACCCGATCATTTCCACCCCTTCACTAAAGCCCTTCAAATATTTCTGATCCATCTGGAGAGAGAGCAGAGCCCTGGCGAGGGCCCCCAGGCACTGCAGGGCTGGCCCTGCCCCCTCTACGGAGCCCTCAGACAGCCACCCTCTTGCAACTTAAGCTGCAGCCACAGGCTCCTTCTCTCTGCACCTTAGAGTCCCAGCTCCTTCCTGCTCGGGGCCTCCACACACGTCCTTCTCCCTGCTCTCTTGCTGCCACTCTCTTGACCTGAGTGACTCCAGCCACGCTTCAGGTCAGATGTCACTTCCTTGGGAAAGACACCCTCACCCTCTAGACTACCTTGAGTCCCCCCTGCTCATTATTTCTGTGAAATGTGGACGACTGAAAAAACATTTACTGCGATTATGATTTTTTAATTTATTTGCCCTTCTAGATGACTGTCTTCCTGCAGCATTATGTTGCTGTGACCCTAGGAATCTCTCCAGCCTTTTTCTTGACTATGTCCCTTGGGCCTCAGAGATCGATTAGTAAATATGGATTGAATGAATTACTTGGAAATGGCTATTAAATAAGTTAGAAAACCATTGACTCTATTGCTTTTAATAGCTTTTATTTTTTAGAGAAGTAAGTTCGCAGCAAAATTGAGCCTAGAGTAATACAGAGATTTCCCATATGTCTTTGCGCTCACACGCACAAACTCCCCGTTATCAACATCCCACCACCAGAGTGGTACCTTCATTATAATCAACGACCCTACACTTACACATCTTTATCACCCAAAGTCCATAGTTTACATTAGGGTTCACTCTTGGTGCTGCACATTCTATGGGTTTTGACAAACGTACACAGGCATACTGATTTTTATTGCACTTCTTATTGTGCTTCACAGATACTGTGTTTTCTTCAAATTTAAGGTTTGTGGCAACCTGCAATGAGCAAGTCTATTGGCGCCATTTTTCCAACAGCATTTGCTCACTGCATGTCTGTCCCATTTTGGTAATTCTCGAAATATCTCAAACTTTTTCATTATTATTATATTTGTTATGGTGATCTGCGGTCGGTGATCTTTGATGTCACTCCTATGACTCACTGAAGCCTCAGATGATGGTTAGCATTTTTTAGAAATAAAGCATGTTTTAAAATAAATTTATTTATAAATAAATTTATAAATAAATAATATAAATTTATTTATAAATAAATTTATAAATAAATTTATTTATAAATAAATTTATAAATAAATAAATAAATTTATTTATAAATAAATAAATTTATGCGTTGGGTCTTTCTTGCTGCTCGCGGCTTTCCCTAGTTGTGGTGAGCAGGGGCTTCTTTGTTGCGGTGTGTGGGCTTCTCATCGTGGTGGCTTCTCTTGTTGCGGAGCACGGGCTCTAGGTGCACGGGCTTCAGTAGTTGTGGCTCACGGGCTCTAGAGCGCAGGCTCAGTAGTTGTGATGCACAGGCTTTGTTGCTCTGCGACGTGTGGGATCTTCCCGGACCAGGGCTCGAACTCGTGTCGCCTGCATTGGTAGGCAGATTCTTAACGACAGCGCCACCAAGGAAGTCCCTAAAGCATTTTTTAATTAAGGTATGTACATTGTTTTTTAGATGTAATGCTATTGCACACTTAATAGACTACAGTATAGTGTAAACATAAATTTTATATGCACTGGGAGACCAAAAATTCATGTGACTTGCTTTTTGCAATATTTACCTTATTGCACTGGTCTGGAGCTGAGCACGCAGTACCTCTGAGCTCTGCCTGTAATGACGTGTATCCACCACTGCAATGTCATAGTATCTTCTCTGCCCTAAAAATCATCTGCGATTCTCCTGTTCATCCTTCCCTCCCGAGAAGCCCCTGGCAATTACTGATCTTTTTACTGTCCCCATAGCTTTCCCTTTTCCAGGTTATCATTTGGTTAGAATCATACAGTATGTATAATTTTTTTGCCCATTTTTAATTGAGTTGCTCATTTTCTTATTGTTAACTTTTTTTTTTTTTTTTTTTGCAGTACGCGGGCCTCTCACTGTTGTGGCCTCTCCCGTTGCGGAGCACAGGCTCCAGACGCGCAGGCTCAGTGGCCATGGCTCACCGGCCCAGCCGCTCCGCGGCATGTGGGATCCTCCCGGACCGGGGCACGAACCCGTGTCCCCTGTATTGGCAGGCGGACTCCCAACGACTGCGCCACCAGGGAAGCCCCTTATTGTTAACTTTTAAGAGTTCTTTGTATATTCTACATAAGTCCTTTATCAGATATGTCTTTTGCAAGTATTTTCTCCCAGTCAGTGGCTTGCATTTTCTTACTGTTGAGTTTTAAGAGTTCTTTGTATAGTTTACATAAGTCCTTTGTTAGATATGTCTCCCAGTCAGAGGCTTGTCACTTCTTTTTCTTGAATTATATTGATTTTTAAAGACAAAAGTAAACCTGAAGCTATTTTAAGGAGTTTGTAAGATAGATAGATCCATAAGTTATATCCAGGTCTTCTTCCTAGTTCTTGAACACATGCACAAACACAGATTTGTAGACACTTCTCAACATGAGAGAGCAGGTTTGTCAAGAGTTACGGGAATGTCTCCTAAGCGGCCCTGATGAAGTTGAACAATGAACATGGCCAGGTCCGTCTCATCTGGCCTGCTAAGCCACAGTCACCATCTCAGGCTAAGGCTTTAGGTTAGAAAAGCCAAAAGTCCTTTGAATAGAGACTCCACAGGGCAGAAGGAGGTGGGGATGGCAGTCCAAGACTGATGCTGCAGGTGAATTTACCTTCAAGCTAATGAGTCTTATAGGACAGGCCCCCAATTTACAGGAACCCCTTCCAAAGCCCCAGGAGGGACCCTAACAATATAAAAAGTAAGATTGCCTTCTCTTTGCACTGAGGCTTCCCATTTGTCACATATACCCCCCAACCCCCATCAGGTGGCATTGGTGGGGCCCCAGGTGCTTTGGTATCCAGCTAAGGAGAGGTTCGATTGGGAATATATTGTTCAAATTTTAATTTAGAAAGATGTTTTAAAATGTTGCAATAAATCAAATGAAAAGTTATAGTTTTCCAATTTGAACATACACGTAATTTTTTGTACTTAAATTTTTAATTAAGAAACTGAGAAAAGAAGCATACTCACAGATATAGAAGACAAAATTGTGGTTACCAAGGGGGAGAGGGAAGGGGGGGAGGGGCAATGTAGTGGTAGGGAAGTAAAAGGTACAAACTATTAGGTATAAAATAAGCTACAAGGATATATTGTACAATAAAGGGAATATAGCAATATTTTATAACTATAAATGGAGTATAACTTTTAAAATTGTGAATCACTATATTGTATACCTGTAACTTATATAATATTGTACAGCAACTGGACTTCAATTTTTAAAAAAAGAAACTGAGAAAAAAATCAGATAAAAATTAGGGGAGTATAAGACGAGGTATAAAGATGTGCAATGGAATCAATAAAAATTATAGGGCTTCCCTGGTGGCGCAGTGGTTGAGAGTCCGCCTGCCGATGCAGGGGACACAGGTTCGTGCCCCGGTTTGGGAAGATCCCACATGCCGCGGAGCGGCTGGGCCTATGAGCCATGGCCGCTGAGCCTGCGCGTCCGGAGCCTGTTCTCCGCAGCGGGAGAGGCCACAACAGTGAGAGGCCCGCGTACAGCAAAAAAAAAAATAAAATAAAAAAATAAATAAAAAAATAAAAAATAAATAAAAATTATCGTTAATCAAATTAAAATTTTAAATGTTCAGATTTTACCATGAAGAGGAAGAGATAAATCTCTAAAAAAATAATACATAGGTTCTTGGATGGGTTTAGTAATCTAACTAATTAAAAGGAGTGAATCCCAGGAAGATATTGGGAAGATATTTCAATTTCTTGCTGAATTCACTAAAACTGACAGCAAAGAAAACACAAAGTGACAAAGATGTGAATATCATCATTCAGAGAATATTTAAGAATAGTAACCATGAGAAACCTTGAAATGCCCTAAAATCTTATAGCTCACATACACACAGAAACATGATACAAATGTTCCCCAAATTTGATAATAATACTATAATTTACATGTCATTACCAATGAGTTATGAAATTGAAAGCAATTTTTCTAAACGACCCAAAAACTTTTACTATTTTTGATCAGCCATACCCTGAAGAAAGACTAAATTATCTTTTTATTATGACTGTAGAAAATCACTGTCATATGAAGAG
Organism: Globicephala melas; assembly: GCF_963455315.2. Classification (NCBI taxonomy): domain Eukaryota; kingdom Metazoa; phylum Chordata; class Mammalia; order Artiodactyla; family Delphinidae; genus Globicephala; species Globicephala melas. The sequence continues at coordinate 47,190,957 of NC_083329.1, read as the reverse complement.
AACAAAGGCGACCCAGCCAAAAACGTAAGGAAAGTATTATAGAAGTATGGCTAGAAGTGAGTCAAAATTGTGTTTTTGAATGGTTTTATGATATCTATATTATTTATCAGCTTTTTAAATGTATGATTTGTTGTGATTCTGGTCACATTGGAAATATTCACTTTTAGACCTAATTTTGTATTCATACTTTTGTGTTTTTTTTCTTAAAGGAGTTCCCCAACTTGAATAAGGAGTACTAGAACCTAGGTCTACCATGACTGACATGGGTGATGGAGGGATGGGAGGGGGAGGGGGCCTGCCCACCACACAGACTCTCCACTGCCTCAGACAGTCTTTGGTGGGAAGGTGCCTGGCGGCCAAGGGCACACAGAGCCAACCTAAGAACCTGCAGGGGTGCAGGCTTTCCTACAGGGAGCCAGCCCTCTGTCCCTGAAGCTTCAGCACAGGGCCCCATGCCAGGCAGCTCCTGCTTCACGTGGTGATTGGACTGGCATCTAGTCACTAGATAGCTAGGCACCAGATTCACTTCTGAGTCATTTCCAGCTCTGATCCTTTTTTAAAGACTGGTGGTGGGCACCGTCATGCTCCTGGAGAGCAAATAAAGTGACTCACTTTCTGGAAGACTAGTTGGCAAGAAATACTCAACATGTTCACACCCTTCAGCCCAGTGATTCCCCTTCCAGGAATCTATGAATAGAAATGATTAGAAATACAAGCAAATATGTAAGCAAAACGAAGCTCCCACAGCATTACATGGCACAGTGACGATACGATAGCGACAGTGTTTAAAACAATCCCTCTCTTGTGTACAGCTAGGTGTCTAGAACTGAAGAAATTTACCAGAATGTTGCTAAAATCTTCCCGGTGGTGCCACTTGTGATTGTTATTTTCTTTTTTATGTGTTTATCAGTGTGTACCGGCGCGTGTGTGTGCGTGTGTGTAATCAGCACAGATGACTTTGACAATCAGAAGAATGTGCATTTTTTAAATGAACCAGTTGTGGAAGGAAATCAGACACCTACACTAGGTAGCCGACACACCTGCTCCCACAGGAATGTCTTCGTACTCATCAGTCTTTCTTTAAAATAAATTGCTTTAGCCATCAAAAAATGGGCACCTCCCACCTCGTTTCTCGAGGATCCCTGGAGCCTTTGCCTGGACGCTATGATTCAGCAACACAGGTAAACTTGGAGCCACTCTTTGCAAGATTCCTCGCGTTCTAAGGTGGGCTTTCCTCTTGGTGGGTGGCCTATTGTGTGGACAGGCAGTCTTCTTGGTTCTTACTGTCACAAGAGCCGTGTACATGCCTGGGTGGGGATGTGTAAGAGGACATAACCTGAAAATAGCCTCCAGCTGAGGAGTCCTTTGGACCTTGGAGAGACCAGGAAGCAGAGAAGAGACAAGAGCCCATGTGATGGACCTCACTCTCCTCTCTGTAAAGTGAGGGTCTGAGCGGTCTCCGAGGACCCTGGTTCTACCCCTCTGAGCACTGCTACAGTGATGGTGCATCATGAGAACTACACGGCAAGGACACAGACTCCACCTTATCCGGTGGGATTGTCACGGCTCCATTTCAGGTTGGACGATTCAATATTACTCATCCTGAACTCAAACTACCTTCTCTGGTCTGCTTGAGTCTCTTTAGAAATCAGGCTGGGATTATGGAAATACATAAATTACACATGCTGTGCAGGCATAATATTTTAAACAGAAATGAGCAAGGCGAAAGGAGGCAAAAATCGTGTGCCTCTGTGCGCCTGATCTGTGCAAGGTGCCTGTGTATGTATGAGACAAGCCTGTGAGCTGGGCCATCAACGCTGCTCAGGACGGGGGTGAGCTTATATGGTGGTCAGAGCAGGGGGCAGAGCTAGCACCATCAGCCTGCACAGCGAGGGTCCCATCGCGGAGACCTCTGTGCAGGGGCCACCCAGGAGGGGACTCTTCATCGGACTCAGTGCCAGAGGGAGTCTCTATGAGTCAGGGGAGTCCTGGGGTCCAATTCCAGGAAGGGAGGGTCCCAGAGAGATAAAGGAGGGCCAAGAGAGGTCAAACTAGAGGCACAGCCCTGTGCCGGGTACAGAGGAAGGTCAAGAAATCAGAAGCGCAGAGGGGGCTCACGACGCTTCAGAGGCCACCAGCCGGGGAGGAAAGCCCCCTGAACCGGGTGCCTGAACACAGCGTGGCCCACAGACCCCATCCTGCTAAAGGCTCTGCACCCACACGCTCTGATCTCCCTTATCCTGGCTTTCACACAAAAGGAGTTTCTACGTGTCTATCCAGCCAGCAAAGGCCACCAGCAGGCACAGAAGTGAGGTGGAGTAGACCCCTTCCGGGCCCTCTGCCGTCTTCATCTTACGTGTTACTCAGGCCAGTTCATGGCGTAGAGGATCCGTCTGAGGCAGAGGTTCTATCTCCAGGAAGCCCCGGGGGCCACCTTCGAGCCTGCTCGGAAGAAGGTCGGAGTCACAGCAGATTGGCCGATGTCTTGGAGAAGCTGGGGAAACTGAGATCCACACAGGGAGGCATAACTCACCCAGACTCCCAGCTGGCGCAGGCAGATGTGGAAGCAGCTGGAAACCACACTGTGAATAACCATTCAGTTTGGCCACAACTCCCGACGGGGCATTTTACCCCCACGTTGCCTGCTCGTGGGCTTCCAAATCACCCACTTGGAAGCTCCCCATCACCAGCCCCTAATGAAGTGCTCTCAGCCTTCCAGAGCACGGCCCCGCCTTTACTGATCAGAGCAGCCCCTGGTCCAGGCCGCATGCACTTGGGGGTGCACCACTCCGGCTGCATGAAGCCAGGGTGCTGTGAGATGCCAGGAAATGGTCTGCAAAGCTCTAATGTTTATTACTTTCCAAAGTTATCACGACTCGGTCTTCCAACACAGAAAAATATGTTTTTGATTTTGTCGTCGATGTCCCAAAGCCCCAGTCCATGGGTCCTCGACGACAGACCCCTCTTGGTGGGCAGGGCTTGGGGCCCAAGGCTGGGCTCAGAGGGGTTGCCGAGCCTTCCTGCCAGGCCCTGCTGCTGAGGATGGCGCAGGCCTTGCCCGATCTTCCTGGCCATCGGCAGAAGCCCACCCAGCCCCGGTGGTCCTTTCCCAGATGTCCCCAGGCTGGCTGAGGCCTTCCTGGTGTGCTTCCCCTGGTGAGCAGGGATCCACTGGCAGGAGACAGAGCAGCAGCCATTACAAGGAGAGTTCTTGAGCCCCTGGTGTGTGCCAACATCATTAGCACCGGATGCTCCCCGGCATGGGCCGTGAGCCAGGCCTTGGAAGGGGAGAGGTGAGGACCTGCGGTCAGGTCTTCAAGGGAGGCGGGGGGGCACCCAGCTTGTCCCAAGTCAGGTGGAACCCACAGGCCCCACGGGGTTCATCCAGATTCCTGCTCTTTCTTGTTCTCTATCTGTCTCTCACTGTCTCTGTGCATCTCTGTGTCTGTCTCTGTCTCTTTGTCTCTCTCCATCTCTCCTTCTCTCTCGGTCTCTCTCCCCGTGACGTCACCCCATCACCCCCAGGCTCATCTTCACCTGGCAGCAGCTGCTCTGTGCCCAAGGTCACCTGGGGGCCTGCTGGGTGGGTCCTGCCCCATGGTTCAGCGGAGCCCGACCCAGTACTTACCCTTTGTCCCAACACCAGGGAGCTATCCCTGTGCCCCCCAGAGGGCGTGCCTGACCCTGGGAGCTGTGGAGCCTTCTCCCCACATCTTTGCCTCCCCCTCAGCTTGGGGTTAAGGACAGTTGCTTCAATGTCTGTTGTCTGTCCTGGAAGCTTGTGGTATATGTGGAAGCTTCTGGAAATCTTAGGAACCTCTTTTTGCCCTTTCCCTTCATCTCCCCCAGAGTGGGTGGAGTTTTCCTCTGTGACAGTGTGACTGGGGCCAATCAGCCCCGGCCTTCTCTCTCCCAGCATGAGAGAACCAGAGGCCAAGCCACACACAGGGTCCCCGGGTGGCTGCTCCCACCAGGTTTCCAGCCCAAACCAAAATCGCTAGTTCTGGGGTGGGGGAGCCCTCTCCTACTGCTCCCCCATTCACTCCCTACATTGCTAACACCAATGACCTTGAGTACCTGTCACCACCCCCATATTCCTCTCTAGGGCAACCAGGATCATAGCCAGATTGAGGGTCCTGGGGAGGGGCCAAGGACTCGTGGAGGGCATTCCCATCCATGGTGGAGGCTGCTAACAGAGTGGCCCACCAAGGCAGGGGACATATAAGCAAGTGAAGGGGGTACTATAGAGAGTGGTGGGGTCTGTGGTAACATTTTCACCAACTGCATAGGCAACCTCTCTCCTCTCACACAAGGTGTCCACATCCTCCATTTTTTTCAAGAGAAACTTCAAACCTGGATTTTTATAGGAAAATGTTAGGGCATAAATAAAATTTTTAAGAAGCACTCTGTAAGGCAAATCAAATACACTGACAGGATAAATCTGACCTGCACACCACCTTTAGGACCTCTGTTTTGTGTCCCCTAACACCCACCCCCTGACCTCCCAACCACCCTGATGACTGACTGGCAGGGGGGCTCCTCACAGATCCCACACTCCTCCTTTGCCCCCAGCCGCGGGCCACATGCCCTGTCCCTCAAGAGCCATTGAGGTACTCAGATGATCCCCACGCAGAGCCCACTGCAGCCTGCAGCCTCCAGGCTGGTCACCCTGCCCTTGGCCTGCAGACTCCTGGGCTGCCCTTCTCCTTCTCACCCAGCGCAACACAGAGCCAAGGCAGTAAGATGGTCCGAGCCACAGGGAGTCCCCAGAGGGCCAGGCTGCCGGCGACATGCTCGCTTAGATGTCTTTCCCCTTTTTTGCTGCTACCAAAGATGATGTTTCAACACAGCTACTGGCTCCACTCAGGCAACCAGGTCAGAGTGCCTTCCAGGGGCTGATCCCACGGTCCCCAAGAAGGGTCCTGCCTGCGCACGGCTGGCCCCAGCCCTGGGCTGCCCCTCAGGCGGTGAGAAGCAGACGTGTCTGGACCAGTTACCAGCTTTGCTGAGCTATGGCTGTGTGGCCTGGGCAAGTGACTAAGCTTGGCTGCCCTGCTTCTTCATCCATAAAACAGGAACATTAACTACCTCATGCTAGATAAAAAGACACAAAATTAGATAACATACTTAAATCCCCTCCCAGCTTCCTCACCTGCAGAAACCCTGGAATAATAATAATAATGGTTAACATTTATTGACCCCTACGGTGTGTGAGGCACTGATAAGGGCTTACAAGCATCTCATCTAACCCTCACGACTGCCCTGTGGGGATTATCATCACCCCATCTCCCCCATTTCCATTTCACAGATGGAATCCCAGCTCCAGAGAAGTTGGCTATTTGTCCCTGGAAAAGCCCAGATTTGAAAGTTTAGCTTGTCTTAATGTTGAATCTAAAGATACCAAGGTAGGATTTGGGGCCGCCCCTGTTGGTTTCAGTGACTGACTTCCACCCCCTTGGTCCCCCTTGTCCTAGGACTCACTCCCTCCCCCAGAGTCTGGCCTTGGCCCTGGGGTCCAAGCTGTGTGGGTTCAGCTGTCTGAGCACCCCACGGGGGCTGGTCAGCCGCCACTCTTAACACAGACCTGCAGCCTTCTTCAACTTACCACCAACCACCCAGCTCCCACTTCCTGCTAGTGCAACACGGGCCTCGAACGTGGAATGCTGCCCACTTGGCCCAACTGACTCCTACTCATTCTTCGGAGCACAGTTCAGACAAACCTTCCACTGAAGCCCCTGGCAGCCCCCAACCCCCCAGCTGGGCTGAACCCCTCCTCTGGGCCATCCCGGCACCCACCCTTGCCTTGATAGCGCATTCTTTGTGCTGCGTGAGTTCACAACACGGTGAGTGACATAAGTGAGCAGAGGCAAGGCAGGCCCCTCCAGGTTTGACCTGAGGGTCCCAGCAGCTGTTCCCAGGACCCCTGTTCTTGCCTCTGATGTCACCCCAGGCCACTCTTTGCCGCTCCCAAGAAAACCACACCCTGCCAGGAGGCCCTGGGGCCACCAAGCCCGCGAGAACAGAGACCTGTGCTGGGTGTCCTGCCCTGGGCTCTGGAGAAGCCCCTGGTTGAAGCCCCCTGGCCTCCATGCTCCCCTTTGCTCCTCCCATGTGGACTGGGCACCTTCCCTTTCTCAGGCTTTATTTCACACCTGCTCCAGATGCCTTCTCATCAGGAACTGCATGTCCCTTTCTCAGGGCTGAGAGGGACTGGGGGCACCAGGAGCCCGAGGCTGCCCCTGGAGTGACATCCTGTGATATTATTAGCGTAGGAGGCCATGAAGTGCAGACAGTTTGCCATCTAGGACCGGAGCTAGATTACCATGGAAGCGATGCCAGATATGGGCACCCACTCAAAAATGTAAAAATACGTGTTCCAGCTGTTGAAAGTGTTTCCAGGATGGGGGGTGGGGGTGGGGCGGGGCGTCCCTCTGTGGCACAGCACCCCCTGCTGGTCATGCTGAAGATGCAGCTTCACTCACAGGCATCCTTTGCTGCAGGGAGGGACAGAGCGGGGACCAGGGGATACAGGATGTGCACGCACATACCATTTCTCCCGCTCTCTCTCTCTCTCTCTCTCTCTCACACACACACACCCCTCTTGAGGACCCCTCAGCCCACTGGCACCAGGAACCAGTCACATAGCAAACAAATTCATAAGCACCTACTGTATGCAGACACTGCCCCAGAGTCTCCTCATCCGGGGTGCCCCCCAGCCTTCCTTCACTCCGCTATGGAGTCCTCCTTTCCTGCCTCCAATGGCCCCCACCCCACGGAACTGGCCCTCGACCCCTCCCCCCAGGCCATGATGCCCTCACAGGGAGACGGGCCCAGGGCCCAGCCAGGCGCCCTGCCTCTGCGTGTTCCTGCACCCACCCATCCTGCAGGGCCAAGCCTCCAGGGCCTCCCCTGCGGCAGTTAAGGCCTTGGCTCGTGAAGCCAGCCCGCACATGGGCTCCCCATTCCTCACTCATCCACCCTCTATGCAAACCACAGCGCCATTGCCTACCCCAGGCCTTACAGACCCCCGCACCTGCCAGCTACACCCTCACCCGCCCCCTCACCAGCCCAGGCACCCCCTGCTTTATACGCCTGCACACAGCCCTCACCCCTATACCTGTGCACAGACGCACACGCTTTCTCTTCCTCACTCTGTGCCATGTGAACCCACCAGCACTCGCCTCTCTGCACAAGACCCCCACTCCCAGAAGCACCCACTTCCCTGACACCCTCTCTCATGCCCACCCTTGGCCCTGAGGTCAGGGCTCCGCGGAGAAAAGCGGAGCACGGCGGAGCATGAGGGTCACAGGCCGCACTGCCCAGTTTCCCAGGAGGAGCATTTCCAAGTCGTTGCATTCAGAGGGTGGCGGCCTGCCGCCAGAGCTGCGCAGCCAGCAGGACCATTGCTCAGACCTCAGCCGCTGGAGCCCCTTCTCCGTCTGCTGAGGCAGTGGGAAAACGAGACCTTGAACCCGGAGGCCTAGGAGCCCGTCTGAGCAGTCCCCCTCAAGCAGAAGTTTCCCACATCGCCTTCCAGCTGGGGCGCTGCACCAAGCCCTCCACCGCCCACCAACGCCCACCTCTGGCTTGCCTGGCCTTGGCGCTGTGTCTGCCAGAGCAGGGGAGTGCCTGGGAGAGGGGACGGAGCTGGGAGGGCCTAGCAGGCCGGCCAGGCTCCTGAATGGAGGTGGCCCTTTCTCTGAGGATCCTTCTGGCCCTCAGACCACCTCTTTCTACCGCCTAGAGATACCTTGACCTGCATGGGGCTTGGGGACCCACCGAGTGAAGTCCACATCACTGGGCCCCTTCCAAGCCACCGTGTGACCCCGGGCAAGCGAGAGGACCTTTTCCTGCCTTGTCTCCTCATGCCCTCCTCACTGAGACAAGCTTGGAGAGCCCACGTGGAGATTCAGAGACGAAGCTCCTGTACAGGTCTCAGAGCGGCACCTGGTACTAGTGAGCCCCTTCTAAGGTGTCCTCCCAGGGAAAAGGGAACCCTCCTGCACTGCTGGTGGGAATGTAAATTGATACAGCCACTATGGAGAGCAGTATGGAGGTTCCTTAAAAAACTAAAACTAGAACTACCATATGATCCAGCAATCCCACTACTGGGCATATACCCTGAGAAAACCATAATTCAAAAAGAGTCATGTACCAAAATGTTCATTGCAGCTCTGCTTACAATAGCCAGGACATGGAAGCAACCTAAGTGCCCATCATCGGATGAATGGATAAAGAAGATGTGGCATATATATACAATTGAATATTACTCAGCCATAAAAAGAAACGAAATTTAACTATTTGTAATGAGGTAGAGAGACCTAGAGTCTGTCATACAGAGTGAAGTAAGTCAGAAAGAGAAAGACAAATACCGTAGCTAACACATGTATATGGAATCTAAGAAAAAAAAAAAAAGGTCATGAAGAACCTAGGGGTAAGACAGGAATAAAGACACAAACCTACTAGAGCATGGACTTGAGGACATGGGGAGGGGGAAGGGTGAGCTGGGACGAAGTGAGAGAGTGGCATGGACATATATACTACCAAACATAAAATAGATAGCTAGTGGGAAGCAGCCGCATAGCACAGGGAGATCAGCTCAGTGCTTTGTGACCACCTGGAGGGGTGGGATAGGGAGGGTAGGAGGGAGGGAGATGCAAAAGGGAAGAGATATGGGAACATATGTATACGTATATCTGATTCACTTTGTTACAAAGCAGAAACTAACACACCATTGTAAAGCAATTATACTCCAATAAAGATGTTAAAAAAAAAAAGATATCCTCCCAGGAATCCGTTTGCCCAAATTTGAGCTTCTTCAGGACTTACAGACCCCACCCCCAGATGGAGTGGGCTGCTCTCTCCCCTTCCCCTCAGGGGGCCTCTGTTCTGGCTGTGTTCTCAGCCCGACGTTGCCCACCTCCCCTTGGCCTGCAGGACAAGTTGCTGGCACTCTGTGTCCCCGCCCTGAGTCCCACCTCTCTGCTCCACTCTCTCCACCCCACCTGACCACCCGGGACTTCCAGCCCTCACTGCTCCTCTGACAGGTGCTGCTTTGAGCCCCAGGGTCTCACCTCTTCACACCCAGCCCCTCGGCAGGGCCAAGGTGCCTCAGCAGGGGCTTGGTAGAGAGCAGGAGGGGGCCTTTGACACGCAGATGTCCTCTGCATTGCTCTAGGGAGAGAAGACACAGGAAGTACTAGCAACCCAGGCTTTTTGTCCCCAGGCCCTTTCGGAGAGACCCTCTGCCCTGCTGTGTCTGGTAGCTCCCACGGCTGTTTCCTACTCATGCTGTAGCCTGGCCATCCCAGTGGGTCCTCACACTCCCTGAGCCCATGGCCACAGGGAGGCCTGGCTGCCATGCTCCTTGCAGGCTCAGGATCCAGGTGCCAAGAGCTCAGGGCCACCTGCTGAAGTCCCCTCCGAGAGGGTCCATCCCTTCAGGCCTGCACACATGGGTGGCTCTTCACAAGTACACATCGTTCCTGGCTGGTTCCAGGACCTCCTGAGCCCACCCCACCTGCCCACACAGTCAGTGAAGATGAGGCCAGCTTCCAGGTCTGCTCACTCTTGGGACCACCCTGCTATGACTCTGTCCCTGTTTCCTCTGACCTTTGGTTTCTCTTCCTTCTTGCAACCCAGCTCGTCCACTGGACTCAGTCCATGGGCTTTGGAGACCTGGCCTTGACCTCCATCTCACCCCGGGACTGTGCCTTGGACTTGGCCCTTTGGCCTTTTCTGCCTAGTACATGCTCAGGTGGACTGCCCGGAGCCACTTGGGGCCCCTCAGGACCCATTTCCTGTAGGGGGGGAGGTCAGTGCTCTAGACAGAGGAACGTTCTGGAGAAGGAGCGAGACGTGCAGGACCTGGGGCCTGGAGCAGCAGATGCTGAGCCTGGCACCTGACTCTCGGCAGCACCTTGGACTGGATTCCATCCATCTGCAGCCCTTTGGGATCCCAGTTCCCATACCCTATCGAGGTAGGGAGATCATGCACAGAGAGGTGGAACTCTCATCCCACATGGCAGTGGAGCACGTGCTAAGGAGGATCTGGCCTGTGACTGTTCTCAGCTCTCATGGAATCTAGCATCAGGAGGACCTGCCCTCACGCTCCCTCATCCTGATAAGTAGAGGCTTATCCAATAAAGGGCCAGAGAGGCCCGGGGGAGGGGCCAGGAAGGCCCTGGGAGGAAGCAGCAGGGATGGCCAGCCACACTAATCAAAACAGAAAAGCATCAGTGGGAATAAGGGAAAAAAGAGGGCAAGCATGAGACAAAGGATTGAGAAGGTTCTAGAAAGAGTCCTGGGCCATGCTGAGCCAAGTCTAGGGGCTGCCGTCTCCCAGGAGGTAGAGCTGAAATCCAGGGGCAGGTACAACCAAAGGGATCAAGCAAGACCTGGAAGACAGCAGAGATGGCTCCCAGGGGGACACTGCGATGGGATTCCTGCTGTCTTTGCAATTCCCGGGCTCTGTGGCTTCCTGAGGGAGGCTGGAAGGCCTAACCCAGAGCCTAAGTCCTCTGAAGGGCCAGGCCGGCCTGCTTCTTAGAGGAGACGTACTGGTCAGTGGAAGGAGCATTGTGAATGGGTGTGCAAGTCCTATGCCACTCGCAGTGACAGGGCTTGGCCTTACCTGGGGGTCCATGTTATCAGCTCATCTTCCAGTCTCCCGGACCTCCTCATCTCAGGGTCATTCCTCATGCTTCTTCCAGGGACCCCCAGTATTCCCATGCGGCCCCTGTATGGATATGCTCCAGAGGCTCAGAGGCCCTTCTAAATTGTGGTGCCGAAAAGCACCTCCCGCCCCCTCGCCCAGCCCCGGTGCAGCGGTAGAAACGTTTTCCACATGCATGTCACTCTAGCTCAGTCTCACGAAGGAGAGACAGAAGCTGACACGGGACATCAGAACTGCCTGTGCCCCTGTACTCAGCTCGGATGAGGTGGGGCGCCCCGCAGCCCCCGTGGCTCTGCCTGGGCCCATCTTTGGATGCCCCTTCCTGGATCTCAATCAGCAGCTTCAGTTTGGACCTCCAAAGGGGGTTCCAAGACCCTGACTGCTCTCTCCTCTCTGAGCTCAGTTGGAGGAAGCTCATCAGGGAGGATGCCCAGGGGCAGCTACAGCTGCAAGGGATGTCCAGGGTTCCCCAGAGATGGGGTGTGAGGCACACATGGACCAGAGGTTCTGCCCTCCGCAGCAGGACCCCCAGGGGTCCACGGCCATCGTCCATCACCACCCGGAGCCTCTGGCTGTTCTGTCTCCCCGCTCTCTGGGCCTGCTCGCTGCCAGGCAGGCTGTGAGCGTGGGCCTCATGGTCATGGAGCCCCACAGCCGGATCATGGCGAGGTTTGCGGGCGGCCAGTGCATGGGAAGCAGCCTGCCGGAGGCTCCAGGTACCAGCCCAGCCCAGGTTCAGCCTTCCCGTACAAAGCACAGGAAACTCCAGGCACTGGCTACAGAGCCCAGCATATCTACTTCAGTTTCCTCAGGAGTGTGAAAAGTATTTTACATGAGAGCTCAATTTTCTTTAAACAGGTGGAGTGACCTATGCAGGGCACCCCCCTGATCCCAAACCTCTGGGTCCGGCAGTGAAAATGCCCCCAGTCGTTTGGATGGTTCCTCATATCCAGATGTCGGGCACCAGGGAACTCAAACTTCCACATGAGGACTTTGGGTTCTGATGCAGGAAAGACCCCCGAGGCCATTGGAGTGATGGTTGTCACTTCCCAGGTGAGCATGCACACCTGGATACAATCCTTGACACGGGATTGACCAGGCAGAATCAGGAGGCCTTAGGAGGAACTAGAAAATTGTGCTCCTCCAGGGTCACCTTCCTACCATGAAGGAAGTACCACCTGTGAGTGCCCGGCACACAGTGGGGCTCATTAAATGCTGGGAAGTGTCCACTGACTTGAGGTCAAGTGGAGGAGTGCAGCCTCCCGTGCACGGCTAGAGTCCCATCTGTGCTGTGCACACACATGCGCCTGCCTCGTCTAAGCCGAGGAGGGAATTTCATCAGGACAACTGGAAAGCTTCTCCCCCGTCCTTGGCCAAGTGGCCTGATGCCAGAGCTGCGAGCCAGGGCATCCCTGCCAAGTTTCCAGGCTCTTGTCATGCTTCCCTCTTACCCAGGGGGAAAACCCCTGCACTTTCTCACTTCTTTTGAGACAGATCAATTTGAAGAGAGTTGGCTCAGATCTAAGACTAGGCCTATTTTCTCTACACACATTTTTTGGAAGGGGGAACAAATTATTTTCCTTCTTTTCCACGGATGCTGGTGATGGGCTCTGGGGGACATGCTCCAAGGCACCTGTCGCTAAATCCCAGGGCTGAGCAGAGATGGTGCAAACAGCCAACTGCCGTGGGCTCTGGGATTAAAAAAAAGAAAAAAACACTCAGGTTCTCTGAAGTCCAGTGGCAGCATCTTGCAGGATATACGGCAGGGTTAATGGTGCCCTGAATGTGCACATGGCCATGACAAGGCTGAAGGGCAGATCTCCACTCAACCAGGAGGGTGCTTCTCCACAAGCCCTGCGGTTCTGCACTCCTGGGAATTCCAACCTGGGCCAAGGGTAGAGGGTGGGCCCCCTCTGGGCGCTCACACAGCAGTTGAGCCTGAGAGCAGCCTGGACCGGCTCCCTGTCCTGAGGAAAGGGCCAGGAGGAGCCATTGTCCTGAGGCGAGCCTGCTTCCACGGCCTGAGGGATTTATGCCCGTTTAGGTGAACCATTCATTCACGGGCTCAGCAAGCATCCTTTGAAGCCTTCCTCACGGAAGGTGCTACCATGTAGGGCATCTTTCGGGGAAAACCACACAAGAAGTGCACTAAGGGTCTCCTTAATGCCCTGGAGTACAAAGAGAGGATCACCACCTGGGCTGCCCCCAAGAGTTCCATGTCTGGAGAGAGTGACAAGGTATGACCATGCCATCCTTGAGGGAGCCCTGGACCCCTAGGGTTGGGAGAGTCCCCCAGAGGAAGAGGCTCCTCAGTTGACCTCACTGGATGACCTTCAAGGATGGGGGTCATTCCTCCACACAGAGGTCTCCGTGAGGGGGCAAAAATGACAGAACATTACATAGCCCAGTTTTACAGACCAGATCACATTAGGGGGAGACTGATGGAATGTGTGTCCCCGTTCCCATTTCTAGAACACTCGTGTCCCTCTCCTCCTTCAACTCGAAGGCCTTCCTCGACCCTCTCTGACAACATACACACACCCTCCCCCTCCCTGCTCCATCACTTCTTCCTGGCGCTTCTCACCGACAGCACGTTTTTGACTCGTGTGTGTTGCTCATTGTTGGGCCTCCTTCCTGCTGTAGCAGCAGCTCCTGGGATCCGTGAAAGCCGTACACCTTGCCCTGCTGGAAATACAACTTGCTGCAGTAGAGGTTTACATTTCACCATTTCATCAGTTCTCAAGATAGCCTTGCAAGAAGGCACATGTCACTGCTCCCATGTGACAGATTAGGAAGCCTTCTCTCAGGTCCGTAAGAAATATGCCAAAGGTCCCACCCACAGCGGATAGGAGCAGAAGTGGGATTTGAACCTAAGATTGTCTGGTTTCAAAAATGCACTTAGGGCTTCCCTGGTGGCGCAGTGGTTGAGAGTCCGCCTGCCGATGCAGGGGACGCAGGTTCGTGCCCCGGTCGGGGAAGATCCCACATGCCGCGGAGCGGCTGGGCCCGTGAGCCATGGCCGCTGAGCCTGCGCGTCTGGAGCCTGTGCTCCGCAATGGGAGAGGCCACAACAGTGAGAGGCCCACGTACCGCAAAAAAAAAAAAAAAAAATGCACTTAAAAAAATGCACTTAAGAACCACCTTGATGCGCAGTTGGACCATCCTCCCCCTGGGCATCCATCTGGCAGGCATGGGTGTGGAAGCCGTGCTGGACTGGCTCATTCTTATCCTGCCCACCTACCATGGACTGTTTATGTTAATGTCACAGCTCTAAAATATTATCACTGGAGGCCATGAGATTTCAGAAAGAGCTTCCTTTCCAGAGCCACGTTGCTATCTATAATTAGCACAAGTTTCCATAAGCATGAAGAAGAGGCAGGAGCAGCTGCCCCGGGAGCTAGGTTTGTTAATGTAAGGCATTCCTGGGGCTTCTGTGCAGCCCAGGCTGTGCTCCTCTATCCCCCGCTTCTCTGGCCCCTGCCATCGGGAGCCGCCAGGCCCTCATTAAGGGATTAGCAACGTCAGCCATTCAATGCCTTGGCTGTGGACGCGAGAAATGCTGGGCCCTCTGCTCTGTTCCCTCTGCCCCTTATCAGTGGTCCCTGAGCCATGTTTGTGCTGCGGAAATCAAAGCAGGGCTTGGGCGGAAATTATGGACCACTGGTGTCACACACTAATTAAAGACTCTGGGGTCAAGCTTCAGGGAGGCGACCGGACTTCTTCCATCCTCGGTCCCTCTGCTAATGGAATGTCAAAAAGCACAGCTGGGGCTGCAGGCTGAGAAAGCCCACTGTGCCAAGGCCCGTGAGAGACAGATAAAAGGGTGATGCAGTCTGCTGTGCCTCAGGAAAGATGAGCGGTCTTCCTTAACCAAGTACAGAAGAGGGGCACTCCTATCTGGGCCCAGCGCCTGGGTCACAAAGTGTCTCCCTGCCAGAAACTCGCCACGTGCTGTGAACACCCCCAGCAGTGGTCCATCTTCAAGGGCCCTCTGCTTTCAGTGCAGGAGGGTGGGAGGAGCCCTGGGGGGATATTCTTATGTTGATCACAACACATTTATGACCCGGTAGGATGTCTGGGACAATTCTGAGTGTCTATATCTCTGTCATTAAAAAAAAAAAAAAAAAGATTAAGATTCAAGGACAATTCTGAATAATGAAAAATAGCCAAACATACAGGGGAAAAAACAAAATGTAACCCTGAAAAGCGTCTCCTATTGCTCTCTGGTTCTCAGGCTCTCAGCCCACTAGACTGTGAACAGCTCCATCAATATGATCCTTCTCTGCTCCTGTCCCCAAGAAGGCAGGTGCAAGGTGAGAGCCTGGGGCCGAGTCAGTGGCTGAGCCCTGAGCACGAGGGGTGAATAACACCCCTAGGTATCAATCCCACCTCCCTCTACCTCCCCTACTCACTCAGTCCTTCTTGTGACTGGAGCCCTTTCTCTAGCCTCATCCTAGCTCCCAGCCCTTGCCCTCAGCCTCGGCCCAGATCCCAGCCACAGACAGATGGACAGGAGACTCTTCCTGCTGACTCCAAAGCAAAGGCTGTAAATATGAAACCACTAAGGTCAAGGCCTGGCGATTTCAGCCTAGATGAGAGAGCTGGCATGAGTTCCTGCACAGAAAGCGTTCATATGTTCCGGGACTATCTCCAAAACTTCTCATGGACCAGGAAAAGGTCCACATGGGCATAACCCCACCTGAGTAAGCATGATCACTGCCAGGACCAGGTAGTACTGCAAGGGTCCGGCTCAGAGCCAGTGCCCCACCCACTGTCCTCTGGTCAGGACTCCCAGTGGTGGCACCTGCCATCCAGTTTGTAGTGATAGTTAGTCACTGCCCAAGACTATCCCCATTCAACGCACCCATGTGGCCAGCCCCCGTCTAGTGGCCCAGGACACTCTCCAGCCTCTTTCTAGACCCCTGCAGGAGATGCGGTGTTCAAGGCAGGCCTGCCCATGACCGGTGTGTTGTGTTGGGGCAGATGCGCTATGGTGTAATCCAGTAATTCTTGAGGAAAACTTCTGAGACCCTTTCTCTTCCTCTTGCCTGTTCTCAAGCCCCACTTTTGTTGAACATGTTTTTCAACTTCTTTATGACCCAGTCGAGCGTCTTCTGACAGAAGTGGCCTCACCTTTATTGAGCACATACTATTTTCTAGGACCAGTTCCGCCAACTAGGCCTGCAGGCCAAATCCAGCCCATTGTCTGTCAATAAAGTTTTATTGGAACACAACCAGGTCAATTTATTTATGTTTTTTTTACTTCCTTATTTATTTTTTTTAAACTTTTTATTTTATATTGAAGTATAGTTGTTTAACAATGCTGTGATAGTTTCAGGTGTACAGCAAAGTGATTCAGTTATACATATACATGTATCTATTCTTTTTCAAATTCTTTTCCCATTTAGATTGTTACATAATATTGAGCAGAGTTCCTTATGCTATACAGTATATTTATATATGCTCTTAGGCTACAGCAGCCGAGTTGAATATTTGCAACAAAGACCATATGACCCACAAAGCCTAAAATATTGACTATCTGGCCCTTTACAGAGAAAATTTGCCAACTTTTGTTCCAGGAGGTTTGCAACAATGGTTTTAGTGTACCTTCATAGTGCCCCTGGGCACTACACCCTGATTTCCATTTGGAGAGAAGCTGCTGAAGCCTGGCAAAGTCAAGCAGAACCCATAGCTGGTAAGGAGGGGAGGCGGACCTCAAACCCACCACACTCTTGGCACTTGGCATTTCTTTTGCATCTTTGGTAGAATAAGCTGAGGGTGAATAGTTGCCTTTGTCTTGTTGTTAGGGTGGCTAGAACTATGGCTCCCAAACCAGCAGGATGTCTAGTAACTGACTCCAGCTTTTCTCCCTGGAAATCCTGATTAAAAACAAAAGATAGGGCTTCCCTGGTGGCGCAGTGGTTGAGAGTCCGCCTGCCGATGCAGGGGACACGGGTTCGTGCCCCGGTCCGGGAAGATCCCACATGCCGCGGAGCGGCTGGGCCCGTGAGCCATGGCCACTGAGCCTGCGCATCCGGAGCCTGTGCTCCGCAACGGGAGAGGCCACAACAGTGAGAGGCCCTCGTACAGCAAAAAACGAAACAAAACAAAACAAAACAACAACAACAAAAAAGATAAGTGACCTTCTCCCAGTTATCTCCGAAGATGCCCAAATTAATCACCCAGGCAACCAAGTCCTTCCTCTTCCCCTTGGGTTTCTGACATAAAAGTCAGTCAATCAATCAGCCTCTTCCTCTTCCCTCTGATCCAGGATTAGGCATTCAGACCCTGAACCAAGTGGGTAAGACTAGGCCAAATGTCCCTCAGGGTCTTCTCTGGGAAAATCAGAGGACTCTCCACGGGCCCTGAGACTCAGCATGAGGAAGTTGATGGAGAAAGGGCCTTATGGGCATCCGGAACTCAGCAGACCTTATCTTTAATCCCTAGGGTTCCCAGGAAAGCACATGAATTGGCACTAAGCTGCTTCTCATTCTCTCTGTTGGCTGCCAAGCCTCTGAACATCCTTTCATGCTTGGAGAGCTGGCCTTTGCATGAGTCTTGGGGGACACTGAGCACTGCCACTGCTATAGAAACTGAGCAGGGTAGGCATGGCTTTTCAATCTTTCTTCTCCCTGTGCCCACCAGACCATGTCCCCTACACTCCTCCATCCAGGAGTGACCTCCACCAAGGTTCAAGGGCCAAGTTGGTAGCACAGGGCAGTGGTGCTAGCGTGGCAGCAGCAGTGGCCTGGACCCACACCCTCCCAGCTGACCTTGGCCTTGGTGGCTACGCCTGCCTTGATTCCTGCCTGTTCTCCAAGTCTGTGCACCAGGCTTCTTTGTCACTGGCCTGATCTCTTCCAATAAATTCAATTTCTACTGAAGTTGACTCAGGTCTGTGAAGAAATGGAGCTTGGAGAGATTAGATGGCTTGTCCAGAGCGACACTGATAGTAACAGGCAGATCTGGGATTCATTCCTAGCTCCTCTGGACTGAACAGACAGTGCCTTTCCACTAGCCCACACTTCCTCTCAAGGAGTGACACCACTTGTTCTAGAACCTCAGAAATTGGCCACCACCCAGATGTGGCTGGAACTGTCCTATGCCCACCCTCACTCAGCTCCCAGCCAGGGCCCCCTAGTGACTTCTCAGGCCCAGGGCAGCCTCTTGACCTAAGTCCTGGCTTGTTGGGAAGCACAGTCAAATTCCTGGGCTACCAAGTGGGTTTCAGAAGTGAAAGTAGAATTTTCAATCGTATGTGGAATGATGAGGGGAGGGATGGGCTTGGAAGGTGCCAGTCAGCTTGGAGATGAGCAGCGTCACCCATGGGTACCGGCCATAGGAGGAGATGGGTGGGAGGCCCACATCCCTGGAGGGCCTGAGACCAAGTCTAGGAACCAAGAAAGCGAGCCTGTGGTGGCTTGTCATTGTCCCAGAGCAGGATGAACGGGGGTTGCCCACTGGGTGGGGTTGTGCAGGTGTGGAATTGAGACTGACCTGGGCAGAAGGGTGGCTGCATAGGGCAGTGCCGCTCGCCTGCACCCCTGCAGGGCTCCCATACACCTGCCAGTCCTACAGGAGTCTTGAGGCCTCAGATATATTTTTTAATTCCTGAGGCTTAACTCTCTGAGCCTAAGGATGTGTGGACAGGACAGATCTGGGCCTTACCTCCTTCCTCTTGCTCCTGTCCAGACATGGCTGGATGATGGGCCAGACATTGGGGGGAGGTTCTGGCTTCTAAGTTTGGGGACCTACGGGTCCCGATTTTCCTGTTCAAGCCCAGGGATCTACATCCCTTGGCTTTTGACTACGTTCACTTGGGGTACACCCTCAAAAGGTGAGCATTACAGCCCCGTGCTAAGTACTTCACATATTTGTGTGACATGGGCCATCGTGAGGATGAGACAGACATATTTGCTGATCTTCTAATCATCTCATTTTTAAATCACAAAAGTGAAATAAATAAGCTTTATTTCTGTTTATTTATTTATTATTTTTGGCTGCGTTGGGTCTTCATTGCTGCACCGCGGGCTTTTTCTAGTTGCAGCGAGCAGGGGCTACTCTTCGTTGTGGTGCGCGGGCTTCTCATTGTGGTGGCTTCTCTTGTTGCAGAGCACGAGCTCTAGGCACGCAGGCTTCAGTAGCTGCGGTGCATGGGCTTAGTTGCTCCACAGCATGTGGGATCTTCCCGGACCAGGGCTCGAACCCGTGTCCCCTGCACTGGCAGGAGGATTCTTAACCACTGCGCCACCAGGGAAGCCCCAAAATAAATAAGCTTTAGAAAAAAGAATTCCTTTTACTTGTCTTTGCAGAGAAACTTAAGAAATTATCACACTTCCTCAGGCCTCCAAGTTGCCTTCAGAATTCTGTTGAAAACTTGGACAGGGGGCTTGTAACATCCTTGTCTACTGTCCTTACTGACTCCACATTTTATTTAAATTGCACTTAGCACCTGCCTGCAATTACTCACCTCTGGCAAAGAGCAGAACTCTGGTTAAATGCTTGTCCCGCTTTCGCACAGCATTACCCCAGGCGAAAGCCGGTCGGAGCAGGCATCATCTGTCTTCATCAAGCCTCTGCTCCCAGCTCTGACAGCAGCTGCTCAGGAGGTAATGAGGACAGTTACCGCTGGGAGGCCGAGATGCTAACGACATCCTCTTCAGTGTCCGGGGAGTGATTTGTATTCATTACTGTTCCTCCCAATCACTGTCCCCGGGTTTACACGGAGAGCAGGCACGGACAGCCTGGCCAGGCTGCGAAGGCAAGGAGGCGGGGAGGTTAATGATGGCAATGAGGCTGATGACAGGGATGATGAGAGAAGGCGGCGGTCGCTGATTCCGATGCTGATGAACCCGGCCACTTTGGGAGCACCTGCCATGTCAGGTACCATGCCAATCGTGCAGCCCAATCCTTCCCATTTCACACCCACGCCGACTCTGCGAGATTGGTATTCTCGGGTTCTCCCTCTACTTTATGGCCGAGGAAATGGAGATGGGCACGCGATCACTTACCCAGACAAACTCAGCCACGTCCTTCTGCCTGGAAGCCCACCTGCAGCCTCCTCCAAGGCGTGAGCACATGACCCTGCCCCTCACCTTTCCGTGCCAGGAGGTGCTCCCTGGGCCAGTGGGGCTGGCTTCCTGTGTGTGTGTGTGTGTGTGTGTGTGTGTGTGTGTAAAGCTGTGTTTTAGAGCTAGAACATGGGGAGGATTGTGGAATGAGTGGAAAACGTCATGATTCATGGGATCAGTGACATCCAGGTTGGAGTCACAGCTCTACTTTCAACACTGTGACCTTGGGCAACTCACTCATTGACTAACATCTGCCTCAGAGTCATACCCGGGGATGGAGCCCCAGGGCTCACCTCTACCACTGAGGGAGTGGAGTTCTCTAAGCTTCCAGGCCAGTGTATTTACATGAGGAGATGCTTTCGCCATTCAGCTCCAGAGTCCCACTGGCCCTACCTCCTATCTCACTGGCCATCCTCTCCGCTCCCAACCCATTTCCACTGGCCTAACCATACCTTTATCACGCATCATTCAGACACTGCTACTGAAGCCGTCTTGCCAAAATGCAAACAGCACCGCTTCCCTGCATAAAGTCATTTAAGGGCTCTTGTCTCCAGCCAAGTAGAGCGAAGCCCCTGAGGGCACCATGCAAGTCCCTTTGGCTTGGCCCTTGCTTAGCCCCAGCCTATCTCCCACCCCACCTGGCCTCCCCTTTGCTACTCCAGTCATGATGAACCACTGGAAACTCCTCGAACCTGCAAGAGGGCTCCGCCACCTCCACGTCTCAACACCATCTGCTTCGTGGCTTGGAAGGTTCTTCCCTCCTTTATTTATGCATCAATTATCAGACAACATCCAGAGAGCCGTCCTGAACGCTGCACCTACTTTCTGTGCCCACCCCACCCATCCACCGCACCAACCCTAATACCACACTTTCTGCCTGCTGCTTCCCATGTCCATCTGTCTCTCATCACCACCAGACTATAGGTGCCAAATATGGGAACTGTGACACATGTGCATCTTCATGTCTGCCCAGCACCTGTCCTACCAGGGCTCCAGGCTCCTGACTTGCCCTGGACCATCCTTGTATCACATGCTGTCACTTAGCACGTTCACCTCAAAGTTGTGTGAATGACTTTGGCATTGCCTGTGCCCACCCTCTTCATCCTCAAAATAGTCACAGGAGGCTTACCTCCCAGCTTCTGATTTCCTTTTAATAAAAAGACCCACCCTCCTAAGAACCAGAACCATAACAAAAAGGCAGACGAATGAAAGGAAAATGGAAACAAGTCTGAAAACCTCACCATCCTCCGTCCAGGGAAAGATGTCTCAAGGTGTCCTCTCAGCCAAGTGGCCTGTCCATGACCTCCATGACCAAGGCCATGACCTGTCCGCCTCACCAACTAATACCCAGTACAGCTGCCTGGAGAATGAGTCACAGAATCACCCCCATCTCAGTGCTGTGGGGATTTTCAAGGTCCATCGGACTCAGCTCCCATGGGAAGGGCCCCTTCTGCATTATCCCCCAGATGAAGTCCAGCTTCCCAAGACATCCCTAGGGGAGGGGCTGCTGGGAGGAGCTGCAGCTCTGAAGTCAGAAAGCCCCTTCTAAGCCTTGGCAGCCCCCTCCTCTGGCTCTCTCTCTCCGGGAGCTATAGAGCCGCCCAGATGGAGTGCCACCAGGAAACAAATGCACCTGTTCCCTCCCTTCACCCCCGCTCTGCAGGCGGAATGACCCACCCAAACGCTACCACCGGACGGGTTCCAGGCCCTTCTCTTTCCCTCTCAGGCTCTTCTAGAGGCACCGCCTCTGTGGGGCCTGAGCAGCCCGGAGGAGACCCGGTGTCCTCGTTCTAGCGGTTCTACCTGTGGATACAGGGAGCAGCGGCAGTGGGCTTCCGGCAGCCCCGCTGCCCTGACTCACACTGAGCCTTGCCTTCCCCCTGGCTCCACCCAAACAGAGCAGCAGAGCCTTGCTCCCTAGCCTCCACGCATGACGTCCCTGATCATTTCCCATCGTTGAACTCAAGCCAGAGTCAATTCAGTGACGTGCAATGGTCTCAGGGGCTGTGCTTACACTAAGGCCCAGCCTGGGTTCCCACTCTGCCTATCCCTGAGCCTCCGCAGGGAGTCCTTCCCACCTCCCTCTACATCTCCAGCCCCATCTCCTCTGGCGCCAGACCTGCATTTCGATCTGAAAGTTCCAAGGGCAGCTCAAACTCGCCATGTCCCAAACTGAACTCATTACTGATTCTTCCAAACTCACTCCTGTTCCGTGCTCCAAAAAATGACATCACCACCACCCAGTCCCCACGCCAGAAACCTGGGACTCATTTGAGATGTCTGTCCCGCCAGTGAGTACGCATTTACCTAGTTTTTCTCAAATCCAGCCACCCTCTGGCCTTCCCACCGAGCTTTCCCTAATTCAGACTCTCACCATCTTTTGTCTGGACTATGACTGCACCAGTCTCCTAACTGGTCTAATTCTAACCTGGATTCCTTCCAATCCACCCTTAACACAGTTCTCAAGAAGCTCTTTCTAAATGTCCAACATATACATTTCAAGGAAGACAAACTTGCTAACCTGGCTTATGCCTGCTTTGCTACCTTGTTACCTTTTCTTTCCTGCCCTTTCAATTCTCTTTTTATTTCCCTGTGATCCCCTTTGTCCTCCATCCCCAGCGCTGAGCATGCTTGTAGGGCAGTGGCTGTCAAACTTAAGCCTGCATCAGAATCAGCTGTAAGGGCCCGTTAAAGCACAGTGCTGGAGACCCCCTATCCAGGGTCTCTGATGAGGGAATCTGGGTGGGACCTGAGAATTTGCATTTCCAACTTCAAATCTTCATAGAGGTGATGTTGCTGGTCTGGTGGCCACATTTAGAGAAGCGCTGGTACAGGGCTTCAGTGAGTACCCAGAAAGGACTCAGTGAATGTCAGCTGAATGAATGAGCGGCATACATGCTGACCAACTGAGGTTTTGCAGCCCGTCATGAGGACTCATTATTCACGTGTATGCGTAATCTCGGGTGGAATTTCTGAATAAGTTAAAAGAGACAAAATTACACCACGCCCTCTGCACAGTCTGGAGGACCCATCTGAGTTTCTCCCCATGATCAGGGCCTCGCTGTGTGCCTGGAGGAGCCAGTATCTTTCCCAGGCACAGAGGAGGGAATTGGAGGGTCTGGGCCTGGGATCCATGACGGCATTCCCGGTCACATCATTTGGAATTCTTTATAGAGTGGAGAGCTTACAATGTCATCAAAACATGTTTTTGTGATTTTCCAATAACGCTGATTCCTGCTAACATGTCCTGTTCCCAAGACACTGCCAAGCTCAGCGGACAAAAGCCAGCAAGCCCCTGAGCTCTCAAATGCTCATAGCATGTCCCTTCTCACGGAGGGGGTTTGGAGAATGGAAAACAGGATGCAAAAGACCCAGAAACCACTAGAGAAGGTTTTGCAGTGAGCTGGTCTATACCTGGACAAGTCGTAATTGTGGAGACTCCATGCCTTCCAGAGTCATGATCAGTATAAAGAAGACCCCAGTGCCCAGCACAGCCATGCCGGCCATGGTCCCCCTGCTTCACCCATTTTGCGTCCTGAGCCCCAGGCTGGTCCACTCTGATCTTGGAAACAGTAGAACTAAGTGGAGCAGCATCCGTTACACCATCTCCTCAGTTCACCTTAACTCCACGTGCTGCCAGCTCCCCTGGGACTTCACAGAGGGTGTGCAGGGGATGGATGCTGTATCCACAGCTGCAGGCGCCCGGGGTGCTACACGGCAACCACTGCGAGAGTCCTTTCCCTGGCCTGAGATTTAGTGCTGAGCCTTGGGTAAGGGAAGCCCTCCCCAAGGGACTGTCAGGCCACTGTCCCTCCTCCTGGTGACTCCAGGTGACTCTGCCCCAGAGAGGTGTGCTGCCCTCGTGCTTCTCGCTTCTTCTGCAGGGCTCAGGAGCTCACTGTGCCTCAGGACGGCACCTGCAGCACACACCAGTGTGCCTGGAACACTGTCGTGAAGGGGACGAACGTAGGAGGTGAGGGTGGAGGAGAAGGCTGCGGGTCTGCCGTGCCAACACCAGCCCTCCACGCAGCGGGGCGCCCTACGATTCAACGCGTTCCTGATGCTAACCGCCTGGGGTCAGAGCAGCCCGCTCAGGGCAAGGGCGTAGCGCCACAGCACTGCCTCCATCGCAGACACTGGCCCCCAGTTGGCAGGTGTCCCCAGGCTACCCACACTTCCACTCAGCCAACTACACAGTCAGGGTCCCCACAAACCACCCCCAGGTTTGATAATTTTCTAGACCAATACACAGAACTTGGGAAAAACCTATACTCACTACTATGGTTTATCATAAAGAACACAAATGAACAACCAGATCGAAGAGAGTAGGACAAGGTGAGGGGTGGGATGGGAGCGCAGGGCTTCCGGGGCTCCCTCCCAGCACGCCCACGTATGCACCAACCCAGATGCCTTGCTTCAAGATCTTTTCTTGGGGTTTCATCACCTAGGCAGGATTGAGTAAATCATCACTGGTCACATGACTGGGTGCAATCCCCAGTCCCTCCCGCCCCACAGGGGCCAGGAGTCAGCGACCGGTGGGGCTGAAAGTTGCCACCTCCAGTCCCATGCTTGCTCTTTCTGGTGGCCACCCCCTACCTTGAAACTCCC
Source organism: Globicephala melas (assembly GCF_963455315.2). Classification (NCBI taxonomy): domain Eukaryota; kingdom Metazoa; phylum Chordata; class Mammalia; order Artiodactyla; family Delphinidae; genus Globicephala; species Globicephala melas. Next base: position 47,166,603 of record NC_083329.1, on the reverse strand, counting down.
TGAGGGCCTGCCACGATACACGTGTGTCTGTGAGACATAACATCAGGTATGGTCAAGGGGCTCTTTATGAATGACAAAAGACACTCCTACCACTCAGGAAATTCCAAGGGTTTTAGGAGCTCTGTGCCAGGAACTGGGGGCAAAGGCCAAATAGATGTTTTATTACACCTGAGGCCCCAAAGACAAATATAGGGGCCTTCCTTCCCTTGCAGTGTGACCTCCCAGGTCCTCCCCACAGCCTGCAGGTTCCGACCCCTTCTCCCGCTGGCAAGGCGTGTCCTGCGCAGAAGCGGGAGCCCCACTGAGGCCGAGACACAGGCCGCCCAGGCTGCTGGGATGCTGGGCTGGGGCGCAGGCTGCAGAAGCAGGCAGGGGCCAAAGGGCTTGGGCCTTCGGGACCTGGGGAGTCGTGCTAAGAGCCCCCGATCTAGATTCTAAGCGACTGGGAGCCCTGGGAGCAGGGGTGGCACTGATGGAGAAAGGCCGCTTTGCTGCTGTGTGGGAAACGTTCCCTGTGGGAACGCAGAGCACAACCCCAGGAAATGTTCTCACTGAACATTTCTTGAGTGGACTTGAGCGGGTGAAGCCTGAGGCAGGTGACCCTGGAGGCAGGAGGCTGACTGGGGAGGCTCCCCCCAGTTCAGGCAGAGTGGTGGGGAGCCGAGGGGAGTCGCTGCACATGTTTCAGACAGAAAACCAGGCAGAGCTGGACCAATGGCTGGCGGGGGTGGGCGGGTGGAGGGCACTCCAGGCATCCAGTGTGGGGCTGTGTGACTGGCCTCGGGGACGCAGAAGGGTGGGAGGGAGGGTGGCGGTGGCAGCTTCCTGGCGGACAGGTTGAGGATGAGGAAACCGGACACTGAGCACGGGCAGCCGGGGGGGGGGGGGGGGAAGGAGACCCTCCCACGGAGGCCTGAGCCCGGCTCTCACCTTCCCCCAGGGCAGGGTGCAATCACACGTGGGTCCCGCGAGCCTGGGTGGCACCCTCACCGTCCTGCTTGCGCTGTCCCTTCTTGGGATGGAGGGAGCCTGAGACGGCTCCATCAGCAGCTTTCTCATAGGAGTTAGCCAGGCAACCTGCCCAGCACACCTGGCTCAGAGGTGCGTGCGAATCAGCTGTTCCATCTCCTTCCCTGGACCCTGGTCATCCATCCCCACCCGGCCACCTTTGCTCATCTCAGGCAATGTAGGAAAGACTTGGATTCCCTGATTGGGGGACTGCAGAGTCTTCACAAGTACAGGGAGACCAGCCTGCCCCTCCCCCTCCCCCAGCCCCACTCCAACTCCCCAAGGGCTTCCTTCCCAGCTCCATTGCCTCTGCACCCCAGTCTGCCCAGGTGCGCCCCATTGGGAAAGCTCTTCCTTCGGCCCAGGGCCCTAGAATTGTGTGTCAGGTGCACGTGGGGACAGCTGATGTGAGGGAACCTGGCAGCTGTGGAATCAAGCTGGGCAGCCCCAGGCCTGCCCATGACTTTTTCTCCTTAAAGAAAGAGGTCATTAATGCCCTACTTGGTGGTTCATACTGCTCTGCGCCACAAGCCCTACAGTCACTCTCACCCCAGCAGACAGGAAAGGAGCAAAGCCCCAATTGCAGAAGCCCCGCCCCATCTGCCCTCAGTCTTCTCTGGGTCCATGATCCCTGATGTACCCACAAGTCCCCTGCCCTATGCCCAGCGCAGCCTCCTCCACCAAACCCGGGGCAGGGCCCAGGTGGGGGCACATGAAGACAGGTAGTTCTGGAGGTAGTTCTGGTTTCCTTCGCCTCCAGGCTGTGTGACCCTGGGCCGTTGCTGAACCTCTCTGAACCTCCGTTTCCTCACTTGACAGGTGGTTGCGAAGACCCAAAGCAGTAATGTATGTAAAGTGCTTTTTGCATGGGGCAAATGAAGGCTTCCCTTCCTCCCTGAAACTAACAAATGCAGCCCTGGGAAGTGGAATATTAAGTCCATCCTCAAACAGGATTCGGGGCTGATGGCAACAATTTCCAGCTGAGGCTCATCTGTTGGCCACAGACTTCTGACTGGAACGGAGCAGGGGACAGAGATTGGGTGCGCGGGGGTCGGGGGAGCCTGCCTCACAGGACCCACCGCTTTCTGGCACTGACGTGCAGCTGCACAGGCAGGCAGCGCCACCTAGTGGAGGTCGTTGGGACCATGAATCAGGAGGCAGATTTACGGGGTGGGCGTCTTCTCCTCTTTCCTGCCGCACCTCTCTCACACAGACACGCAGACAGACACACACACACCATCAGGAACACTTACCACAGCCCCTACCCACACCTGCGCCCACACACAGATATTTCCCAGCCTCCTCCCCGCTGGGTCTCGCTTTGGAGCTGGCCATCGGCAGCCATAAAACAATGCTTCCTTTCTCTTTCCAAAAACTGATTCTGTGACGGCTGTGTGAGGACAGCAAAATTGTCTGAAAAGGAAACAGGGTGAGGTCACATTTGCTAAGGGCCTAGTACTGCCAGGCCGTGAGGTAGGTGTCACCGTCACACAGAAAGGGCGACGTATCCAGGCCCACCCAGCCGGGAAGGGGCTCCAAACTCCAGGCTGTGCAGCTGAGGCCTCCGCTCCTCTGCGCTCCACCAACCGTTCCATTTCCTAAAGTGGTTGCTATGGACCCTGTAACTTCCTTCTTGAACTAGGATTTTATTTCAATCAGAATCGGCTTGGCCCAGAATTCTGTTTTTGGTTCTAAGATGATTTTCTAAGTGGCACTAGAACCTCAACTCTCAATAGTCAGTGTCGTACCTACCCTGTCCTCAGCCTCCTCCCAGCAATGGAGTGTGTGTGTATGAGTGTGTGTACATCCGCGTGTATGCAGTTTGGTGTGTGTGTGTGTGTTTTATGAGTGTCTGTGAATGTGTGTATATATCTGTATGTGCGGTATTGGGGTATGTGTGTGGTGGGTGAGGTTTGTGGCACAGATACCGCAGTCAGAGACGGGGGGCGGTCAAACCCCAGTTCTGCCCCTGCTATTCTGGGTGTGAGCCCACCTCCTGGGCTTGTGTAATCCCCCCCAACCTTGAATGTAGGCTGCCCCTAGTGACTTGCTTCTAATAAATAGAATATGGCAAACGTGATGTGATGTCACTTCCAAAATTAGGTCACGGAAAAGACTTTGAGTTCCGTCCCAGCTGCCCTCTCAGCCACCTGTTCTGAAGGAACAGCTACCATGCCCTGAGCTGCCGTATGGAGAAGCCCACGTGACAAGAAACCTCATGAGAGAGGCTTCAGTCAACAAATAGCAAGTAAGTGAATGGCACCAACATCACTGGGCAAGATTGGAAGCAGGCCCTCCCCAGTCGAGGCTTGAGATGAGACCACAGCCCCAGCTGACACCTGGGTGGAGCCTGTGAGAGACCCGAGCCAGGGGACCAGCTGAGCCACACCTGGATTCTTGTCCCACAGAAGCTGTGAGGTGATCATTTAAGCCAGCAAATTTGGAGTACTTTGCTATGCAGCCATAGATAACACCCTGGGCCTTTCCTTTGCTTTTCTTGAGTCCCAGGTTCCCTGCTGTAAAATAGGGATTGGATCCTAGGACATGCCTAGCACAGTGCCTGGCGCAAAAGAGAGACAACAAAAGTTTCCTTTCTCCTTTCCACGCTGAAGGCTGGCTTGGTGGGTGTATTGCCCTCCCAAACAGCATGGTGTGATGGAAAACCCTAAGTCAGGCTCTGTTTGGAGGCGGGAGGCTGACGGAGAGCCCACCCCTTCCCAGCCCATGACTGGAGCACAGCTTGTTGCCTCTAGAGAATCAGGAGCCTGCAGCCCAGCCATGCATAGAGCAGATGTGATGGCGTCAGCTTGGGCCTCCCTCCATTGCGCAGGGGGTGGGGTGATCACCTCCAGCCACAGATGCCCTTGACCTCTGTCCTTACTGGAGGGAGCAAGACCCTTTCCAGGACCAGGACGGTCTGCTGGGTGTTCACTGGACCAGACGCTAACAGCCCTAACAGCAAGCTGACTCTGCCTTTGCCACAGTGAGCCCAGGGAGGCACCCGGCCACCACCCACAGCTGTGGGGAGGCGCATCTGCCCAGCGCCTGCTGCCCCAGCTGCACCCAAGCACCCCAAGTCCCTCTGTCTATCCTCCTGGCTAAAGAGTGGAAGGCAGCCCCCCTGCTCCCTCCCCTGCTGCTGCCCCAGCGCCCCCCACTGGCATGCTGTCTCACTGCGAGGATTCCAGGGGTGGCTCTCCAAGGCAAGCCCCGGGAGTCGCGTTCAGGGTTGGGTCTCCCTCCGGTGAGGCCGGCTGAGCCCCTCTTCTGCTGACCCGTGGGTCAGGCACACTGGCCCCGACCCTGCAAAGTGCAGAGAACTCACCTCTGAAACCCGGGCTCCCAGACTGGGCTTCTACCTGCTTTATCCTCCCTCCCAGCAAGGAAAGAGTCTGTCCTACTTTCTAGATGAGGTTCAGAGTCTTTGGCAAGGTCACACAGCACAGGTGGCGGTTCTTAAACACTCTTTGCTCCCCGAATTCTTTGACATTCCTGGCACTGAGAGGGGGCGTTTCTGCCCTCTCTCTCTGAATCTGGGCCTGGGACTGCTTGGCCAAGAGAACACGGCAGAAGCAACACTGTGCCAGTTCCTGTGGTGGGCTGCAAGGAGCTGGCAGCCTCCACTTCTGGTCTCTTGGGACGTTGCTCTTGGAACTCAGTCACCATTCTGTGAGGAAGCCTGTGTGGAGGGGCTGCATGGAGAGGAACTGAGACCCCGGTCCTCAGCTCCAGCCAAGCCCCTGCCGCCGGCCAGCACCCCCTCATCAGCCATGAAGTGAGACTTCTTCAAAGCAGACCTTCGGCCCCTAGTCGAGCTGCCCCAGCTGACGCCTCTCTGCTGAGTCCTCTTCCAGCCCACACCGTCGTGTCCTGAGATAAACGTTGGTCTTCAAGCCAGTAGGTGTGGGATGACCTTAAGTTTAAGTAACTGATACAGCAAGAAGTGATGAGCACAGCTCAACTGACAGCAAGGTCCATGCTCTCCGAGATTCCCAGTGTGGCAGGAATACCCCCAAATCAAACTCCCCATCTACCAGGGGCCAATAAATTCCTTTCAGGCCTAGCCTGACTGCATTTCACCTCCCAGCCCTGTGGCAGGGTTAGAAGGTCAAGATGAGCCTGAACCCCTTGCCCTTGTACAACCTCTTTCCTTGACTGTGGGTAAGACTTGTGAATATGGTGAGATATCATTCCCTTGATGAAGTTACTTATATGGCAAAGGGACTTTGCAGACGGCATTCAGGATACTCATCAGGTGACCTTAAGAGAGGGAGACTTCTGGAGGGGCCTCATCAAACCTAACCTGATCAGCTGGGACCTCTACACTGAGGAGTTTTCTCCGGTTGATGGAAGACAAGGTAGTCGGAGGGGATTGATGTGGGTGCTTGAGCATGAAGGAGGGGCTCCCTTGCTGAGGTGGAGGGGCAGGGGGTCCAGACCTGAGAGTGGTCACCGGGAGCTAAGAGCAGATCTCAGTCAGCAAGAAAGTGGGGACCTCAGTCCCCAATCCACAAAGACCTGAATCCTGCCGGCAACCTGAGGGAGATGGGAAGCAGATTTCCCCCACAGCCTCCAGATAAGATCCTGGCCCAGTGATTTCAGTCCCATGGGACCCTAGGCAGATGGTCCAGTGGAGCCCACCTAGGCCTCTGACCTACAGAACTGCGACGTGATAACTGGGTGTTGTCGCTAAATTTGTAGTTTGTTACACAGCAATAGATAATTAATACGACCCCATTCCTTTTGCTTCTGGACTCTTCCTTCCCTGGAAGTATCCTTTCTTTCTTCATTGCAAATGGGGTGACACGTAGGCCTCCAAGCATAGGCTGGGTGGGGATCTACAGCCTGGGCCAGGGCCCCTGAACCAGCTCTCAGGAGTAAGCGGCTCCACCCATCGGTGGGTCCAAGCGTGGGCCCAGGAGGGAGGCCCTTAGCATCCCCCTGCCAAGCCTCTGTGGCCTGGCAGAGCCTTCAGGACTCAGGGTCCAGGGGATGGTAGCATCACGTCCGCTGGCTATCAGACTCCCAGAATTCTTGTTAGGGTGACTAAGCCTAGCCTTAATTAGCTGGGCTCTGATGACCTGGACACTTCCAGTTCCCTCATTTCCAGGACAATGATAGCTCCCTGTTCAGACCAGATTTCCTCCCGAAGGACCAGTTTCAAACTCTTCATATAGCTGATTTAATCTGCTCCCTAACTAAGCCATGAGTTGTCTCTTACCTTCTCTGAAGCCATCAGCATTCTGGTCTGGATCCACAGGGACACCTCACAGCGTGGGGACGCTGGGGTACGGATGGCACTTAATGGGCTCAACGCCCCTTCACCTCCTCCCCCTCCCCGTGCCAGGCCATACTCCCAGGAAGCAGACCACACAGAAATTCCCACGCCCATTTTCCAGATGGGAATCCTGAGGCTCAGAGCACTAACACAGAACATGGCACTTAGCATGCCACTTGAAGGGGTTTCTAGTGACTTCATGTCATTGCGATTACTTCTTAGGTTTTGAAGGACAATGATTTTTGTCTTCTATTACCAAGGAAGATGTCGCCATCAGAAAGAAGCACCAGCCTGGATATACAGCGAATGATCGAGAAAACGGCCCTGATGATTGCCAGGTGGTAGACATTTACTTATCAGATCAAGCAGGGGGGTGTTGTTTGGATTTTCCATTTCCTTACTAATTGTCTTACCTGTTTATATAGAAGTAAATTAAAATCTCCCATTTGGGTTACAGCTTTGCAATTTCTTATCATTCCGTTGGGTTTTGCTTTATGCATGTTGAGACAATATTGTTTTTGATATTCCTACATTATTTAAGGCTACATTATTTAAGAACATACAGCTCACAATTGTCCCACAATACCCCCAAAATGCTACTTGCCTTAAATTCTATTTTATCTGTTATTAATATTGCTTCACCATCATTATTGAGGTTTGCATGTGCCTGATATATATTTTTTCTCTCCCTTGATTTTTCTGCATGATTTTCTTTTAGTTCTGTCACCTGTAGCAGCATATGGATGGATTTAAAATGTTTTTAATCTGCTGATATCTATCTTTTAATAAGCAAGTTAATCTGCTTACTTTTTTGTGATTACTGATATAACCTGGACTTACTTCAGCTATTTTATTTTATAGTTTCTCTTTTCCATACCTTTCCACTGCTTCTCTTTTTATTTACATTTTTCCTGCACAGGCAAATTTTGCTTCTTGTATGGTTTTGAAGTGATTATATTTTTCTGTTCTTGCAGTTGTTACCCTGACCTTTTCAACCTACATCCCTCACTTTACCTTTTCCTCTGAGCTGAGAATAATGTACATTATTATTCATCATCTCTATCCCCCCTCCCAAGTATGGCAAGGACCTTGCCAAACTTAACCACCCAGCCATGGAGCCCTTGTCCTTCATTTCTTATTTTTGTCTGAAGTCAGTTTTACCTCTTATCTTTAGATATAAAATATTACCTTTAATTTTCACAATCAAAAGTGTATTATAGTTTCTGACATACTTTATAGATTCCATGCTAAATGGCTGATGCATTGTTTAAGCTATTACCAGTTTCCTGCCCCCACAGTTATTCTTTGTACTACATGTTTACATTTTCCTAATCATTAACTCTTGAACCTTTTGAGACTCAGGGAAGGCCTTTTACTTCAAGAGATGGGGGACATGGTTGGGGGGGGTCCTTATACCCAAGAGGGTCACAAAGGGTTCTGTTCGATTTCAAAACGAACACATCTGAAAACTAAAGGAAAGGAAAAATCTTGAAAGCAGGGTAACTGACATTCATGCATATCAGACCGATGCAAATTAAGGGCTACCTGCACTTTCATAGAACGAAATCAGCCTGAGGGGGACCCTTGGGATAGACGAAACTAAGGTGAGCACAGAATCTCAAATATCCCTCAAGAATCACTCCATCTCCAGTCCCTCTGATGTCACCCTCGTGGACCCCAGTCTCCCCCTACATCCATCTCTCCCCAGCCCTTGTCACCCGCTATTTATCCCCCTAAAGATCACCCATTTTCTCATCCTGCAAGTTCCTCCTGAAATCATTTTGAACTTTAAGCTCACATACAACTCCAAATCCCTGGCCCTCCTGGCATTTTTCCATTTCTGCTCCAGCACTGGAGAAGGCAGCACCTGGCTTCCCTTCTCCCCTCCCCGCCGTGCAGCCTGGATCCAGAGGCTGTGGAACTGTGGGCCTCGGCTCCTGGACAAGCCCCTTGAGGCTGCCGCACAACCCAGTTCTTCATCCCTTGCTGGGCTCCGGCATATTCCCCCAGCAGCTGTTCCCAATCTCTCCTCTCCCCAAGTCCACGCACCCACCCCTACTTCCTGAACTTGTAGGGGATGAATGCGCTTCATAATTTATTGAGAATTTCATCTGATGATGACACTCTCACCTTCTCTCCCCTTTGCCTCAGAATGTCTCTATCTTCCCCCAGTGGGTCTTTATTGAGACATAGCCTTCCTCTTTGAAGACAAACGTTTCCCCCGGACTCTGGACCCCACGCCTTCCTGATTTCTTCTTGGCCTCTTTCCATGTTTCTGTCTCATAAATTCTTTTTATTTTTTGGATTTATTGAGTATAATTGATGCAAAAGCACGCACATATTTAATTATACATCTTGATGAATTTGGACGTATGCACACACCTGTGATGCCATCACCACAACCATGGCACCAAGGCACTAAAAATATACATCACTTTCAAGAAAATTTCCTTGCGCTCTACTTTTTTCAGTAAGAACATAACGTGTGATCAATCCTCTTAACATATTTTAAAGAGTACAATACTGTACTGTTAACTACAGGTTCTGTGTTGTGTAACAAACTCTCTAGAACTTATTCATCTTGCCTAATAGATTCTATACCCATCGAAGAACAATTCCTAGTTCCCCCCTACACCCCAGCACCTGGCAACAACCATTCTATTCTCTGCTTCTAGGAGGCTATTTTAGATGTCTCATATAAGTGGGATCATGTGGTATTTGTCCTGTGACTGGTTTATTTCACTGGGCATAATTTCCTCTAGGTTCATCCATGTTGTCACAAATGGCAGAATTTCCCCTTTTAAGGATTCAATTATACATATATATATATATATATATAAAATATACACACACTCATATATACACACACATATATATACATGTATGTATATATACACATCATAGGTATACATACATGTATATATGATATATATTATTTCTTTGTCCTTTAATCTGTTGATGAAAATTTGGTTTGTTTCCATATCATGACTATTGTGAATAATGCTGTAATGAACTTGGGGATACAGATACCTCTCAGAGATCTTGATTTCAATTTTTTTGGATATACACCCAGAAGTGGGATTGCCAGATCATATAGTAGTTGTATTTTTAATTTTTTGAGGAACCTCCATACTGTTCTCCATAGTGGCTGTATCATTCTACATTCCTACCAACAGTGTATAAGCGTTCTAATTTCTCCACATCCTTGCCAACACTCCTTTGTTTTTGATAACTGCCATACTCACTGGCCTGAGGTAACATCCCACTATGGTTTTACTCTTCATTTCCTTGACGGTTAGGGATGTTGAGCACCTTTTCATATACCTGCTGGCCATCTGTATGTATTATTCGGAGAAATGTCTATACAAGTCCTTTGCCCATTTTCTAATTGGATTATTTGTTTTTTTGGGGTTTTTTGCTATTGAGTTGAAGGAGATACTTAGATATTTGGAATATTTTCCCCTTATTAGAAGGATGGTTTGCAGATTTTCTCTCATTCTATAGGATGCCTTTTTACTCTGTTGATTGATTGTTTGCTGTTTCCTTTCCTTTTTAGTTTGATATAGTCTCACTTGTCTATTTTTGGTTTTGTTTCCTGTGCTTTTGGTATCAAATCCAAGAAGTCATTGCCAAGACCAGTGTCAAGAAGTTCCCCACCCCCGCCCCATGTTTTCTTTGAGGAGTTTTATAGTTTCAGGTCTTACATCTAAGTCTTTAATCCATTTTGAGTTGATTTTTATTTATGATGTAAAACAGGGGTCCAATTTCATTCTTTTGCATGTGGATATCCAGTTTTCCCAACACCATTTGTTGAAGAGACTATCCTTTCCCCATGTGTTTTCTGTCTTGTGACTTCTCTTCATCCACAAAACTCATGAAAACTGAGTTTATCAATTTAAAACAAACCATATCCTCAGGCTTGTTGCCTTTCAGATTCCTGCCCATATCCTTCCCTGCTTCTCTTCATGATTGTAAACCTGAGTAGTGAACTGTGCAGTCACTACGTCCCACCTTGTCCTCCATCCACCCCCGGCCCGTGGGCATTGTGCCCCTGCCCTCCACACCCACGGAAGACCATGTGCAGTGGCTCCTTCATGGTTCTCATTCCCTTTGCCTTCTCCACAACCTGTTACCCTTGTGACTTCCTAAGTCTCAGTTTCTCTGATGTGATAAGTGCAAGCTCTCCTCCCACTTCGCATCAGTCCTCAGTTTCCTTACCACAAATCTATAGGATTCTGCCCTTGACCCTCCTCTCTTGCTGTATTTCACCTGTGTTTCTCAACAGGAAGGTACGGCACTTTAAAACTTATCATCCAAACTGGGACACTTTAGAGAATGAAAGCCGTATCATTAATAATTATGTAGAGCAACAGGTGTCAAGCAGGACAGTCCTGATCAGCCTACCCATAGGGCTGTTGTAAGGGTTCCTAGTATTTGTTTTAATCAGGTATAATAAGACATGCAGTCATGGAAATGATGGTCATGAAAGAAAAAGTTGTTATATCCACAGATCCCTAGAAACAGGAGGCACAGCCTGCCATGTAGGGCCACAAGGGGAAGCACCAGAGTCCATCAGGAGGCAGAGAAAGTGGGGAAAACGTGGGCAAAGCATTTATTGTGGTTTTCATGGGAATGATTAGGCAAGACAGGGTGAGGTTGCTTAGGATTGGCTAGTCTGAACAACTTTAGCAACTCTGGGGCACGTTTCTGGTATGTGGCCCTGGGTGATTAGGGCAGGTTGATAGTGGCCCAAAGTGTGAGAGCCAATAAAGGAGGTAGTTGGGGTGTGGGCCCTGGACTGGTTGCAGTTGAAAAGCATACTTTCAGATGAGTTGTTTACTATCTTCAGGAATTGGCTGACCCTGGGAGGGGCAACAAAGCCCCAAGGTGTCAAAGCATCAGAATACAGAAAACAAAAGACATGATCAATACGAGGGTCTACGAGAGTCACTGAAGAGACTTTTCCAAGACTGACAGGAAGAGGAAGATGCACTACTCCCACCCTCTGCTTACCTCCCCAGGTAAGAATGTATCAGTGAGCCAGAGCTACTGATGCACGTGCCATATTTCTCATGTTTGTGAGAACAGGAAACGTGAGAACCACTGCTTTGCAGGTCGCCACCACTTATGCTGACTTGACACACCTAATACCTTGATTCCAAACCTGTATCCTTAACTTCAGGCTCCCCTTTACTCCTGAACTCTGCCCGCTACTGCATTTACTCCCATCCTTTCCTTCACCTGGAGCCCTTTCTCCCCCAGTTCCACCTATCAAAGCCCAGCTCAAGGCCCCGTTACAATGCTGTCGCTGGAAACACCTTAGTCACCCTCTACCAGGCTGGGGCCCTGCAGAGTTTGCAGTGCCCCTACCCTCCAGCATTTCCTCAGCTGCCTTCAGCCTTATACGTCTCTCCCGTCTTCTTTTCTGGTTCAGCCGCGGGAGCGGGGGGGGGGGGGGGGGGGCAACCTCTCTGCTGAACGTGGATGCTCTTAGACTGAATTCTGTTGCATCCCTCCAGAGTAATAAATGTGTGTTAATGTACCAACGTGTTACTCCCTGGCAACATGTTTGAATGAGAACAGAAGCCTCCGGGAAACATGACATTTTAGCTTGTGTTCGGGAACACAAGCTTCCTGGGATGCTAATAGGCATTATGCAGAACAAACAAGTATGACTCTGGGTTTAACAGTTACAGTTTTGCAGAACTGCAGTACTTCTCACAGCTTTAATACCCAGGAGCCTTTAATAAAGACAGTCCTCCCAAGGAGAGGAAAAGTGGGTCTGGAGGTTGTTTTTGTTTTTGTTTGTTTTTTTGTAATTTACTTGGCCTTTTTTTCCTCAGACTCATGAAATTGATGGTTACGAAGAACACTTTAGTCTAAGAGCAATGCTCTCAAGAGGCTGTGGGGCCGTGCATAAGCAGGTGGGTCCCCCTGCATCCTGCAAGTTACATCAGCTCACATCAGCAGGACCAGTACCTATTTCACTAGCATGCAATCATCCCCAGCCTCCAATTAAGGTGACATTTGTCCAGAGAAGCTAATATGTCCCATTGGTTCCTTCTCTTTAGTCACCCCCAGGGACATAAGCTAAGCCAGCCCTTCCCCCTCACCTTTGGCTCCAGTCGAGCTGATCAGCTTGCAGTTTCCTGAACGCAACACGTTTCTCTCCTCTGCACCTTTTCTCACGCTACTTGCATCAACTAAAAAATTATATATATATGAAGATCATAATCCTAATATATATAAAACCTAATATGTATAACCATACATGTACATCTGTACATAGAACCATATATATATGAAGTTTGAGATGCACATATATATGGAGATGTATATAAAGGAAAGGGAAACAAAGTGGACTCCACTATGGACCCACATTTCAGTATCTCAAATGTCCTATATTTCACACCTACCATGTCTTCCTTGTCAGCATGCTCTCCTGCCCTCCAAAATGACCATTGCTAACCTCTCTTCTCCTAAACTCTCCCATTGTGCACACTCCCCTTCTCTCCAAGTAGGTGACCCTGCTTCTACTTTCCAGGGGAACCTTGTCTGGTATACAGTCCGCAGCTGAGCCCCTGAGCCCAGCCCACCCTCAGCTCTCACCCTCCACCCTCGCTTGACCATGAGCACTGGTCTTCTTTCAGTTTCCCGGACACAGCCTGCTCCCCCTGCAAGGGCCCATTGCAGGTGGCTCTGTCTCTGCTGTTTGGCACGCCCGGTGGCACACTCAGCAAGGTAACTCTCACTCGCCCTGCAGATCTCAGCTCAAACATCACTCCCCGCCATGGCACTGGCCCTGAACTTTGAAAACAGGTCCACTTCCTCTGCCATATGTTCTCCTGGCACCCACTTCCTTTCATACCTTTAATCTCCTCAAATAGTCATCATGACAAGATGTTTAAATTATAGACACTGTAATCTTCCAGAAGGGTTTGAAAACACCATGAGGACAGGCACCTACTTGCTTCTGATTCTTAGGTTGCCCCTGACACTTCGGAAATGCTCAATGGTATTTACTACATGAAGGAGAAAAAGGGAAAAGAGAGTAAGTCAATGAATGAATGAATGAAAGTAAAGTCTTCAGTTACCCATACTGGAGAATCTTGATAAGAAATAGAAGTTGTGGCTTGGCAAAGACTCCCTCCTTGACCAAACTTTAGGCAGGGCCCTCTGAGCCCTCCTCTGGACTTGGCCTTGTCTTTGGCCGGCTGAGCCCAGGGTCACGTGCCGACAGATTCTGAATGGGATGAGGAGACTCCGGACTGAATTCCGGGACAACCTTACACTCGACTACAGCAAGCCCACCTGTCACAAACCCAAGATGGCCCTGGAGGGAGTGCCAGGCCCTCTTTCTGCCCTAGGCCTGGCTGGCCCTGGTCAAGCAGCCAGCCTGCTGTTCAGAAGGCGCCTGGGGACCCGGGGAAATGGCTGTTCCCGTGCTTGCTGGTGAGGCTGACGTATCAGACTCCAAACCTCACCTTCCAAGCTTTCTTAGGACCAGAGCCTCCGAGGCAAAAATACCTCCTGGTTGTTCTCATTCCCTAAACGGCTGTGTTTTATGATGTGTTAAAGTTGGGGGAAAAAAGAAAGTTCCTCCAGCTGTGGAGCCATCCCAGCTGAAGGCCTTGCGGGATGCTGATTTACGATCTGCTGAGTGCCAGCAGCGCGCTCAGCTCCACGAGAGGGCCGAGAGGCGAGATCCGGCCAGGGCACCGCACCGCACCCCAGGCAGCAGGTACGACCTCCATGGAGACCCTCCAGGTTGAAGTGCCCCCGTGGGCTCAGGGCTGCCCTCGTGCTGGATCTGTTTCCAAGCCTTGGAAGCTGTTGGCCTGCTGTTCCTGTCGCCCTGAGAGTCCAAGCATGGCCTTGGGTCATGGAGATTCTCTGGCTTGAGCAACTGCCTCGTAAGCTGGAGACCCTGTGGGCAGCTGTTTCTGGCCTGCAGCCCCTGCAGCCTTGCCCCCGCCTTGGTGCCTGGGCCCAGGGTAAGCAGGGCCTGTTTGTCCTGGAGGCTGACCCAGTGGCCTCAAAGCAGACTTTGTTTGCCAGCTTACCCCTTCCAGACCTAGATGTGAGGGCTGCTCTCCACTGGTTTCCTTCCCCGGGAGGCAGAAGGCCGTGCACAGTTGGCCTACCCAGGAGGTTTGAACTTACTGGTTACGTGGCATGGAGCCACGCCAAACTTTGAGCAGAGTGACCTCATTAGAGGTGCAGGCTCCCCAAGACGGGCACACACAATGACTGCTGGCGTGGGCGTGTGGGTACCACGTGGTGGTGAGGGGGCTGACAAAGATGCGACAGGCTTTAGTGGCAGGAAACCATTTAGAGGTGGTGATAAAGGATCCAGGCAAGCCCTGATCGATGGCCTCCCACCCTCCCTCTTTGATAGAGCACATCCCACCCTCTCAAAACTCACTGCAGATTTTCCTCACTGCAGAAGCTGCCTGTAACTCCAGGCCAGTCTTGACCACGGACGGGGATGAGCAGCCTGGAGGGGTGAGAACTTGGGGATTCCGGCCCCATAGAAGCCACCTTGAGCCAACACCAGTAGGTGCTCTGGGCTCCGTGGGCTCTGGGGGCCAGTGCTGCTGGCAGGTGGAGAATCGGCACACACAGGAAGTGCCAGGGTGGCTGTGTTTCTGTCCAGCAGGAGGCTCACTGTCAGCTCCAAATCCGAGCAGAAAAGCAGGGGAAGCCTGAGCCCCACCAGACAGCGGAGGGAGCGTGGAGGGATGGAGAGCCGCAGTAGCCAGCTCTGGCTGTAGGTACGTGACTTAGAGTCCTCATCTCCAACAGGGACCACTAACCCTCTCCCTCGGCGGTTCCTGTGAGCTTCAGATGGGGTAATGGGTGAGAGTATCCGCTGTGCTGAGATGTTGCTCAGCAGGAAGGCACAGTCCTCGTGTCCCGAGGTGGCTGGCACTGCTCTCCCCGACGGGTCACGCAAAGAACAGGCGTTCAACTAATACTTAGTTAGGATTAACTCGCCCTGCTGCCTGTTCTTATGTCATTTATATAGCCACTTATTTAATTAATGTTACTGGGTGCCAGAAAATACATTAAGCACTGACAATACAGAATGAATGCAGTCAGGTTGGAAATACGTTAGACCAAGGTGAGTGGTACATTAATCCAGAGGTGAGTAGTGAAATTACCATTCCAACAGTAAACTTTTAATATTGTGGTCTGTTTTGTTTTTTCTTTGCTCAGGTGGGATGGATTGGTTTGTAAGAGGAAAATCACATGGAAAATGTGACTTGCCCCGTCTGAAGGGACTCTGGGTAAGAAAGAAGTTGGCATACGACTGAGAAAGAGACAAATGAAAGCTATTCCTGGTAACCAGGTCCCACCGAGCCTGGTACCCACCCTTCCTTCTCAACAGCCTAGAACACAAGGATGGCTTGTCCTCTGGGTGGATCAAAGTGTCTCTGGCCCAGGGAAAGTCATTACGAGGAATGGACCTCAGAGTCTCACTATTGTCTGTGGAAAGATGAACAACCACTTCTACTTAAGGAATGGCCATGATCCTACTTCCCATTACAGGAGGGACACACACAGAGACCACAACCACACAAGAGGACACTGTGTACCGAGCCCATGTAAGGCCAAGTATGCAAAAGCCAGGCCAATGTGGACAGTGTCCTACACCTGGCAACAGTATTATGAAGGGGCATGGTGAGCCCGTGTTGACTCACGGACTGTCACTTTCTCTCCTTGTTCTCCCTCTGATCGTTCTCAGTGAGTGAGTCATGTCTGCTCAGGTTCCAGCCTGAGCAGGGCTCTGAATCGGATATTCACCTTCCACTATCAGCTCTGGGACACACAGGGCGAGGCACTTTGACATATCCGAGCAACTACACACATGGAGTACAGAACCCAGGGTTGACCTACACTGTGACTTTTTCAATTTTTAGCCAGCCACCTCTGGTTCATGTGTTATCAACAGAAAAAGCTAAGCAAAAGAGAATTTCCAAGTTCAGAAGGATTCGCTTAACAGAGATTTCCCAAAATGCCTTATACAAACAGCAACAGCAGTCAAGATGGTTAACATTGTTACCATCTTAACAGTCAACATTGTTACCAGCTTGCCTCTCTGGGAGATGGTCTGCAAGAGAATGTCAAATACTACTTACCTAACAACTCTAGTCGTTGGCATTGCATCGTGAGAATGCAAAGCATCTCTTTTCACTCCACGATAAAGAACTCCTAAGGGCCTCTGTGACAACACTAAGCTACTAGTTCACTCAGTTTCTCTAACAGCAAACGAGCATTTGTGGTGACCTGGTTCACCAAAACACTAGGAAAATGCACCCTGAAAATAAGGTATTGACATTCATTCACTCATTCAAAAAGATGAACTATTTGAAATTGAGGAGCAGGGCGACAGAGGACAGCATTGGTGAGGACATGCTTAGAGACAGCAGAGTGAAGTCCAAACAGCCAGCCCTGACAACACCAACACCACCATTCAGTGTTCACTGTAGAGAGAAGGGCTTCCTGTCAGAGTGGAAAGGAACGATCATGGATACCATTCAGACACCAGAGGAGAGGAAACAGGCAACCAGCAGCTGAAGAATACTCACTAGATGAGAATTATGATTCCACAAAATAAGAACTAAAGGAGAGGCCAACAGAAGAAGAAGAAGAGGAGGAGGAGGAGGAGAAGAAGGAGAAGAAAAAGGTAATAGGAGGATAAAAGCAGTTTAAAAGTGAGTTGGGGGCTTCCCTGGTGGCGCAGTTGTTGAGAGTCCGCCTGCCGATGCAGGGGACACGGGTTCGTGCCCCGGTCTGGGAAGATCCCACATGCCGCGGAGCGGCTGGGCCCATGAGCCATGGCCGCTGAGCCTGCGCGTCCGGAGCCTGTGCTCCACAACGGGAGAGGCCACAGCAGTGAGAGGCCTGCGTACCGCAAAAAATAAATAAATAAATTTTTAAAAAGTGAGTTGGTGGTGCTCAGGGAAATAATCCCACCCAGACCTTTGGTCTTCCTGCTGGTTCAGCCATTAATGAGGTAAATGAAACAATGAGTTGTGCTCCCTGTCTATTTGTATGAGAATTATGTTTCAACACAACAAGTTCCTCCATAACAACATTCAATGCTATGAGAAGGTAAGTGAATGTCTACAAAATGTCTACAGTGTCTACAAAACCCTCCAAGTGAGAAAAGAATAACACATGAATTTTATACAGAGTCAAATGTCATGCATGATAAAGACATTTTCAAATACACCAGACATCAGAGAATACAGAACTCATGAGCTCATCTTGGAAAAACTATTGGAGGATGAACTCTAATCAATGTAGTGGAATTCCTATATATCCACTAAAGAGACAAAAGCAAGTTTGCTATTACATTCCAATATTTAATTCACTCATCCTTCTTCCTAGAGTCATAATTTCATACCAGAGGCTGAGAGAGGGATGGTATTTTCTACATGCAAGTCCTCCTCCTGGTCTGTCTGATGCTAGTATACTAATGTGCACTATGGAACTCCAACAGAAGCACGTGGAATGCAGTATTTCCCAAGAACCTTTCTCTTACCGACTCTCATGGGACTGGTTTCTGCGGAATATGACTAAGCATTTCAGGATAGTATGCTCATGTCATAAACCAATCCCTATGATATGAACAACACTCCAAAATATTGACATTACATGATGAGTAAGTAATCAGTTTCTCTGTTCATTCATTCTCCATTCATCTAGCTTTTACTGAGGACTTACTCTGTTTAGGCATCATGCTAGGTAATGGTGACTCAAAGCAGAGTAAAGCACAGGCAAGCCACGAGAGCTCATAGGAAAGTCATCAATTAATAATTATATAATGTTGTGTTTGCTGTAGTATTACTGGTACAAACAGTCAAAGAGTCTAGGGGTGAGAGTGAAAAAAAAGTGTATAATGCTTCACAAACCTGCACCTATTTCAAGGAGAGGGCTGTAAGTGGAATATGACACTGTCCCCTCCTGCCCTGCTCAGAAGAAAGGTGTGTGGTAGGGAAAGCAGAGAAGTGCCAGGAGATCACACCTGCGTGACTGTTCATGCATCTGGGTGTGGGCAACCAGGGAGCGCATGAGTGAGACTAAAGGGTGAAGGCACTAGAAGTGTATGTTTGTGATTCTCCAGGAGCAGAAGTCTCAATCAAACCAGCCTCCTCAGCCCAGGGTGCCCCTCTGCCCACAGACCTATGCAGGATCTCCCAGCCTGTGTCCCAGCATTACCTCAGGGTCCTGCCCTCCTCACACTCTCCCTCGGGGAAGGACACCCTCCTGGGCACAGGTGCAGATCCAGCCCTGGCCTTGTCATTACCGTGATGAGCGGAGGCCTCTTTTCTTCTCACTAAAACCACTGATGAACCCCAACAAAAGTGTATTCCCAGATTATTTGTTCTTATTGCTGCTTTATATGACTTGCTTTTACAGCTTATTGTTCCGTCAACCCTCCCTCAACCTGACATATGTTCCCAGAAGGTCAACAGCCAGAGGAAACGTGAGCAACCCTGGTTAACCCCAGGCCTCCCTTACAAATCCCTTACTCATGGTTCCTGCAGGAGCCTTTACCCCCTGGACGACTCTTTTCCACAGAACTTGACCTGAGAAGCTAGGGGGTGGCCATTGTGCCCAAATGCCATCACTTAGCTCTGGAGGCAGCTGTCAGTGCCAGCGGGCACAGACATTAACTCCCCTGAGAGGTGATTAGAAGTCTTATAAAAATAAGCTGCTCCCATAAGCATGTCAGCCCAGGCATCCTGGGCAGGCCTCAACATGCCCTGGTGCTCAGTGGCAGTCCAGCTTGGACAGTCACTAAGGGACCCAGGCACCATTTAGTTTTGTAGAGCCGGTAACGCTCAGACTCTGGAATGCTGTGTCTCTTTATTTTGGCCCTTTGTTGCAAAGAGCTTTAATACTCTGCTTTGCTTTCAGCTTCACACAGGCAGAATTCCCTGCAAACAAGCACCTTAACACTAGAGTACTGGGCTCTTCAGATGTACTTTCCTAGAGAATAAAATACTGCTAACATAGGCATTTCTATTTGACCTGTGAAGTACCTTTTCTACATTGGGTTTGTGAGAGGATTGGTTCTGGATTGCTGACATCACAGTGGTGATCCTGAGCAGAAAGGATACTGTTGGAGAATACTGAAGGTGCTCTATGGTGTAAAATTAACCAAATCCACTCCCTCTGTATCTGAGAAAGAACTTAAGAATCATCACCAGTGAGGAAGGCGCGATCTTTTGCATCAAGGGACATTTAGTTGTTTCCTTGGGGCTTCTCTCCAAGCCTGACTGTGTAGTGGACTCTGTTTTCCCAGTTCCATGCCTACCCATTTTTCAGAAGACAAGTCCAAGACAGCACTTGACTTGTAGGAGGGAACAATGTCTTACTATTAAATGAACATCACCTGTAAATGTGCTGCAGCTATCCTTTAGCAGATAGAAGCAATTCCCTTCTGTTCCTAGTTTGCTAAGAATTTTCTTTTTCAAAATCAGAAATGGACATCAAATTTCATCAGAATTTTTCTGCATCTATTGAGCTGTCTGTAGGATGTTCTCTTTTAATCCATTAGTGTGATGAATCACATTCATTGATTTTACATTGTTAAACCAATTTGGTATTCCTAGAATAAATGCAATTTGATCATGATATCTTATCCTTTTTATATTGCCAGGAAAAACTGTAAACAGCTTTGAAATGGACCGAAAAGATTACTTGGTGTTCTCAATGGAAAAGTAGGAATTTTTTAATTTTAGGTTTTCTGATTTTTATGGGTACTCTACCTTTCTAGTCTTTGAGCTATTTTACAACTCTGTAATTGCAGATAATTGATAGCAATGCAAATGATTCTGATCCATAGACATGTAAATTAAATCTGCCCAGTGGAGAGACAATTCATTCTTCTTCTCACCCATTATGGTAAAAGCCAGTTTATCATCTATTTGTAAACTTCAGCATTTATGTGTAATTTTAAAAATTGTTATTAATTTTTAATTAATTATGTATTTTTAATATTAATTTTTGTTTAAGTTACATGTGTACAATATGGTGATTCACAATTTTAAAGGTTATACTCCATTTATAATTACTGTAAAGTATTAGCTATATTCCCTGTGCTGTACAATATGTCCTTGTAGCTTACTGTATACCTAATTATGTGTGATATTTTAAAATTTTCCTGAGAACTACCTTATGGGTTCCCTCATTAATTGATGAATTAAATACAAATTTTGACTTTTGTGTATTTAATATTATGAAAGTAATAATTATGCTTTCTTTAAAAATTATCTCCTAACAGTTCATTTCTAGGTTCAATTTGTTACTGCTTTGTTTAGGATATATGCATACATGTTCATGAGTCAACATTGACCTGATGTGTTCTCACAGTTTCCTTTTCGGGTTTTGGTATCAATGCTATGCTAACCTTTTTCTTTTCTATCAAAGAACTGTATAAGATTGGAGACATTTCTAATTATTTTTTAGAACTTGCCAGTGAAGCCACCTACTTTAAGTTTTTATTGTGGAATGGTTTTAATTATGAATCAGTTTCTTTGAAATTTTAGACCTACCTATTATGATTTTCTATTTTGATTGTTAGTTTTTCTAGGGACCTGTTCATTTCAAGTGTGTTGGCATAACTTATTGATATTCTCTCACTTTTTTTTTCAGCTTTTTTATTGAGGTATAATTGACATATAACATTATATTAGTTTCAGGTATACAACATAGTGGTTCGATATTTGTATATCTTGCAAAATGATCACCAGAATAAGTCTAGTTAACATCCTTTACCATACAAGTTAAAAAAATTTTTTTTCTTGTGATGAGGACTTTTAAAATCTACTCTCTTAGCAATTTTCAAATATACAATAAAGTATTATTAACTATGGTCACCATGCTGTATGTTACATCCCCATGACTTATTTTATAACTGGAAGTTTGTACCTTTTGACCCCCTTCACTCATTTCATCCACCCCCAACTCCTGCCTCTAGTAGCCACAAATCTGTTTTCTGTATCCATGAGCTTGGTTTTTATTTTGTTTTGTTTTTTAGATTCCACATATGAGGTCATATAGTATTTGTCTTTCTCTGTCTGACTTGTTTCACTTAGCATAATGCCCTCAAGGTCCAACCATGTTGTTGCAAATGGCACGATTTCATTCTTTTTTTGCTCCTGAATAGTATTCCATTGTATACATATATACCACACCCTCTATATCCATTCATCCATCGATGGACACTTAGGTTGTTTTCATATCTTGGCTATTGTAAATAATGCTGCAGTGAACATGGGGGTACATATATCTTTTCAAATTAGTGTTTTCGTTTTCTTTGGATAAATACCCAGAAGTGAAATTACTGGATCATATGGTAGTTCTATTTTTAATTTTTAAGGAAACTCCATACTGTTCTCCGTGATGGCTGCACCAATTTACATTCCCACCAACAGTGCATGTGGGTTCCCTTTTATCCACATCCTTGCCAACACTTGTTATTTCTTGTCTTTTTGATAACTGCCATTCTAACAGGTGTGAGTGTTATCTCACTGTGGTTTTGATTTGCATTTCCCTGATGATTAGTGATGCTGAGCATCTTTTCTTGTACCTGTTGGACATCTGTATCTTCTTTGGAAAAATGTCTATTCAAATCATCTGCCCATTTTTTAAATTAGCTTGCTTGTTTTTTTATCATTTGTTTGTATTTGTTGTTTGCTATTGAGTGGTATGAGTTCTTTATATATTTGGATATTAACCCATTATCGAATATATGGTTTACAAATATTTTACCTCATCCAGTAGGTTGCCTTTTTCATTTTGCTGATGGTTTCCTTTGCTGTACAGAAGCTTTTTAGTTTGATATACTCACACTTATTTATTTTTTCTTTTGTCGCCTTTGCTTTTAGAGCCTGCATTTTCTTTTTCTTTCTTTTTTTTTTTTTTTGCGGTACACGGGCCTGTCACTGCTGTGGCTTCTCCCGTCGCGGAGCACAGGCTCCAGACGCGCAGGCTCAGCGGCCACGGCTCACGGGCCCAGCCACTCCGCAGCATGTGGGATCTTCCCAGACTGGGGCACGAACCCGTGTCCCCTGCATCGGCAGGCGGACTCTCAACCACTGCGCCACCAGGGAAGCCCTGCATTTTCTTTTTTTAAAGTCTCCAGATTCTGTAATGAAACACCTTTTTTTCCATTCCTGCTTTTTGTTATTTGTGCCTTCTCCCATTTTTCTGGATCAGTCTTACTAGAACCAGTTTTGATCAAGCTATGTTGATTCCCCTTATCATATATTTGTTTTCTATGTCATTCATTTCTAGTCTAAACTTCCTTCTACTTTACTTTGGTTAATTTTGCTGTCCTTTATCTTCTTGAGATCAATGCTTATTTAGCTTACTAATTTTGTCCTTTCTTTCCTAATATATGTATTTAAGGCTATGGATTCTCCTCTAAATATTGCTTTAGCTCTCTCACAAAAGTTTTTAAATGTACTAATTTCATTATCAGTTCAAACTTATTTCGATTATGATTTTTCCTTTGTCCCATTATTTATTTAAAAGTACATTTCTTATGTTTCAGATATATGTGGCTTTTCCAGTTATCATTCTGTTACTAATTTCTAGCATAACTGCATTTGGTTTAGAAAACACACTGCTTATGATTTTAATTATTTTGAAATAAACTGAAATTTGCTTTTTGGCCCAGGGTCATTTTTGGTATAAGTGTCACGACAGCTTGAAAAAAAGTATATTTGGCAGTCTTGGGTGCAACGTTTTATATGTGTTCTTTGGTCAACTGGGTACATCATGTTCTTCTATAGTCTCACTGATTTTTTTTTTTTTTTTTGGTTTATACAACAGAAATTTATTTTATTAAAATTCTGAAGGGTAAAAGTCCAAGATCAAGGTGTTGGTAGGGTTGGTTTCTTCTGAGGCCGGTAGATGGCTGTCTTCTTCCTATAGTCCCACTGATTTTTGCCCGCTTGTTTTATTAATTACTAAGAGAGGTTTAAACCCCTCACTATTATTTTGTAGTTGTCTCTCTCCTTATAGTTTTTTATTTTATATATATGCTTCATTTATTTTGTATATATATTTTAACGCCCTGTTATTAGGTGCATGCAAATTTAGAGTGGTCATATATTTCCAGAGAACCTCTCTAGTAACGCTTTTTGCTAAAATTCTATTTTGTCTAAAAGTAATATACCATGCCAGCTTTCTTTTGCCTAGTGTTTGCATCCTTTTTTTACACCCTTTTATTTTAAGCCTTTTTGTATCCTTATGTTTTAAATTTGTTTCTTGATATTTTTCATCATTCACGTTGAGCATTTCATCCACTTATCACTTTTTATAATTACTGATATCTTTGGGCTTCAGTCCACTCTTTTTATATGCTTTTTATTTGCACCACATTCTGTTTCTTTTTCTGTCCTGTCTTGCCTATATTTTACCTTCTCTTAATTTGGAACTTATACACTTTTCCTGTTCTTTTAGTAGTTACAACAGAAATTATAAGAAGCATTTTAAAGTTATCAAAATCTAATATTAATTGATAAATTTACCCTTCTCTTGAATAGTCCAAGAACCTCAGAATATTTTAAATCTATTTATATCTCTCCCAACCAGTATGTTAGTGTCGTAATGTATTTTTAAAAATTAATTAATTTATTTATTTTGGCTGCATTGGGTCTTTGTTGCTGCACATGGGCTTTCTCTAGCTGCGGCGAGCGGGGGCTACTCTTCATTGTGGTGCACGGGCTTCTCATCACAGTGGCTTCTTTGTTGTGGAGCACGGGCTCTAGGCACACAGGCTTCAGTAGTTGTGGCATGTGGGCTCAGTAGTTGTGGCTCGCGGGCTCTAGAGCGCACGCTCAGTAGTTGTGGCACACAGGCTTCATTGCTCTGCGGTATGCAGGATCTTCCCAGACCAGGGCTCGAACCTGTGTCCCCTGCACTGGCAGGCAGATTCCCAACAACTGCGCCACCAGGGAAGTCCCTGTATTTTAATTCAATATGTGTATTTTAAACCCAACAAAACATTTAACCCATTCTCTCCTCTTAATTCCATCTTTAACTCATCTGGGATAATTTTCTGGCATTTTAACTTTTAGAATTTCCTTTAGGGTACTCTGCTGGAAGCAAACTCAGTTTTGTTGTGTCTGAAAATGTCTATGTCACTTTCATTCTTGCAAGATTTAGAAATCAAAATCTGGGCACTAGGGATGCTCATTTTTACTAAGTTGGTCACTGTTTCTAAGCCATTTAAGTTGACAAAGCATCTGTCTTTCTATCTATCTAGCTAGCATCTAAATACTTCCTGGGTTCATATTGTTATTTTCAATTGAGAACTATAGGGTTTTTACTTAACTTCTGTATTACACCTATATCTTTTTTCTTCTACATCTAGAGTCCTCATTCACAATGACACAGAGGATAACTGAATTCAAACATCACATAATTACTCATTTGCTTCACCCAGTATTACAATAGGCTAAAAATAATAATCCAGTACTATTCTACCAGTTATTACCAAAATCACTTAAACAATTTTTGCCTATAGTATACCCATTCTCCCCCCATTTTAAGTGACTATATCTACCTTGTTAGGTCATATAGTCATTTGCATACTGTAGTTTCTCTCTTGTAACTTTTTGTATTTTAAAACATTAAAAAGGTTTTCCAGCTCTGTTCCCCTCACTCACTTTTATATGGACTTTCTCTTTTCTTCATCCCTATTATCCCTGTTCTGCTCAATTTTGATTCTACAGTTTCTCCTCAGTGTAGGACTCTGTCCTGGAAAAGAGTCTTGGCTGGTCTGCTTTTAGAGTAGATAAGAACTAGACTGCTCCAACCCCTTTAGGTCTTACCCAGTGCTGCTTGCACTTACTCACTTTTGAAGTGGACAGTA
Source organism: Globicephala melas (assembly GCF_963455315.2). NCBI lineage: Eukaryota > Metazoa > Chordata > Mammalia > Artiodactyla > Delphinidae > Globicephala > Globicephala melas. Next base: position 47,141,416 of record NC_083329.1, on the reverse strand, counting down.
GTGATACTCATCCAGTTTCAATTGCTGTTAACCCACCACACTTTCCAGTAAATATCTGTTGGCTATTTTGGCTGTTTTGGGGTCCATCTGTTTGTAAATAAAACAGGTCTTTCACCACAGACATTGAAAAGCACTGAGGAAAGAATCAGAGGAGGGAGAGATGAGTGTTAGGAGGCTTCATGAAAGAAGAACCGTGGCTCTTAGGCTGGGCCATGAAGGGCAGTCAAAGTGGGAATGAATGTTGACATTCCCCAGGGCTCTGCCCTTGGCCTCCATCTCACTTCCTTTAGGGAGCTCATCCATTCCCATGCCTTCAAATATCACCTTCAAGGCAAACACTCTCTAAGATCTTCAGCTCAGGAATCCTTTTAACATTAGACTTGCAGAGACACTTGGAGGTCCCACAGACATAACAAATTCAGCATAGCCCAACCAAGAATATGATTTTCCCCCTAAACTTTGTCACTGCTTCTCACAAGTTATGATATGTTGTGTTTTCATTTATTTCAAAGTATCTTCTAATTTCTCTTTTTTTCTTTTACCCATAAGTTATTTAGAAGCACACTGTTAAATTTCTAGATACTTTGGAATTTTTGAAATATTTTTATATTATTGATTTCTACTTAATTCCATAAGCATACTTATATAGTTCCTTTCCTTTGAGTTATATTGAGACTTTTTGAACCCCCAATATAATTTCTCTTGGTGAATGTTCCACGTGTACTTGAAAGAGTGTATATTCTGCTATAGTTTGGTGAAGTGCTCTCTACAAATGTCAATTAGGTCAAGCAGGTTGATAGTGTTATACAAATCTTTTATATCCTTACTGACTTTCTTTCTACTTATTCTATTAACTATTAAGAGGTGAAATCTCTAACTATAATTGCAGATTTTTCTATCTTTCCAGTTTTATCAGTTCTATCAGTTTTTGCCTCATATATTTTGAAGCTCTGGATTTGGAATGCTATCTTTAGCATACCATATACATTAAATATTCACAAATATATACGAGTCTGTGGAGTCTACTTCTTGACTATTTTGTTCCATTGAGCCATTTATGTATCCCTGTACCAGTTTCACATTGTTTTAATTACTGTGACTTTAGACAATACTTTGATTATTGCTAAGGCAAACCCTCTCCCTTCCTCACAATTAATTTTTCTTTTCAAAACTATCATGATTCTTTTCATGCATTTACTATTCATTTACTATTCATTCAGAATACGAACTGGTCAAGTTCTTGGTAAGTTTAATCTTAAGTATTTTATACATTTTATAAAATATATATGGTACATATCCCTATTGCTCAGAGATATTTTTCCTATTAAAAAGATATATAAAAGGGGTTGGCCAACTTTCTCTTTGAAGGGCCAGATAATAAATATTTTAGGCATTATGGGCCATGTGATCTCTGCCACTTTGCCATTGCCATTGTAGCACAAAAGCACCTACAGACAATATATAAAGAAATGGCCATAGAACTCTATTACAAAAACAGGCAATAGGTCAGATTTGGCCTGTGGGCCATAGTTTGCTGACCCCTGATATAGAGGAAGATTTTTGGTGCATAGATATCTTTTATCCATACTTCATAATGAATCTTCTAATACTATACTTTAGTTGAGTCTACTATTTCTATGTGGGCAAAATATCCAAACTGAAGATTACTGTGGGGCTTCCCTGGTGGTGCAGTGGTTGAGACTCCGCCTGCCGATGCAGGGGACACAGGTTCGTGCCCCGGTCCGGGAAGATCCCACATGCTGAGGAGCGGCTGGGCCCGTGAGCCATGGCCACTGAGCCTGAGCGTCCGGAGCCTGTGCTCCGCAACGGGAGAGGCCACAACAGTGAGAGGCCCGCGTACCGCAAAAAAAAAAAAAAAAAAAAAAAAAAAAAATTCAAGATTTACAGATTGATATTAGAAACTTTCCCAATATAATGCATAGACTATTCTGATCTCCACTGAATTACATCATACAGAGACATGTATCACTTGCTTTATAGTTTATAATCAAGAATAACTGGTCACTGAAATCTCTTGACCAAAATATCACTGTAATTGTACGAGGCAAAGTCCTATAATAAGATGAATATAATAATGGCCATATCTTTTCAAAAACAGAATATGGAAATTTTCGTTTTCACAACTATGAATTTGGTTTTCCAAAATCTGGTTCCCAAAGCCAACTTCTAAATGTTACAGTGGAGGTGGGGCAGTTATGGAAATAAATGATTTAATGGAACTCTGAAGAAAAAAAATAATTATCATAGATTTTAGTTTGAAAAATATATCTGCTGTAAGAGATACTCAGAAGTAAGTAATACAGATTATATAAAAGTTTATTGGTTAGCTAAAGGGCAGAGAGTAAGAGGCAAGTAGAATGTAATATTTGCTTTTAACAAAGCAGACTGAGTAATGTGTTAAGTGTTCGGGTGGAATAGGAAAGAACTCAAGACGGGCAAAAATTTCCTCTTGGATTTTCTATATAAACATCTGTTTTAGTTTTGGACCGTTCACCAAAGTGCTCATGTGATGGAGAGGAGGAACTCTGCCCACCCATGAAAATGCTTCCCAGACCAACAGGTCCTTGTCCAGCTGCTCTAGAAAGGCAGCTTGTCCTCCAAGGTCCCTGGGGCCCAAGAGGAGTGTAGAAGTATAGGAAAATGGAAGCCAATTTGCATAGACAGTTAACCCATCCTAATCGGACTCTTTAGTGACCTAAGTTTTTCAAACACCACCTACAAGTACAGACTCTAGCTAAAAAACATGGATACGTATCTGTCTTGAAGATGCCTGTAAGAGGTCATGATATGATCTTGCGATCTTGTGATCTGCAGAATCCTCAGCTCCCTTCAGCTGTCTTTCCAAATAAAATCTTAAATAATACAGTTTAAGTCCTTTATTGGGTTCTGTAACCCCTTCAACCAAATAGGCTGCAGTTGTTTTATGTAACTTTCGTTTCATTGGAAAATGTGGGAGGGTACTTGATATTACCTAAGTAAAAGTTCAGTGGGTAAACACCGTCCACCCCAAACCAAATGATGCTGCCTTCAGGGAGTTGTCAGAAAGAAAGTCAAATGATACACCAAGACAGCACATTTGCATAAGCAAAGCCCTTCAGCACAGCTCGAACATGTTCTTTTTGAGGAGGCTCCGAGACACTTGGTAATTTCAAGTGTGAAGCAACAGAATTCTTTCTTACTTTAAAGTCAGAAGCTTCTGAAGAACTTCAAGCACAATTTTATAACAAAGGATATACTGCTCCTAAATACATATATATATATGAAAAACAATGGAATGTTAATTGAATATCAATATCCACTTTCAGAAAACACATTTGTACTTTTCAACCACAAAGAAAAGTGCCTAAAAAGAGCAAACACTTAACCAAGAACTTCTTTATGTAAATACATTTTTAAAAATATCAGGAAGATAAATGATAATAATATAGTTCTTGGTCTAGAACTAGTTAACTGAAGCTTAACTGAACAGAAGGGAAACTGACTCAATCTCAATCTCTTTATATCTTCACTGGATAAATCAAATTTAAACTTTTTTTTAGACGTAGCCTAGTTCAAATGAAACACTTCATATCACTGAACATTGCCTAAAAAAACCCTAAAAAAGATTTAGGGGTACCTGTTTATTTTCATTATCCATATTCTCTTGATCCCCCAATGATTAATGTAACTAATCTGTGACATAAATGATTTCCTTTTTATGACATGTCAGTGACTTTGATATTTTGGTTGCAAATAAATATCCCAAAATTGCCATCCAGAAATTTATGGAAAATAACTTTAGAGATGTTACTTAAAATGGCATTATGGACTAAGCATGTGTGTGGACATTAGGGGACTTCAGTTTCAGTCTTGGCTCCTCTACTTGCTGTCTGAATGACATCATGGAACAAACTTCATTGCTCTGAACTTGAAGTATTTCATCAGTAATATCAGAGCATAACTAACGTCTACCTCAAACGGTGAGAATTCAATGAAACTGTGTAGGCAAAAGAGCTTTACAAATTGTAATGTGCTATACAATGTTCATCTTTATATTCATTATTGTTCTTATTAGAATTTATGCAGTGAGACTTACCTTGTTTGGATCATTCCATAACGTTGTTCTCTCATTTGGCCCACTATATTCATGATGTTGAACTGTAACAGGATGACAGTAATCTTGTATTATCCATAGAGGGGGAAAACACAAAACCCACAGATGCCAAAGGAGTACGCCATACTTCTTTCCAGTAAAAGATATCTCAAGATTTAACCAGAAAGTTCTCATTTTCAGTCATAAGAAAATGTACTATGTTTAACCTTGTCTAATGGATAAGGAAGACTTGTTTAAATGGGTTTCCAGGAAAAAGCAGGAAGCAATCATTTATAATAAGAAATGTTCTCCAAAAGAAATAACAACAAATTTGCCCCTGTGTATACTTTTCTGTTCTCAGAAGGGAGAACTTAAAACAGCACTGTGATTCTGCAAAAGTCTGAAGCATAGAAGACTTTCTCTGGCCACAACAGTAACACAGCTGTTTCTCATATAAAGAGCCCTCTCAACTCAAATGGAGACCCTGAGCAACAGTTGGCCCAACACCAGATTCTGCACCTGTGCACGGAGACCAGCACTACCCAGTGTGGTCACTAAGCTGGTGCAGGTCTGCAAAGGGATGTTGCTAGACCACAATGAGATGAGTCCAGAAACGGGTAATAAGTGTTTAGAAAACTCTTACGGCAATCTGACAGTGGTGTAACATTGAGCAGCCTCATCAGTGGAACAAGATATAGACCAGCTCAGGTGTTGCTGAACTTGCCTGAAAAGTCACATGTGGTGTAAGCTGAGGACGAGTCATGTGCAGCAAAACCACATGAAATTTAAGGTTTGTCAACTGTCAGCTATAATCCAAAAGTACATAAAAATCAGAGAAAATGTAAACATTCCTTTATTTATATAATTTGTCATTTCTATAATAATTTAAAATGTTAATTAAGCCTTTAAAAATTTTTATATTGAAATAATTATAAATACATAATAAGTTGCAAAAAATGTAGAGAGAGTCTGTGTATCCTTCACCTAGTTTCTCCCAATTATACCATCCTCTACAACTAGAGTATAACATCAAAACCAAAAAATTGACATTGGTACAATCTACAGAGCTTATTCAGATTTTGCCAGTTTAACATGCAATCTTTTGTGAGAGTGGGCATGTATGTGTATGTATAGTTCTATAAAATATTATCACATGTGAAAATTCATGCAACTGCAACCACGATCAAGGTGCACAACAGTTCCACCACAAGACTTCCTCCTGTTATCCATTAGAACTACCCACCCACCCCAACCCCCAACCCTTGGCAACCAGTAAACTGTTCTCCATCTCTATAGTTTTGTTATTTCAAGGGGATTACATAATGGAATCATGTAATATCTAACTTTTCGAGACTAACTTTTTTTTCATTTAGTCTAATTGCCTCATGATTCATCCAAATTGAGTGTATCAGTAGTTCATTCCTCTTTATTGCTAAATAGTATTCCACAGTATGGACAGGTACCAATTTTTTTAACCATTAAACTTGTTGAAGAACATCTAGGTTGTTTCGCAGTTTTTGGCTATTATAAATAGATCTGCTATGAGCATTTACATACAGGTTTATGTGTGAACATAAGTTTTCATTTCTATGGAATAAATACCCGAGTGTTATTCCTAAGGTTATATGGTAAGTTTAGTTTAGTTCTGCTTTTGTTTTTTTTAAAGAAAATTTAAAACTATTTTCCAGACTGGATATACCATTTTACATTCATTCCTATAAGCAACATATGAGTAATCTAGTTTTTTCAAACATTCACCAGCATTTGGTGTTGTCATTATTTTTTATATTAGCCTCTCTGATGGATGTCTAGTGATATTTTATTATGGTTTTTTCTTTAACATCTTTATTGGAGTATAATTGCTTTACAATGGTATGTTAGTTTCTGCTTTATAACAAAGTGAATCAGTTATACGTACACATATATCCCCATATCTCTTCCCTCTTGCGTCTCCCTCCTCCCACCCTCCCTATCCCACCCCTCTAGGTGGTCACAAAGCACTGAGCTGATCTCCCTGTGCTATGCGGCTGCTTCCCACTAGCTATCTATTTTACGTTTGGTAGTGTATATATGTCCATGCCACTCTCTCACTTTGTCACAGCTTACCCTTCCCCCTCCCCATATCCTCAAGTTCATTCTCTAGTAGGTCTATGTCTTTATTCCCATCTTTCCCCTAGGTACTTCATAACAATTTTTTTTTTAAGATTCCATATATATGTGTTAGCATATGGTATTTGTTTTTCTCTTTCTGACTTACTTCACTCTGTATGACAGACTCTAGGTCCATCCACCTCACTACAAATAACTCAATTTGTTTCTTTTTTATGGCTGAGTAATATTCCACTGTATATATGTGTCACATCTTCTTTATCTATTCATCTGTCGATGGACACTTAGGTTGCTTCCATGTCCTGGCTATTGTAAATAGAGCTGCAATGAACATTGTGGTACATAACTCTTTTTGAATTATGGTTTTCTCAGGGTATATGCCCAGTAGTGGGATTGCTGGGTCGTATGGTAGTTCTATTTTTAGTTTTTTAAGGAACCTCCATACTGTTCTCCATAGCGGCTGTATCAATTTACATTCCCACCAACAGTGCAAGTGGGTTCCCTTTTCTCCACACCCTCTCCAGCATTTATCGTTTGTAGATTTTTTGATGATGGCCATTCTGACTGGTGTGAGATGATATCTCATTGTAGTTTTGATTTGCATTTCTCTAATGATTAATGATGTTGAGCATTCTTTCATGTTTTTTTTTTTTTTTTTTTGCGTTACGCGGGCCTCTCACTGTTGTGGCCCCTCCCATTGTGGAGCACAGGCTCCGGACGCGCAGGCTTGGCGGCCATGGCTCACGGGCCCAGCCGCTCCGCGGCATGTGGGATCCTCCCGGACTGGGGCACGAACCCGCGTCCCCCGCATCGGCAGGCGGACTCTCAACCACTGCGCCACCAGGGAAGCCCTTCTTTCATGTTTTTGTTGGCAATCTGTATATCTTCTTTGGAGAAATGTCTATTTAGATCTTCTGCCCATTTTTAGATTGGGTTGTTTATTTTTTTGATATTGAACTGCATGATCTCCTTGTAAATTTTGGAGATTAATCCTTTGTCACAAAAGACCCGAATAGCCAAAGCAATCTTGAGAAAGAAAAAGGAGCTGGAGGAATCAGGCTCCCTGACTTCAGACTATACTACAGAGCTACAGTAATCAAGACAGTATGGTACTGGTACCAAAACAGAAATATAGGTCAATGAAACAGGAGAGAAAGCCCAGAGATAAACCCACGCACATATGGTCACCTTATCTTTGATAAAGGAGGCAAGAATATACAGTGGAGAAAAGACAGCCTCTTCAGTAAGTGGTGCTGGGAAAACTGGACAGCTACATGTAAAAGAATGAAATTAGAACACTCCCTAACACCATACACAAAAATAAATTCAAAATGGATTAAAGACCTAAATGTAAGGGCAGACACTATCAAACTCTTAGAGGAAAACATAGGCAGAACACTCTATGACATAAATCACAGCAAGGTCCTTTTTGACCCACCTCCTAGAGAAATGGAAATAAAAACAAAAATAAACAAATGGGACCTAATGAAACTTCAAAGGTTTTGCACAGCAAAGGAAACCATAAACAAGACGAAAAGACAACTCTCAGAATGGGAGAAAAATTTGCAAATGAAGCAACTGACAAAGGATTAATCTACAAAATTTACAAGCAGCTCATGCAGCTGAATATCATGGTTCTAATTTCATTTCCCTAAAGGTTAATGAAGCTGAGCATCTTTTCATGTGCTTATTTATCATCAATACATCCTCATTGTTGAAATGTCATGTCTTTTACCCATTTTCTAACTGAATCACTTGCCTATTTATTTATTTATTTATTTTACTATTGAGTTTTGAGGGTTCTTTATATACTCTAGATGTGAGACCTTTGTTGGATATGTGGATTGCAAACAGTTTCTCCAAGTCTATAGCTTGTCCTTTCATCCACTTCATAGCATCTTTCATAGAACAAATAATTTTAATTTGCTTTTCCCCTAATATTAGTGATGGCAAGAATGTCTGCTCTCACCTTCTGTTTTCAACACACTTGAAGTTCCAGGTAGCGCAATAAGACCAGAAAAAAGAAATATGAGGCAAATGAATTGGAAAGGAAGAGGTAAGTGTGTCCCTACTTGCAGATGGAATGATTGTCTATGCAGAAACTCCCAAGGAATCTGAAAACAAAACAAAACAGGACGAAAAAACCTCTTAGAACTAATAAGTGAGTTCAACAAGATCATAGGATACAAGATCAACATGCAAAAATCAACTGCATTTGGGGACTTCCCTGGTGGCACAGTGGTTAAGACTCCATGCTGCCAATGCAGGGGGCCCAGGTTCGATTCCTGGTCAGGGAACTAGATCCCACATGCATCCTGCAACTAAGAGTTCACATGCCACAACTAAGGAGTCCGCCTGCCGCAACTAAGGAGCCCACGTGCTGTAACTAAGACCCAGCACAAGCAAATAAATAAATAAATATTTTTTAAAAACACAAAAATCAACTTATTTGTACATATGTGTACACACAACGAACATGGTAGTAAAAACACAATACCATTTACAATAAAATAAATCCAACAAAACACGTACAGAAGCTATATGCTGAAAATGACAAAATGCTGATGAAAGAAATCAAAGAAGACCTAAATAAACTGAGAGACATACCACATTCATATTGGAAGATCCAACATAGTAAAAATGTCAATTCATCCTATCAAAATCCCTCAAGCTTTTCTGTAAACATAGACAAGCTAATTTTAAAATTTATATGGAAAGGCACAGACCTATAATGGTTAAAACAATTTTGCAAGAGAAGGAATCACTCTCCCTGATACTAAGACTTCCTATATAGCTACAGGAATCCGAAGTGTGGTAATGGCGAAAGGATAGACACATAGATCAATGAAACAGAATACAGAACTAGAAACAGGCCCCATACAAACAGTCCCAATGATTTCTGACAAAGGTGTAAAAACAATTCAGTGGAGGAAGAACAGCAAGTGAACCTTGACTTAAACCTTGCCCCTTATAAAAAAATTAACTCAAAATGGACTATGGACTTAAATGTAAAACATAAGACTACAGAACTTTAGAAAAGGACATAGGAAAAATTCTTTAGGACCTAAAGATTCTTTAGGCTAGGTGAGGAGTTCTTAAACTTGACACCAAAAGCATGATCCATAAAAGGAAATATTGATAAAATGGAACTTCAATGAATTTAAAAACCATTGTTGCTTGAAAGTCTGTTAATTTGTAATATAAGATTAGGCAAATTATGAAAATATATTTGTATTATTCATTTTTAACCTTAATTTACTGATGGCAAAAGCCGCTGCCCTGGATTGTCTTGACAAGAAAAGGCACAGCTTTTCTGAATATAGCTGTAGTGGTTAACCAAATGATAATAGTGTAAGTAACTACAAAGAAATGAAGACCAAAAGAGTTCATGTTAATTTTACCTAGCATTATGATTCCTCATACATTGAGTTTTATAGCCATTATTAATTGTGAATTGCTAAAACCACACTTGTATTAATTGCAAAGATGTACTGGCTAACAAAGCAAAGAAACCATTAAAATGTACTTGTCACTTACAGAACAAAAGCAATAAGTTCCAAGAAAAAAGAATTATTTTAAAAAATACTAAAATAAAAAGCTCATGTTCAACATTTCACATGTAACATTAATACTCTGCAGACTTACAAAATAGCACTTTGAATTGCTAAGACTAAAAACCCTTACACGATTGCCAGATAATGGTAACAGACTGTACTGAAGGTGCTTTATTGAAAATCTGAGCTGAAGGTATGGCAAAAAAAGATAGTTAAAGTACCATTTTCTAATGAAGCCACAGCTTGATGAATTCAGGGACTGGCTAGTGATGCGAAGTGGTACCAACTCACAAAACAAAAGTAGCAAAGTATTTACCATTGCAACTTACTGACTACACAGCTATTGCTAACATAGTGATTTGGTATATGTGTGATTTGAAAATGATGTGATAAGAAGGAAGAATTCTTCCTTTTCTCAGTTTAATTACTGATAAACACAACTAACTAGTCTTAAATTGCATAAAAATGCAAAGTACTACACTGTCATCCAATGTAATTTGTAAGTTTTGTGTAGGATTATGTTCTGGTAGTAGAGCTGCAATGACAACAAAACAAGTCTGAGGTAGTTATACAGATTAAAGAATTTATCCCAAAAGATAAACCAACACACTGCTTCATCAAGAAAGTCTTGCTACCAAAAAAAAAAAAAAGAACCCTGCCAGATGAACTGGACAGTGTGTTTAGTGATGTGGATGTGGTAAGAATTTTTGATTTCGTAAAGGTTAATGTGTTAAATTTTGGATTACTCACTTCATTATGTGATAACATGGTAACTGATAATTAACAACTATTATTGCATGTTGAAGACGGTTAGAGGGGAAAGTTCTATCGAGAATGTTTCAACTACAGAGCAATACCAGTGCTGGCAAGAGAAGAGCCAGTTTGCTCCCAATGTTTTAAGGATTTTTAAGCAGGCTTACTTAAAAATAAAAATGACTATAAAATAACAATAAAAAGAAATAAATGGTTACATATTCTCAGATTTTCATATCCTTTAGAGTTATAATTGATAAACTAATCTTAAAATGTTAGCCACACACGGCTGGTATACAGCTTGCAGCATGTAAGACTCCCTGTGTGATTTCCACAACGCACAAACTGGTCTACATCCTGTTCACCAAGGCCAACCCACTGTCATGCTCTTGGATGTCACAGCAAGATATCAAACTGCTTTGAAAGTTTCTAAATGCTTACTCTCAATTCCAGAAAACTTATCTTGCTGCAAATAACACAGATTGTTGCTGGTCCAAGACCATACTTTAAGTAGCTCTGGTGGACAAAATTTCTGAAAAGAGGAGAGAGGGGCATAAGTAAGAACATTTGACAGCTCAAGGCTCTATGAAAAGCCAATAAGGCAACAATGGATGCATTTCCTTTTTTTGAACCACTATTTTCCATCAAATCTAAGCATCCTTAATTGTAAAATACGTCACTATTTTACATAATGCTAAGAAAAACACTGTCAATTAAGCTGACAGATGACTTATTATAAAACACATTTTGAGTTTAAAGAAGGTATAATGATGGGGAAAAAAAAGTGCTCCTCAGAATCACAAAATACAATATTTATAGTTTTTATAGTTTCTATAAGGAATATAAAATAAGAACAAATATAAACAAATTAATTATGATGAAGAATATATAAAATAAAATTATGCTAATGCGTTTTCTGTTAAAAGGATAAAACAACATTAATTATAGGAACAGGTAACATCAGATTCATACTACTTAAATTTTCAGCATTTTGGGGACATTTGTCATTTTTTTACCACCCAGTTTATATTCATTCTTTATTAAAAAAAAACAAAACAAAACTCTCAGTGTGCTTTGGAAAACCATTCCTCTCTCATTCTCAGCTGTATGGCCTGGAGTAGTCCTGACAGACCTTAATGGACCAGCATCTCCCACAGTGATCAGTTTAGGGAAAGGGCTATAACTGAAGTGGAAACAGTGAAATGCTAGGAGATATTGGCTCAAGCTTCTGAGAAAAATAAACTCCCTCTGTCCTCCAGGGAGTTTCTGGGAGAGGACATTTTTCTACCCCCGACGTAATACTACCTTAGAATGGAGAGTTGTAGAACCCATGCAGCCAATTTGCTATCACAAGGGAGAGTTTGTCACTCTTGGGGTATAACTACATAAAGCCTAAGAGAGCAGAGATTTAACATTTGTTCTGATAACAAGATAACTCTGCAAAACTTGCCTACCAGGACAAATGCCTCATAGCCCCTGTTGTCTTACGACCAAGGTGTGGATTTTCATATTCCTTGTGGACATAGTGAGAGCCGCTTTCCCCCACCACCCCGCAGTGCCTGCTAATGTCTTCCCCTCCTCACTTCTGCAGCACAGGAAAGCAGTTCAGTAAAAGTAGGCCTTTTGGGGCACAGATCCAAAGCCACATTCCCTAATTAATCAGTAATAAAGATCATAGAAGAATCACCCTATGTCTAATTCTTGTGTTTATCCCTTAGCTGGTTCCAAATTTAGGAGGAAAATAAAGAATTGTTAATGGTTGACTCAAACCCAACAATATTATTAGCCTTATTTTACATATGAGAAGACTAGGTTTCAGAGAAGATGAGCAATTTGCAGAAAGTCACCAAAATCTAAAATGTGTGGCAAAACTGGCAGTCAAACCCAGGGAACTCTAATTAACTCTGAAGTCTACTTTTTTTTCCCAATGTGCTCACATGCATGTATTTCTGTTCATTAAAAATAGGCACACATCATCAACATTCTCTAACAAGATTCTAAAAACTGTATGCGTGGGTGGAGGGAAAGAAAAGGAAGATGAACTCATGTTTACGATGCAACTACCACGCTCCAGACACTGTCCGAAGCCATTCATTTGCATTGCGTACTTTAATTCTCACAACCACCTCCAAGAACCTGCAGCAGTTAAGTGAGAAGCAGGTATCCAAAGCTCACAGGCTCTCTATTTACTCGGTTGCTCTTGAAGGCCAAATATTAGTCTTCAGTTATTAGAAGGCTGTTAAAAGTATAGTGTTTACTAACAGCATCAGTTTATCTGCTTAATTCACACACTTACTGAAAAGTTCTTTTCAATGGCACGGAACACAACATCCACACATAAGAACACCCCTGTCCGGCCCATGCCAGCACTGCAGTGAACAATGATGGGTCCTGTAAGGTGGCTCTTCCTCGCATAACGAACATACTTTATAAAACCTTCTGCTGAGGCAGGAGTGCCATGGTCTGGCCACTTGGTGAACTGCAAGTGTTTTACAAAGTGACTAGCTCCTGTCTGTGGGGGTGGGGTGGGGAGGGAGAGGGGGAGAAAGGGAAAGAGAGAGGGTAGGAGAGAGGGAGAGAGAGAAGGAGGGAGGGAGGGAGAGGAAGGTGGAGAGAGAGGATTTATCAACGTCTTATAGTAGAGATCTTCTTTTAATTTCTAATATGCCAGAAATAGTAATACTAATTGCTATATGGTAATAGGATAATAAAAATAAAAATACTAACAGGTGACAGGAGTTCAGCCCTTACTCTGTGCCAGGTACTGTGCTAAGGACTTCACACGCATTATCTCATTTAATCCTCACATCAACCCTGGGGAGGCAAGCACTGTGATATCCTCAGTTTACAGATGAAAAGTAAGCATTTGATTGACTGATAGATGTATGCTAGGTCAGAAGGCTCATATGTTTAGAGCTGGGACAATAGTGCAGTCCTCCCAAATCTAACTCTATCATCTTTCTTCTGCACCATGAGAATGTAGAAGAGTCCAAACAAACCAAGAATCCAAAACACTTAGGATGAAAGATGAGCTGACATGTTAGGAATAAGATAGAAAAGCAATCTATCTCGGCTTAAATATTATGATACTAAATTTAATTAAAACAGTAAGTGCTGTCAAGCTGCTTAACCGGGATTTGGTGGGGGGCAACCTCCTCCGGTGATGAGAATTGGGCAGTTAATGACCATGTGAGTAGACTGTGGTCCCCACTCTGAACCCCCTGAACGTGGAGCCATGGAACTCTCCTCAGGGTTGACAGATAAAGCACTTTGAGTTTACCGATCATCCCTTCCAGAGGGTTCACCCTTTCCCCAATGTGGAGCCCTCATTTTACTTCACCGGGCACCCTCGTGAAAAAACTCAGGAAGGGTTTCTCACTGCTCCTCTGCTTCTCCCTAATGTACCACTTTTTTCTGCGTTCCAAATAGAAATACAATTTTCCTACGTTCCAAACAGAAAACCTCAATTTTGAATCATCGGCACATGAAATTGGATGAGGAAAACGACACTTGACAATCTTGTGAAGGCGCCAAATTGAGGCTAGCTCTCACTCCATCACATATCTTAGGGATTAAACCTTTCATGCGCTGTTGACCACTGAGAACCTGCACGAAGGTGAGCTTCACTGGTTTCCTGACACAGTGCCATGATGCAGATTCTCCAAACATCAACCCCATGGTCTTGAGGCTTGCGGGCCTCAGCCCAAAGGCCACCATCCTAGATGCCCTTGTCAAGGGTGCACAGGGGGAACTGAGCATTTGAATCCTTGCAGACAGATCATCCCTCTGGGCCTCCCACCTGGCCTGTATTCTCCAAGTATGCTGTCCTTCTCCTGCCATAGCAAGTATCACATGTTATTTGGAACCGGTGTTTTCCTCCCCCACTAGACTGTAAGCACTCTAAGAGTTGAGGCTGTTTCTGTTTTCTATCTCCAGCATCTGGCACAATACTTGGTTAATAGGAGGGAATCAACAAGTCTTAGGAGAGTGAAGGATCAGGCAAATCCTCAGGTGTACGGAGCAAGCACAGGGCCTAGCACACAGCCAGCAAGCTCTCCATCAATGTCAGCCATCATTACTATTCTTGGCCTCCTCTGTCACCACTCTATGCTCCGATCCTCATGCTCTTCAATTCTATCCTTTCCCCTCCCTCCCCACTTCTCTAGCTCTTCAACATCTCCCTTTGCACTCAGGCCCCCATCCCACAGTAAACTCGTGGAAACCATCATCACTTCCCTAAATGCTTCTTCCACTTCCTGGCCTTGCCTCCCATGGGCACTGCACTCTGCAGCCCTCTCTAGTCAAGGCCGCCTATTTTCCTGTACTCCAGGTACCACAGAGCCTAGAGATTAGGTTGCATACCGCTTGCTGCCCAATGCTATTTCCAATTCATTATTCCTTCTGTTTGTACAAAAACCTCTCTTCCTTTTGAGTTTCATACCTCTTAGCTTCACCTTCTCATCGCTATCACCCTACCACAGATTCTGACCAGGCAAATTTGGGATCTCAACAACCAAACAGACACTCTAACCTCACATTTTTATTTCTCTCTTGCAGAGGAGACCATTTCTTTCTTCTAGTCCTCACAATGTGATCACTCCTTGGACTCACCATCATCTATAATGTCCAATATCAAAAATCTTCCAGTTCTTAGATTCCAACATCATTTTCTGAGCAGAAGCTGTTACGCTACCACCTCATTTGTGCTTCACTTCAACTCCAACAATGTGACTAAATGGAGCTCTCCTGTCCTTGTTGTCCTCCATTTCCTCCTAGCCCGATTCCATCCATCTCCCTAAATTTAGACTTCATGGCTGATTATCTAAATCATTCTCTTACCAAACTGTCAACTCCTTTCATCCTTTGAATCCTGCCATATATACTAAGCAACATCCCTCCCTGGGTAAGTCTCATAACCTGTGTTCAGGAGTCCCATGGTTAGGAAAAAATTAATCACATAGTTGCATATTTTATTGTTATTGCAAATTATGGGTTCCAACCTCAGCACCTCCAGCAACCCTTTTCCTGATCATTGCCTGTGCGCCAATCAACTTCTTTGATGATGACTCCAAATCTCATCACTCTTTTCAAGTTTCTGGTTTAACTCCCATCCCCTTCACTCCTATAGAACACATGTATCACCTACCTGCTAATCAAATCCACTTAGAGCAATGTAACATCGCTTTCTCCTATAAATCATTCCTTTTCTGTTTTCTGAGTCTGTAGAGCAAGAAATGAATTATTCTATGAATTATTCTAGACCAATACTTCCCAATAGAACTTTCTACAATGATGCAGATGCTCTATATCTTTGCTGCCCATATGGTAGCCACTAGTAACATGTGATTAAATACTAGAAGTGTGGATACTATAAATGAGAAACTGAATTTGTTATTTTATGTAAGTTTTAATAATTTAAATATAAAATAGCCAAATGTGGCTATTGCATTTGACAGCATAATTTTTGAACGCTCCTTATAAGTCATAAGTCACATAAAGTCTGCCAATTTTATCTGAAAAACACCAGAATCTTTGCTTTCTATCTAATTGTTAACTGCCCTAGTTGATCATGGACGCTTCTTACTAAAATTGTTCAATGTCTCCCAATTATCTTCATAATGAAGTTCATGTTCCTTAGCTGAAATTCAAGACATTTCATGTTCTGGCTTTCTCTACTTATTTTCTATAGCCTCATCTCACCTCTCACTACTCCCTGGCATTGAACTTTTACATTCCAGAAACACTTAACTACTTGTATCTCTCTATACATATCCCATGCTATTTTATACCTTGATCATCTACTTCCTCTTTCCATCTTTCTCATTTGGGTTATTCTCAATCCAGATGTCACCTCCTCTAGCAAGTCCTCCCCCCAAGCCCAAGGAGAGCTAAGTACTTCCCTTCTGAGCTCCCAAAGCATCCCATACAAATCTCAATATTACCACATTCATTGAGCACAGTAACTGGAGGTACCAGTAAGCGCACTGAACTCTTTGCTACTCAGTAAGGAGCAACAGTGCCTGGCACAGTGATTATCAGGATATCTTAAGGACTCCATACACATCTGTCACTCTCAGCAGAAGCAGCCGAAGTACATCCCAGGATTAGGCAACTTCCAACACTCACTCTCAACCGCCCCAACTCACCTTTTCAATTTTTTCGTCTCTCCAGTCAGAGTTTGGTTAGGCAGAAGTAGAGATGGTGTTGTCTTAGTTTCCGGTACCAGGGAGAAGTAAAAACAAGTTACTTTAAAAAGTATCCCCAGCTATGTCCCATCTTATCCCTAACTTCTCATCCTGACACGTGTGCTTATATAATGAAATATATATCTAACACTGATTTTTTTTAACTTACGGACTTCTTGACAACTTGAAATATTCGAATGATGAAATATTGAAGTATCTGGTAGTTCTCCAGGAAGATATGACAATTTTTCAATTCCAAAGGTTTCTTCATAGAAACGGGCCAGTAATGGTGGCATTTGATAACTCCACCTTCTACCTCTCTGGTTATCATGACAATAACATTAGAGTTATTTTCCAAAACTATTCGCCAAAAGTCATTTGTGGTAGTTGGCAGTGGTCCTTGGGTAGCAATAATAATAATACTTCTCCAGAATTGACTATTTTAATATAACTAGCATTGATGTAGTCCTTGTTTTCTCCAAGAGGAACACATGTTGAATCATCTATTACAAACACAGAAACATAGGGTAGACAAAGGAAAAGCAGGAGATGCAATACACCCAGGTTTCATGAAACCCTTTCACACAGGTAAATCCATTTATCTCTTTGACCAACAGAGAAGGTGGCATAGGAATTTCTTTTCAAAGGGTTATTTCAGTCCATGAATTTAAATTTTTCCCTCCCCAAAATCTACTGGCATGACCTAAGAAATATACAATTAGGTTAAGGTAGCTTTTTAAAAAATCAGTTTCTGAACAGAGAAGGATGCCATCGGTATCCAGACATTTTGAGAGATTTCTGTTACAGGAATGAATATGGCACAGGTAGGAATAGGCCAAGGGAGGTACCTCCTAGCCTGTGACTGAACACAGCAAAGGAGGAGGCCTCTGAGGGAGCAAGTGAATGAATGACATTCTCCTACAAATCCGGAAAACCTGCAAGCCCAGAGTAGCAGAGCCAGGAGGGAGAAAAAAAAAAAAGATTGGGGTACTTGGGCAGATACAAATCCCAGGATTACTGTAATTCTACCAATGCCCCCCACACAAGGCAGCCATATTTTATGTCCATTCCCAGCCTTCATGTGGTGAAGTGGCATGCTAATCAAAGGTATTGTGGCAAAAGGATGCTACAAAGGGGATTTGCTCCAAGTAACATGGGACTCGTCCAACATGGACTATTATAACAAATATGAGAGGGGAAAATCCAACTACCTGGCTCACTAATAAACTCCACTGGCCCAGGAACTCTCTTCACTTTACACAGACATCTGGAGCTCTGGTTCCACCACTGCTCCCACAGACAGAATAAAAGAAGGGTCCTTCCCTGCCATGCAGTGGTCTCACCAATAGTTCCTCTCCATTACTCAAGGTCATGTGACCCACTTATCTTCCAAAAACACTATGACCAAGATCACTGAAGAGGGCTTACACAATTTCTGACAGAACCTTTCTCAAATTCCAAAATAGCAAACATAAATCTCTCCTTGTAGATATGAATAAATAGAAAACACAATCACTAGATATATAAAGATATCTAGTACTTCACAAAAGTATATCATTCTGAGAAATCACAGCAAATGTTTTCCTTTATAAGAGAGAAGAATACTTTAAAAACTCCTATTTGTATTTTAAATGAAATTTGAGCAAACATTATTTTATTTAAAAGAATGATGTATATGTTTATTGACATAAATTTGTTATATTATTAAATTATAAAGGAGGTAAAAGAATATTAAAGTGAGATCTTTCATCATATATATGTATGTATACATATATATCATATATAAACATATGATTAAAAAACATGGCAAGTATTCATCAAAATGCTAGCAGTGACTATTATCTAAATTTTTATAGTGAATATGTACCATTTTGCAGAAGAAAATAAATTTTTATTTTCAAAAGGGAGATTTAGCGTGTAAAAATGAAACAATCCAAAGTAATAAAAGCTCACTTTCAAATAAAAACCACAATTACTCAATTAAAATCCCTAAAATGAGAAGCGAACAGAAAAACAAATTAGTGATTTAGAAAACCAGCTTAAGGAATTTTCCCAGAACTCAAAAAAAAAAAAAATGTGAAAAAAATGACAATAATTATTAAAATACTAAAGGATGCAGAGCATATAAAAGGAATATATAAAAGGAAGGAGTTTCAGAAACAAACTATGGAACACAGGCATACCTCAGAGATATAGTGGGTTTGGTTCCGGACCACCACAATAAAGGTACTATTGCAATAAGCAAGTCACATGAATTTTTTTGTTCCCCAGTGCATGTAAAAGTTATGCTTACACTATACTGTAGTCTACTAAATGTGCAATAACATTATGTCTATAAAACAATATACGTATTTTAATTAAAAAATACTTTACTGCTAAAAAATGCTAACCATCATCTGAGCCTGCAGCAAGTTGTAATCTTTTTGCAACAGTAACATCAAAGATCACTGATCATATCACTATAACAAACATAATCATAATGAAAAAGTTTGACATATTGCGAAAATTACCAAAATGTGACACAGAGACATGAAGTGAGGCAATGCTGTTGGAAAAATGTGCTCAACACAGGGTTGCCACAAACTTTCAATTTGTAAAAAACACAGTATCTGCAAAGTACAATAAAGTGTAGGCCTATAAAACCAGGTATGCCTGTATTTAGCAAGAAAGAAATAACTCAAGTAGTCATAGGAGAAAAGTTCTCCTCAAAAAGGAGACAGTAAGAGATGATCATGAGCCCACTGCCACAAATAATTTGCCTCCAAGTGAGCTCCTTGATCAGAAGCAAGGCTGTGTGGACTACCATGATGGTGGATAAGGCATCCTGCAGGTCCAGATGGTAGATCTGCTAGAAGCTTGTTGCGAGGAAGGCAAATCCGTATCTAGTGTCTATTTTAGTATGAAAAAAGCACCGTTCTTTATATGACAGAAGCAGTCCAATGTAATCAACCTGCCATCAAGTAGCTAGCTGGCTGACCACCCTGGGAAATGGTGCTATATTGGGGCCTCAGTGTTGGTCTCTGCTGCTGGCAGATTGGGCGCTCAGCAGTGACCATAGCAAGGTCAGCCTTGGTGAGTGGAATTCCACGTTGATGAGGAGCCCATGCACAGCTTCTATTCCTGCCAGCATGTCTACTTTATTCATAAATCCACTGGGTAATGACAGGAGTGGCTGGGAAAGAGGCTGACCAGTATCTACAGAATAGGTCATCCTATCCACCTGATTATTAAAACCTCTTCTTAAATCACCCTTTGATGAGCATTCACAAAGGACACAAATATATTCATGTTTTTGGCCCTTTCAGAGAGATCTATACACATTTCTGTCTCCCAGATTTCCTTGTGACCAATTTTCCAGTTATGTTTCTTCCAAGTCCTTGACCATCCAGCTAAACAATTGGCTATAGGCCATGAATTAGTAAAGATTTGTACCTCTGGCCATTTCTGCTTCTAAGCAAAATGAACAACCAAGCACACTGCTCAGAGTTCTACCAATGGGGAAGACCTCCCTTCACTACTGTCCTTCAGGCATGTCCCCAAAACAGCACTGTAGTGCAGCTGCTGTCCACTTCCAGGAGGTGCCTGTGTATGGTGCAGAACCATCTGTAAACCACGTCCCAGTTTTCTCTTCCTCAGTCAATTGATCATAGGGAACTCGTCATGAAGCCACAGGTACAGGCTGAGAAAGAGGAGGTAATGTAGCAGAAGAGGGGACCATGGGCATTTTAGCCACTTCATATAACTTATTTGTACCTTCAGAGCCTGCTCAAGCCCGACCTTGTATACACCACTTCCATTTGATAATGGAATGTTGCTGTGCACGCCCAACTTTCAGGCTCATGGTTAAGTGTTCAGTCTCTACTAAGGCCCGGTAGCTGGTCAAAAGCTGTTTCTCAAAAGGAACAGCTCTCAAGAGTAGAGATTGAGTTCCATGGCTATTTATCATATCACTGTACATTATAATGTTTTTAAAAGAACTACCCTAGGTGACCAACCAGAAAAGATCAACTACACAGATAATTGTGTACTCATACAATGGAACATTATTTAGCTTTTAAAAAGTGAAATGTAAATATATATTCATTAAAAAGACATGTTTACAAAGGAATATGCTCTTGTTTTTATTTTTAAAACACATTTATGTTCAAAATTCCACTTCTGCCTAAAATGTAGAAAGGTGGTATGAGCATCACTCACATACTAACAACATATAAAAGTTGAAAAAAACAAAATAAAATAAATTTTGAACCCATCAGAGAGCTGTGGTTACAGGCCAACGAAGTATTCTGAAATCTAAGGAAAGACAGCCTCCTAAGGAGAGACAGGTCACTTGTGGTGGTCACAGTGTGCGTAGGGCACACTGGCTCACTTGTGGAGCTGAGGAGTGAACGAGATACAGAAAGCATTCAGATAAGAAAAAGCCCAATATATTGCTAAAGGCTGAATGAGCAATTCAGCCTAGTGTGAGCATATAGAACCCCAGGAAGCCACAGATACAGAGAGTGTGCACACCTCACAGACTCAACAGACCTCCATAAGTGCTCATAAGAAGGACTGGAGACAGGATAGGAAATGGAAGGAACCCTTCTCTCAGTGGCATAGGCTTAGAGGAGGAAAGCTACTGCCACTGCTGTAAATGTCGAAAAGCCCCACTTGGACCTACCTCCCCAACAGAACAAAAGTCTTCAACTGCAGGGGGAATAGCAGCAAACCCTGTTGTGCACAGGTGAATACAGTACAGTCGGAAAAAGGGCAGAAGAAAAACCCTCCACTCCTGGAGGAGGGCCGGAAACATCCCTGATCCGAGGATCCTATACCAATACTATTATGAGTCTCCTACCACTAAGCAAGGGACAGGAAACCCTCTCCCACACTAGACCTACCAAAAATATAAGGCAGAGTTTGAATGCCATAGAGAGGAGAGGCAGCTCCACCTGCTTAGATCCCACCGCCCAGATCCAGGGATAGAGGACCGCCAGGCTGAGACTGGGCTACAACCACAAGCACCAGGCTACTGCTGGAGGGAGGGCAAGGGTAGGGAGATGACTCCTAAAGCACAGGCACACGGGAAAGACCTAAAGTTAAGGATGGAATAGGAATGGTAAAAGAAACTCTCTAACATTCCAGTTGCCACCTAAGTACAAGTTAGACCTTGAGAAATTTTAAGTCAATAGTTCACTACAGTTCAAAATCCAGTTCATGTCCTCAACATGCTGAATCAATGACCTAACGACCTAGCAGAGCAACAGGCACAACTATTTCCAACTGTATAGTATTCACCTGTGCACAAACACCAACACTGTCAAAATTTATGAGACACACAAAGAAGCAGCAGCAGCAACAGCAGCAAAAATCACTGTCAAAGAACAAAACAATCAACAGGAAAACAAAAAAACTCAGAAATAACCCATCTATTAGAATTATCAGAGAGGGAATTTGAAATAACTATAGTTAATATGTTTAAACTCTTGTGGAAAAGGTGGACAACATGCATGAACTGATATAGAATTTTTTTTAACATCTTTATTGGAGTGTAATTGCTTTATGATGGTGTGTTAGTTTCTGCTTTATAACAACATGAATCAGCTATATGTATACATATATCCCCGTATCTCTTCCTCTTGCGTCTCCCTCCCTCTCACCCTCCCCGATACAGAATTTGAACAGAGATGAAAACTATAAGTCAAATGGAAGTGTTAACAATAAAAAAATTACATTATAAAAGAGCTAAAAAAATGCTTTCAATGGGTTCATTAGTAGAGTCAGCACAGCTGAGGAAAGAGATAAGCTTGAAGACAGGTTAATAAAAAGTGCCTTAACTGAAACACAAAGAGAAAAAGAGAAGGAGGAAAAGAAAGTAAAAAGCATATTGGTACAGCCTCTTTGGAAAATAGTTTGTCATTTATATACTTATGACTCCGAAATCCCACTCCTAGATATTCACCTTAAAGAAATGGAAACTTAGGTTTACACAAAACCGGCGTGTGAATATTTGTAATGCTTTTATCCATAATTGCCAAATCTGGAAACAACTCAAATGTCCTTCAAACTGTAAACGGCTAAACAAACTGGTGTAGCCATATAATAGAATACTACTCAGCAATTTTTTTTAAATTAAATACTGGTAAATGTAATGGTGTGGAGAGCTTTACACTAAGTGCAAAATACTCAAAATGCAACATATTTATGATTCCATCCCCATGACACTTTGAAAAAGACAAAAGTAAAGAGAATGAAAACAGATTACAGGTAGCCAGGTGTTGGTGGTGGAGTTAGGAGCTGACTACACAAAAGCACAAGAGAAATTTGAGGGGTGAAGGAAATGTACTATATGTTGACAGTAGTGGTAGACCTTTGTCTAACCTTATAGAACTGTATGCTAAAAGGGTGAATTTTACAGTATATAGGTTATACTTCAGTATTTAAAAAGTATTTTCTTGTAAACTATTTTTGTGTGAGACCTGTACTTTAATAATTATATAGTGTGATATTGCCTTAATTAGATTCGACATGCCTCAAATAAAAAAAAGTCATCAGAGAAGACGATTCTGGCACTTGACGAGAGGCTGAAAGGTGATCTCTAAGATCTTCTCTGACTCCAAGGTTTCTGAGGTACGTATGTGATTCTTCAACCTTATACACAATAATTATATATGTATATTTTTCTCCATGGTTGTATTTATATTATATACAAATGTAAATACATATACACAGAAAAAATTGGGTATATTCTTCAGTATTATGACTTATTTTATTATATATGCCTGTATTTTCTTTTTCCCCACAACACGTGATAATGTACAATCCAAAAAAAAGTTATTATTTTACTTACAAAGTATATACTGTACAACAAATTAAAATTAAGAAAATGAAGAAGCAGGTCATATTCAAGGCTATACAAATCATTAAGAAATACAAACAGATCATTTTATTAAATTGACATGTTTGCTATACTAAAATATTTAAAGAAAGGGTAGAAATGTGCCCTTTATGAATGTGAGGTGTGGAGTATTTTCTTCATTTTTAACGGAAAATCCTAGAAAATCATGTTTTCCCCATTTGAAAAAGTTTTTCCTAGCTCAGGACATGCATTTATATTAGAAATTTCTTTGTGCATACCCCTGAAATATAGCCTCTTCAAGAATCTGCTAATAAAATGGGATGAGGTCATACCCTGAAGTTTAGTGGTGTCAGTATGGGAAAGCCCTGCAAGCTCTTCATCCTCACTGCTCGACTTCTTTTTAGAAAGAAGTTGGTTGTCCACAAGCTGGGGTCACTCTTACTAGAAAAGAAATTTATATTTGTTCATGGTTTCAGAGAATGTATATATTTAAGAAAGAATCTCTGATAATCTATATTAATTATTCAATTGACATTCACCTCCATTTCAGTTCAGCCACACATTTCCATTGTCAGACCCTGGAACTGGCCCACTTTCAAGGAGATAATTCCAAAGTTCGAGTGCCTGATCACAAACTCCAACTCCTCTCCCTTTCACCTGGCTTGCAAACTAGCCGCCTTGGATCAAGCCACCTATTCACTTTCTTTCCTCCTTTATCCAGGCTGTGGTGGAAGAAGATTCCTGGAGTCCTGGGTTTTCTAGTATCAGCAGAGAGCCATTTGGAAAACACGGGTACGTCTCTATTCCATTTCCTCTACCATTCCTAATTGCCGTATTACCATCCTCACGTAGTCCCCTTCTCAATTCTCTGCTTTAGTAAAAATGTAGTCCCTTCTATAAAATGTAAGCCAGAAAGTAAGAACTCTTTCAACTTACTCTCTTTAAAAATGCATCAACATTCTTCATTACTCCTTACTTTCCCCACGTTCAGAATTAATCCTTCCATGTTCTCTACTCTATGCCTTCTGTCTCCTCTGAGAGATTTTTCTAAAATTATCTTTTCTTATATACAACTAATTTCTCCCTATCTACAAATTCTTTCTATCTACAATATCATAAGAATACTTGATTCTCTCTCACCTTAAAAACAGAAGACCCTTTAATCTATCTCTGTCTAAATAACTGCTCTATATACTCTAATAGATTTCTCAGATTATGAGCCCACACTCCCCTTCTGTTTCCTCTCCAACTTCTCACTACTCAGCTTACTCACTTATGCTATCTGCTTGGCTCTCTTTGCGCTTTCATTTGCAACTCCACTGAGCAAAAGGCTCCTAATTTGATTTCCGGGTCTAATCTCCAATTTCTAGAGAAAATTATCCCCAAAATTCAAATTTAATTGTTATACCTGTTCACCAACGTCAGGATAAACTCGGGCTCCTTACTGGACTCATAAATTGAGGATGCTGGTAGTCTGGCCCCTGCCTACTTTTTCATCCTTATCTCTATTAATTTCCTTTATGCCCTTTATGCCTCAGCCTTAACAAAGTAAATACCTTTTCCTTTTGTTTCTGTGGGTAATTTCAGGTTTCTTGCTCTTTCCTCCTTCCCACCTTTTCTTGGGTTACTGTAAACATCAACTTGTTCTCCATTTCCTGCCAGCTATCTTTCACCTCATTACCAGCAATCCTCCTTCCAGATAGGTGATTGACAGACAGATAGGAAAATGCAAAAAAGACTCCATCTGTGCCTCATTTTCATTCTAACAGACTGAATAAAATGTGTACTCCTTGGTTTCACATATATTGAGTTCCTTCACACTCTGGCCCACATTATATTTTTTGCTCTGTCTCTCATCTTCTCAAGCTTCCAGGCGTTCCAATTCACGTATACCTTATAACTCCTGACACATTACATTTCTCACCATTAATAAGATATTTTCACAGCTCCTTACCTTTGCTCAAACTTCTCCCCACAGCTTGAAACTTTCTTCCCTCCCTTTCCACCTGCTGAATTTCTATTTATTTAAGATCTGATCCTAAATCCAACCAAAATATCTTCTCTTCAAAGAAGGTGGTGGGGAACTCTCCCCCTTGCATAGTCTTGTCTTCTGCACCCACAATCCTTGGACTCTGCCTCTATAACAGTATTTACTACACTGTATTTAAATTTGTCTTTTACATGTCTGTGTCCCCAATTAAACTATAAACTAGAGAGCAAGAACTATTAATACTTTGTATTTGTATACAGTGCTTAGTATATAATTAGTATTTACTCATTAGTATATATTAGTAGCATATAATATTATCTCAAAACACCTTTTGAATTAATATTATTTGTTCATTTAATGCGCTTGTGCAAGTTGTTTATACAAGTTGCGTACTATACACATTATCATGCAGTGCTCTTCCAGTGACTATAGCTAACATTACTTATAAATCTCTAAGAAAATACGGCTCAAAAAACTGTTTCCTTATTTGATGTTTTTGCATGTAACACCTAAATTTGAACATTTTATAAGCATGAAAGCTGCTGTTTCTTTTGTTTTTCTAATGGAAATTTACTTTTCTCCCAGTTTTTAACATTTTTTTTCATTTATAGTACCAAGTATTCGCCATGCTAATAATTCCATTTCTAGTACATTATTTTCTTTCTGGAAGCATATAATGTCTCAAAATTTAGTTGTGTACTGAGCTTTACCTTACCTCAAGTACACTGCCCCCTCCAAGAGCTCCAAAAACATTTACAAAGGCTTTGGAACTGGGTAGTTGTTGATATGACAGAGAAATTTAATTCTTTAGCAATATCTTTTCTTGTGTTAATACCATATTTATGGGATCATAAATACGCCCTATTTTTAGACAAATCAGGTTGTACTTACTACAAAGAGCTATATTTTTAAAACTAATCAAACATTTGAGGGCCATTATTCACTGTCTCCACTCAGAGGGCTAGCTATGAATATGAATAAGCAAAAAACTCACTAAATAAGCATATTAGTTATACCTTTCTGTCTCCTTTTTAAACTGATCCTCAAAACCATCACTATGTTGAAAATCCTGAAGAAACAATTTTACTTCCCCTGAGTTAACTTCATTTTCAAAAACCTACAGGCATAAGAAAGGAAAAAATTATGACTATGATTTTAAGAATATATAGTTTAAAGAAAATGATTTCTATAGCTTCTCAAGAAGAGCAATAAGGTATTCAATAATAGAATTAAAACCACAATTACAGTGTGATTTCTACTCCTAGAAAATCATTTGAAATGAATATCTCCCTGTTAAATATTTTCCAATCCGTCAAAACAGAGTGTAGAGTACTATGCACATATAAATTATTTCTACTGAACCACCCAAGTTATTTTCCAAAAGTTCATAAAAATAAACTTTATTTTTCTTAAAAAACAAAAAACAGATAAACAGATTATTACTATAGCCCAGAAGAGATTCTTATAATGAATGCTTATCATATTTAGTTTATTGTAAAAATAAAATTCCTAACACTTTATTTATCTTTATTTTAGCGCTTGTAATCTAATCCAGTAATTCTAGGTATGTCTCTGCCACAAGGTTTTGTTCTGCCCAATGGATTTTAGTCCACTTTGTTGCCTTTGCGCCATCCTGTACAGTACCTGGCCCACTGGTAAACAAAATTGAATATAATTAAAGGGAAAAATCACATTAAAATAAAGATTCAGTTACCAATATTTTAGCCCTCAATTCTGCTTCAATTAATCCATTCATTTGACAGTTCTTTTCTGGGGGTCCTAGTACATGCAGATACTGTTCTAAGTGCTATGGATAAAACACTGAATAAGAGGCGTGTGTTCTGCCCTTGTGGAGCATATATATATTCTGATGGGGAGAGAGAAAATACACAAGCAAGCGTAGAAAAATTACAGCTGTGATAAATGTTAATGCAGTAACAGAGTATGGTGATACTTAACCACCATGTACCTAAAAGACAGAAGGAAGGGCTAGGCAAAGAGACAGGAAAGCATCCTGAGCAAAAGGAACAACAGGCCCAAAGACTGGGAGGCCTGCCATGGTCTGGCCTCTGCCTAATTTCCCACCCTCAGCTCCCATCTGTTTCTCATGCAGCATCTCTAGCCACACCCTGTGTTATGTCTTTCCACACTCTGTGTTATGTCTTTTCATCTTTTTTGAAGCATCTTTTGATGATCCTTATTTTGTGAAACTTATTAATCCTTTCCCTTCTTAACTACTGCATAATCAGTAAACCACAAGTTTTTATAGATAGTAATTTTGTTTTTATTATATTCTAAAATTTTAAACTTCTATTATGACTTCTTCCTTGACTCATGAGTTAGAAGAATGTGTCTTTAGATTTCAAATGTATGCTTCATCTTTTTGTGGTTGACTTCTAATTGAATTTCTTTATATCAGAGACCACAGGCAGTACTATAAAGATTATTTGACATTTATTATGATATATTTTGATTTGGTACATGACAAATTTTTATAAATGGTCCATGTATGCTTGAAAAAAATTTGTGTTCTCTAATTTTTGGATGCAATTCTATATATATTTGTTATATCTAGCTTGCTAATTGACTTTTTAAAAAATTTTTATACTCTTAACTAATTTTCTATAATCTATTAATAAAGGAGATATTTTAAAATGGCCCACCATCATAGAGAATTTATCAATAACTATTTGTAATTCTGATTTATATATTCTGAAGCTATTATTAGGTGCTTATAATTTTAGAATTTTATATCTTCCTTGTGAACTAAACCTTTCAGTATTATACAGTGACTTCTTAATGCCTAATGCTGTTTGCTTTTAAGTCTCTTCTTTCTGATCTCTCTATAGCTATATCAGCTCTCTTTTGTTAGTGTTGTTCTGTGTATTTTAATTTTTACTTTAAAATGTCCAGGGAAAATGTTCCCAAAGATTCCTTCTCATTAAACTGCGTGGATGACCAATAAATTAAATGAATTGAGTTCTACAGAGTTGACCTAGTCCTGAAAAATAATTTATCAGCACTAATTGGTAAAGCAAATCTCTAAAAATTAATTTCAGGTAATTATGGTAGGAATGTGGAAATTCTGAATGAAATGGAACAGAGGAAAAGAAATGGGGCAATGCTTATACACTGACACAATCCCTCTCATCTCCAACAAGATGTTAAAAAGCCATTTGCGCACAATTCATTTACTAAGAAAAAGTGACATCACCCAGTGAGAAGTCGTAGCATAATTTAAACCTGAGACATATTTCAAGTCATGCTTCCAAATAAACTTGATTATATTTATCAAAGAAGCAAACTGTTCTAGATAGTTGTAATTCAAATAAGGCTCACTTAGGACTCTAACATGTCTTTGATTGAATGAAATGTGATTTGGCTAACAATGTCAAGAAGGCACAAGGAGAAATATTCTAAATTATCAAGATACCGGGTCTTTTTGGAGAGTGCTCACTGAATCAAAGTAAC
This sequence comes from Globicephala melas, assembly GCF_963455315.2. NCBI lineage: Eukaryota > Metazoa > Chordata > Mammalia > Artiodactyla > Delphinidae > Globicephala > Globicephala melas. The sequence goes on along the minus strand of NC_083329.1, from coordinate 47,112,420 downwards.
GTCAAAGAAAAGGATGGATAAAATTTTCCAAGGAGCCTAAGTTAACTTTTCTGCACTGCATATGCAAAGATTTATGAGGACAAAGTGTAAACAGTAATACTAAGAGATAGGAGCCTGGTTCCTGGTCTTTCTGCTGTGACTGAAGAGCTGTATGATCACAGACAAATCATTTCAGCTCTCTGGGAATTAGTTTCTTCACCTTTAAAATGAGGGTTGGAATAAAAATTAATTGATCTATCTTCTAAATCTAGTCATCTACATACAAGTCTATGAAGTCTAGACAATTCCTAGGGACAGCATCATAACTGAAAGGGCATCAAGCAACTATAATATCAAATTAATTCATGAAATATAAGCAAGGCAAATTCTAATAAAACTAGTGATTTTATTCTACACAACATATTCAAAAAATACCTAGAAATGTTCTAAGATACTCTTTTCTAAAATTAAACTTTAAAGCATATCAAAACTCATCCTAGAAAAGTCAAGTCATAAAATATAAGGGAAAACACCCAAAGCATAAAATATACTCAGTTCTAGAAGGGAGTCAGTATGGTTATATAAAGGATCTACTCAAGACATTCTGTGAAGTTTCTCACTTCCAAATATCTCTCCAAGTAGAAAATCATTCTGATCAGAGAAAAGTATCAACAGTGGAGCTGAGAACCCTGGATTACACTAAGAGAGACTGCCAGCCAGAGATGTGATGGCGGTCTTGATATGGCCACCTTACATGTCACGGAGGAATGCACAGACTCCTACATGAGAGAACAACCAAACTACAATGTTGTTTTTCAAAGCAGCAGCACAACTGTCAGCCTTGGGCAGTGGTGGCAGCCAAATTGGGAAAGTAGGGGAGGCAGTGCCTATTCTTGGTACTGATTTCTATCTCTATTATTGCTGGAACCTACAGAGAGTGAGTATGAGGACAGTAACATGATGGAAGTCCCAAAGCTCCAATAGATTAGATAAGAAAAAAAAAAATGCAAGGCACCCATAAGATGAAAATATATTTCCCTTTTTGTGCTCTAACACTGGCAGTATCCTCACAACGAAAGTAATATATTAAGGTGAGGATTTTGCCCCAGATTTTTTCACAGCCATCTACTATTCCATAGTTTGGAGACACTGCACCATGCTGTCCCTATCAATTAAAAGTTCTATTATCAATATATCTAAAGGTGCTTCAAATTTTATGTGAAATTTATTTTGTGTCTCTATTAGTAGCACAAAATAAAATAGATGCTAAAATAAGTAAAATTTCCAAAAGAACAGTGAAAGGGGTTTTCTTCAGTTGCAAAAGTCCCACTCTTCCAAATCCCTGTTTTGGTCATCTTCAATATCAGAGTGACACAGAATTGAGAAATCATTGCAGTAAGGAGAATAAATTAGACATCTATTCTTTAGAGAGTTTAGTCAGTGATTTAGGTATCAGCCATAGTTAATTAGCAGAGATCCCTCTTCTTCTAGTTTTACCTCACAATTCACTGATATAGGTGTCATTTCCTGACTTGATGAAGGCCAAGTTGTCATGATATGATGTAGGCAAACATAGATCCAGGTTTTTCATATCAGAGTCCTCTCCCTTCCGATCTTTTCCTGAACAAAGAAAAGGAAAGAACTGATCAAATGCAAAGGGCGACAGAGAAACAGTTTGAGCCTTAGTGAGAAAAGCCAAGCTACATGAGGGGAATTTTCACCTACTTTTCCTGTTTTAGTCATCTCGTCTTTATCTCCTATATTAATCATTGTTCTCCCTGCTTTGAAAAATAACATAGCAAACATGATCCTTCTTCTAGGATCATCCTCAGAAAGTAGATTTTTGAGCAGTCCGTTTGTTCCTACTTCCATATTATTCAAGAAAGTACCCTTGGGCTTCCCTGGTGGCACAGTGGTTAAGAATCCGCCTGCCAATGCAGAGGACATGGGTTCAAGCCCTAGTCCGGGAAGATCCCACATTCCGTGGAGCAACTAAGCCCATGCACCACAACTACTGAGCCCGTGCTCTAGAGCCCGCAAGCCACAACTACTGAAGCCTGTGCACCTAGAGCCCGTGCTCTGCAACAAGAGAAGCCACCACAATGAGAAGCCCACGCACCGCAACGAAGAGTAGCTCCCACTCCTGCAACTAGAGAAAGCCCACGCTCAGCAACAAAGACCCCAATGCAGCCAAAAATAAATAAATAAAATAAATAAATTTATTTTAAAGAAAGAGAAAGTATCCTTCAAGTAAATTCTAAATATATACCACCTATAGAACCTATGCACTGGGATCTAAAGAATTCAATTCTTCTGTATTTCAGAGTCTCCTTCTTGGATAACGAATAGTATGTTATGTGTCTCATTTTTACATCTTGCATTGTTAATAATAAATAAATTAGTAATATGTTAATGTACATAGAAAGTTGTTTTAGACTTTATTGAAGAATGTAATATGAAATCATCCCTAGGAACCTCTTTGTTGGTTTTATTTTAAGATTTTTGTTAATTACTCTGTTAATTTTACTGCACAGAATCTTTCATATAGTAGCCAAGGGAGATAGTTTTCTCTGATCTTAGAATTGAGCACTCAGAGTACTGTTTCTTATATCGTAGCAGCCTTAAATATTATGATTTAGAAATTTATGACATAGCACATTAAAAAATCAACAATAAAAAGTATAGTAAAAATATAGTAAACAAGTACTTTAGAAACTAAAAACTGCATTTCTTAATGTGCCAAAAAGGAAATCAAATAGAAATTATGAACTATTACAACATATGAATTAATTTTCTAAGTATATAGTAAGAAATATCAATGAAAGGACAACATATCAAAATTAACGTGAAGTAGCTAAAGCAGTGTTTAAAGGGAAAATGTATAGTTTTAAAAACATTTTTAAAAAGACAAAAAAAAAATGACAGAAACTAGTTTTGTATTCAATCACAAAGGCCAAGAATAACTGAGGAAACCCCCCAAAATAGAAAGAAAGATATCATAAAGAAAAACAGCAAATAGAAAATAAGATAAAACAATAGAATAATCAACAAAATCAAAGACTGGTTCTTTGAAATCAAAGACTTAAAAATATACAAAACTCTTTCACTACTCAATAATATCAAAATGAAAAAAGGCACAACCACAAATCCAGCTATCATTTTAAGAACTAATAAGAAATTACAATTAGACAAATTTGATAAAATGGAAACTTTTATAGAATTATAAATTACCAAAATCTACTCAAGAATATACAGAAAGCCTGAATAGTATAATAACTATTTAAAAGGTTAAACCAATAATCAAATGTCTCACACCAAGAAGGAAAAAGGCATCTGGACCCAAACAGACTTCCAGATGAGATTTTACCAAACTTCCAACGAACAAAAATCTCTTCCTTATGCAAAGGAATTTTTTTTAAGTAAAGGTGTTTAATTTATATTAAAAGGTTAGTAAATCCTCACATGAAAACCAAACATGTAAAATACGAGTAAGAAAAACTGTAAGCCAAACTCAAAAATGACCACAGATGCAAAGGTCCTAAATAAAATATTACTAAATGGTGCAGTCGAAAAAATGTGTACACTAAGATTTATCTCAAGAATTCAAAGTATACTCAGTTTCATAAAAATCTATCAATGTAAATTGGCATATTAACAAATGTTAACAGAATAAGAGACAGAAATCATATTATCATCTGAACATATAAAGAAAAATCATCTGAAAAATTCAATAATCTTTCAAGGTAGAAATCGAAGAAAGCTTCTTTAACTTATGGACAAGGTTATCTAATCAAAATATTGAGCCAACATTATCCTTAATGGTAAAACTTTAGAAACATTCTCACTGTTTTAAAGAAAATACAGGAAAGCCTACTACTTATTTAACATTGTATAAGATACAGGGCCCAAGCAATGAAAAGAAAGAAGAAAGAAAAATAAAAGCCATAAGGATTGGGAAAAAAGCAAGTTAACTGTTATTTGCAAATATTGTAATTGTCTACATAGAAAATTAAAGAGACTCCATGGTCAAACACTAGAAATAATAAAAAAGTCTGATAGAACAGATGACACAAGATCAATAAATTAGAAACATTCCATAGGCCAACAATAACCAGCCAGATACTGCAACAAAAGAAAATATGTCATTCACAATAGAAATAAAAATATAAGGTAACTAGAAATAAATTGAGGCAAAATATATACCGAAAATTGCAAAATTTTGGTGAAAGCTATAAAAAATAGAATAAATAACCTATATTCATACAGGCAAAAACTCCTATCATAATAATGGTATCTTCTAAATTAATCCACAGATTCAATGAAAATCTACTCAAAATTCAAGCAGGATGTGTGGGTGTATTTGTGTGTATGTATGTATGTATGTATGTGTATAGAAAACTAGAAAACAGAAATCTAAGAACAGGAAAGACAACTCTGGAAGAGTAGAACAGAGAGGGGGCATTTGCCCTATAAGATATCAATACTTATTATAAGCTAGAGTAATCAAAACAGTGTGAATTGGTGTAGGGATGGAAAAGTAGATCAATAAAAGAGAACTGGGATTCAAAAACAGTCTCAATCAAGCACATAAGAGCACCTGCCATTTGATAATGATGGCAATGCAGATCAGAGTGGGGAAAGTACTAAAATAAGTGGGGCTGGGACAATTGGCTTTCCTACCAGAAAAAAAAGATCATATCCCTTTCTCACAGCATAAGATCAAAGACCAAAATATGCAAAATAAAAGAGGCTATTTTTGTTATCTCAGGTTAGGGATGGATTCTGGAATTATGAAAGCACAATTTATGGTATAAGAAAATATTGATAAGTTTGAATATTCAATTAAAAGACACTATCAACAAAAAATAAGCATTTACCAGGGAAAAGTGATACAACAGATGACAGAATTTATCTAGGATATATAAAGAATTCTTAAAATTCAATATGAAAAGCAACCAACTATCTCTGATTGAAGAATGAAGAAAATTTACCACATGTCCTCTGGGAAACTCCTTTAACCACCAAAAATGCTGAGTGATAAGATATTGTCCTCTGAATGCTGTGGGGTGCACGTCTAACACTCCTGATGCTGAATGCTAAAACTGCACCATATCTTCCTAAAGTCCTTGACTTTGGATATCACTGCCAATATTGCCTCATACCAAGATTTAAAGGACAGGGAGCTCTCCAAACCTAAGAAGGAGCTTCAAATTCTAGGGAGGCCAGTTACAAGGGGAAAAAAATGTCTAGAAGAACTATAAACAAGCAACTCATAGAAGAAGAAAACTTAAAGGCCAATAAAGGTATGAAAAAAATGTCCACCATCACCTAATAAACAAAGAAATGAAAATTAGAATAACCTACCACTGACTTTCACTCCTGCCCATGAGGGATATACTGTTGCAAAATTTATTCGCACCCAGAAAATAGGACAAAATACATGTGATGACAATTTTCAGATGTTGTACAACAGACTTTGATCTCTGAAAGAGGGAAAACAAATGATGTGAGCCTTATGATTACCCCAGATTAAGGCCTCAAGGAGTTTCCAGGCTAGAGATCAGGGAAAGAAACCTTGAGAGTCTGATCTTTCACTGAGTTGAGAAGAAAGAGGTCAAACTTCAGAAGATTAGGGCAGGTAGAATTTGTAGGGCAGACTATCAGAGAGAAGGGAGCTAGCTGTACAGAACAAGAGAAGTCTGAATATTGGCAAAGAAATCCTCTCATGTCCTTTACAGAATATGGATCTGCTTTTATGTAGAGGACAATCCCTGACACCCAGGAAGAGTCACTGGAAAGCAGCAAGCCAGACAATTCCTAGAGATTATTAGTAAGGGCTAGGAACAGTGTATGTTCTCACAGCCAGAATAAGAACTTGTAAAACATGGGGGCACTGGAGAGAGTGCACAAAAAAGATACCTCCTAGTAGTAAAACTAAGTTATCCTCAGAATAAAAGCTACTCTGGACCACCTACAAAAAGTTTAACAGCAAGCCTCAAAAAGGATCAAGTTACCCAAACTTCAACTAACATAACTACAAGGCAGAAAATACTTAACTTTTTTATAGGAATACAAAAAAAAAAAAATTCAGAACCCCAAATTGTATAATTCACAATGTCCATCATCTTGTCAACAGTTAACAGGCATGTAAAGAAACAGGAAAATATGGCCCATAACCAGATAAGTCAATTAATAGAAATACACTTAGAAATAACAGATGATGAAATTTGTAAACAAGAACCTTTAACAAGCTATTGTAACTTTTATCAAGGTGTTCAAGGAAGTAAAGAAAACATCATGTAATGAGAAGAGAAATGTAAAGTGTAAAAATGAGATCCAAATGGAACTTCTAGAAATGAAATGAACAATATATGAACCGAATGGAATTAACAGCAGATAAGCAGAGAACAAAAGATAAGTGTATACCAACAGATAGCAATAGAAACTACCCAAAAATGAAGCATGGGAGGCCGGTGGGGGGAGGAGACTGAACAGAGATTCAGCAAACTTTTAAAGAAGAAAAAGGGGAAAGAGATACCATGTTAACAACAGTAAAGGAAAGTTGGAATGGCTAGATTATTATAAAAATAGACCTTAGAACAAAGAATGTTACCAGGGATAAAGAGGGACATAACATAATGATAAAGAAGTTAATTCATTAGAAATATAACAATTCAAAATATGTATATAACTAATAGCAAAACTTCAAATTACATGAAGTAAATACCAACAGAATTGAAAGGAGAAAGACACATGTCCACAAAATTCTCTTTCAGCAACTGACATAACAAATAGAAAAAAATATTAGTAAAGACATGGAAGACTTGAAACACCCTGTAATTCACATTGTCCTAATTTAAAAGAATAGACACTTCACCCTAAAACAACAGAATACCCATTCAAGCACACATGGAACATTCTCAAAGATCACATACTGGGTCATAAAACAATTTTTAATAAATTTCTAAGCTATTAAATAATACAGAGTTTTTTCATATAAATTATAAAATATATCATGTAAATATGCTCAAATCACAATGAAATTAGAAACCAGTAATAATAAGATATATGGTAAATCTCCAAATATTTGGAGACTAAACAACAAATTTCTATTTAACCAATAAGTTGAAGAAATCACAGGGAATCTAGAAAATATCTTAAACTTCATGAAGATGAATAAAACAGCACATTGAAATTTTAAAGAGCAAGAGTAATATTTTTGTAAATGTACAGCACTGGATACTTCTATGAAAAGAACAGAAAGGCCTAAAATCCAGGATCTAAACTTCCACCTTAAGAAGCTAGAAAAAGAAGAAAAAATTAAATGCAAAGAAGCAGAAAAATGGCTATGTTGGTAAGAACAGAAATCAATTAAATAAGGAGAAAAAGAAAATGGAACAAACATCTGGTTCATTGAAAAGATCAATAAAATGGGTAAGTATCTTGACAGATGAAGAAACAAACTAGCAATCTCAGGAATGAAAAGGAAGACCTCAGAATACTTTCAATAGAAATTTAAAGGATATTAAAGAAATATTATGAATAACTTTAAGTTAGTAAGTTTGACAACTTAGATGAAATGAACAAATAATTTGAAAGTCACAATCTACCAGAGCTCACCCAAAAAGAAACACATAATCTGAATAGCCCTATAGCTAGTAAAGAAACTGAATTCATAATTTAAAACTCTCCCACAAAGAAAACACCAGGCCCAAAGAGTTTCACTGTCAAATCCAAAACATTTATGGAAAAAATACCAATTCTACACCAACTTCCAAAAAAACTGAAAAGAAGGAAACACTTCTCACCACATTTTATGAGGTAAACACTACTGTATTAGTTTGTTAGGGCCGTCATAAAAAAATACCACAGACTGGGTGGCTTAAACAATAGAAATTCATTTTCTCACAGTCCTGGAGGTTGGAAGTACAAAATCAAGGTTCCAGCAGGTTTGGTTTCTTCTGAGGCATCTCTCCTTGGCATGTAGATGGCCTCCCTCCTGTTGCGTCTGCTTTGATCCCAGTTCTATCACTTGGTATGATCTAGGCCAAGTTCCCTACGCTCTCTATTCCTCAGTTTCCTTATCTACAGAATAGAAATACTAACAGTACCTATGTTACAAGGATGTCACAATGATTAAACAAGATATACATGAAGTGCTCAGCACAGCACTTGACACAGGGTCAGCATTTAGTAAGTTGGTTACTACTATTTGACTTTCCAGAATTAATTTTCTTCATTTACATTTTTCAAGAAATATTTATTCCATTAAACCATGTGATTATTTTTCAATTTATTAAAAAAAATATCCAGAGCCTAGAAACAATGATACTACATCAGCAACAAACATGCCCAGTGCCCATATCTTGGTTTCTAAATGCTATTATCCAATAAGAGAAAACTAAGCTCTTAGGAGTAATGGCTGCATCTAGGGCTGGGACAGGAGGAAATGCAAGATAAGCCTGGAGTATCTTATAATGCAATAAAGTGCTCAAAAAACAAAAGGATGGGTTATGTCAAAGGGACTCAGGAGTCAACCTGAAAGAGTTCCCAAGGACCTGGACTAGAACAATTTGAACAAAGTAAATAACATAACAACTAGATTATAATATAAAGTACAAAATACATATACTGAGTTCATACTGATATAAACAAATGACTGAATAAATAAATAAGTAGGGGAGTAGAAACAAATCTTCTTTATAGGGCAATCCCAAATAATGTACATATATTACTCCCTTGTCTAGGAAGCAGAGCTACCTCCCTTCCACACCTATGAGAGCAACCTTGTTGTTTTGACCTCTTGAATGTTACTCTCCTTTCCTAATGCCACAACCATTGTCCAATTTGTCACCATGTGTCTTAATTACTGCCACAGCCTCTTAACAAGCCTGCTATTTTCACTCTAACTATCCATCCAATACATCCTCAACATGGAAGCCAGAGAAATAACAGATAATAGAAACAGACAGATAGGAGTTCTAGATACTGGCATTAACAAATACAGACTTTAAATGTTCTGTGTTTAAGGCATAAAAGACGAAAGAAAATCTAGGAAAGAAACTGAAGAAAGACTTCTATGGTTTGAAAGGAACACAATAGAAAGACTAATACTGAAACTAAGACATCAGTGGTGAATTTAACAGCAGATTGCATACAGCTAAACAGAATATTAGTTAACTGAAAACAAAGTCAGAAGAAACATTTCAATAAAAATACAAAAAAGAAAAGACAATCTAGAGCCTAGCAGAATATCTTTGACTTACATACTAAAGATAAGATTACCTATAATATATAAAACCTACAAACTAAAAAAAAAAAGAGTTATGTATCACAACGTTCATTGCAGCTCTATTTACAATAGCCAGGACATGGAAGCAACCTAAGTGTCCATCGACAGATGAATGGATAAAGAAGATGTGGCACATATATACAATGGCTAACACATATATATGGAATCTAAAAAAAAAAAAGGTCATGAAGAACCTAGGGGCAAGTCAGGAATAAAGATGCAGACCTACTAGAGAATGGACTTGAGGACACAGGGAGAGGGAAGGGTAAGCTGGGACAAAGTGAGAGAGTGGCAGGGACATATATACACTACCAAACGTAAAATAGCTAGCTATTTTGGAAATAACACTGAAAAGTCAAAGACTTCATTGTTAAATAAAAACCACCAAGAATGATGTCCAAGCTTCTACCTCCCAAATACATGATTGAAAATATTTTAAATGATATAATCTTTTAAAAATTTTTTTTATTGAAGTATAGTTGATTTACAATGTTGTGTTAGTTTCCAGTATACAGCAAAGTGGTTCAATTATATATACATACACACACACAAACACACACACACACACACACACACATTCTTTTCCATTACAGTTTATTATAGGATATTGAATATAGCTCCTGTGCTATACAGTAGGACCTTGTTGTTTATCTATTTTATATATAGTAGTTTGTATCTGCTAATCCCAAACTCCTAATTTATCCCTCTCCCACCCCCCTTCCCCTTTGGTAACCATAAATTTGTTTTCTATGTCTGCGAGTCTGTTTCTGTTTTGTAAATAAGTTCATTTGTGTCATATTTTAGATTCCACATATAGGGGATATCATATGATATTTCTCTTTCCCTGTCTTACTTCACGTAGTGTGATAATGTCTAGGTCCATGCATGTTGCTGCAAATGGTATTACATCATTCTTTTTTATGGCTGAATAGTATTCCATTATTTATATATACCACATGTTCTTTATCCATTCGTCTGTCAATGGACATTTAGGTTGCTTCTGTGTCTTGGCTATTGTAAATAATGCTGCAATGAACATTGGGGTGCATGTATCTTTTCAAATTAGAGTTTTCTCCAGATATATGGCCAGGAGTGGGAATGCTGGATCATATGGCAATTCTATTTTTAGTTTTTTAAGCAACCTCTGTACTGTTTTCCATAGTGGCTACACCAATTTATGTTTCCACCAACAGTGTAGGAGGGTTCCCTTTTCTCCACACCCTCTCCAGCATTTGTTATTCACAGACTTTTAAATGATGGCCATTCTGACCAGCCTGTGGTGATACCTCAATGTGGTTTGATTTGCGTTTCTCTAATAATTAGTGATGTTGAGCATCTCTTCATGTGCCTATTGGCCATCTGTATGTCTTCTTTGGAGAAATGTCTATTTAGGTCTTCTGCCCATTACATGATACAATCTTTATTAAAGACAGTTAAAATGAATTTCCTTCAGAAATGTCAGATAATTTTAAGATGCTCCTTGATAATTGGAGATACTCTTACTATTTAAATACCAGTGTTTAAATATGCTATCCACTGCATTCCACCAAATAAACATGTGAGTGGCAACCAAACATCTTATCCTCTTTATATAAATGCACATACCCACAACACACACACAAATTAGTAAGATCTCTCTTGCACAGAGATGAGTAGACTGAAATCCATATCAATCTATACCAACGGTCACCAATTTCAAATTTTCCATAAGAGTCAGCAGTACTTCCAGAACAATCAGCTTTGATCAGAAACACATGCCCATTTCTGGTGTCTGTTAGTGCAGTGAGTTTCAGATAACCCTATAGAAACACAAGAACCAAACTGGATGAATTTCTCTTCTCTTATATTTGACATAGTATATCATAGAAGAAATAAACAAAATAATATCAATATTAAGCTAATTAACATTTATTTCAGTTTTTGAGTTACAACCACTGTAGTAAATCAGTAATAGTGTAAGACTATAGAATTCACCACCAACAAATGTGTACTGATGCCTAGGCACTCAATAAAGTCTACAAAAGTAAATTATACAATAAAAACAGAATCTTCATTTTCTTATAAAGCAAAAGAAAACTTTTTAGGAAATATAATTGAAAGCTTCTACTGTATTACCCACTTCCCTCCATGTTTTGGCTAAGTAAGCCCATTCTGTGCTTCTACTATATTTCTGCTTATAATGATTTCTTGGACACATCTCCCCAGGTTGGACCATGAGCATTTGAGGGCAGGAACTGTAACTTTTTTATTTTTGTATCTTCAGTGACTAGATATTTTACACACTCAAGAAGTGTTTGATGGATTAACTAATTAGTTAATTTTGTAAAAAATGTGTACGCATCACCAGGCAATCTGCATAACCATTTCAAGAACACAGAAGTGGGCTTCCCTGGTGGCGCAGTGGCTGAGAGTCTGCCTGCCGATGCAGGGGACACGGGTTCGTGCCCCGGTCCGGGAGGATTCCACATGCCGCGGAGCGGCTGGGCCCGTGAGCCATGGCCGCTGAGCCTGTGCGTCCAGAGCCTGTGCTCTGCAACGGGAGAGGCCACAACAGTGAGAGGCCCGTGTACCGCAAAAAAAAACACATAAGTCAGACCCCTAAAATAAAGATTTCCCTCCAACTCCTGGAGAAGGTGCTATAGTGTAGAAAATCAGGGAATTAACCCTGAGAAGAGGGAAGCCTAAAAGAAATTACTTGGTTTTGGACACAGCACTAAAGATAGAGAAGAAAAGCTCCAACATGACACCAAGTGGTCTCACGTGATCATAAGAGGAGGAAAACACATGTATTTGGTTTGCCCAGCCAACAAAAGCAGGACATTTTTCTTCAGGAGTTACAGTGACATAGAAAAGCCAATGAATACTATACGTATTCTCAAATTCTCAGCTGGGGTACTATTTTCAATTTATCTTAAACTCTCTCAAAACTAAAGCACATGCTAGCAAAGATCATTTCTTCATATCGACTTTGTTAGATGCAAGATGCACCTTGCATCTGACCTCCTAGGCTGAGCCTACTTCCAATTCTTTTTTTTTTTTTTTTTTAATGGCAGGAGAGTGAGTTTATTCAACAGGTATTTACTGAGCCCTTACTATGTGCCAGGCACTATTTTAGGTGCTGGGAATACATTCCATTGATTAAAAACATACAAAAATCCCTGTCTTCATTGTGCTTACACTCTAGAGAAAGGATACCAGACAATGAACATAACAAATAAGTAAATTACATAGTAAGTTAGGAGATGATGAGTACTACAGAAAAAAAATAGAGCAGTCATGAGGATGAAGACAAGTCTTATCTGGAAATTTTCCAAAACCAGACACACTCACAAAAATATGCTGCTTTCTTGGAAGTCTATGTATGTGTCAGTGACCAAAGAAAATATTTCTGGCCCCTTAATGTTCATGGGATTTTCAAGCAAGAAATTACAGGGATTTTAAAAATATGAAAATGGAATTGAAAACTAAGAAAAGTAACTTGCATAAAAACAGGAGCTCAATACAGAGTTCTTGAGGCAGTGGAATCTGTGCTTACTGTAGGAGCAGAGCTTCCCACAGTTCTGGCAAATTCCATGATTCTGGCCACATTGCCAACCACAGTGGATCTGAAGAGTCAAATCTATTGAAAAGAGGTTACTAGGGTCAGAAAATGTAGAAGAACTCAAGCAGCTTTTCAGGATTTTTTGTTTTATTTCTATTTCCTTTTTAAAATATAGCTCCCTAGTTTTCGTGATTTTCTAATTTTATTAAAGAAGGGTGAGTTCATGAGAAAGAAAAACTGAAAAATAGGAATGCCCACATTTCCGACTCCACCTCCAATCTCAAATTGTTCAAGATGCACACGTTTATTGTCTATCCGTAGACCCAGGTCTTTTGACACCATTATCAGAGGTTGTTGGCTCTAAACTACCAGGAAGATTTTTTTCTCCTTTGATTTAAATTCAAATTTCATTTCAACAAAGCAACCAGAACAATTAATGAATTAGGTTCTCTAAGTCAGAAGTGAAAATAGAAAATAAATGGTGTTGTCATCTTTGATGAGAAAGTCATATTTTCAGCAAAATGGGGCAGAGGCAGAAAGTCCAGTTTGCAGGACCAGGAAAAAGGAGTGTCCACCCATAGGATACTTAGAAATTGATGACTATGACAGCAGCCCTTTCTAGAGGTAATAACGTCACGTCATTAGGTTGAGATAATCCTCCAGAAATCCCAACAGCCCTGGATTAAGAACATCTGGAAATTGTTCATATGACACAGATTTCTGTTTCCTGATGTTAAGGCTTCAGTGATGCCTCTCTGTGGCATCTGTCACCCATCTAACTTCTTTGCAAACTTCCTCCTTTCAAATCAGGAAGTGTACATAAAGTGCAAGTAAGATTCAGTCCCTCGCCCGTGCTTCCAGGTTCTTGCTTTGATACCCAGGATCACCAAATCTGACAATTAAACCGCTGGCCAGCTAGGCTGTCTGCAGGTATTTCTGGAGTTAGCAAATGAGTTCATCTGGTAAAGAAAGTGTCTGAAGGTAGATGCAGTCTTGGCAAGAAAACACACAGTACTGTATGCAAGACAGGGATGTGAATGATGCAAGCAGCAGGGGGGTTCTCATCACCGAGTCACTAAAGAAGAGGCCTTCTTTGGATCTCAACTCTTAAAGTGAATTCAGGAACTGTTACTAAAATGAATGAGGCCAGCGGATTTCAGATCAGGGTCAGTCCTCAGTGAGGGCAGGTTCAGTTTTCCTAATTAAATTCCTGAATTTCTTTTTGGCTTCTGCCCTTGCTTCAGCATCAAAGTACCAAACAGTCATATGGTGTATCTGATTGCATAGGAAGGCTGGACTTCATGTGGGTTCCTGTGGTCTGACCCGAAGAACAACAGTCTGTCGAAAATGGGCTCCATGTACGCTATGAACGATTTCTCTTCTGGAAATATCCGCAGGACCCCACCATGTAGCTGGGCATCCCAGTTCTTGTTCAGATAGTAGATGCGGGGGATGCAGCAGCCGTCGCCGTTGGGGTTGTTCACATGTCGCACATAACCTGCTCCATTTCCTGGATAGCAAGCCACCATCACCATGTGCGGGTCAAGGACACTGTATGCTCCCGGACGGACCGTGGAAAGAGCCAAAGTGCTTTGGTAATTTTTCTTCTCTCTGTAAACCAGAAGTCATCTCCTCTCACCTCTGAACTGCCACACGGAGGCCCCAGACGCCCACCTCCCAGGAAAGTAACTGATCCCAATCCTTTTAAAAGTTCTATCTCGACCCACTCTCAGAGACCTATACTGGCCTGGAGAAAAGAGAATGAAAGAAACCCCAAACGCTCAATATTGAGTAATCTTGCTCCCCTTCCTGAATTCACCTCAGGGATAATAGTTCCTTCCTGTAATGTCTAGATTTCCTGCGACCAAACTGCTAGTATAAGCTTCTTGGACTATTATTAATTATTTAACATGTTTTATACCTTTTAACAATTATTTTCAGTTTAGTTGTTTTTTTTAAGGAATAATGTTGTTGCTTTTTCTGAGTATAAAGATAAGCAATATTCATATTACCACTAGGAAATTTCATTTTTGCTCAGTGGTTTATTACTCATTCTCTGCAATATGAGTGTGTGAGCGTTGGGAGCGGGGAGAAGCAGGGAGGAATGAAGTGCTGAAGTGCCACCTCAAGAGCCAGTGGCAGTTCTGGTCAGTGCAATCAGGCAAGAATAAGAAATAAAGGTATTCCAACTGGGAAGGAACAAATGAAATTATCTTTATTCATGAGATAAAGATATTTGTACATACTTATACCTCAATAAAGCTGATATTTAAAAAGTCATAAAAAGATAAACAATCTACTTCAGTAAGAGTAAAATAAAACAGAGATAATTATGTAAAAATTATTTAAAAATCAAGTTATTAATGAAAGTTTAAACATTTAAAAATAATTGTTACCCATCAATCATAGAAGTGAGAGAGAACTATCACCCCTCATGGGTCCTTACCATGCTATTTGTAGGAAGTCACTGCATTCTGTGTTCTTTCTGAGTCACTGAAGTTATAAAGGGTGCAACCTTTCTACCACCACTACTTCATCTGTTCATGTTCTCCCTGTCTTTCACTGTTCCTTACCATCCCCTTATGACCATACCCAGTCCATGAGGCATCGTGGCCATACTGCACCAGGTTTTCATGGGGAAGAGTGGAGAAAAATACCCTTGTGTTTCAGATAAAGGGAGGGGAAAAGTAAACATTTTGAAATGCACCTAGAGCACTCTCCATAAAAAAGCCCTGCCCTCCCAAGAAAGGTACTTGATTAGAGCCTTATCTGACCTGGAGGAAGGGCAACTGGTCAGCTCTAGCCCCCTCTAGCCATCCTGTCTCATGTAAGAGGAGAAAAAAAGAATAAGAAAACACTTCTAAATGTCACATTCCAAGGACTCAGGCCCACTACAAAAACTGAGATTTAATCGTCAGGTTATACAATGTTTCTCGTCCTCGAAACCCTACCATATCAATTGGGCTTCAGTGAGTTAGCAGTGGACTATAAGTGAAAAAGTCGCAAGTCATAAATTCTATTTAAGAAGGAATTCTTAGGGAAAACCAAAGACAGTAGAAGAGGGAGAAAAAAAAACAAGTAAACTAGAGTAAACTGCAGCCTCTGGCACCTACAGTTATAGGAAACATAAACAGAGCCCAGCCTCTAGCCAGATTAACATAAAACCTCACTCTGAAAGCCTAAATATCTTAGTTCCTATTACTCAACACAGCATGTCTGACTTTCAACAAAAATAATAAAGCACTCTAAAAGGAAAACAACAACAACATCTGAACAGAAAAAGCAAGCATGAGAACCAGACTCAGATATGGCACACATATTGAAATTATCATATAGAGATTTAAAGTAACTAAGAGTTCTAATGGAAACTGTAGACAGTGTGCAAGAACAGATGGGTAAGGTACACAAAGAGATGGAAACTCTAAGAAAGAATAAAAAAATGCTAGAAACTAAAAGCACTGTAACATAAATGAAGAATGCTTTTGATGGACTCATCAGTAGACTGGACATGGCTGAGGAAAGAATCAGTGAGTCTGATCAACAGAAGACTAGAGAGTGGAGTATTTTCAAAGTTAAAAGAAAAACCCACCAACTTAGAATTCTGTATCCCATAAAATCATCCTTCCAAAGTGAAGGAGGAATAAACGCCTTCTCAGACAAACAAAAACTGAGGGAATTTGTCACTAGTAGATCTGCCTTGCAGGAAATGTTAAAAGAAGTTTGTTTGGTTTTTTTTTGGGGGGGGGGTTGTTTGTTTGTTTGTTTTTCAGCACAAAGAAAAATGCTACAGGCCGGAAACTAAGATCTACATAAATGAAGAGCAAGACAAAAGGAATAAATGAAGGTGAAATAGAATCCTTCATCTTTCTTTTTTTTTTTTTTGTGGTACACGGGCCTCTCACTGTTGTGGCCTCTCCCGTTGCGGAGCACAGGCTCCGGACGCGCAGGCTCAGTGGCCATGGCTCACGGGCCCAGCCGTTCTGCAGCATGTGGGATCTTCCTGGACCGGGGCACAAACCCGTGTCCCCTGCATCGGCAGGCGGACTGTCAACCACTGCGCCACCAGGGAAGCCCTCCTTCATCTTTCTTATTGTTAATTGATATAACAAATAACTTTTCAAGGTAATAAAAGCTACAATGTATTGGGTGATTATAGCATATGGATAACTGAAAATAATGACAGCAATGTTGTAAAGAACAACAGGAGAAAATTGGGACTACTGTGTTACAAGGTAACTGCAGTCCCTGTGAAATAACATAGTGTTATTGGACAGTAGATTTATATTAATTGTAAATGTATACTTCAAACACTGGAGCAACCATTAAAAAATGAGTAATTTTTTAATTAAAAGGAAATAAAATGATTTAAGTGATCATAAAATGATCACTTAAAATCAGAGAAGGCAGAAAAATGGGGGAAGATAATGAAACAATAAGTACAACAAGTTGAAAAGTTACAAATACGTAGACATTAACCCAACTATGCTAACATCACTTTAAATGTGAATAGTCTAAATACATTCGCATATCAGAGTAGATAAAAAAGACCCAAAGATAAGCTGTCCACAAGAATCTCACTTGAAATACAAAGAGAGAGACAGATTAAAAGTAAGGGAAGGAAAAAGATACAGCAGGCTAACGCTAATCAAAATAAAGCTAGAGAGGCTACATTAATTTCAGGCAAAGCAGACTTCAGGACAAGGAAAATTACAATACCGTGACAAACAGTGGCACACTACATAATGATAAGTACTCCATTCTCCAAGAGGACATAACAATTCTTAATATGTATGCATCTAACAACAGAGTGTCAAAATATGTGCGGCAAGAGTGATAGAACTACAAAAAGAAATGAACAAATCTACTGCTACAGTTGTAGACTTCAGCACCCTTTTATCAGATTGACAGATCCAGCAGGCAGAAAATCAGCAAGGACATAGCTGAAATGATCAATACCAGCAAGCAAGTGTATCTAATTGACATTTATAGAATATTTCATTTAACAACAGAATACATGCTCCTCTCAAGCTTATATGGAGCATTCACCAAGAAAGGCCACATTTGGGGCCATAAAACACACTTTGACAAATTTAAAAGAGTACAAATCATACAAAGTATGCCCTCAGACCACAGGGAAATTAAGCTAGAAATAAATAACAGAAAGACAGCTGAAGATTAAACATTATGTGATTAACACAAAGGTCAAAGAAGTCTCGAGAGAAACTGAAAAATATTTTGAACTAAATGAAAATACAACTTATCAAACTTTGAGAGATGCAGCAAAAGCAGTGTTTAGAAAGAAATGTATAGCACTGAATGCATATATTAGAAAAAAAAAGAAAGATGTAAAATCAACAACTAAATGTCAACCTTAGGAAATTAGAGAAAGAACAATGTAAGCCTAAAGCAAGCAAAGAAACGAACTAATAAAATCAGAGCAGAAATAAATGAAAATGATAACAGAAAATCAATAGAGAAAATAAATGAACCAAAAGCTGGTTCTTTGTAAAGATAAATAAAATTGATAAACCTATAGCCAAGGTAACCAAGAAGAAAAGTGAGAAAATTACTAATTACTTATACTAGATATCACTAATATCAGATATGAAAGAGAGGTCATCACTAATGAGTCCATGGACATTAAAAGGATAATAAAGGAATATTATGATGCCCCCAAATTCGATAACTTAAAGAGACCAACTCCTTATAAAACAGAAACTACCAATACTCACAAAAGGAAAAGTAAATCACCTGAAAAGGCCTATGTCTATTAAAGAACTTGAATCAATAACTAATAATCTTCCAATATTCCAGACCCAGAAGGTTTCACCAGTGAATTCTACCAAAAATTTAAGGAAGAAAAACTATACAAATTATCTCAAATCTCTTCCATAAAATAGGGCCATTGGGAACACTTCCAAACTCATCTATGAAGCCAGCACTGCCCTAACACCAAAACCAAATAAAGATATTAGAAGAAATAAAAACTACAGACCTACAGCATTCATAAACATAGATACATAAATCCTCAACAAAATATTAGCAAATTGAATCCAACAATGTATAAAGAGCATTATACACCATGACCAGTGGAACTTATGCCAGGTATGCAAGTTTGGTTCAACATTTGAAAGTCAATTAACATAATGCGACAAAACAGGCTAAAGAAGAAAAATCATATTATGATATCAATATATGTGGAAAAAACATTTGACAAAATCCAAACTCCATTCATGATAAAAACCTCTCAGAAAACTAGGACTAGAGGAGGCAAACTCCCTCAACTTGATAAAGAACATCTACCAAATAATTTACAGGTAACTAAATGGTGAGAAGCTAGATGCTTTCCTCTAAGATGGTAAACAAGGCAAGAATGTCCTCTCTCACCACTCCTATTCAAGTTCATATTAGAAGTCCTAGCTAATGCAATTAGACAAGACAAGGAAATAAAAAATATACAGACTAGGACAGAAGCAATAAAACTGCCTTTCTTCTCAGATGACACGACTGTCTATGAAGAAAATCCCAAAGAATCAATAATAACAACAAAGAACTCCAAGAACTAATAAGCAATTATAGCAAGGTTGCAAGACACAAAGTTAGTATACAAATGTCAATTCCTTTCCTGTATACCAGCAATGGTATACAACTGAATTTGTAAATACATAACAGTATATTAGCTCCCCCCAATAAAATATATACATATAAATATAACAAAACATGTACAGGGTCTATATGAGGAACTCTACAAAACCAATGAAAGAAAGCAAAGATCTAAATAAATGGAGAGCTATTCCATGTTCATGTGCTTGCCACTGTATTAAATGTTTTCCATGTATTACTGCACCTAAACTTCACAACACCCTTCCCACCCATGGGAAGCCACACAACCCCACTAGGTTGATCCCACTCTAATTTCACGACTACACATCTCAAACGGGCACTCAGCACTGCCTAGCAATCCAATTCCATTTCTGTACTTAGTTTACTTCCCCGTTCTCCAGAAGGACTATGTCACATGTGTCTCCTAGCACCTCTTCTCCTTTCCCCTGCTGCCCTTGCTCTCAGCCAGTGACTGCCTTCACAGACAGATGATGCCTCTTACCACCTGTCCGCATCTGCATTTGTCTCGGCTTTCCCTCTAGATACAATGGAATATGTGTTCCTGTTCATTTCAAAGCCAACTGCTCACCTACTCTGGAGTCTTCTCCCCTCTCAGGTGTTCACATACCTCCCCTGCAGTGTTCCCCTTATCTGCATCATTTCTCCCTTTCTATGAGTTCAATCCCACTGGCATATAAACATATTCTAGTTTCCTCCATCTTAAAAACAAAATTCCACTTGACCTTAAGGTCCCTCTACTCCACTAAAGTTGTTCTTGTTAAAATGATTAAAATCCTCCTAATTGCCAAACTGTCTTGCACAGTAGCACTCACCATGGTTGGCCACCACCTCCCTCTTTTTTGGCTTCCTTCCTCTTCTCTATGTACACTCTCAACCTAGGTGGTTTCACCTAGTCCTTTAGTTTAAATACCACCTACGTGGTGATGATTCCAAAGACCAATTCTAGCCCTAACATCCCCTAGGACTTCAGACTCAAATTTCCAATGGCCTATTTGACATCTTAACTTAAAAATCTACTAGGTAATTTACGTTATGTGTATTTTACCACAATAATAAAAAAAAAAACTACCAGGTGATTAACAGATGGAGAGAGGGATGGTGAGATGAACAGGCATGTGAAAAAACAAGTGTAGCTAAATATTAATGGTAGGGTCTAGGTGGTGGGTGTATGGAGTTTAGGGTAAAATTCTTTTCAAGCATATTGTTCATATGCTGCATGTTGGGAGAAAACGTTCTAGGCATCTCAACATAATATATCCAAAACAATTTTTGATTCCAACCGTTCCAAAAATGAAACCTACCTTTCACCTACAGTTTTCCCCATCTCATTAAAGAGCAAGGCAAAAGTAGGCAAGGCAAAAACCCAGGACTCAGCCTTGAAAGGCTCTCTCCCACCTGGAATATAATTCCATGAAGGCGGGGACCCTGCCCATCTAGAACAGTCCTAGCACACAGGAGGTGTTCAAAAATAGCTGTGGAACTAATCATGAATTACTGCTCTGTTTCTCTCTAGGCCCTTCAGCCCTCACTGGTCCTTGAGTGAGAACGGAGCTCTTGGCCTCCAAACCTCCCCAGCCCAGGCAGCAGAGACTGTGTCTTAGTACCTGATTATGGCTTCTTACCAATCACAGCGGTTCCATGCTCCTCAGCGAGAGTTCAAGGCCTTTCTTTACCGCAGAGCCAGTGTTTCCTGTCCCAAACCTGTGACACACAGGACCCATGACACATGTCACAGCACAGCTGGGCATCACACTGCCCAGGCTGTCTCCCTGCAAGGCTTCAGCGGGCCTCACTTTGCCCAGGGCCTGCCCGAATCCAGCCCAGGAGGCCTCCCTATGGTGGCTGGAGCCACAGTCCACTCCTTCAGTGGGCATCAAGGCATCTTCCTCTCAAGGCCATTGGGTGGGCCCAAGCCTGCTCTCTCACGCCCCACCGCAGCAGCCCCCTCTAACCTCCCCCGCGTCCCGCCGGGGCCCTGCCACGTTTCCTCACCTGGACCTGCCCCGCCCCGCCCCGCCCAGCCCAGCTCAGCTCAGCTTGGCCGCAACCGACACACCTGCTCCCAGCCCCCTTGCCAGTTGGGTTCGCACGGGAGTCCGCTGGCTCTGCGAGATCGGTGCCGTCCAATCCTGGAGGCTCCCATGAGCCTGCGCACTGGAGCCGCACCCTGCGCCGGCGCCCTCTGCAAGCAGGCTGGAGTCGGCAGTGCCTCCCCCTGCTGGCCTTCCGAAGCACTGCAGCAGTTACCGCGGACCCGGTGGTGGATGCCTTGTGGTCCCTGGTACACCTCCCTGTCCCTGTCCGTGCCTGGTCCCAAGCCAGGCTTATAATGCCAGCAACTCTCTGAGCCATGCCCACATCCTGAACCACTGACGACTGTGTTCTCTAGGGATGATGGCCTGGTTCACACCTGCCCCCTCAACTCCCTACTGAGTTGGAGAGGGGCCGGGTAGAGGACTGGTTTGCAATGTCAGAAAGGGGCAGGTAGTGTTTGGGCACTTTGGACAGGATAGACGATTGCAGAAGGAGTCACTAGACTGTGGCAGAACGTGAGGTCAGTTATAGCTGCTAGGTCGGATGAGACAGTTTCATCTAGGGTGGTCACTGTAAGGGGAATTCAGCGTGTAGACATTGCCTCAATACAGGAAGCCAGAATCTTTTTTATCTTAA
This sequence comes from Globicephala melas, assembly GCF_963455315.2. Taxonomy (NCBI): domain Eukaryota; kingdom Metazoa; phylum Chordata; class Mammalia; order Artiodactyla; family Delphinidae; genus Globicephala; species Globicephala melas. Next base: position 47,090,314 of record NC_083329.1, on the reverse strand, counting down.
CAAGCGCACCTCTCTCCGTTTGGTCCTGACCAGAGCCACTCCAGTGGATCCAATTCCCTTAAAGGCATGATGAGACCTGCCTCACTTAGCCCACAGCCTGGTCCAGGAGAGCCATATCCTTGAGCTGAGCTGGGACTGAGCCAAAACAGTCACCCTCTGTCCAGGCGTGGAGAGGTCAACTTCCTGCTCCATGAGTCACTGACAGCAGATGCCTTTTCTCCACCAGAGGCCCTGCCTTTCCTCAGCAGCCAAGGCTCCCTCCCATCCCAAGGTAGAGTTCCTCCTTAAAGATGGGCCCCCTTTAAGGGGAGGCCTGTTGTTTCTCATAGCGTCTAAGGTCAGAACTTTGCATGCCATCACTATTTCACAGATCTGAGCAGCACGAATGAATCAGAATATTCTATTGTTGTGTTCCTACATAGATGGCTGTCATGGGGACACACACGCAGAATTTTCACCCACGGCATCAGGAAATCGCTAAATGGAGACTGAATGAATACTTGGTGGGAGTGAACCCCGAGGTCTCATCATGTTCCTCAACTTACTGTTAAACCACATCCTATTCCCAGTGGCCACCAACCCAAAAGGCTGCTTCTGTTTTCACCCGTGAAAAATTCGAAGAATTATAAAGGTTAGTTCTTTATCAAAATTTCTGCCATTCTTTGGAGGCCTTTTCAAATCCCTATGACTTGCTATTTCCAGCAGTGCAAGGAGTCTTGCAGGCCTGGACTTAAGTCCCTGATCTGCTACTGAAAGGTCCCCTTTCTAGCCTGACTGAAGAGTAGCTTGGTTGTCCCCTCCCTGCTGCCCCCCAGACACCACCTTCTCGTGTCCTACTTGGTTCCAGGCTCACTGCGGATCCCTGGGGAAGCTCAACTGGGGTAGCAGCAGTGACCAGCACAGAGGTGATGCAGATTCTGGAATCTCACAGTCTGCATTCCTGATCCTGGTCTGAGCACCCAGACTCCCTCAGGATGGACCCTGAGAGCCAGACATACCTCTGCTCTCCACTGAGCTGAGACCCATCTGCCCCTTTCAAGTGTAAGAATTTACTGCCCAAATGGCCCCTCATCCCTAGCTGTGTGTCTCCAGACACAGAGAGTCCCTTGAGGGCCTCCCAGACCCTAGTGGACATCTTGTACCCAAAGTCATTTCTTAACAGCCCCTAAGGCCCATGATCAAGTTCAGAGTTTTCTAAACCTGGCTTGGGGCCAAGGAAGAGCAAACAACTAAGAACAAGAAACTCTGACCAAAAAAAAAAAGAATCATTTCAGCAGCGCTACCCTTCCACGGCCCCATCCTGGTACTGGCCTCTGCTTTGCAGCCCGTTTATTTTCGGATGGTGTTCTTCACACTGAGCACCATCAAGTGTGAGTCGATGAGGACTGTGGGCTTGGGAGAAGCTGTGAGACCTTGTCTGTGTGTTTCTTTCTCTCTGCTCAGCTTTGAGACACTTCACATAAAAGACTCTATAAAAATAAATTGTGGAAAGTACAAGGCCAATAAAAATCCCAGTAGAGGCTGAACACTATTTTATTGAGAAAGCAGAAGGACATGCACTTACCTCATTCTGGATTCCCAGATGCCTAGTTCCTGAGCCTGGCACATGGGCAATGCCCAATAAATATCAGTTGATTGATCCATTAGTTGGCTGCTCACTGGTTTGCAGAGCAACGACCAGCCCACCGCTCTGCCTGCATACACCACAAAGAGAGAGAATCCTTAGGCTTTGATGGGAGAGTTGTTAAGTTGGCAGGTGAGCCTGCCACAAACCCTTGCCTATAAATGCCCTGCCTTCTACTTCCAGCTCTGCTTATTAATAGTAAAATAATGATGTAGCAGAAAGTGAACTGCAAACACTGCCAAGTTCTAAGAGAGGAGCTGGATGCATGCCTTTTAGTCCTCATGTATTCAATCCTCTTGGTCTGTGTCAAGCCCTGTGCTTTACGGCAAGAATTCAGATGTCGCCATCTTACTGCATCTTATTAGCTGGACAGAATAGGGTTCACACAGAAGGCAACTTCTTTGTTTCTTTTCAGTGTCATTCAAACTCAGTGCCCAGATGCATTTTTCTCCTGGGTTCTTGAATATAAAATCTTGGGCAGGTCTATAACTTTGAGCAACCAGAACAGTCCCATTTCAGTGTAAGACTCCCTCTGACTTCTTATCTAACTCTTAGCCTCTCTCTGTCTCGAGGCCAGGACTGCTTTGGACTGGAAATAGGCATGGGAAATGGGCACATCAGTTTCTCCTTTCTCACCCAACTTCACACCCACATCCTACCCTCCAGACTCAGTGTCTGACATCTTTGCAGCTGGAATCCAACACAGGGCTCTCTGGCTTCAGCAGATATTTTGAGCTGGCTGTTTGCCTGAGAAAATCTTATGGTTTCCCTAAGAATTCCCTTTTGAGGTATCTCCAAGTGCAAGTCCATGGCCTGGGTGATGTTGCCACTGGCCAGTTGTTTACAATGCCCTCCCTTTGTTCCTGCCTCCCATGGGCCCATTCCAGGACCATGAATGAAGGTGCCAGACAAATGAGTAAGTGGAGGCCAAAATGCAGACTCGGCTTTGTGCCCTCATGAGGGGCTTCTCAAATGGAGGAAGGGCCACCTTCGGGTCATTCATCAGCCACAGGAGGGTGCCTTTCCGTGATTCTCCCCAGTCCACCCTCTGTGATCTGAAGCTCTGAGCCTCTCTTTGTTTGGGTCCATGTCCCTTCTGCTTGTTTTAGGGCAGTTCCAGATGGTGCCCCACCTGTAGATCCACTTGGTTCTAAGAAGGGCTTCCACGTCCTTCCCCTACCAAGGGTATCAGCAGTTACAGTCCTGGGCAGTCCTCTTCCTCTTTGTTCTCCCACCAATCATGTTGTTTCAGCCATCTCCTTTCACCTTTCGCTTGCTTGGGCATGGGTCAGACACCAAGCCCTTGTGTCCCTCCAAATTGCTGGAGACACATATCAAGCCTTATAAGTTATTCTCCTAAAGTTCCTGTTATGCATGCAGAGGTATCGAAGGAGAAGAAGCACTGCCTTCCCTCTCCCCTCTCCTCCCCAGGGCTGGGAAACAGGTGTGGAAGGGAAAATGCCATGGCATTCCAACAACTCAGAGGAATCTTCCATTCCTGGCCTCCTTACCCTCTAATCCCTCACAGGCTATGGATGGGTGATCACCAGTGCTCCTGGCTTGCCAGGGGAGGTTACTCTTAAAGCATGAGTAGGCGTTAACTGAATGAAGAAGGGAGAGTGGCCTATATGGGCGTGTAGGGCACAGAGCAGCACAGGAAGGAGCACGAGAAAGCGTGGCATATTCTAGGAGCCCCATATGACTGCATGAGGAAGAGAGAGTTTGAGGGATGGTCAGAGATGGGATTGCAATCGGAGAACCAAGTTCTAGCCACATCCTGCAGTGTTTTGCACACTATGCTGAGAAATTTTAATGCTATCCTATAGGATTAGCCATCAAATGGTATTAATCAAGGGAGTACATGTTTGGCCCTTAGCATGCTGTTTTTGGCTGCAATGTGGAGAGGCGTGGTGAGAGTAGAGACTTCTTTGGTGTGAGCTGAGAGCATTAATAAGCAATGTTCAGAGGATCTTCCAATCAGAATAAAGAATATCTGGAGCTTCCCTGGTGGCACAGTGGTTAAGAATCCACCTGCCAATGCAGGGGACACGGGTTCGAGCCCTGGTCCGGGAAGATCCCACATGCTGCTGAGCAACTAAACCCGTGTGCTACAACTACTGAGCCCGTGTGCCACAGCTACTGAAGCCCATGCACCTAGAGCCCGTGCTCCACAACAAAACAAGCCACCGCAACGAGAAGCCTGCGCACCGCAACGAAGAGTAGCCCCCACTCGCCACAACTAGAGAAAGCCCGCGCGCAACAACGAAGACCCAACGCAGCCATAAATAGATAGATAGATAGATAAATAAAATTTATTTTTTTAAATTGCTGTTAAAAAAAAGAATAGAGAATTTCTGACTTGTTTTCTTATTTCTCAAAGTCTTTCTAATACAGTCTTGAAAGCCACACATTCTCCTTGGTTTGCCAAGTTCTTAGGGAGGCGTTGTGATTAAGAGATTTAATTGTGATTTTATTTTTTTATGAAAAGAACCAGTGTCAATCCACACTGAGAAATCCTCTGAGAAATCAGGCTGGCCAGGCCAGGCCAGCAGCCCCTCTGCCCAACTCAGAGGCTCAGTGGCAAGGGGCGGCTTTATTCCAAATGACCTGGGTTTTTTTTCAGCATCACTATTTACTTGTGACCTCAGACAAATATTAAATTTCTCTGGGTCTCAGTTCCCTCATATATAAAAATGACCCTAAGAATGTATGAGTCAGAATAAACTAGGTTATGCTGCTGTAATAAACCAACCATCAAATCTTAGTCACTTAGAGCAGTAAAGGTTTGATTCATGCTCTCAGTGCATCTCCAATGCGGGTCAGCTGGAAGCTCTGCTCTGTGATCCCTGACTTCAACCCGCAGACTGATGGAGCACTCCCCATCCCACACCCTGTGATCACTGTGGCCGATGGGGATAGAGATCTCTAGAGGGTTCAGCACCTGCAATTAAATGTCTGGATGTGTCTACAGTTAGTATGGATATGGTATGCATTACTTCTGCTCACAAATTTTTGGTCAGAACAAATCACATGGTCCCACTCCACCACAAATACCTACCCCACAAGCCTGTGGTGGGGTTAAACACAGAGTGCTTGGCACAGAGCTTCAAACCCACCAGGCTCTGACAAAGCTCTTCAATGAAGAGTGGCCTCTGCCCACAGGGGTAGTTAAGACTTCCAACTTCTCGTTGAGAAGTACTTTAGGAAAAGGATTGTATCCTCAACAACACAGGTAGACACTGGGCCTCCCATTTCAAAATGATTAAAGGAAATTTGAAAATTCCAGTGAAGGAAAGCCTGGTTGAGAAACAGAAATCCAAAAGGACCAGGACTGGCAATGGTCTCTACCTTCGAGTTGTAGACATAGAGTGTCCTAATACAGAATTTGGGGAAAGGCTCAATATTTTGCAATAACCTATAATGGAGAAGAATCTAAAAATGTTATACATATGTATATGTATAACATATGAAATTAACACATTGTAAATCAACTATATATTAATAAATTTTTTTTAAATACTACAAGTACCACAGTGATGGCACTGACTATGTATATGGGCTGTTGGAGAATCATGTTTGATTCAGACAGTTGGTAGTCGAGGCTGAGCACCCTCACTCTGCGCTCGTGGTGGATGGATCTGTAACTTTCTGTAGAACCCGCCCTGCCAATATGTGAACAGCCACGGCCTGGTTAAAGCAGAGTTGGGAAGACCACTTTCCAAAATTAAACTTTTTTATTTTGAGATAATTATAGATTCACATACAGTTATATAAACGAATACAGATGATTCCCTGTACCCTTCACTCAGTTTGCCCACAGTGGTAACATCTTACAAAACTAGTACAACATCACAACCAGGATATTGACATTGATGAAATCCATCCCTCTTGTTCAGATTTCTTTTGTTTTTCTTGTACTCATTTGTATGTGTATTTTAAGTTCTACAATACCTGAATTCTGTGATGTTGTGTAAGATTTGAGTGTTTACGAAAAGAAGAGCCACTTTTATTCGTTGCATAAATGAGGTTTCTCACCAGTGTGGATTCTCTGATGATGAATGAGGTGTGTGTTCTGACTGAACACCTTCCCACATCTATTACATTTATAAGGTTTCTCTCCAGTGTGAATTCTCTGGTGTTCAGTGAGATGTGAATGATTGCGGAAGGAATTCCCACAGTCATTACATTTATATGGTTTCTCTCCAGTATGGATTCTCTGATGCTGAGTAAGAAATGATTGACATCGAAATGTTTTCCCACATTGCTCACATCCATATGGTTTCACTCCGGTATGAATTCTTTGATGTCGAACAAGGAATGAACTACGACTAAAAATTTTCCCACATTCCTCACATGTAGGGTCTCATATGAGTTATCTGATGCTGGGTAAAGGATGAGTTCTGATTAAAAGCTTTTCCACATTCACTACATTTCCAAGATTTTTTCTGTGTAGAGAGCGTCGGACATTTACTTTGGTCTGAAATCTCATTGGTGTGTATGCTACTTTTCTCCCACTGATGTAAGCTCTCTTCTGTAGAAACCCTGAGATGTGTAACAAGACTTGAGATCCAAAGCAGGCTTCTCTCAAAATTATATTCTTGTCTACTCATTTCTGGAGGTGCTTCTTTGTGGATGAAAGTTATTCCCCCAAAACCTTCTTGGAAAAGCCATGGTCCAGGAACCTCTCTGGAAGGGTTTTCCTTCATGCTCTCACATAAATATTTTTCTTCAAATGTAGGATCCTGGTATTCATCCTCTTGGGATCTCTTTGATGCTATCCCTGGCAAATCAATTTCAGAGCCATCCTGCTCTGGAGCAGACTTGTTCACCCAACCTGGACAAATCTCTCTTTCAATCTCTCTCTCTTCAGCTCCTTACATATTCAACATCCACAAATCTTCTCTTTGCTTTGATTGTAGAAGACTTCAAGGTTGAAAAACAACTGGGAGCCCAAAAAAAAAAAAAAAAACTGGGAGCGCATGATGTCCTGGGGCTCCCCGCAGGGCGGCGACCACGGTCCCGGAGGTACACGGAAACCCCACTGCTATTTTTACATTAATTTTGTCACTGCTACTGTACAGAAGTTTTAACTTTTTCAATATTGCCAACACTGTAGTTCTTCTTTGTTATACTCTGTCTATTGCTGGCAGCCAGAGGAAGTTATGACTCCTCTGTATATCTGATAAAACTAGAATATATTTTCCACCAGTTTTCCTATGCTTTTTTATTTAATCAAGCTGTATGTAATTTTAGTAGATGACGTGACTTTGAATCTAAGTCATCTTTTCCATCTATCTTAGTTCGATCTATGAAGTTGGGCTCCCTCCCCCACAGTGAGACTGATTGCCATACGTCCCCCGTTATATAGCACTGAGTGTTCCTTGGCTCACACTGTGGTCCTCCAGGTCTATTTCTTTTGTACACTTAATAACTCCAACCTTTAGCTTTTTAGTTTTTTTTGTTATGGTGGTGGCTATATGTCCTAATATCTGATAATGCTGGATCTTCCACTTCACTCTTCCTTTTTCTTAGATGTTCCCATCTTGTTTTTCTTTCATATAATTTTTAGAATTAGAACCCAAAAGGAAAATGCTTTTAAAAGAATGTATAACCATTTGGAGTTGCATAGGAAGAACATAGAAAGATGACAAAACACATTACTCCCGTGGCCTTTGAGCCAAGTCTCTCAGCAGATTCCCTCGAGGGAACTGGGGGCACTTTGAAAACCATGGAAACTCCTTCAACCAATGGAGGACCCAAAAGTGCCAACTGGAACAAGGCATCTGTCCCAGAAAGTGTGACCAGTGCACCAGCAAGACCGCACCCTGTCCTGGCTTATCTTGATGTAGGAGGTTGATTCTCAAATTCTTTCACCAGGTGAAGCCCCTGTAAGTATGCAAGGACACGTGCACACACATGCACACACTTACACACACAGAGCTTTATTCAACATAAACCCCAGAACTGAAGAGGGGTCGCGACCACTATTCAAAATGAGTTTCAGAAGTGACAGGCATGATTTTTTTGAAGTTACTTCTTAACAACTGGGCCAGACACTCCATCCCAGGTCACCTTCTCAGGGCCCCACTGGCCTCTTTCCTTATTGTGGAGTATGTAGGTACCTTCTTTGGACCAACATCTGAGGGCTCTTCCATGTGATCACAGTCAGAACGATGTCCAGGCAGAAACCCTCAGGTTCTGCCTTGGGAGACTGTCCCACTTTCTCTGTTCACCTAAAACAGTAAGCAGCTTTTACTGGGTCGCCTTGCCATTTGGCCAGCAGCCTTCCCTAAACAGAACAGTTCAGTTGCCTTCTTAATCCCACTGGACAGCAGGGGTTGTTTTAGCCTCATAAGAGAGAAATAGTAGGACTCATGACACATGATGGAAAGACATGAGTGTTACACAAGTCTAAGTGGACAGGCACATTCTAGGGGAAATGTAAAAATGTACCAAAAGTGGAATCAGATAGCAGCAGTGTGAATCTGCCCCTGCTAGCTGTATGATCTTGGACAAATTAAATCAACCTTCCAAGCCCCGTTTATAAAAGAGGAATAAGAATACTGCTCAAAGTTGAAATGAGGATTAAATTAAATCATTTATAGACACTACCTATATACTATTACTGTCTCAATATCTAAAAGGACCAAATAAAATAATTTGTTATACAGTTTTAAAGGATGCATGACTCCATCCATAAGCAAAGTGCTCTTATACCCTCCAAAACTTCTCTGTACTTCCAGGATGAAAGAGAGAATATATACAACAGAGGCCCTTAACTTTGGGGGATTTGTTCTCCTAGAGAACTAGGAGACTGTTAAGAGATGCTTTTTCCAAAAGAAGCAGCAAGTCAACATTCTAACTGTAGAGCTCCCCAGGTGCCTTGAGGCACATCTGTGGGCAGCTCCATGGAGCCCAGTCTGAGAACTCACACCTTGAGCACCCACACGTGTAGGCCCGCCTTCTGTCAGCAGGGAAGGTAAGTGACTGTGACAGGACTCAGCCTAACTACGTCCCAAGCCGTCATCCATAGCTGAGGGCTATTCCATCCACCCTGGATCCTGACACCTTTGCCGTAAACCAGTACTTCTCCTCATCCACCCCACACCCCATGTTAGGGCACCAGTCCTTTGTCTACATGGGGAAAAAAACGACGGCATTGAATGCGTTAATAAGGTTGCATCATCTCACTGCAGTAATTTCCTCCTTTATGATTAAAAGTAGCTAACACTGTTTGAGTTATGACTACATGCCACACAGTGTGCTAAACACGTGAGCCGTGTTGTCATCTAACCCTCCCAGGAACAGCATGAGATGGATTTCGTTATCTCCACTTGGCAGTCAGTTAGCTGAGTCTTAGATGGTTTAACAGTCACTTGCTGCTGGTCATTTAGCTAGTGAGTGGTGAAGTCTGGCTTGGAGCCCTGCTCTCACTACTCTGCTCTCTGCCGCCTCCCCCCATGGCACTGCAGATCTCCTGGGACATTTCATAAGTACTAACACTTATAGGCCTTAATTACTGCCCTGTGGATCCCCAAAGCTTTGCTTACCCTATCTTCTTTTAGCTCCCCAGCCCTAAGGAGCCCCCTCTGGGAAGATTGCCCTCCACATATAAGCTGCTCCCTGCTCGCTGCACACTTTTGTGAATCTGTAATACATCATTCCCAAAGTTGTCAGAGTGTCTGACTTCCCCATTAATGGCATACAGGGTCTTCAAAGCCTCCATGTCATCTCCTCTATCAACGTGTTGCTTCCTATTTCAGATAAGAACCAGCGCTTTCGTCATATTTGAATTTCAAATATCCACCCACCTTATCAACTTGCCTGCCACTGTCCTTTAAGAGTCCAGTTCAATCATTTGTGATGAAAATGTAGCTGGGACACAATGAAATGAAAGTGAATGAGTGTTTCAATTATACCTAAACCTTCACAGCCAGTGCCTTGGTAAGTTTCAATGTGTCTTGAAAATGTATTTATCTGAAAGTTTCTTGAACACTGAGCATTTTTCAAATATTGGAACTATCTATGTTGTAGGCACTTTAACAGAATGCTGCGTGCTTTACCAACTGGTCAAGAGTTTAACCCTCTCTACTTGAAGTCTGACGGTTTTTATTACACTTATTCCTCCCACGTCTTCATCAGTGTGATCTGACTCCAGCCTGGTCACCCAGTCCCAGCTTCCGGCAGCACCTTGTGTCAACAGTTTGATTTCTTGATCAAGAAAGCGCTCACTGTGTTGAGGCACAGGGGCTGTTGAGAAGGGCCACGTTACATGATACCAAGACTCTTCTCTGCAATACATTTAGCCCAAGGGCAGTCAGGAGCAGACAAAGTAGGAATCAGAACCTTACCAGCAACCCACCGAAAGAGAGAGGCCCGAGGAGAGATGGTGGGCCCAGCCACATGCAGGAGGCCGCAGAGGAGAGCACTGAGCAGGGGGTCCATGGAGTGGGAGACCTGGGGTTGAATTCTGACTGTCCCTTACTTATCTGTCACTTACTATATGACCCTGGGAAAGTCCTAAATGTGTCATCTGTAAAACGGGAATGACAATAACCCTACCTCATAGGGTCGTTGCCATGGACCATGTACCATGATAAGTGCCGTGATGAGGTATGACCCAAAGAGGGAATGCAAGGGGAACATGGTGATGCGTGTAGACCATCACCCAGCCGAAGTGGAGATGCTGAGCCCCACTAGAAGAACTCAGCCCAGCCTCATTCCACCCAGACAGCGTGATACCCACCTGAGGGTGCCATCGTCTGGGTCCTCAGCCTCCTCAAGTTCTTCCCACTCGCTGTCACTCTCACGGGACTCTTCTGGAGGCAAAGACTCTGAGAAAGTACCCCGAGAACAGAACTGCGGTAAAGGAATGGTCCCTGAATCTGCCTTCAAACATTCTCCACAGGGTAGCTGGTCTTCCAACGTAGAGCTGATAGTAGGATATGCTTCATCCTCCAAGGTGAGAGAAGGGGCTTCAGGTAGATGGCATATGTCACCTTCATCATCATCACTGTACAATTCAGGACTAGAAAACAGAAACCCACGTGTCTTCCGGTATTGATCAGAAATTCCTCTCCCCACCTTCCCTTGCTTTCAGGATGCTCATCGTGACACATCACAGGCAAGCCAGCCAGGCTTGAAACAGTTCTTGCCAGAGACTGCTCTGGGGTCAGGAGGTGAACAGTGAATACGGCATGGCCCTTGACCTGGAGGAGCCCCTGATTTAATGGGAAGAGCGAGCAGTGAACAAATGTTAGAATCAGGTAGTAAGTGCTATGGTAGAGGCAGCGCAGAGCCTTATGGGAGCAGGGGGAGCTCCTTACCGAGTCCAGAAGACAATGCGGGAACTTGCCAGGGGACACGGATCAAAAGCAGAGCTATGACCCAGTTTTAGTCCTGACGCTTCCTATGGGAAGACAGTCAGACCTCAGGCAAGTTTATTAACTTCTCTAGAACCTCAGTTTTTTCATCTGAAAAATGGGAAGGTTAAGAAACTTATAGGAGCATTGGGATGCTTACATTAAATAATTCTGATACAGCCACCCATGGCTCCTGGTACAGGGTAAGTTCTCAGTAAATGGAAGATGTCATGATTACTACTATGATTACGTTTGCTATTTCGACAGAGGAATTAGATGGAAAGGGCCAAAGCAAGAGGCTGGGAACAGCTCAAGCAGGTGACCTTCAAAGCACTTTGCCCAAATATCAGGTCCTTTACAGAGCACTGAAACGGTGTCTCTTTGGAGAAGCAGCCAGCTGGAGTGACATTTACTCCCTGTGTGACATAGGAAGCAGATGAACGGTGAAGCTCATTGGTTGGCAACGAAGATGCAGAAGCAACAGGGAGAGAATAAGCCTTCGAGGGGCTGCCGAAAGTCACTACACACGTTTTTGATTAGAAAGAGCAGTCCGTGAAGATGACAGAGCATTGGGCACAGTGCTTCCAACATGCAGACAGGGTACTCAGAAAATATCTGTCGAGAGTCTGGTTAGAGAAGATGAGTAGGAGAATCTAAAAGAAATGCACATAGGTTGAGCTTTGTACCAAGTACATGGATCCTTGTTTATCAGCCTCCTTCCCCATCCCCAAATCAATAGGGTGGCTTTGTCAGTGCCCCTGCCCTCCGTTTCCCTTTCCTGCAATACATCTTTCCCTTAAAATCAGCGCTGGTACCTCCTTATAGCTACAAGCCCCCAAACACCCATGTAGCTGGCCCTCCCCCCCAGCAGGGCTGGAGTGTTGGTTCCAACCTGAGTTTGCTGTCAAAGAGACATCATTTCTGCTCATGAGAGATACAGAGTTCATGTAAATGGGCATTTCCTGTAAATACACACGCACATGTGTTTAAAAAGAAGACCACATGCATAAAGACTAAAGGGGAACATTCACTTTAAGAAAACAATCTCTTAAAATTGCTAAGCTCTTTAAGGAAAAATTGATTTAACACCTTAAAGTATTTGACCAAATTGTGCAGAAAATGTGTTTTCTTATAAACATAGGGAGGGAATACCATGGCAGTTTTGTCAAAGGACAGGAAATCCAGCTGGTGCCCAGGCCCACCCTGCCGCTGCTCCCCCGCCCCCCAGCAGCAACTCTCTCCTTCCCTCGCTGCGGAGAAGCAGGTGGCAACACTGCAGCGCCTGGCTGGCCATGCCTCACCTCCCGCTTCCGTGCTCCTCCAACCTTTGTAATAAGCTCCTTGCTCTCCAGGTTGGATTTGGGGCTCCAGCTACTAGCTCTGCCCGGAAAGAGAGCCAGGGAGGCCATCAGCCTGAGAGGCAAGAGGCAAGGCTGTTGGGTGTCCAGAGGGGGCTCAGTGGTCTCCAGGGTGGCATCTTGGCCATTATCTCAGGGAGAATAACTGCCCTTCCAACCACCCTTCCACCCAGGCCACCAGCCTGCTCTTGGAGCTCTGACCTGGTTTGCTTGTGGGCATGGAGAAAAGGATGTGAGGCAAGCAGAGGTCCAGAAAGGCCCGAGAGAGCCCACCAGGCAGAGCCTATTTCACGGAAGGGGTGAGACTTGGAGATTTGGAGAATTTGATAAGATGTTTTGGCGTGTGGACATGCCAGGTAGAGAGTGAGAGTCCTTCCCCCAGGGCTCAAGGCCAGCTCAGGACCTGGGGATAATGCAGTAGGGCTCCATCTAGAACCTGAAGGGATCAGAGTGCTCCGAGCTCTCTGTTTACCCCTGGATACATTTTATGAGCTCGGCTCCTCCCTGCCCTCATTCTCTCCCTCCCAAGCTGTCTGACAAAAGGAGCCTCCTGTAGACAGATGGTACTTAGAGGAGAATCTGGAGACCCCACCTGGGTCTCCTCAGGTGCGCCCAGCTGCCTCCTCCACACAAGCTGGCAGGGCCCTGGCACTAGGCCTCCCACCAGATCCTGCAATTCTTCAGCGACTGCTTTTAAGGAAAGGAATCCCGGTTCAGCTCTGGGGTCAGTGAAATCATCGCGAAGCCTCTGCTTGCTGAGTGGAAGACACCAGCCCCAACGTCCCAGGAGAGCTGTTCCTTAGAAACTTGAGCCACCAACATCACATTCACCTTTCAGGAAGACAAGTCAAATGAGTAGACGGCACTTCAGGCCTGAAATACCGGGTGTTGTAATTGCCCTATTTACTGCGGGTAAGCTCACAACAAGGTCGGGTTTTGTGCCTCTTCATGTGAGGCTCAGCCTTCCCCGTCTCTCCAGCACCAGGCCCGCCCCACATCCCCATTAGCCTGGCGAGTGCCACTGGGACTTCCTGCCGGTGCCAAGTTTAACATCTGGGGGGTTTTGTTTGCAGTGTTTCTAAGACATCAAGTAGAGATGTTCAGGGATCGCTGGGGGTGAAGTTCAGTTGATAATCCTGAGCTGGAGTTCAGTATTTAGGAGTCGTGAGAGTGGGTGTGTATGGGGGTGTCCCCAGGGAGCCTGTCAGCTTGCGGAGAGAACCCAGCTGAAGGCAGCACCCAGCCCCAGGCTGCCACGGGCTCTGCTCTGCTGGGTTAGACCACTGCCGCTCCTGGCCAGGCATCTGTCCCACTCACTCCTCTCAGTCACACTCCACACTGTGAAGGCAGAGCAGGCCTTCACAGGGGTCCCCTGTGTCCTCCCGTTGGACCGACAGCCCTGCTCACCTAGCAGCTCATTCAACCCTCGGCCAGCTACTCTGAGGTCACACCTGGCATGTCAGCTGCAGTTAAGTTAGACCCTTAATCTCCTAAGCATCTTTGCTATTCCAGGAACACTGCCCTCCCCAGAACATAGACAGTAACTTTAGGTTCATTTCAAGGGCCTGGTTTCATTTTGCATTCTTAAATAACCATGAAGACTTATATCCTCACTTTCTCTAAATGATACTTGCTGAAAATAGATGCATTTTAATTACAGGAATATAAGTATATATGCTAGGGGAGAGAGACAGAGACAGAGATAAAGGAAGGAAGGAAGGGAAGGGAAGAGAAATAACCTTAAACACTCTGCAACAACCACTTCTCACTCAATGAGTTTAAGCCCTGAATTGAACGTGAGTGGGAAACTTGAATCTGCCATCCCTTCATTCCTACGAGGCTAGCATTTAAAGATAAGCATTTTGCAGTCAGCATGGCCCATAAATGCAAGTCACCAGACTTCATCTGAGGCTCAACCAAAGAAAAGGTAATCTCCTCCCACACCAAGGGAGGAAAACATCACATCTCCCAAAGTGACGTTCAGGGTAATGTGACTTGATATGATTTTACCTTGTGCCCTACCTTAGAAACTAACCTTGCATAAGATGCAACTCCAGCCAAGTACTAAGTCCTCTCTCTGGAAGATACACAATTCCAGTGTTCCTCCATGAAAATGTACTGTACTGCTTTATTACATGTTTTACAAAGATCTACTACCGTATGGTAGTAGTATGTGTACAGTGTGGGAAAAGAAGAGAACAGGGAAGGAAGAGTAAAACTTCGTCTTCTCCATGAACACTCTGGGTTTGCTGGGGTGCCGGCAGCCACTAGACTAGGAAGTAACCACCTCGTAGATGGTAAGATCTGCCAGTTCGGTGGGAATTTTAATTGATTGGGACTTGTTTTTAGCTGAAAATGGCTCAGGAAAGGGAAGGAAAACTGACTTGAGCTCCTGCTGCATGCCAGGCTCTGGACTAGTGCTCTGCATGCGTTATTTCTTTTGAAGGGCACAGCACCCTGTGGAGTTGTCAGGGTCTTCATTTACATTTGAGAAGCCTCAAGCTCAGGGAAGACAACTCTCCAGACACACTAGTAAGTGGTAGAGCTGAAACCAGGGCTGTATGATCAAGAAGTCAGTACTCTTTTTGATCTACACTGCAGAAAGAAAACTTCACTCAGGGATGCCAGAAACAAGAGGCAGTTACCTGGGGCAGCCACCTCAGAACTGAGCTGTGGATATTCCAGGGAGAACCACAAAGAACCACAAACCCACTTTGGAATCCTAATTCTGACCCTACCCAGGAGCTGGGGGAACTGTGTCCAGGGATTGCTGAGCCTGTGCCACGCTTTTCCTCCTGTAGGGGGCAGTCACTAACTATGTGTGCTTTAAGTGCAAGCTAAGGTCCCACTGGAGGAGAAGCTAATATGGTTTGAGTCCTTCCTTTGTAGAGAAAGAAAGGTTCCTGAATGGAAGAGAGAAAACGCAGTACAAGTGAAACACAGTAAAAGGAAATGTGAAGAGGCAGAGCGCTGCCATCACCAGGGCTGTGGGAGGTAAGTACAAGGGGGAGGAGTTGGTGATGGAGGGAGTCGGGGCAGAGAATAGCAAGGCTGCCTCCCTGTAACTCCGTGGGCCACATGGCCTGGGTAGCAAGCATAGGGCAACAACCAAGGTGGAATGATGATCTGGGGCTCCACCAGAATGTTCTGAAGAAGCTCTTAGTATAATTCTAGGAAGGGGCAGCCCCCTGTAAGGATGGCAGATTTTGGACATCTGGTATACCCTTGCAAGGAGGAATGCTAAGCCAGATTTAATTTGATTCAGAAATATAAAATGATGTGGTGTTTCTTATTTTTTTAAAAAAGAAATGACGAAAACAGGAGGAAAACATATCAGGATTTATGAGTAGAAGACAGAGAAAGACAATTTTCACGTCAGTATAAAGAAGAACTTCCTGATCAACAGCTACATGATGATAAAATGGGCCACGTCAAGAGGCAGCAACTTCCGCCTCCCTGGAGATATTCAAGTAAAAGCAGGCCCCCTACTTCAGGGATGTCACAGAGCAGATCCCAGCATGGGATATGAAGTTAGATGAGACTATTTTTACATGGAACAATCCTGAATTTCTGTGAGTCCATGAATGAGACAGTGACAACATACAGTAATAATTAGTTTAAATACTATTATTAATAAGTAATAATTATATTATATTAAAGGCACATGGCAAGTCAAACTCCAGGCTTATACCTAATCCTAGAGTCACTTTATAATCCAGTCCATCACCCCAAACTATCTATCAGTAAAACCTTTAAAAATCTAAAAGAGTGGCCCCATGTCTACAGGGAAGTACCGCTCCTTTTATATTTCCTACAAGATCATACGAATAGCTGTCCTTGGATAAATCTCTGTAGGTTATTTCCTTTATCATTTGATCAAGTATATCAATTACTGGCTAGAATGCAAACGTAAGGAACTATACATACACTCGTGCTTATGCATTTTCAAGCAATGAAAATGAATACCACCGATGAACATGCTTGCCCACCCTGTTCTCCTCCGCAGAGGAGTTGGATTTTGTTTAGTTGGCACAATACAGTATACTTTAAAAATTGTATCTGGATGCTTCTAGGAAACATATGCCTGGCTCCTGTCTGTCACGGATCTCACCCTGCCTAATTGCATTACTCCAGCCGCTTCATAGTTCATGTCACCTACTAGTCCCTATAGATTTGCCCTTGTCAGTCTTCTAGGATGACCAACAATTAAGAGCTATTTAATATCAGTGGGTTTATACAGTGTCAGACACAAACCATTGTTCCTCGTTTGTCTGCTTTGTGCCCATGCATCTAGTTAGCACACTCCTAGGAGCAATGTCTCGCCCTCTCTCAGTATGTGTACCCCTCTCTCTGCTCCTAACAGGTTTCTAAGTACCCTGGCTATGTGTAAAAATACTCATCAAACTGAATGAAAGCATTTGTTTTCCATCAGAACAGGACTGAGAAGTGGAAATACTCAGGGGTGGATGAGCACAAAAATGCAGACTATGTTAAAGAACAAATGGCTATTGAAATGAATGTCTCAGTCTGGTCTTGAAGATGCAGATTTGGGTTTTTTTCTTAAGCTGGTGTTGATTACAAAGCATTATATTTGCAATAGAAATGACGTACACAAGGGAACCTCTTTCTTACCATGGTGCTTCAAGAGGCCATGAGGGATGCAGGACAAAGGTCTGTATGTGGGGAAGAAACCCCAAGGCCTGACATCTGTAGTCTCCAAGGATACTGGAGGACCTCTGGGTGGGGTTTGCTTTCCCAAAAGCTCACAAGTTGTGGTTACAGCAGCTCCAGATCGCATGCTTCTCTTGTTTCTTCCTCCCCTACAATGCCCAGAACAGTCCTGGCCCAGCAAGCATCTGAGCATAGTTAATAATTGCTTGATTGTAATTTCTAGCAATGACATGCACACAATTTATAATATGTCTGCAAAGGGGTGATCCTTACCTTTCAAGTCTCCTGATATCACAAACTGAATAGCAGTTTTGCTTCATATCGTTTTCCAAAGAGGTAGCCAATGTTGATGCATCCATTTCTTGGTGAAGTCTGAATAAATGAGGGTAGGAATCCCGAGGACGAGTCAAGGAAGTGGCCCAGGGTCTCTCTGTGTTTTGGTCCCATTGTGCCTCTCCGGTGGCCTGTTGGAAAGACTCTGGCCTGAGACCCAGGCCTTCCCCTGCATCTGCGGAGGCACTGTCCCTCTGGCTGTCCTCTTGATCTAGGCTGGGGCTCTGCTCTGAGTCAGTGCCTGTTGCCCTGGTGAATTCTTTGTCTGCTGAGAGCACAGGTGTCTATTGAAAGAAATGCTAAGGATTACTGGATCCACGGTGCGCACTGAGCAAAATCTAAATATTGCTTTGGTACCGAAGTCGGTACCAATCCACCCCTTTTCTCTGTTCTTCAAATGAGCGTCTGTACTCACTATTTCTGTATCCCCTCCTTCTCGTTTGTACCCACTCCAACCAGGCTTCTGTCTCCATCATTCCACTGAAGGAGATCTGATTAGGATCTCTAGCGACCTACATCTTTCTAAAGCCAAAGGATAATTCTCTGTCCTCATCTCACTCTAACTCTCAGCAACATTCAGCATAACTGGTCCCTCCTCCTTCTTGAGAATGTCCCTTACGAATTTACTCAACTTAAACGTTGAGTTTACCCTGAACTCTGCCCTTACCTGGACCACTTCCCAGGCCCCTTCTCAGTCTCATGTGCTGTCTCATTTCTTTGGACCAGACCGCTCAGTGTTGGGGTGTCACATGGCTCACTTCTCAGCCCTCTTCTTGACTTTTTCTGTACTCCTTCCCGTGGTGATCTCATGCAATTTATGGCTTTCAGTGGCATTATTTGCTGACAATTCCAAGTTCGCTTTTTCCAGCCCTGACCTCACACCAGTTCTCCACAAACAACTACCTAACAGACATCTCCATCGAATGCTCCACAAACATTTAAGTTTACACGCTATCAAGGGCTACTTCCGCACACCCATATCTAATCCAAAAGTCATCCCACGGGCTCTACCTCCCAGTCACCTCCCAAATCTGACCACTTACCACCTATTTGGCTACAACCTGAGTCTAAGCCACAGTATCTCACCTGAATCGCTGCCACCTTACCTGCTCCACTCCATCTCCACCAGCAACCTAAGTGACCTCTATAAAGTACAGACCACATGAGGCCACATTCCTGCTTCACCCTTCACCCTCCCACCCCTCCCAGCCCAGTGGCTTCCTGTGGCAGCCAGGATGGAATCGGCACATTACCAAGACCTACAGGGTCACACATGGTGCAGTCCCTGACTCCCTCTACAACTCCTCCCATTCCACACTCCCCTTCATTAGCTACTGTCCAGGCACAACCATTATCTTTGTGTCCTTCAGACCTCCAGGTCATTCCTGTCTCAGAGCCTTTGCATAAGCTATTCCTTCTGCCTGGAATGACCTTATTCCAGATGTTCGTACAGCCGCCTCCTTCTCATAACTACTTTATTCTAGTTCTGAACTAAATACTCTCTTCCTTGGTCTTCAGTCTGACCTCTGGAGCCACATGAATGAATGAAAATTCTTCTTGCACTTGGTCCTCAGGTATGAGGAGAGAGGAAGCATGCCCACCATTCCTCACCCCAAGCCCTTCCCACTAGATGCATCTGGGGTCTCCTTGGGGGACCTCTTCTCCAGGACAGAAGGACAACTCTTTCCCTGGCATTACCAGATATCTCACAAAAACACTGGGTACCAGCCCCTTGGCCTGATCTTTGTGCGTATGAAGCTTGACCCTCCTCTGCCCTGTTCATTTGCTTAACACAATTGCTGACATCTACTTTCTTTTCCAAACTGGCAACTGGAAACGTTCAGATTTCCTTCCCATAGCTCTTTGCTCACCAAAGTTGGTATCAAATGACCTCTTGGAGTCCAAGCATCAAAAGGATCTGGGTCACCAAGTCCCTGTGCTGTGTCTAGTGACTGTCACCCTCAGTGATGATAAGTGATTGATTTTATCCACATCTTATCCACGTCTCAGATGAGGAATCATGAGACCTAGAGAAGTCAGGCAAGTGCCCAAGGTCCTTGCAGCAAACAGAGCAGGTGCAGGTGATTCCAGGGTGCTCACACCGATCCCCCTCCACAACTGAGGCCATCAGCCCCCAGCTGCCAGGACTGCTGGCTGCTGGCAGCTTACAGCTATCCCCTCCGCAGGAATTGTGCTCAGCTCAATGGAACTGCCTCGGCCAAAGTTAGGCCCCTTCCCTTGGGGCAGCTCTTACTCCAGCGCCGGTTGATGCAGAGAGCAAAGGTACTGGCTCTTTTGTCCCAATTTGGGACAGCTCTGTGGGGCCAGCCCAGCTTCAGCGCTCCCTGTGAGGTCAGCCGAGGCCCCTGTTGCAGCTGCAACACATTTACTTCCCTTCTGCCCAGCTGTGCTTCTCGCACCCTCACAGGGGTGTTCCCAAGAGCCGGCCCCATAAACTCCCTGCACTCCGATCTCTACCGCAGCGTCTGTGCCCAAGGACTCAACAGGTGGTATTGTGATGGTGAACGTTATGTGTCAGCTTGGCTAGGCCACAGTACCCAGATATTTGGCCAAACACGAGTCTAGATGTTTCTGTAAAGGTATTTTTTAGATGAGAGTAGCAGGTAAATCAGTAGACTTTGAGTGAAGCAAATCACCTTCTGTAATGTTGGCGAGCTTCGTTCAATCAGTTGAAGGCCTTAAGAGAAAAAAGACTGAGCTCCCCAAGAAAGAATGAATCCTGCCTTAGGACTCACCCTGCAACATCAGCTCCCCACTGGGTTTCCAGCCAGCCAGCCTGCTCTGCAGCATTTAGACTGGCCGGGCACCATGATCACGTGAGCCAATTCCTTAAAATCTCTCTCTGTCTCTGTCTCTGTCTCTACACACACACACACACACACACACACACACACACACATATCCTATTGGTTCTATTTCTCTGGAGGACCTAATACAGGCATCATGTAAGAATTCTGAACTGTCCTGATTCCAATGCTTCCCTTCTTTGCACTAGACCATACATGCCTAATTCATATTTTAGAAGGGTGGACATATACCCTTCTTTTTTTTTCTCTCCATTTCATTCCTCAGAATGGAAATTCTTACCTTCCCTTCATTTGGTTTTCCATCTACTCCCGTTGCTCCTGGTTTCCCCGTCTGGTGCTTAGACTGCCAGAGAACCTAGTTCTAGAAGTTTCACAGCCAAGATCTAAACGTGTAACCATCTACAGGAAGAGCCAAATATTGGGAGAGGCAGAAGCAGGGAGAGGAAGGGGAAGGCAGAGGTAGGACCTCATGAACCTGTCACAGACTAATTGAGGTTTGGGGGCCAGCTACTCTCCTGCCCCAATGAAAGTAGAGGGCATTGAAAACTACCAAAGCAAGGCTGGGCTTCTGAGGACCCACCAGACAAGAAAAGGAGTGCCTGAACCCGAGGCATGTGGAGAGAACAGAGGGCACTGCCCCTTACCTGCCAGCCCTGATCCATCTCAGGCAGCACACCTGGCAGGGGTCGGCAAAGCAGGAGTGTGACTTCCTGCGAGGCTCCTCGCAGTAAATGCAGCACCTCCTATCAGAAACCAAACCCCACGGTTAGTTGCAGGGCTGTGCAGTGTCCTCCTCTGTGCTCTCCACTATCTCCCGGGCCCCTCCCCCCCACACCTTGATCTGTTTCTTGGCTCCAGAGAACTTTGGAGGACACCGCTGACTTCCCAAAGTGCATGGATCCAAGGCCAGTGGCCTGTGGTTCCCACAGAGATGATGCGCCGATACTGAGCTGGAAGTGGCCAAGGTCTGCCTGGGGCCTTTTGATGGCAGCATCTGCCAATACTGACGCCTCTTCTTCAGCGAGAGAGTGAATCAAGCAAATGACTGTTACCATCTCAACCTCCTTTCCCTGTCTACCCACCCCCACCTCAGGGGCCACCGGTCACGTAGATGCCACCACCCCAATCTCTAAAGCCTGACCCTCAGCCCAGAGCTTCTGCCCAGGGTCAGCTCGGGCCCTCGGAACCTCTCACCTGTGAAACTGCAGTGACTTCCTCTCTGCTCCTGGCCTCCTGCACTGTCACCCACGCCCCTTCCTCCACATCACCAACATGCAGTTGTTCCCAAATACAGATATAACCAGGTTCTTCTCCTGCTTAACCCTCTCTCTGGCTCACCTCGCTCAACATAAGCACAGCACCCAGAACCTGTTCTTACCTGCCACTGCCTCTCGCCCTGCTCTCTCTCCCATCTGCTCCTCCCTGCACCCACTTCCTAAGCTCCCACCATGCTGGACCTCTTGCTCCAAGCCACCCTCTCAAAGCCCAGGGCATGAGGTTGCCTGAATAGCTCTTATTACCTATATAGACCATGATGTCTCAACCTCTCAGCACTATTGGCATTTTAGGCTGGATAACTCTGTTGTCAGAGCTGTCCTGTGCATCGCAGGACGTTGAGCAACATCTCTGGTCTCTACCCACTAGATGCCAGTAGCGTCCATTAGTTGTGAAAACCGTAAATGTCTCGGGTCTTCACCAAATGTCCCCAGAGGCAAATTCACCCCTACCTGGAACCACTGATCTGGACTGATCTGGATACTACTCAGTACCCCCAGCTGCAATGGACTGCCATAGAATGGGCTCCTTCCCCCTTCCCTGGTGCAAGCACTGGAGCAGGGCCTTTTATCTCTCATGGCACTTATTTCCCGCAGTGGGAATTGTTCTCTTGTCTGTCCCACTACCCCCGTGAGCTCTGAGACCAGACCGTATGAACTGTCCGCCTCTCTGTCTTCAGTCCCTCACACAGTTGCTGGCCCAGCAGCGGTTCTCAGAGGATGATCCTGGATCAGATGAAGGATGCAGGATGGATGAAGGTATCCCCACCCTAACGCTGCTCTGAGGATTCCCCACCCCTCCCCATCCCACCTAGAGCCACTCTCCACCTTCGTCTGCCTTGCTCTGTGCCCTGGAGGTAGACCTGCGTGGGCTGCAGAGAGGCTTCCTGCTGGGCTCAGCCAATGCGAGGGTGAACAGGAATCAGAGCCGAGGGGGAGAGGGAGGTCCAGGTTTGCTTTCCTGCATTCCTCCCTGCGGGGTTGTCACAGGATGACTATATCCCTGCTCCACCTAGCTCACTCAGCTTCTAGGATTTGGTAACTGCTCCTACCCATCTCCCTTTGCACTTCGGGGGTAGGGAAGGTGAATGACTGCACCCACTGTTCCCAGCCCCAGGGCTCTATACTCTCCCTTGAGTTTCCCAACAATCTCCGCACCTTTATTAAACTTTCTCAGATGGCCCAATTTCTGCCAGGACCCTGACCGATATGTACAATATTTCACTGAGATTTTGTGCTATAAGATTAAGAAATGCCCACTTTTTACTTTCTTTTTTATTACATTTTTGATCATACACACGACAACCAATGCAACACTACACGTCAAAGCCGTAAATTTAGTAGAGAAATGGGAAGGAGGGCAGAAAGGGACCCAAGGTAGCCCACTGAGCCCTCACGCCCACCTCTGGGAGTGTGTGTTAGGAGACCTTTAGCCAGCACAGGAGCCAGGGTTTTATCTTCAGTTTCATTACGAACCTACTGAGAAGCAAGGCTTACTCAAGGTCAGATAGTTAAGAATTGAGATGGAAATTTTAATATGAGGATGTTCTGCCAATTTCTCTCTTTATGTGATCCAAATCCAGGCTCCACGTGTGATTTCCGGGAGCCCAGAGTATTCCCCATGGTGGGGGGCCCTGAAAGGAGCGTGGCTGACCTCAGCCTGCACACAGGACTGCATCCCTCATGGCCTCCCACCTGGAAGTCGAGGCCTTCTGTGGGCCTTCCGTTCACAGCCAGGATAATGTCACCAGCTGCGATGGCCCCATTCTCCTCTGCCGGCTGCCCCGGGAAGAGCCGCTTAATCCTCACAAGATCGTTCTTGAGATGGCCGCAGCGTTCACTCTCCATCTGCACGAAACTGAATCCCAAACCACTGGCGTTCTTTCTTAGCTTGACTTCAAACCTGGGACCTGTATCGTGGGATGTGAATGAGATCCACCCTTCAGTAGATTACAAATGAAATTGGCCAGCCTCAAAATGCCAGTTGTCAAGTAAATGAATTATTCCTGTTTTACATTAAACGATTTCATTTTGCTCATTTTTATGACAGAGTCCATTATACCTGTTATAGGTCAGTGTCATCCAAAGGAAATATGTGAACTGCACATGCAAACCACATACATAATGTCAAAGTTTTCAAACAGCTACATTTTAAAAAATAAGAGGAAAAGGGTAAAATAAACATAATCATATTTCATTTAACCCAACATACCTAAAATATTACCATTTCAACATGCAACAACACGAAAAAATTATTAATGAGGTACTTTACGTTCTTATGAAATAAGTCTTTAAGACTCGAGTATATATTTTATCAGTTTGGAGTGGTCACACTTCAAGTCCTCAATAGCCACATGGGCAAGTGGCTACCATATTGGACAGAGCAATTATAGACAATCAACAAAGTTTATATGTAAAGATATAACTTAGAGACGTACACAATAGGCCCAAATCATTTAGTAAAACTTGAATCACATATATTCCTATTACCCTTTTAGAACCACAGTCATTTTTTAGTATACTTGAAAAAAATTTTTTGCATAATTAGACCATGGAGATAATCATGGCCAACTCTATGAAAATGTTTTAGCTGCCATTTTGTTCAGCCCTGTGTAGTGACCGTAAGACAAAACAGCTGCTTCTGGGCACCCAAGATGGACACAGCCCAAAGAACTTACATAGTCTGGCAGCCAGAGGCCTCTGGGCCTCCCCTACTCTGCTTTCACCACCTCAGTTGGCAATCAATCAATAGAGGGACTGATTTATAAACTATGATTTGGGGCAAGAATGAAAGTGTCTGAAGCAGTTAGGTTCAGGTATGTCGTATGACCATTTTCACCATCACCATCGTCTGACCCCTTTAGCTCATTCTGTATTCAATTTCTCAAAGGCCCTCACTGGAGTGAGCCGAGGAGCAATGAAAGAAGAAACAGACTTATTTTATGCACATGCTTTTCCCCCTCCACCCAACCCCATTGCTCACTATGGTTACCTTGCATTCAACCTGATTTAACGCCTTCAGGAAAATCTCTATAAAGGGGTTGACAAGCAGCTAAGCTGCAAATCACGACGTACTAAGGAAATACATGTTTTCCTAGCAGGAAACTAAATCCCAGGGAAGTGCAGAGAGGCAACCCATCAGATGATGTGTAATAGTGCCCCTGTAAACTGATCATGGGTTTGCTTTTTGATGTTAGTAACTAGGCTAGGTTTCTGAGTGCCCTCCTCTCCCCACCCACCTCATCTTTACTCAGATTTTTGTTACAAGTGTCTCGGCTGAAACGTGGACGCTTTGTCAGCAAAGGCATGATCCTTTCATTCCAATTTCAACCCCAAATACTTATTTAGACACAAACATTCCAGCACCTGATCAGAAATCCTCAGAAGGCTTGGGGGCAGAATTATGCCTGGTCATCATTTTGGGGATAATGCATTTTTCTTATAGGAACATGTTCCATTAGATTGGCTTCCATTGCATCTGAAAGCGGCCGCATGATGACCACCGCTGCTCACTATCTTTTGAGAACCCAGAGGGAGCCTTCCTGCTTTCCCTTTGCAGTTGACAATTCAAAAGCAGCACAGGATGACATGACAATAGTAACACTCAATCCTCTCTCCTCTCACCATATGTCGCTGAGACACTGCTCGCAGGCCTTCCAGGCAAGACTGTTGCCAAGGAAACAGCCGTGCATTCATCTCCCATCCTGTCATTAGCAGAAGGACACTGCTGTGCAGTCCTGGGGCCTCTTCTCTCTAAGACCAGTCTTGCAACCTAGAAGGATGGGCGGACGAACTCAATTTACACCTCATATGGCAACCAGGAGTCTCTCCCTCCACTCGGCAAATGCTTCGTAATTTTCTGATACATCCAGTAGCTGCTTCATTTGAATCTCAAATCAGAATCTCCAATCTAGCTTATCTGTTAGGATCCAGAGCCATATTTCCAACTGTCTGTTGGACAAATGCTCCTGGAAGTAACACATGTACTTCCATCTCAGTGTATTCAAGGCCAAATTCATCTTCTTCCTCTCACTCACCCTCACTTCCCCCTCCTCATTTTGCCTAAAACATTCCTCCTCTTGCCTTTGCTCTCTCAGAACACTGACCTATCCCTCAACTAACCTCCCAGGGGCCACACTTGCAGTGGACCAGCTTTCCCCCTTCTGCCTTCCAAATACCCAACTGGCTTCCAAGGCTTGCATGTTCTCCATCAGAAACATCTCCCTCAGTGCTCCCCTCTCCTCCATTCCCTCTCCTGCTGCCAATGGCCAGCTGGACTGGGGCAAGCGCCCTCTAACTTGACTTCCTGGACCCTATCTCCTCCTCCTTCAGTCCACTCCCCTCAAGGTTACCTGTGGATTGAAATAAGACACAAGCTGAACATGCAACACTCCTGATTAAAAATCTCCAGTGTTTTCCATCACCTAAAATCCAAACCCCCAGCACAGTATCCCAGGCCTATGTCAATCTGGCCTCCCCCTTTCTTTCTGGTTCAATTTCCCTTTCCTCTTCCCCACACACTGTATACTCCCATTACCCAGAGCATGACCCAGTAGCTAGACATCGCCTGGAAGTTTGGAGAAATTCTGAGCTTCCACTTGGGGGACTTGACCCTGCCAACATCCTCCTGCAGCAATGGTCATTCAGCACCATTGCTGTGACCCCAGAGTGACAGTTCCTACCTGTCATCACCGCCAGTATGCTGGCCAAATACATTCTCTAAGCATGTCCGTCAGCAAAGTTCTGAAGAATAGAGAATACTACTAAATTATGACTTTGTTCTCAAGATATGTCAACCAAGGTCGCCAAGACAAGTAAATCTCACCACAAAATAGAAGAATGGTTTGGGAAAGGAAGCAAAAGGGGGCCCTTCCACCCCTCTGTTTGCAAGAGGGGTCCCTAGGAGCCCTTTGCATCTCTGATGGTTGCCCAGTTGGCAAGAGGGAGACCCCAGCTCTGTGGCTCAGGCCACCATCGCAAGTAAAGGTTCCCACCCTCAGGCGGAGGATGGGACAGAGGGTAGTGACACCCAGATGCTGCCTGGGCACTGCACAGAATGAGGACCGAAGGGTACATGCTCTTGGCATCTTGAATTTCTACCTCTTTGTAATAAAAGGACCCCTAGGACAGTGTAGACTGTAATTACACAGGTTGACGGGAACGGCATGAACTTGGGCGGGGGTGGGTGTCAGCACGTGCCAAGGCGGGAGCTGAGAGGCTCTGAGCGCGGACGGAGGCATTGGTCAGTTACAGCTGGAGCAGAGGGCATGAGGGGGCGGCCAGGCAGGAGAAGTCACTTCACTCAGTCAGCTGAGTACAGCTGTGTGATTCCAGAATCTAGGCAAGAGACAGTAAGCTTTTCAAGGCTCCTTAGAGGAGGTGAGCTTCTCTGCCTGGGAACATCTGCCTGCTTCCTCCTGACTTTCACACCTCCAAAGAAAAGCGCTGGTAAAAGGAAGATGTGAAAGGGAAAAAACAGACACAACAGAAAGTCTCGTTGGTTTCCTGCCTACCCCCTCCCACCCAGAGGCAACCACAGCTTCTGATGCTGTCGAGGAAAACTCTGGGGGGAAGGAAAGCTCCCCAGTAACCAGTAACGGTGCACTCACCTGCCCAGAGCCCTTGAGGCACTGCACGGCCTGCTTGTGGGTGAGGCCACACAGACTCACTCCATCCACCTGCAAGAGCCGGTCACCTGGGAGGGGGACAGATGTCATGTCCCCGAGCTCCTGGGGCTGCAGGAAGGACTCTTCTGCGAGGCCCCTGCCCAGCACCCCTCCACACAGCCTCAAGGAGGGGTAGGGAGCTGAGCTGGGGGGAGCCCCGCCCGGGCCCTGCCAGCCTCCCCTGTGAGCACCTGCACAGATCAGCCGTCTAGAAACCTCTATCCTTGGCTCACAGAGCAGTTAAGCCAGCTAACAAGTACAACCTTATCCTTTCTCCCGATTTCCTGGGAAACCATTTTTGAAAGTTTTTTCAAGTCTCTTAGGGGTGATATTTATATCTCCAAGATGTTTTTTATTTCAAAAAACCTCAGGGAGACATGGTTGATGCCAGGGACCCTGGAATTCTAGGGAAAATGGAGATAGGTAAGATCATAGGTGCCCTTTTTAGCTCAATTCTAGCCATTTTGGAGAACAGTAAAAATCCACCCCCCCTTCCTTCAGAGCAGTGGATGTGAGGAAGGGCAGAAAGGAGGCTTCCTGGTGTCCTCCCCGGATACTTAAGTGGAGGTCACCAGTACCTGCTCTGTCCTCCATGGGGAGCATGGCTTCTCCCATGAAAGCCAAACAGCAACAAGTTTATTTAAAATTTCATATTTTTAAATCACCTTATGTTTCCCAAGCATTTGGGCCCCATGTTAACATATCAGGTAGGTGGGTCAGGTTAAATCATCTCCTTTTCCAGGTAAGGAAACCATGACCTGGAGAGGCAATCATTTGCACAAGGCATCAGAGTGAGAGTGGGGCAAGGCTTCACGGCTGCACCCCCCAGGCCGGGGCTCATCACACCGCAGAACGCAGAGCCCAGCGTGACTCCATCCTCACCCTGCAGGATCCGCCCTTCCTTGGCTGCTGGCCCTCCGGGAATGATGGATTTCACGTAGATACCTCCACAGAGCACACTTGTGTTAATGCCACCCTGGAAAACACAATGAAAAACTCACCACCCATCTGCCCCCTCCTGAAGGGGCCTCCCCCACCTCCCTGACTCAGAGAGCTCCCATCTGCCTTCCACTCTACCCCATCACCTCATCTCCATGTGACACCATCTTATATATTCACTTGTTTGTTTAGGCTTTATTATCCACTGAGCAGAAGGTTAGATGCTCATAAGAAGTATAACGATATGAGCCGTGTGAGGGAGCGGTGTCATATCCAGCCCAGCACTGGCCAATGGCAGGTGCTCAGAAATGAGTCACGTCAATGTACCACATTGTCTCTTCATAAGCAGTGACCAGCAAAAGTGGATACAGTGATAGGCCCAAAGGCTGGTGCCTGGCATATTCTGTATCCTTGTGTGTTGGTTTGTGGATACAAAAGCAGAATTCAACCACATAGTATTTTGCAACTTTTTTTTTTAACTTAACAATAGATTATGAACATCCTTACAGGTCACTAAAGATCCAACTTTATCTTTTTCTTCTAATTTTTCCACGTATGTATACACACATACATAAAAATTTTTACATCAGTGGGATTATATAATATCATTCTTGTACAATTTTTATCCTCCCCCCTCCCGGGTCTGCCAGATGGAGCTCAGAAACCAAATGCAAAGTGTCTGTCCTGAATGGAGGTCTTACCAACCTGACCACCAGGGACCACCCCATTCACCTTTGGCTTGTGTCCCTGAAGCTCCACAATGCTACCCTCTCCTTATTGTCCAGCATAACCATAATTCCACCCACACTGCTTGGAGTGTCTGCTCTTCCCAAGTTTGCCATTGGTCTCCCAGTTTCACTTTGAACTCCCATCCCTCACTGAGGCCCCCACTGACTTTCTTGGTTCATCACTCTGACGTGTTGCTTGTACCCAGTGATCACTGGGTACAGAGGTTGGCACATGAGTGCAATGCCCACCAAGACTCCAGATGAACATCTTTCAACTGTTTACTTTCTAAGCTCTCCTAAGAATTCTTACAGTCACGCTGAATCCAAGTGTCCCATCTTCTTTAACCAGCTCCACGAAGTAGATTTCACTGGCATTGTTTTCTGAAGGTGATAGAGGACACGAAGAACCAGTACCCTGCCACGAATGAACAAACAAAAAGAAAGAAGAAGTGAAGGCACTGGCCCTGCCTAAGCCGATGACACCTCTTAGCTCTCACCTGCTCTCAGGAGCCAGCAGCATTGCACATCAAAAAAAAAAACCCATAAGTTTCAGGGCTGGGCCAACAGGGGATTCACTCTCCGCTTAATCAGTTCCTCCCTGTATGACTTTGCACCTGTCTCTTGGTCTCTCCAGACTTTTTCCCCAATCCACGGAACTGCAACGAGAGATCACCTTCTAACAATGAGTATGAATGATGCCCAGCACATAACAGGGTCTCAGTAGATTCCGCCTGTTTCTACTCATGATGCAAATATCCTTATGAGAACTGAAGTCATCTAGACACTCCCTGGTAGCTTCACACATGACACCAGTCAAGTGAAGGCATGCTGGATACCAGATACACAGCAGCTTCTGGAGCAGAAGAAAACCTCAGGAGGACCTTCAATCATCTCTAGCAAGAGTAGCTATACTGGGTCTCTACTTTACAGTGGTTGAATGCTTGAGAGAAGAACAGAAAAGAGTATTTTCTACCTCATGCCAGGCATTTTGCTTGGTGCTGTGACATGCATGTCATGTTGATTCATCCGTCCAGTCATGCTACGAGATTAATTGAGCACCAAGAGAAGGTGTACATCCCCATCCTGGGTGATGGAGGAGAGCTGACACAAGGCCTGCTTTCAAAGGTGTGGGCAAGCAGTTAAAGAAACCGATGAGGAGAGCTAAGCACCCCGGGGCTAGAAACAGCAGATGCTCTTAACTTCCCTGAGCCTGAGGAGCAAGAGGGGGGATGGCTGATGGAACTGAGCGAGTGGTAAAGAGCTCGAGGGCAAAGAGCTCCTAACAGGAGCTGTGTTCTTCAGCAGAGGGTCACAGCCAACCTGAGCACAGGCAGGGTGACAAGCCAGTACTCACTCATCCCCCAGCTGCAGGCTCCCACTAGACTGTGAAATAAGAGAAAACCTATATAGTGGTCTCTGCCCCCCACTCCTGGCACAGAGCTCCTTCAACCCTTGTACTTTCCTAAGTGATGTATGTGGAATCTAAAAAAACAAACTCAGAAGCAGAGTAGTGGATTGGTAGTTGCCAGGGTGAGGGTGAGGGGTGGGCAGTGGAGAGTATGGGTGAAAGTGTCAGAGGGTACAAATTTCCAGTTATAAGGTAAATAATTTCTGGGTATGTAACGTACTGCATGGTTACTATAGTAGTTAGAAATACTGTACTGTATATTTGCAAGTTGCTAAGAGAGTATATCCAAAACGCTCTCCACACACACGCGCACACACACACACACACACACACACACACACACACACAATTTTAACTCTGTGAGGGGATGGACCTGCTAACTAGCCTTGTTGTGGTAATCATTTTGCTATATATGTGTGTGTGTATCTATACATATGTACCTATGTATAGACACACACATATATGTTAATTATATCACAATAAGTGATAAAAAATAAAATACAGGGATGTCTAAATTAAAAAAAAAAATTCCTAAGTGATAGGAGACTAGGAGCATCTTTTGTTCTAATATTTGGTCTTTGACCTCAGTTCCTGACACAGAGCTCTCAAATCCCTTGAAATTTTCTGGGTTATAAGAATGCCTTTTGTTCTAAAGAGGGAACTCTGGCTCCTGCGTAGCTTCAGGATGGGGGCTGGTCACCAGAAAACCAAGCCATGATTAGAAGCTTGAAACTTTCCCCTCCACTCAACCCCCCATCCTCTGGGAAGGCAAGAGGGGCTAGAGATTGAGCTACTGATGCACCATGCCTGCGTGCTGAAGCCTCCATAAAAATTTCAAAAGTATGGGATTCGTAGTTTCCAGGTTCATAAACACATCTATGCAGAGAGTACGGCACACCCTAACTCCACAGGGGCAGATGACGCTGCTCTCAGGACCCTTCTAGACCTCACCCTATGCATCTCTTCATCTGTCTCCTCCCTTGTACCTTTAAAACATCCTTTATAGTAAATCAGCGATAGCAAGGAACCTGTTTTCCTGGATCCTGTGAGCTGCTCTAGGAAATTAAGAAACCCAAGGAGGGGGTCATTGGGACCTCCAATTTGCAGCCAAGTCAGACAGAAGTGTGGGTAACCTGGGGACCGACAGCTTCATTGTCATCTGGAGTGGAGGCTGTCTTGAGGGATGGGTCCTTCACCTGTGGGACCTGGTGCTAATTCCAGTCTGTTAGTGTCGGAATTGCTTGATGTGGAAGACCCACCCAACTGGTGTCAGAGTGTTGCGAGTGGGGTAGTAGTGTGAGATAAAGGAAAACAACTCTCTTTTCCTAGACACAGGGCTTCTGGGCAGAGCCAACCAGAAGACAGGGGGCTGACACAGTCTGTGAGTGTCAGCTCCACGGGGCCCAGAGAAAAACGGACAGAGGTCTGGAGGGGCAAAAGGAGACCTTTCCATCCAGTGTCTAAGGAAACACAGCTGGAGTCTGGCGGCCCTGGGACTAAAGCAGACAGTTCTCTGCATGCCAAAGCTGGCCTTTGTCTTCTTCCTCCTTGGTGTGTTGTCAAGAGCGAAGGCAATGAGTTGCAGCTTGAGGACTAACTAGAGACCAAGAATACAAGATGTCTGATTGTCCATGCGTTGCCCTCTGCAGAAGCCAGTTCACAGTTAAAATTAGTGACCGAGGACACTGAAACCTCAAACACTGAGCCCTGGCACTGCACTAGAAGCTTTGCCTTTTCCCCTTTATATTCTTCTCAACAACCATGCACTGTAAGTATTTATTTCCTGACATGGCAAATAGAGAACAAAGGGGGACTTTGGAGCCAAGGCTGTTGGGCTCCACAGCCTGTTCTCTTTCCTCCAGATTCTAGAGAGTGAAGCAAGGGAATGATTACCTTTAATGGTGGAGCAGACAGCTGAGGTCTCAGCCTGGGCATTAAGCTCTGAGTCCGAGCCATTTCCAGTTCTTCAATATTTCTTTCCTGGTCTTGTGTGTGTGATGAAAAACTTCCCAGGTGCCCGTTGCTCAGGCTGTCTGTAGAGAAGACCCCAGAGTTGGCCGTGCTATTCTTCTCCTCGCTTGAGGTATTTCCACAAACACCTATAAAAACAAGCCAAGAAGAAATCAACAGCTTGGAAAGGCTGGCGTCTCAGTGGCATTTCTATGTGGGGCACAGCATTTTCCTCCAATGACAGAGAGACCTTTTATAGCTGCTGGGAGCCATGTGAGTTTAGCACCCATGAGAGATGATGCTTTTAGAATAGAGGAAGGGACGATTCTGGATGTGTTCTTGAAACTTAAATAGAACTTGTGTGACCCAATTATGAAAACACAGGAGCAACGGATGGTTATAATGGCAGTTCCCCCTTTTTAAGCTCTTGCCACATATGGGCACCACACACACACACACACACACACACACACACACACGTATATTTATGTGTGTATATATATATATACACATGTACATATACGTATCTTTCCATGTTTTCAACACACCCACCAGGAAGGTGTGATCCCAGTTCATACACAAGGAAGCAGAGTCAAAAGGATTAAATCTTGCCCAAAACCCCACAACCGTCATGTTGCTCTTAAAGCCAGCCTCTTCCAGAGTCCCTGCTGAGCACACCTGTAATCACCCTGTGATCCAAAGTTCACCGTGTCTGGTTCTTTGGGGGGAACTTGGTACTAACCAGATGGTGGACTCCCTTTGGGTGAAGACTGGGCCACTGATTCCCATTTACCCCATGTCTGACCCTTGAGCTGGCACAGAGCAGAGGAAAGAACATGAGGTCAGGAATCACTAGGTAAAACCCTGGGCAAGGTAATTCACATTTTTGGACCTCAATTTCCTCATATCTAAAATAGAGATAATCTCAACTACCTCATAGGGTTGGTGAGGCTTAGAAATTAAATATAGAGAGATGTTTATACATGTAGAGAGAGAGAGAAAGAGATTACAGCTTAGTACATAGTACTAAGAGCCTCAATACGTGTATTTACCGTGCATATGTTAATATCAGCTATTCAACAAATGTATATGGGAGGAAGGAACACAGATCTTCTTTACATCTGGATATGTAGACACACAAGTAAGTTTACAACTTTTGATACAGACTCGTTAGTACTCAGGAAAATGCCCAACTCACACAGTGGATAAACTTAATTTAATGAATCAGATTAGAAGTAGTTCAAGCCTAAAGGTATTCAGTAGAGAGCGGTGGGCCACCGTTCAGTAATGCCTTATTCCTGGCAATTTCTTTGTTTTTAACATCTTTATTGGAGCATAATTGCTTTACAATGGTGTGTTAGTTTCTGCTGTATAACAAAGTGAATCAGCTATACGTATACATATATCCCCATATCTCCTCCCTCTCGCGTCTCCCTCCCACCTTCCCTATCCCACCCCTCTAGGTGGTCACAAAGCACCGAGCTGATCTCCCTGCGCTATGCGGCTGCTTCTCACTAGCTATTCTACTGTCATTGTCCTTCTAGCAATGTTGTAAGCATGTGTTTATTTTCTTCCACACCCTCCACAAGAGACAAGGACAAGACTTATGACTGGATTAAAACGTCAAGCTGTGCAACGTATGTCCTGCCTGACGGAAATACAAGCTAGAACTTTTGCGGGCAATTAAAACTCAATCTGTAGTGGAGGGTGATGTCTGCTCCTGATGGGAAGGTTCTCTGTCTTGTCTTTGATCTCCAGTCTAGAGCACATGCCCCAACAGCAGCCCAACCAGATAGAAACTCACGGCGGTCAAGCCTCTGCCCACAGTGACCAGCCAGAGTCACTGTGGAAGCATCTTCCTCCAACAAAGGTGGCAGCTGTTTCGAGGAACCCCAACTGTGACCAGGCAGAGTTACCAACAGGTGACAGGGGCTCCAGGATGAGAGGACACGTAATTCACAGGCACTGTGGGTACTCCATCATCTGAAACTCTAAAGTGAGGTTGGAGCCTCGCAGACTTTGGGTGCCAGTTTTGGACATCCCCACCCCAGCAGGCCATCCTTGACACTGAATGGACCCCAGCTCAGCTGCATTATCTTTCCTGATTTTAAAAATAGGTTGGTTTGATTGCTCCCCTCTGTCCTTTCCTGTGCAAAGTATGGAGGGAAATACAAGGACAGCTAAAACATTGTGGGAAGAACAGTGACAGTGTAGGAAATCCAACAGAGCAGTGAGCTGGGGCAGGTGCTGTGGAAGGGCCGGGCTAGCCCCTGGGTCAGGTCCAAGCACAGGATGAAAGGCGCATGGCTAAGGCCCCAGCTTTGCCAGCCCCCATCCCCCCACAGCTTCTGGACGAAGGGCAGATGCAGCACCTGGAAAGCCACCTGGTGATGGTGTGTACCTGTGCAAGAGTGAGAGAGGGCATGTGGTTTTCAGAGGCCAAGGCCAATGGGGTGACTGCATTTAGGACCCAGAAAATGCTGGCTGGTGTGACATGAAGCATTTCTGTACATGAGAGGAGATTGTACAAAGCTCCTAGAGTGTGGGCCTGGCTTTGTAGGCAGCCTTCTGGAAAATTGCAGGATCACCCAACCAAAAAGCTGTGGTGAGCCCGGGTAACTGGGAGGGAGAGGGATATTAACATCCCCCCATTACCACCCCAAACCTGACCCAGATAAACAGAGTCATCTTATTCTTCAGTACAGGCAATTGTTGGATAGCTATCTAAAGGACGAATAAAATCATCTTTAAAAAAAACAACCTTTACTCTTTTGGTTGATCTCTAACATGCTGAGTCTTAACCAAATTAGAACAGAATGCTTGTTATGCGCTTCAGCTTCAAGAAGAGCCCCCTGTCTCCTTCCCACCGGATTCCACGACTAAGCCCCAAATATGTAGAATTACTGCAGTAGCCACTTTCAATAAGGCCTTGGCTGATCGAAAGAACATCGTTCCTGTCATGCGAGAAGAGTGGCAGAGAAACACACAATAGCTGCATCTAATAAAGAACTAGAGTAGGCTTCTCCCATTCAGCAGGACAAGCAATGGTAGAGCGCATTCTGCCCCTGAAATTGCAGAGTTTATTGATTTGTGCCAAAGCCACTATCACGAGAGAGGTAATACAAGAGACCTACACGGACTTAAAGCCCCAGTACTCTGTGTTTGTAGAAATGTACTCCTGAAAATAAAGGAGGCTCTCCAGCTTCTGAAAGCGGGTTAAGACATACCTTTTGACTGAGAAATGATTAATTCTATGTTGTCAGGAGAATTCTGAATCATTCTAACAGCCATGTCGAATGTGAAGCCCTCCAGACTGATGTGATTCAAGGCTAGTATCTGCCCTCCTGAAAAAATAAGACATCTCAATAATCCCATCAAGGAAATGAGAAAGAGCAGTTCCTTAAAGCAGCATCTCTGGCAATCAAAAATGACATACCTGGTTTGATCTTTTTAGCTTTTTCAGCTGGTCCCCCAGGTATAATAGAAGATATAAAGATGCCAGGATCAACTTTGCCTACATCCTCTCCCTCATTAATGACAAAACCTATAATCCAATTATATGAAAGAAGATGATACTTAATGATTTTGCAGCTCAGAGAGGTTAGGTTATTTGCTTGAGATCACACAGCTACTAAGTAGCAATGCTGATATTTGTACCTAGGTCCTCTGATTCTCCAACAGCTCTTTCTACTCTGCCATGACAGATGGAGGAAAGTGGATTGTCCCGCATTCATAAGCACAACTACAGCTAGGAACATTATGTATTATTGTTCCAATACATAATCAGATCGGGAAAAAAAGATGATTTTTAATCAAGTAACCCTTCTCTTCTTAAGGGTCTTCGAATGTGGTAAATAGTAAGAGATGAAAAAGATTGACTACTCTTCCCCATCCCTAAGAATCTAAATATGCTAGAGAAAGGTTATTACGTGGTATTAGACGGAAAAGCCTTTTTCTATCTTATACTTAGATTTTCAAGATCTGCACCCCAAAACCTGATCAGGCCTAAAAGGAAACTTTGACCCCAACATCCCATTGCTGGTTAGGGACATTTAAAGGGAAGAAAAAGAAGTGATCACTGAAAAAGGCAAATGGGGGAGGACAGGCAGGAAAAGGGAGTAGAAAAGTCTAAAGGGAAGATAGCACACCCCTCCCCTCTGCCCAGAGGGAAAGACTGGGTCCCCCCTGCCAGGAGCCCTCTTACCAAAACCACAGCGTGGATCCCGGCTCAGTGCCACGCGCACAATTTCTCGATCTGGTTCGGCTGTAAAGCTCCTTCTCCTCTTATTTTGTGGCCCTGGAAGTGGAAACAAAGCCCCACCCACATTGTGCTTTTCCCCCAAATTATCAGAGACCTAATACAAAAGGTGTGAACACTATTTCACACACACGCACAAGGCTGGGCATGGATGGCTGAACACATACTTTTTTTTTAAATAAGTTTTTAAAATTTATTTTACTGAAGTACAGTTGATCTACAATGTTGTGTTAATTTCTGCTATACAGCAAAGTGGTTCAGGTATACATATATATACATTCTTTTCATATTCTTTTCCATTATGGTTTATCACAGGATATTGAATATAGTTCCCTGTGCTATACAATAGGACCTTGCTGTTTATCCATCCTATATATAATAGTTTGCATCTGCTAATCCCAAACTCCCAATCCATCCTTCCCCCAGCTCCCTCCCCCTTGGCAACCACAAGTCTGTTCTCTACGTCTGTGAGTCTGTTTCTATTTTGTAGAAAAGTCCATCTGTGAACACATACTTCTGATTAGCCTCACCAGGTCAGTGTTGGCTCATCAAGGGCAGAGGCAAAGGCAGGTGGGCCATGGTGCTTGCTCTGCATGACTTCCTACAGCTATTCATTTTTCTGCATTGGTCTTGGGACAAGACAGAATCTGAGCAGAGGTGACCTTGCTGGCAGTGAAAACTGAAACTAAAGTTGGAGCACAGAGATGAGACGGCAAAGCCTTCCCCTCTTGGACCCCGAACAGTAGGGGGTGATAGGGCCCTGCAGCCCAGCACAGGTTTCCCCCAGCTTGGATCTTGGAGGGGACCCAAGGCAGAGCCCTGACGGGCAATCCAGTGCTGACCACAGAGCACGTGGAAAAATCCCCAAAGAGTGACCCACCCTCCAGCGTTTTCCACATCGCTCCCTCCCCCAAGGGGCCATGGTGGGACCTGCACACAGTTCACGGTAAAGAGCCACCTGGTGGTATTCCAGATCCAATCCCAGGCTTAATGCTCATCAAATATAAATATCTTCTCTAGCTCAGGAATCTCTTTGCCTTTATGTCCCACTGGGGACCTGCCTGGAGGATATATGACAGAGGGGAATGTCGCCTGCCCTGTATATGTTTTCTGGTGAGTAGTGGGAGATGATATTCTGGGCCCATAGGAAGAGTTGTAAAGAAAATGAAGGATACGTGTTTCCAGCCACGCCCCTCCACAGCAGGTATTCCTCACGCTGGACCCGAGCGCTGGGAATCTTCACCAGTGCTAACACATTTAGAATCTATGTGCTCAGCCCAAGCCAAAGGTGGACATCATGGGCTTTTCCCAGCCATAAGTAGTTTTGTTTTTTTTTAACATCTTTATTGGAGTATAATTGCTTTACAATGGTGTGTTAGTTTCTGCTTTATAACAAAGTGAATCAGCTATACATATACATGTATCCCCATATCTCCTCCCTCTTGTGTCTCCCTCCCACGCTCCCTATCCCACCCCTCTAGGTGATCACAAAGCACCAAGCTGATCTCCCTGTGCTATGCAGCTGCTTCCCACTAGCTATCTATTCTACATTTGGTAGTGTATATATGTTCATGCCACTCTCTCACTTCGTCCCAGCTTACCCTTCCCCTCCCCGTGTCATCAAGTCCATTCTCTACGTCTGCGTCTTTATTCCTGTCCTGCCCCTATGTTCTTCAGGGCCTTTTTTTTTTTTTTTAGATTCCATATATATGTGTTAGCATACGGTATTTGTTTTTCTCTTTCTTACTTACTTCACTCTGTATGACAGAATACTCTGGTTTCTCTTCAGATCGAATAAATCTTTCACCTTCTACGTAAGTAGTTTTGAGATTAATGGAAAAGCAAAAAGATTGTGAACATTACTGGGGAAGCAAAATGAAGTAGTGGCAAAAGATTGAAAGCAAGAGTCACGTGTAAGGTTTCCTTTACCCCAAGCCCACGGCTTGGCCCGTACCTGTGTGTGTGCTCTGAGCAGGCCGTCCAGAGAGAGGGTCACAAGTCGTTGGCTTCTGGGTCAAACAGATGTGCTCCAGCTGCTCGTGGCCAGGGCAGGGCCTGCAGGGAAAGTCAACAAGATGAGGTAAGATGCCCCTAGAAGGCAACTTCCTGCCATTCTGAGTGTGGGTGGTGGCCCCTTGCTCATCAGTCAACAGATCCATAGACAGATCCCATCAAGGGCTGATCTGGTTAACAGAAGTACACTGGAAAGAATGGCTTTGGGGGCTTTCTATCTTAGAGGGGACCCTAGAGTCACCCAGGCCCCCTATGAACCTCCCACTATCTCACCTTTGAGTTGAATAAGCAGCCCTTC
The DNA here is from genome assembly GCF_963455315.2 of Globicephala melas. Taxonomy (NCBI): domain Eukaryota; kingdom Metazoa; phylum Chordata; class Mammalia; order Artiodactyla; family Delphinidae; genus Globicephala; species Globicephala melas. The sequence continues at coordinate 47,051,604 of NC_083329.1, read as the reverse complement.
CAAACCTCCATTTCCTTAACCAGAAAATAAGAATATTCCTATTTCCTAGACTTGTGATGGCCCCAAAATGAGGTAGTAAGTATAAAGCACTCATGCTTTTAGTGGGTCCTGATTTTTCTGTTGTTTGCTTTTTCAGCTGGGCCAGCCATGTTCCAACACCTCCACTGTGATGTTCCAGCACCTCCACTGAGGGCTTCACACAGTAACTTACCTGCTTGATCCTTGCAGATACTGGAGTTGGCGACCCCCTAGTAATACTGAGCTGAAAACAAGAATCTTTCATGCCGGCATTCAGTTGGCTTTGCCGAGCCAGCATTCTAGCAAACAAAGGATGGTCTAGGCCCTAGAAGAATAATGAATTAAGTGGGGACCCTGCCCGACCCACAGGGTCAGCTCTGCTCAAGATAAGCTACATCCAGGGATGAACAAAGTAGAGAGTGAGCAGAAAGAACAGAGGCAAAGCCACAGGACTTAGAGCCTGGAAAAAGCCAGCACTGGGCCTCATCTGAAGAAGGAAGGCCAGGAGGTCGACCATCTGAACAGATCCATCAGCCCTTCATCACCCAGGTTGGCCCCAACCTCAGGGAGCCCACACCTGCCCCACTGCTTTAGGCAGCCGGCCCAAGGCAGGGATGGGTGCTGCCACCGCACCTCTCACTGCAACCTGGGATCAGTGATGCCCGGTGCTCCGGGCACAGAGCCTGGCGCTGTTCAAGGGGCCAGACCTAGAAAGGGAAGAAGAGGAGCGATGGGGGAGAGAAGGCAGATGCAGGGCGAGGGACGAGCACAGGGCCGTTCTTCAGAGATTAGGGAGGAGGCCTCACTCTAACCCAGCTCCTGTTCATACTATGCATTTCAGCAAGTTCAGCCCAAGTTGACTGAGATCCGACTAGACGTCAGGCCCCGGGCTGGCAAGGGACTGAGGGTAAAGGTGAGTCAGACATGGGCTCTGCCTTCTGGGAGCTCCCAGCCCACTGCGAGTTGCAGGATGGGTGCCTTTCATGCCATCTAGAGCTGACCTAAGTGCCCAGGGAGAGGCTTTGGCAGAGCACTCCTGGGTTTCAAAGAAGGAGATACCCCAGCAGACCTAGAGGGGCCAAGGAAGGCCACAAGGGAGGGCCTCTGGAGAAAGGAAGGGATTTTCTGCCTTAGGCTGCCCCGGCCCATGTGATCCAAGTCACACGTGCAAGTCTATTGTTTAAAAAGGATAAAAAGCAGCATCTACTGCAAATCACAAAGAGACTAACATTGTGTGATTCCACTTGTACAGTAGAGTGAGGTCCTTAAAGTAGTCAAATGCATAGAAACAGAAAGTTACCAGGGTCTCAGGGAGTGGGGATGGGGACTTGTCTTTTAATGGTCATAGGTTCAGTTTGGTAAGATGAGAAGAATTCTGGCTGCACACCAATGTGAATATACTTAACAGTACGCTGCTGTCCACTTAAAAATGGTTAAAAGGGTGAATTTTATGTTATGTATATGTTACCACAATTAAAATAAGCTTTTAAAAATGCAAACCTAAAGAAAATAATGCCATTTACGGAAAGTCTCCGCATGCTGGCCTCAGAGCTGAGGAGGAGACAGGCACATTACTGTTCTCTGGAAGCTCCCCGTTTACAGGACAGATAGATGCATGTGGATGTCGGGGTGGAGGGGCCCTGGGGGCAGCAGCTTGAAGGCGAGCCAGTGGTGCTGGCCAGGGCAGTCAGGAAAGGCTCACAGAAAAGGTGCCATGAAGTAGGTGGGGCAGGGATTGTATGTCAGGATTGGCACCCTGATGGCGTCCCCGTTCTAAGCAGTGCTGAGCACACAGCTGCTCAGGCTTGACACTGGGAAGCGGGTCCCATCTCTTGCATGTAAGTGTCTGCATGCCATCCCATCCTTCCCATCCTGGCTCTGGCCCGCTGGTCAGCAGCACCACCTGCTCCTGCCACACGGGCCCTCTGCTTGTCACCTCTGTGAGCGCCATGAGGCAGGGGCTGTGTCCGTCCTGCCCACTGCTGAGTCCTCAGTGCACAGCTCGGGGCTGGCGCACAGCAGGCACTCAACCAATTTTTGTAGCAAGAGGAACTGGGCCTTCGCTCATGGCATTCCTGCCTATCTCCCCTCCTTCTCACTGTGCCCAAACCCATGGTTGGTCAAGACCCGCTGTCACTTCCCCCATGCAGCCCTCCTCTGTCCCCTTACTTGGAAATCACCTCACTCTCGGGGGAGCGATAAAGCTGTACCTGTGTCTGCCTTAAACATTTAACCATTCTATCCCCTTTAAGAGGGTTTGTGTTCTTACCTTCTCCCCTAGAGACTAGGGGAAGGGCACCAACATTAGGACACTCATCACAGACTCATCCCATCTTCAGGGTTCTATAACACCATTTAATTCCCACAGCCACCCAGTGGGGTGGGCATCACTGCTCCCACCACTAGACAAATGAGGAAAGAGAGGCACGGGCGTTACAAACCACTAGCGCAACATCACACGCAGCAGACAGCTGAGTAGGTGTAGGTGGATTTCCATGGCATTGGGCTCGTTCCAGCACCCTGCCTGAAGGGGACCCTGGGCTGGATGATCTTTGCACCAGCCACAGCAAGGATGATGCACTTCTCATCCATGCACAGGGATGACAGAGCTGGATGGATGCAGCCCTTGTCCCACCTCAGACCGACCAGAGCAGTGGTGGGCAGGTCCACCTGAGCTCAGCCTCAGCTCATGCTGATCTAGCCTCAGATACGGTCCTCTTTCTGCCCTAGAGCTTCTTGAGCATCTTGGGCATCTCACACACCCCCTCTATCCCCCCACCTTGCCCAACGGTATAGGAGAGTTCATACCTCCCACAGACAAGCTTGCACCAGAGCGGGATGGGAGCCGGTGCACAAGTGTCCACTCCCTGGTCCTTCAGACAATTCTGGGAGGGCTTCTGTGCACTTCCCATGGAATTAAGCCCTGGCTGCCCACAGCAGCTATCTTGATGACACTGCCCCCTTTCTTTTCACTTTCCCTGCTCACTCCTGCTTCTCGGCATCACCTCCACAAAAACCACCTGCACCCAAGTCATTGTCTTGGGCTGTGCTTCTGGGGACCTTCCAGATGGCCAGAGACCCTAGATTTCCCTTTTCATGGAAGGTGACCCATAACCTCTGACGTGAGTTACTAAGGGTTGTGAAAGTCTGGCATTCATAAACTAAAATTAGAGGAGAACCAGAGATTACTGAGGACTCCAGTTCAGCTTCCTGTTGAGAAGGCTGGCTGCCATGCAGTGCTGCCAGTCCCCTCCTGTGCGTGCCCACTGGCAGGTCACTGGAAGGGTGCTTTGCAGTCAACACATTCTCAAGGTGGCCTTGAGTCAGTCATGGCTTCTTCAGGCTTTTAATCTATAAAGTGTTATAAAGTACTATCAGTTTGATGACAGATTAAAGATGGCCACATATGCTTTGACACTCCTACATCAGGAGGTGGGGACTGTTTCTGCTGCCCCTGCATCTGCGTTGACATGTGACTACTTTGACCAAGAGAGTATGGCAGAAGTGACCACATGCCAGCTCCAGGCCCAGCCTTTTAGGAGACTGGCAGCTCGCCTTGGGCCCTTGGAGCCCTGAGCTGCCATGTAGACGCCTCACTACCTTCCACATGGAGGCACCATATGGAGAGGGCCTGAGACCACACTGGGACTGAGAAGGGCCCAGCTGAGCTCACCATCCCAGCCATCTCCACTTGAGGGCCTGGGCACATGCACAACACAGTCCTGGAGCCTCCAGGCCAGTCCTGATGAGTACCCTCAAGAGAAGCAGAAGAATCGCCCAGCCGAGCCCTGCCTAAATTTGTAACCCAGAAAATCGTGAAACAGAATAACAAAATGTGTGTTGTTTTAAGTCACTGTGCTTTGGAGTTGTTTGTTACGTGGTAACAATAATAGATAGTTTTGCTTCATCATTATTGAGTTAGTTCGCAGTGCGTGGTGATGCATACTTGCATCAACAGAATCTGGAGCAGTAATTTTCTAAGAATTACTTTAAGATATAATATATGCATTGCAATTCAAATCAATCACCCATACCCTCTTGCTGAAGCAGATGTATAACTCATTCCAAAAAACAGCTCCCTCCCACAGCCCCCTTCATTGGTCCTGTGCTGCCTGTGAATCTGTGCTATTTATAGAACTTGTAATGTAAGTGCAATCCAACTTCGAGGCTATTTTAAAATTTATGGATCATTATGTTATAATATGAAGTTGTGTTGATAAGCTCATTATTTTCCCTTGCAAATTAAACTGCAAGCAATCCATCAAAAGAGAGAGCATCGGCAATGTAGAGCTTAGGAGTACCGACTCCAGGGCCAGCTGTGTGTGTTCAAGTCTCACGCTGGGAGAAAACAGAAAGTACTTCACAGGGTTGTGAGGGCTAATGTAGTTGATGGGTACAGTGCTTAGAACAGTGCCTGGCTAAATAGGCTATTGCAACTTGTTTATTTCGTCCCCTTCAATTTTGTATCATCACCTAGCTCTTTCTCCACCAAAAGATAGAGCAACGCAGCAGGGAGACACGGGATGTCTGTCCCGTGTCTAGCATAGATCTGGCCCATAGCTGCCCTTCGGGAAATCTCTGTGGATTTAGTTGATAATTACCCAATGAATGCATACTTCCCTTAGACATTTGACATCCTTTAAACAATGTCTTCACGTATGGATTACTCCAGAGCACCAAGTACATGATGCTTTGGGCCCACAGAACAGATATGTCAAACCCACCTGCCTCTGAGCCCTTGCGCCCTGGTCCCCTTGCTGGTGTCCACAGTGAAGTTATCCAGTGACGTGTGTAGCAGGCCTCCTGCCGCACCCTCCAGCCCGGGTACAAACAGTGCATTTTCTGAGCACGACAGTCTCTGGATCCAAGTGAGCGGCTTGGACTGGGCCAGGTGTGCAAGACTCAGATTGGCCATTTGCACACACTTATCATAGTCTGCAATGTGGGAGAAACAGATAAACATAAATACTCACAAGAATGATGCTGGCCCCATCGCTCTTGTGGCAGCCACACATCACAGGCCCCAGGCTCTGTCCTGGCTTTTCTTTGTCTGCATGGAGGGGCTTATTTTTCCTCATGCTAGCTCGTGGAGCTCCTGTGATTAGCCCTGAGAATGCCACGTCTGCCTAATTAGCACTGACTAAGGAAAGAAAACTCAGACACACAGGAAGGAGGAACCAAGATGCCCTCCACCCCCTGGCAGCTGACAGGCCTTGGAGCCATGGTTCACGGCAGTGACACAGCGCCAGCAGAGACTTGTATAAAATTAACCGCTGTCATCCGCTCTGCTCGCTGCCTTTACAAACCATCCTCCAAACGTTGTTTTAACAAATAGGTCTGCAAACTACCTGAGCTCCCAAGATTACGCTCTGCCCTGTGGAATGTAATCTTTCATCTCTACACGGCTTAGCTTCCTTGGTAATAATATTTAAGATCCGATTTTCTGAAATATGAATACGGATCAGAAGTGTTGTCTCCCAGCTTTCACACTTCCCTTCCTCCCTGCCTGCAAAAAGAGGTAACAAATGATTCTAATGAGCCCAGGAATGTGAGTGGTTCTCACCACTTCACTCTTCACGTCATTCGTAGGAAACTGGATTTGATAGATAGATTCCTTAAATTAACTAGGATTTACACAAAGCCCAGTTTGTATTTTGAAAAAAGTAAATGATGACTGTGTTCCAACCATCTGTTCCCTGTTAAAACCAAGAAGGAAAGAATGCTCGGGCACACGGCGTTTGTATGGCTCCAGTCATACGTGTGTTTGTGTGTGTGTGCATATCTAAAGCACAGTGAAATGCCTTCACTGACAGCATGCTCATGAACATTTATTTCCTCAAGCAGACAGCCCCCCTTTCCTACAATGGTGCCTGGTTCATTGTCGGGACTGTACCCACTGAAAAAGGTAGACTTTAAAAAATACTTTTGGAGAACGTTCTTTTGGAGGCATTAGGTACCATCATTCACATACAGTAGGCAAGGAAGAAGGGAGGACTAAAAGCAATGTGAATACGACCTGCAGCTTTTGCAGAAATTGTCCAGTATCTGACTCCAGAGCTTGGACCTGCTCAGACACATAGCAGCAATGACTGTAATATCCACACCAGCAGTTCACACATCCTGCATGCTTATTACATGCCAGGCCCAGTGGTAAGCATGTTATCGGCATTGTCACATTTAATCCTCACAATAACCCTGTGGGGTAGATATTATTATACCCATTTTATAGATGAGGAAAAGTGAGTCTAAGAGAGAGTTAACAATTTGCTCAAGGTCCCAGGGCTTGTAGGTGGTAGAGCAGGACTCACACTCGGCTGACTCCACAGTCCACGCCAGAAAATGGACGTATAGAGGACATGGAGATACAAACAGTAGCACAGGAGATTCATCTGAAGCATGCCCAGCCCTCTGATCACTAAGGTCTAAAGGGATAGTGATCTTAGCTTTAATTGTGGTGTATATTAATACCCACAGGGGGACATTTCAAGGAAAGAAAGTGGTGACAGGGAGAGGTTCAGAGAAGTTTTATGGGCTTCAAGGGAGCCTTCATATAGAGGTTGGAGGTGCAGGAAGAAGGGGCTGCCCCCTGGGGGAGGAGGGCTCCCAGAAGGTAGCAGACGAATGAGAGCATCACAGCTCTGGGTCCTGAGCAGGGCTTTGTCCCTGCAAGAAGCTGGAGAACAACAGGGCACTGGGGAGGATGCTCTGTTAACAGGACAGATCACACAGTGAGGTCAGGGAATGAGAGTCTGGATGTCAAACACTTAGCATCAGGCATTCAGCATGAAGCAGGGGGGCTCCTGGGGCTGGTGGGGTTGGTGGGAAGTGCTGTTATCATTATTAGACCTTAGCTTAGCGGGGTTCAATTGGCTGGACAAATGGTGCAGGAAGGACTGATTGGTAGGTAGGAGAGCCAAGGGTTGATAACCTTTCAGGAATGGAAGGAAGGGATACCAAGAATGAATGTCCCAATGCCACTGACATGTCAAGCAGAGCGAATGGTTTCTGTCCACCGGTGGAGGGCGGGGGCAGGGAACTCACAGCCTAACTGTGGCACCAGGAAAGTAGCTGACAAATATCCAAATCAGTCTAGATGGCAAGGCTGAAGCCAAGGTTAGTTAACAGAGTTTCAAGAGTACAGGAGCCAAGGAAAAGGTAAAGGAACCAGGGCAGGATCCTGGGCAGCCACTGCAGATCTGCAGAGTCTCAGAGCCACAAGCTCATGGAAGGGCCACCGGCATCCCTGCAGCCCCCTGCTATGCATCTGAAAGGGCTGAGTGAAGGCCTGTGGTCCCACTCTGCAATGCTGACAGATCCTGCCTGATTCAGCCCTGAATGTATGCACTTGTAAAAGCTTGTTGATTTTTCTCTCTCCCCAGGGAACCAAATATAACTATAGAGTAATATGCTTGTTTAGACACTTCACAGAAGAATGACTAAGAAACATTTGGAAAATGTCCAACTTCTTAACAATCAAAGAAATGCCAAATGAAACAACACTGAAAAATCATTTTTTCCCTATAAATGAACAAAGATAAACATGATAATATCTATTCCAGCAAGGATGCAATAAAACAGGCACAATGATACTGGACATGGGAACGGCACTCAGGAAAACAGGAAGGGCCCTAAAAATGCCCCAACCTTTGTACCCCAAATCGAACTGAAATCTACCTTAAAGAAATAATACACAATACAGAAAATTTTTCTTCCAATGATGTTTACTGCAATATTATTTATGTTATTGGAAAATGAAAAGCAAACTTAAAATCTAGAGGAATGATTAAGTAAATGATTGTATTTCCACACTACTCATCCATCTATGCATTCATTCAAAAAAACATGTATTAACCATCTCCCACTTGACACACCTCTGTTCCATGCTGGAACCGTAAAGGTACGGGGACACTGTCCCTGCCCTCCAGGAGCTCCCAGCCCACTGCAAACTGGAGGCAGACACATCCACAAATAAAAGGGGCAGAACATTACAGGTGAGAAGACGGAGCCTGCACAAGAGAGGGAGTAGTCAACTCCACCTGGGAAGGGAGTACGGGGGCAGTCAATCAGGAGGAACTTCAAGGAGGAGGTTGTCCTTGAACTTATTCTTGGAGAATGAGGCTTATCTTGGTGGTCTGAGCCTGGAAGGAGGCAGGAACAGCATTGTAGGTGGAGGCCACACAAATGTTAGATTCCCCCAAACTCCTATGATGGTAGAATTTGCAGTTTGAGAAAATAGCATATTATGAGCGAAACAGGCTTAGAAGGACTAATTTTGCTAGTAAGCCCAAGGAGTCTTTATAAATATTTTATGTTCACTGATATCAGGCAATAAAATTGATATTGATGATGTTTCACACTGTATCTCAGCAGGTAAGACATAATTAATTTACATTCATTATCTCCAATTCCCTGGAAACATAATGGAAATGCTACTCTGCAATTTCAAAGAAATATTTATATATTTATTTGGTTTCGCTGCAAATAATACGCCACCTTTGTTTTCTGTATTTGGTTCTACGTCTGAATGCTCAGCAATTTTGGTTCCTAGTTGATCCCCCGTCCCAGGACTGCAGGAGCCAGTGACACAGCTCCCCTGTGAATTGACTGGCACCTAACAAAACCCCCCACAAGCAGGAGCTGCCGTTACTAGTCACATGGAGCCATGAACGCCAGACACTCATTCTAGATGAGCTACAGACAGCACACACACTGTCCTGTTGGAGCGCAGCGCAAACCTGCCGGACGGCCAGTTGCTCAACTGAGGACACCAAGGCTCAAAGAGGGCAAGTGAGCAGTCCAAAGTCACGCAGCTAGTAAGTGGCACCTCTCTGAGTCTGTGGAACTCCAGGCTCCACATTCCAAGCCTGGAGTTCCCAAACTTTCATCTGCATCCAGATCACCTGGGCTCTTTTTCGAATGCAGATTCTGATCCAGGGGCCTGAGGTCCTGCATCCCTGGCAAGCTCTCAGGTGATGCACATGCAGAGACCACTCTGAGTATGAAGGGTGAAACCACTATGTTATATTGTGCCCTCTTATAAATGAATAGGAAATAATGGTGAGAGATCAACAGCAAACTCAAGGCCAAATATCTCTAGGTTGAGAAGATGGTGTCTACTCACCAGTTGTAACTCCGGGAGAGCTCGTCCGAGCATTAAATCCATGCTGGGCGCAGCAGAGGCCCAGTAAATATTTACAGGTCTTGGCTGAATCAGTGACAAACATGTGCTTTTTCCCAGTGATGCTGCTTGTGATGATGAACTTCTTTCGCTGAGGGAAGCAAACACAGACTTTAATATAGTGATCGTTCTTACCTATCCATTGAAGCACAACTATCCAGAAAGTAGCCAAATGCTGGAGCCGTCAGTTGGATACCAACGTACTAGGCATCCGGAAGTGTGTGGATGTCTGACTATGGCCCAATATTTTTTCTTAGATTAAAGACAACCCCTCTTTTTATTTTTTCCTTAATTCATAAATCAAATGTTTGTTTATTGGGCAATTGCTATCTGCCAAGGAGTGTGCCAGGTGAAAAGAATATGAAATGAGTTCAGTACAGGCTTGGCCCTCAGCAGGTAGTGCATTGTGAAAGGCCATTAAATACACCTATAGTTTGCATTGTCCAAACACCCAGAAATTGAAGGCAAAATCTCAGCTTGCATCATTATAGAAATGATAAAAGCACATCTGTATGCGCATGTTTCGTGCTATTATGTGCCAGGCTCTGTGCTAAATCCTTTCTGTGTATTAATTCATTTCATCCTCGAAGCTATAGAATGAGGGAGGTCCCATCATTATCCTTATTCTACAGATGAGGAAGCAGATGGAGACTCCTCAGAATGCAGCAGGAACTGAGGTCACATCCCCAAGAAACGCTTCCCTACATTTATACCTTCAAGGTTCATGCACAAAGTGATAATATTTGTACAGCTCACTGTGATAAACTGGAGAGGATTATCTATATGGAGTTATCTATATGGAGCTTCCTGGAAAAAAATCCATAAATTTTTGCAATATAAAATTCTAATAAGAACAATAAAATACAAAGTAATAGAGATTATATTAGATATGAATTTATATATAACTTCCAAATAAAACCTCTATTCTAGATATTTCAGTAAGAACCTTGAGCTTGCTCCTATAAAGATAACTTTATAAATACGGGGTTTGTGCTTGAAAGGGCCCCCTGAAACTCCTGAACCTCTTTAATGCTGATTCCTTTTAATTCATGATAGTCACCATTCCTAAGAAACTCCATTCACACAGTCAGATATTAACAAAAGACAGATAACTATTCATTGCTTTTCCTCTAACTCCTTTTTATCACTAACCTAATTTCAGACAATTTGAGCATTCTCTAAATACCCTTTTCTTATATTAATAAATGTAATGTTGAACCTATACTAATGTGAATGGATTCTGAATCCAATTGAACTATACTATATCTAGTATTTTTTTTGTATAATGTGTTTTCTCAAACATTCATAGATGCTGTCCTACTAGCCTTACTAATTCTTCCTTAGTATTCAAATTATAATAATGTCTAAATTCCGCTAGCTAATCATTTTATTCACACTTTTGCAAAGTTGAATATTTGCTTAGAATCCATCTACTTTTTCAGTATGCGTTGATATGTTTTTATACAGTCCTGACCACTCAGGTATTAAACATTTTAGGTAAGTCATTTTTTAAAATTGAATAACTCGGGACTTCGGTGGCACAGTGGTTAAGAATCCATCTGCCAATGCAGGGGAAACGAGTTCAATCCCTGGTCTGGGAAGATCCCACATGCCGCAGAGCGGCTGGGCCCGTGAGCCATGGCCGCTGAGCCTGCGCGTCCGGAGCCTGTGCTCCGCAACGGGAGAGGCCACAACAGTGAGAGGCCCGCGTACCGCAAAAAAAAATAATAATCTTTTTTGTGTTTGGAACTTTGCGTCCTTGTTCTTGAAGAGAGCCCTACAAAGCCTGTATTCTCCAAGATTTCAGGCATTTCTCTCCAGACATTTTAACTACTGCTAATACCCAAGAACAGTTACTAACATGGAAGGTTCATCATTACACAATGAATGCTTTCTCGATTGAATAATCTTCTGAATTGATGTCTCTGTCATAGATGGGCTGCCAGTGCACCTACAAATCATATCCATTGAAAAATGGCATTTTCCTCTATTCCCTTTGCTACTTCTCTCCAGGCTGACAAAATACATGTCTGCAATTGTCTGGAGCATTCCGGCTTCCACTATTAATTAAGCGAATTTGGAACCAGCTTCCTGAGCTCATTCTCGTATTGTTCATGGAGTTCCCATTTTGTGCTTGCAGAAGTGTGAAGAGTCCAAGTCATTTTCTGTGTAAGACGCCTGGTTTGTGGCAAGCAGCTAGTGACATTACCTCCCATGATGACTTTTCCATAAAAAAAAGGATATTTATGCTGAGGAAGAGACTGGTCATCAACATGAAAATTCTAATTAGTGACAAGGGTGTTTTTAAGCTACTAAGTTTGTTTTGTGAACCTGATGATATTCCAGCTTTAATCAAGAAATTGTCTATGGTCGTGGGGAAAATAAATATCTGTAAAAATTAAACCAACGTAAATATAAAATACTTAAGGGGACTTAAATTTTATGGCTTCAAAAAATTCTATTTTTCAAAATTAATTTGTAGGTTGTCTGCATTTCTACAAATGTTTTAAAAGAAATTACACTGAGAATTTTGAACAATTAAATATGAGATAAAGAAAATAGGAAGTAATATAATAGTATTGAATAAATTCAATAATTAAAATTCTTCAAATAATCTTTCAGTGGAATTAAAGTTATTTGAGTCATTAAATTTCTGAAAAGTTCACAAAAATAAATATCAATTACTTTTAGATAATGTCAAAAATATTTGGGAAAAAGTCAGTTTCCTGATATTATAAAGGCCACTTTAATAAAATTATGCTCAATTATTATTTATTTTTAGATGTAAGCTTTTTTTCTAAGGAAAAACAATACTTTATTATGAAATTCTATCAAGAATCACACTTTAACAATTACATCAACTTCAGTAGTCAAGATGGGAGAAACACTGAGAAAATGAATAAAATCAATTATGTTCTGCTTAGGAAACTTTAACATTAGATAATGATAATGAAAACAAAAACCAAAGAATAGATAATGAAAAAATATCTCATTAGTAGGAAAAATTTTAAAACCAAAGAGAAAATTCAATAGAAAGAAAAACTAAAATGTTTCCTGAGCCACAAGTCAAACAACTTCATGTTTTATAATGAAATCGTTGCTGAAGTTATGGGATACTGACCCACAGGACAGGCAGGTAGATTAGCTACTGGAGCATTCTCTGCTATGGGGACACACGTAATGTTTTTGATGTCAAATTTATTGTAACTGAATTCAAGAAAATGGTGTTCAAATGTTATTTCAAACATTGTACATTTAATAGGGTTGTTGTTTTGTTTTGTTTAAATGGCTGACAAAGGTTTGCACACCTGTAGTCCATGGGAGACAGGCCAGATGCCTCGGTACAATGTGTGCAAAGGGAAAATTAAAATACAAGGAAAATGTTTCAAAAGCATGCAGACTCCACTGCACCTACTATACACTCTCCTCCCCCATCTCCCACCTCCAACCTTGCTCTCAACATCAATAGATTCCCCAAATTAAAAGAACTTCACCCAGAGGGAAAGTGTAGTCCTTTAGGCCAATGGCTGCCCATGGGGGTGAGGGGGAACTAGGTGACAGATGGCAGAGAAGAAATGGCCTCGTGGGGACCCTCAAACCCCCTGGTAGACTTCTTCCAAATATGTAACAGTCATCGGAGTACAGGTTAGCTGACAGGCTGTGAGCTTATCTTCTTAGGAGAAGATCACCTGACCTATCGCTCTTTAAAGGGATAACAGATCAAAGAAAAATGAAGCATGGGTCATAAGCAACTGAGTGACACTCACATAGGCCAAAATCTTTTCAATTTCTCTCCACTGAAACCGTGAAGTCGCAATTCTGCTGTTGTTTCTCACTTCGTACACTATGACCCCCTTGGCACAGAGCCCCAAGGCCATCTCTCCTCCTGGCCTTGTCTTCTCTGGGAGAACTTGGTAAACCAGCACACCATATTCCGGGAGCTGCTGAGTCACCTGGAATGAGAAAAAGGCCAATTAAGAAGAGACAGGCACATTGGTCTAAAATAATGGATTTCAAACCATTCCATGAAGAAAACACCTTCACGTACATTCTGAAAAAAAAGAGTAGGATTGTCAGATAAGTTTAGGAAACACTGAACTAAACAGATCTCCTTACTATAGAATTCCTCCATACCTCTAATATGATAGTGTTTTTCTATTTTATTAGCCCAAGGAATCCTTTCCTAATGAAGTACCTTAAGACACTTGGAACACAGTTACTATGAAAATGGTACAAATAAATAGAGTAAAAATATTCTGAACAAAGTTGTAGAATTCAGACTCTCTTGAATCATCTCAAAGTAAAGAATTCTTTTTCCCAAAGTCTACTGCAATACAATCTGGTACAACCCCTTCATTTTACAGATGGGAAAACTGAGGCCCAGGCACAGAAAGCAAACTTCCAAATGGTTAGCATCACTGTTAAAGCAAGATGAGCCATGAACATCCTGCAGAGAAAATGACCAATCACTGGCACTTCTCACCATGTAGCAGTGCTTTGGTGGGGTCCCCACAGCACAAGGTCTGTCTTCAGTTTACCAGTTTAGGAGATGGAATTTTGTCAGGGGCATGAGGGTCAATCAGAGCTGGGAACTGCATCAGGCCAACCAAAGTCTTAAGAGGCCAGAGTATAAACCTAACACAAATGTTTTTATGTCTGAATGGTAATCATGTCTCTATTCTGGTCTCTACCATCTTCTTCTTCACCTGGAAGACTCCAGTTTTTACCAAACGGTTGATGCACCTCAGCTCACAGCAGGGACATTTTGCTCCAGGCATTTGAAACCCTCTCAGAAGGGTTTCACTGGTGAGATCTGGTATCTCATCTCTACCCCTGAGCAGAGGGCTCTATGTCCTGCCTCATCTCTCTCATCCCCAGGTGGGGTCACAAAAGTGAGGACAAATTATGGCTTTTGAGAGCTCCTTTCTCAAGCCCTTTGCTGACCTTTCTCCTTCTGCTGGTAAGTAATCTGTGCAGATAGGTTACACTGCCTACGAAGCCTACAGCTCTTCACATGATCTTGATTGCATTTCTGGACCCTGAACCTCCCCGCTTTGTTTAACTTTGGAGAGACCCTCTCACTGTCACTATCATCACCGTCATCATCATCATCCAAAACGATATTTGTTGGACATTGGTGCTGAAGTATCCAATGGCCAGACCAGGCATGTACTTAAAGTATGACAAAGCAGGACCATCCCAAAACAATTAGGTAAATTCTTTTAAAGAATTTGATGTGATACAGCAAAGGAAACCATAAACAAGATGAAAAGACAACCCTCAGAACGGGAGAAAGTATTTGCAAATGAAGCATCTGACAAAGGATTAACCTCCAAAATTTGCAAGCAGCTCATGCAGCTCAATATCAAAAAAACAAACAACCCAATCCAAAAATGAGCAGAAGACCTAAATAGACATTTCTCCAAAGAAGATATACAGATTGCCAACAAACACATGAAAGAATGCTCAACATCATTAATCATTAGAGAAATGCAAATCAAAACTACAATGAGATATCACCTCACACCAGTCAGAATGGCCATCATCAAAAAATCTACAAACACTAAATGCTGGAGAGGGTGTGGTTTTGAAAAGGGAACACTCTTGCACTGCTGGTGGCAATGTAAACTGATACAGCCACTATGGAGAACAGTATGGATGTTCCTTAAAAAACTAAAAATAGAACTACCATACGACCCAGCAATCCCACTACTGGGCATATACCGTGAGAAAACCATAATTCAAAAAGAGTCATGTACCAAAATGTTCATTGCAGCTCTATTTACAATAGCCTGGAGATGGAAACAACCTAAGTGTCCATCGACAGATGAATTGATAAAGAAGATGTGACACATATATACAATGGAATATTACTCAGCCATAAAAAGAAATGAAATTGAGTTATTTGTAGTGAGATGGATGGACTTAGAGTCTGTCATACAGAGTGAAGTAAGTCAGAAAGAGAAAAACAAATACCATATGCTAACACATATATATGGAATCTTAAAAAAAATGGCCATGAAGAACCTAGGGGCAAGACAGGAATAAAGACACAGACTTACTAGAGAATGGACTTGAGGATATGGGGAGGGGGAAGGGTAAGCTGGGACAAAGTGAGAGAGTGGCATGGACATATATACACTACCAAACATAAAATAGATAGCTAGTGGGAAGCAGTCGCATAGCACAGGGAGATCAGCTCAGTGCTTTGTGACCACCTCGAGGGGTGGGATAGGGAGGGTGGGAGGGAGGGAGACGCAAGAGGGAAGAGATATGGGGATACATGTATATGTATAACTGATTCACTTTGTTATAAAGCAGAAACTAACACACCATTGTAAAGCAATTATACTCCAATAAAGATGTTTAAAAAAAAAAGAATTTGATGTGATAGTTCAAAAAAAAAAAATTAAACCATTAAAGTCGTCATCATCAGAATAGAGATGCCTTTGTTAGAGTTTCTTACATTTTTTAAATTGTTCAGTATTTATTTTAATTTTTAATTTTTTAATTATATAGAGAGGGATATGATACTGAAGTACTTGGAGCCACAAAATTCTTAAAATGGTAAAGTGCCATTCTGTAATGGAGCAGGACCCTGTGGGGCCTTCCTGGGATAGACACACACACAGACCCCACCATGTCTTCCGCCTGCCTCTTGATTGTAGAAAAACTTTAGCTTCCTAGTCCTTCCCCGAGTTCCAAAGAATAAATTTAATCAGACAAGTGAGAAAACAAAGGAAAACGGTCAAGCAAGACAATTTAATAAGAGCCGTTAAACAAAGTTAAGAACGTGTAATTCCTCCTCAAAGGCTATAGATAATATTCTGAGCCATATCTTTTGAGCTGTTTTGCAGATACTAAAACCCCCACCAGGAGGAAGAAGTTAACTGTATGCTGATCACCACCAGCATGTAGACCCCCAGACTGGTTGGAACCAGAAGGTTGATGATGTTGACTCCCAATTACCTCACTGCCAACCAATCAAAAGAATGTCCCTGAATTGATCACACACCCCACAGCCCTCTCCCTCACCCTGTCTTTAAAAACCTTTCCCTGAAAGCCATCAGAGAGTTTGGGTCTTTTGAGCATGAGCTGCCCATTCTCCTTGTTTGGCACCTGCAATAAATGCTGCACTTTCATTCACCACAGCCAGGTGTCCGTAGATTGGCCTTACTGTGCACGGGTGAGAGGACCAAGTTCAGTTCAGTAACAATTCTAAACATTTCTCATGCATTTATTTCATTTAATCTTCACAGTAATCATAAGAGATAGGTGTAGCCTTGAAACTGGTAAGATCGCATACAAATCAAATCTATTTAGTGTTTTCCATCAAAGACTAAAAAAGAAAGTTTAGAGATTACCATACTAAGTGAAGTAACTCAGAGAAAGACAAATATGATACTATATCACTTACATGTGGAATCTAAAAAATAGTACAAATGAACTTATTTACAAAACAGAAACAAACTCACAGACATAGAAACAAACTTATGATTACCAAAGGGGAAAGCAGTGGGCAGTGGTGGGGGTAGATAAATTAGGACTATGGGATTAACAGATACACACTACTATATATAAAATAGAAAAACAGCAAGGATTGACTGTATAGCACAGGGAACTATATTCGATATGTTGTAATAACCTATAATGGAATAGAATCAGAAAAAATATATATCAATATATGTATATAACTAAATCACTTTGCTGTACACCTGAAACTAACGCAATATTGCAAATCAACTATAGTTCGGTTAAAAAACAAAGATACGCCCTAAAAAATTTCCGCATTTTTGCTTACGAGATGGTGGCTTCCTTTACAACCACTTGTCATCCTTCAACCAGAGGAAGGAGGGACACAGTGAGCCCAGCACACTAAGCCAGGGCCTGGGCAGAGGCGGGCCAGGCATCGTCTGCCTGCAGGAGCCTCTGCAGACCTGAGTCCTTAGTCTCTCTGCTGGTTCTATGGTCCTGTGGCCACTTTCCATCAGATGTGTGCTGATGGCTTTGAAGTCCCCACTTGTCTCTCGTCAAGGGAATGCTGCATCCCCTTCACAAGGAACGCGCATGAAGGCTGGATAATGGAAGACAGTGAGCGCTTTTCTGCCAGGGCTTCTCAAATGAGATGCTTGAGGGATTACACTGTGCTACGCGTTGCAGACAATTCCAAGTGACTGACCAAAAAAAAAATGGACAGACCTCACCTTGGCAGTTCTGCTTTCAAATGACTGTCTCTATCAAAGGCAAGAAAACACAGAATATTTCTACCTGCTTCAGGAGACTTTTGTACAAAGAAATGTATAAATCCTGGAGTTTCCTTTTGAAACTGATCCCCAGATCTAAAGGCCCCACCAGGCACATA
This sequence comes from Globicephala melas, assembly GCF_963455315.2. Classification (NCBI taxonomy): domain Eukaryota; kingdom Metazoa; phylum Chordata; class Mammalia; order Artiodactyla; family Delphinidae; genus Globicephala; species Globicephala melas. The sequence goes on along the minus strand of NC_083329.1, from coordinate 47,034,046 downwards.
ACCCTGGGGAAGCTGGGGGCCTCCTCCCGCGTACCCCCGAGCTCTACCTGCACAGGCAGAGTGGCAATTCCCTCCTACCCTGAAGTAAAGTAACTGGTACTGTTATTGTTCTCATTGGGCAGTTATCACAGTGTTGCATGCCTCTGGATACCCATCTGTCCTCCCTACAAGACTTGGGACTCCCTGGGGGCAGGAAGCATGTCCTTTCTGTCTCTGTTTGCTACTGTGCTTGGTCCACTGCAGGTGTAAGTTGTGGAGTGAGCAAAAGCTATTCATCAGAGGCTCTGTGTGCCCACAAACATAAGGGACTGAAAAATCACTGCTTTTGCTAAAGGGCCAAAGAAAGAGTAGACCAGAGCTGCACCCATATGTATGGACCACACCACCCATGCTGTGCTGAGAACAGTTGCCCGGAAGGCTACAAACCTGAAGTCTTCCAATGGCTTTGCTTTTGGCTCGCACTCAAGTTTTTTACTTCAGTTGTCAGAAATGTCTCTATGAGAAATGTGGTCTCCTCCCACTCACCGAATAGCGACTGTGAGCTCCAAGATTGAAGAAAGGTCCTGCCATAACCACCCCAGCCCAATAAATCTTACCCATTTGGGGGGATCATTTCCAATGCCGTCTGCTTCCAAAAGTCTCTCCTTGCCCCACAGGGCGATGTAGCTTCCTTCCTCCCAAAGGCTCATGTCCCTTGGTCATACTTCCTTGTGGGTCTGAGCACATCCAGCCCCAGAGAAATCTCTGGAGGGGATTGCCGACTATGTGCCCTTGAACACCGATACACCCTCTCAAGAGTCCAAAGGCCTCACCCTCAAGAATTCCAGCTCCGCATCCTCTCCCCAGAGCGCAGGACTTAAACGGTGCAGCTCTGAGACTTCGACTTGGACCCGGAGAGCCGTCATCCTCTCAATCAGACTTGCGGGGATGTAATCTTCAACTCGAAAGTAGGCTTTACTCTCTACCTGCTGGAAAGATGCAGAAGAAAAGAGGTGCCACAAGACGCCTTCTATGGGAATCTGAGCAGGACAGGAGCCTGTCTGCTCCTTTAAAGTGCCCACCGGGATATCATTTTCTACCATATTAGAGATTGGGCCAAACCATGTGACAGGAACAGAAGGGAGCGAGGAAAGAAGCCACCTGTTTTTGAGCCCCTTCTGTATGCCACGTGGTGCCCAGAACACATTAGCTTTCTGTCCTCACGGGAATCCTGTGAGGACAGTATTATTATTGTCATTGCCAAGATGCACAAAATGAACAAGAAAGGAAGTCATTCAACAGGGCCAAGGTCACACCACTTGTAAGTGACAGAAAGAAGATTTCATCCCCCAAAGCCCTCACACATTCCACAATGCCACTCCACTTCCCAAAAGGCACAGCGAAACCATGGCCCTAAAGCTTTGTTTCTATGTATTCATTTAGCGCTTCTGTCTGCATGTGCTACCAGTACACTGTCCCCTCTCACAAGGGAGGTCTTAGCTGTGGCACCATCTCTCCACAGGTGATCAAGAAGTTGTCCCCTGAACAAGAGAAGATCTGACACCCACACCCTGCCCCAGGCCAGAGCCTACATCAAGTCTACTCTTCTGGGAACCTGAGGCTGCAGCCCACCAGGAGTTGCAGGAAGATCTTCATGACTCAGCATCACTTTGATGTTAGGTTCCCTGGTACAGACTCCGGGGCAGAGAGGGGTAGGCAGCTGGAGGCGTGGTCTCAGGGTTCACTGTAAGGAATGAGGAAAGTAGAGCTTGGCAGATGGAGAAGCTGACCCTTCCCTGGTATTCCTGAATCAGGCCATCCTAGTCTCAGGAAGCCCCTCGCAGTCTAATCTTGGGCAAGACAGGTCCCCACAGCTGAGGACAACTGCCCATGAGGGAGGCGGCTGGGAGCCGAGAGCACCTGGCCTTCTTGGGGCTGGGATTGGGCAAGTCAGTCTGATGAGGGGGTCTGAAGGGAGCAGCACAGCATCCACTACACCCCATGCCCCTGGTGTGGCACAGGAGTCCCCATGTAGCTGTGGACTGAGAATCCTCCAGCCGAGGGCTGGCCCATGCCAGTTCTGAGCTCAGCTCAGAGACGCAAAGGGAAAGAAATTGCTCAGCAATCCAGTGCATAAAAAAGCATTCAGAATGCTATCAGGGTGGCCAAAATCCAGAACACGGACAACACCAAATGCTGACAAAGATGTAGAGTAACAGGAACTTGCATTCATTACTGGTGGGAACGCACGATGGTTCAGCCACTTTTGGAAGACAGTTCTTCAGTTTCTTATGAAACTAAACATACTTTTACCATATGATCCAGCAATCGCTGATATCCTTGGTATGTACCCAAAGGAGTTGGAACTGTACGTCCACACAGAAACCTGCACGTGGATGTTTACAGCAGCTCTATTCATAGTTGCCAAAACTTGGGAGCAAAAGAGGTCCGTCAGTAGGTGAATGAATAAATAAACTCTGGTACATGCAGACAATGGAACATTATTCAGCACTAAAAGGAAATGAGCTATCAAGTTGAAAAGACATGGAGGAAACATAAATACATATCATTAAGTGAAATAAGCCATTTTGAAAAGGCTGGATGATTCTGACCTTATGACATTCTGGAAAAGGCAACACTATGGAGACAATAAAAAGATTGGTGGTCGCCAGGGGTTGGGTGGAGAAAGAGAGACGAACAGGTGGAGCACAGAGGATTTTTAAGGCAGTGAAACTACTCTGTATGATACTATGATAGTGGGTATGTGTCATTATAAATTTGTCCAAACCCATAGAAGGTAAAACACCAAGAGCAAACCCTAAAAGTAACTGTGAACTCTGGGGGACAACCATATGTCCGTGTGGGTTCATCAGTTGCAGCAAATGTACCACCCTGGTGGAGGACGTTGATTGTGGGGGAAGCTATGTATGTGGCGGCAAAAGGGTATCTAGGAAATCTCTGCACTTGCCACTCAATTTTGCTTTGAGACTCAAACTGCTCTAAAACAAGTCTACTAAGCTTTTTTGTAAGTATGTAGGACCTTTGACCCGGCATCGCATTGCTAGGACTATGTCCTAGAGAGGTCAGCCTGAAACTAAAAAAACTCCAGCACGAACATTTATTTCTATGTCATTTAGGTTAAAAAGAAAGATCAGAAGCAACTGGAACAATAATAATAGTATTATTACCACTCACACGGCGCCTCTAGGTGATGCCCACCAGTGAGAGAACAAATAAGTAAACAAAGGTCCAGCCCTGCTGAGGCATACCGCATGGCTATCCCAAAAGCTCATTAGGAAAGCCAGGGGAAGACATACCAAAGAGTGAGAAAGCAGAATGCAAATCGAAAGTGGCAACGTTTACAACTGCATAAAATCCCTGCGTGTGGTCAAAGGCTGGAAGAGAATGCACCCAGAGGAAAGTTGTTCTACAGTAATGATATGATTAAGGAGATTTATTTTTGTACCAAATTGTCTTTGTCTCCCTTTTTAAAATGCAAATGTAATCATGTTACTTCCTGCTTAGAATTCATCAGTGGCTCCCAATCTTTCACTACAGTGGTTTCTAAATCATGGGGTTTTTTTTTTTCCAGCACCAGAACCATTTATCAAACAAAATATCCACCCCTTAGGAGGACACACGAAGTTTCTCCTGGATCTGACTGGCAGTGCCCCCCAGCCTCGCAGCCCGGTAGCTAAGGCTGCCATCAAATCCCTGCAGAGCTGGACGGGACAGCCTCCTCCTCCTGCCCACTCAGTGACCCAGACACAGGGAGGGGCTCTCCCCTCTGAGTCCCCCTAATGCCCTTTGATGTGCCCACCGCAGTGCCTGGCACATAGTGAAACGAGGCCCTAGAAGTGAGTCCTGGCTGTGCTTTCACTATCTTACCTAACCTCACAGAGGTGCAATTCTTCTATAATGCAGATAGAAATAACACCAGCTTTGCAGGGTTGGCACGGGCTTAGATGATGCAAGCATGGAGGAGGCCCTCCATAAATTAAGGCTGAGCGAGTGGCTGCACAAATGAATGAATGTGTGTAATCTGTTGCCTTTATACACACACACACACACACACACACACACACACACACAGAGAGAGAGAGAAAGGGAAAAAGTCTGCCTTTGGAGGCCACACAGGGGCAGCAGAGAACATCTTGGAACCACACTGGTCCCCAGAGCAGCTGGAGAGGTTGAGGATAGGCAGGATCTGGGGAAGAAGCTGGAGGTGAAGGATGAGATTGGGCTGAGGCAGCAGCTAGGTGAGGCCAGTCAGAAACTGGGCAGGCCAAAGGCGCAGGGGGTTGCCAGAACTGGGCGCCTAGAGTCAGGTCTGGGCCCCTGGAGCCTCGGGGCAAGTGATCCCATAAGAAAAGTCTGGGCCTGTGTGTTCCCAGCTGCCTTCAGTGGATCTGGCCCACAGTTTCCACCAACTATCAGCCCTAGAGTTAGGGTCTCGGGTTAAACAGCGTGTCTGAATCCATAGACTGAAAGTTAGTCTTTGTTTTGTTTTACAGCAGAGCACTCCTGCTTCTGGGGTAGGGGAAGGGAAGCTTGCAAACAGCAGTTGCTACATGCCGGGCCACATACGTACGTCACCACCTTCCACCCTTACAGCAGCTTTGACCTACTACTATTTCCATTTTTCAGGTGAAAAGGCCGAGACTCAGAGAGACAACGTGCCCAAGGCCACTTAGCTACTTAACAAAAGAGTCAGGGCTTGGACCTGGTTTCTGTCTGACCCCAAAACTCAGGCCCACTCCTTTGCTCCATAGCGCCTACTAAGGGCAGCCCAACGTTCTGTCCCTGGAGGCCACCCTCCCTACTCCCCCAATCTGCACCCCGCCCGTCCAAATGAGCCGCACACAGGTCTGGACAAGATACTGCAGCTAGGACGGTGACTGATTCACCGGGGCACCCCTGGCTGACAGCACCATCCATGAGCCTGGGCCCCTCTCCTCCCGAGACCCCCCGCCCCCCAAGTAGCAGTACAAGGGCAGGAGGGAGTAGGCATGGTTAGGACCCCAGCTCTGGGGACTGAGGAGACAGGAAGGAGCTCCAGTGTAAGCAGTGACAGGCCTGCAGGCTTGTCAAAGGGGCAGGGAGGGGTTCCGGGGGCCAGGCCAGCCCTGGGAGACTGCCCACCCAGGCCAGGGGGGAGGGTGGTGCCCGGAGGAGAAAGTGAAGTCTCAGTCCTTGTGGACTGAAGTGGGAGCAGGGAAGGGAGGGTCAGAAGGACAGGGTGTTGGGAACTGAGCTACGTTTCCCTGACAAGCAAGCTGCGGACTCCCCTGATGGATGACTTTTATCCACAGTCTTATCCAGCCAGGAGCCTGTACTCCATTCATCCATCCACTCCTTAGACCAATACTCTTGAGCAAACGGCCTGTGTTTGAGACACTGCTTTGGTGCTGGGGAAATGGCAGAACAAAACACACAAAACCTTTACCCTCTGGCGGATCCCATTCTAATGGAGAGACCTACAGTAAGACTGATGAGGAAATGGATACACCATGCTGGGTGGTGAAAAACGCGAGGGGATGAAGAAGGACTTAGAAGGCTCCAGACGTGGTGGCACCTTCTGAAGATGTGCTGGGAGGAAAGCAAGATGATACTGGTGTAGTCTGAAACGTATTTTTCGAACTGCAACCTGCAATCCATTAGTGAGCTGTGAAATCAATCTTGTGGTTCATAGCCTGCATTTATAAATTAACTAGAATAGAATAGGAAAGACCAATGTGTATCACATGTAGAAAGGGTGCATCTGATTTCCTAAACTTTCGCCTCAATTCTGTTACATGGACACATGTGTACAGGTTGGGTGGTAAATGTCTGTCATTTTTTATCAGGGGTTATGGCACAAACCATTTGAAACCAGTGATTATAAGAACGCAGTAAATTAGTAAATTACTGTTTTTAGGCAAGACCTTAGATTAGAACTACATTGCAATGTATAAACTTGACCTGTTGACCTTTGTATCCCCCAGAGTCTAGCAAAGAACACTTGATGGTTGTTTGTTGGATGAATGGATGGAGGGTTGCAGTTTACCCCAATCTCAGCAGTTGATAGGTGCTAAAAACACAGGCTCAGTCTTCACATTTCTAACTGTTCCCCCCATCCCATAATTGCTTCTCCAGTGACCCCACCCAAGGGACCCCAGTCTCTACCCCTACCTCCTCTGGGTAACTGCCAAACTCAGCCTGCAGGGCGAGGACCCCCAGCTGCAGCAGCATCTCGTCATTGCAGTACAGCTTCTCCTCCAGGATGTCTCTCCGAAGCTGCAGGTAAAATTGGTGCCTTGTCCAACTGTGCCTGGGAAAGAGATGCAGGAATAAAGGTCACTGGAATGCTGAGGGCGAGGGAGACCACTAAAGCCTGGGAAGCAGGAAAAGGAGAGAAGATGAGACACAAGTCAATAGAACCCAGAGGGCAATGCCAGTAAGACAAAGGCGGCCTCCTTCACCCACACCACGCTTCCTGTTACTCACTGAGGTCTACTCTGTGCCAGTCATCTCCCACAACCATGGAGATGTTTGTTCCTGTGGTTCAAGTGAGAAAACTGATGTTCAGTGAGATGGTGTTGCTAGTAAGCAAAGGAATAGAGACAGTGATCCAACCCCAAACCGGTGACCCTTTCCTCGAACCCTCACCACTGGGCTGCTGGGAGGCGGGGCATGTTGGGGTCAGGGGAGAGAGAACTTGACCTTGACCGGCATATGTTTGAAACAAAAGGGTAAGTTCTCATTTTGACCAGGGCCTGTCCCCAAATACTGACTTTTCCCCCTTTTCTGTCATATTGGAATCCAATCAACAGAAGATCAGCCACAGTAACTGTTGTTATTTATACGCACATTAGTTTGCCAAGCACTTGCCTAGACCCATTATCTCTAATGTCAGCCTGGATGTACATAAACACCTTAAGGAACAAACAAAGAAGTGTGCAGCACTCACTGGAGCAGCCCATAGTGACTGACAAAGAACTTTATTCTCAGAAAGAGCGTGAAGGTATCCGGGGAGCTCTTCTTCTGGGGCTGCTCACTCCAGCCTTCGGGGGCTATTTTGCACACCCTGGTTTCAGCGTCCAGGAAAAAGAACTCTTTGCCTGAAATGGAAGTAGAGAGTATTTAGAGGGAAAAGCAGTCGGTGAGGCACCACCCCTCAGACTCACAGCCCTGAGCTCTGCCCGGAGGGTCAGACAAGAGCCAATTGAGTACAGGAGAGAACAGGGAGCAAGTCATCTGGATAGCTAGTACCACAGGACCTTTGTTGGGTCCATGAGAGATCAAGAACAGGGGATAAAGAGGAGAGTGTCAGGGAAGAGAAACTCAGCACCCAGAGGAGAAAATATGATTATTTATCTTAGAGAAGATATCACTTAACATCTGCCTCCCAGCTACCATCTTATGGAAATAAAATTAAAAAACAAAGAACTGAGTATTTATTCCATTTCTGCCATGGGCCAGGTGCATCAGCTGGACCATGCCCACATCTCTCCAGCCAGAGTGTTATGGACTGAATGTTTGTATCCCCCAAATTCATATATTGAAACCCTACCCCCTGCAGGTGTGATGTTATTTGTAGGTGGGGCCTTTGGGAAGTAATTAGGTTTAGATGAGGTCATGAGGGTGGGACCCCCATGATAGGATTAGTGTAATAAGAAGAGGAAGAGACCAGAGCTGTCTCTCTCTGCTATGTGCGGACGCAGTGAGGAGGTGGCCATCTGCAAGCCAAGAGGAGGGCCCTCACCAGGAACATGACCATGCTCGAAGCCTGACCCTGGATTTTCCAGCCTCCAGCACTCTGAGAAATAAATGTGTGTTGTTTAAGCTACTCAGTCTACAGCATTTTGTTATAACCTGAGATGACTAAGACATGGCGTAAGTGGAGTCACCTTTGTCTTTTGACCTGAATGTTGCCACCTTGAAAACTCCACCAACCCAAGCTCAGGACTTCAACTGCAGTTAAGTTTGCCTTCTAGCACCTCTGGGAGGGAGGATGAATCAGCTCCAGCCACTGGAGGCCCCACCTCGAGCCCCTGCTCTCCTCAAGGCAAAGCTTGACCCTCACCACCCCTCCTGGGTGCCCTTGGCCACTCCCCCTGAACCCCTGCAGGTCTGCCCCAGCCCTGCTCTGCCCCATGCCCTTCTCCACACTCTGCCCTCACCACGCAGCGTCCAGACCTCTGCCCGCTGTGTCCTCAGCCCTGGCTGCTGAACCTGACTCCCCACACCAATTCACCCTTCCCTTTGGGTCACGTCTTCCCAAGGGATGGGCAGGTCCCCATTACAGTTTGGCTGGCAGACCCTCCCAAATGGGTTTATGTCCAAACCCCTGACTGTCACTCTTGAGTGATTTACCCAGGAGGCCCCAGCTGAGTAGGTCTAGGATGTCCACATGGAAGGGGTCCAGGGGTGGGCAGCTGACTGGGAGGGAAAGTAGGGGAGAAGCCTTAAGGTTTTTCTCCCAGAGCAAGCGCACTGGTTTTATTAAGGCTGCATGTTACAGATCAATAAAAATGTTTCCTGCAGGTTCTTCTATTCACACTTGAGGAAAGACTGAGCAAACATCAACTGACAACATCGAAGCATATAATGTTGCTCTTACTTGGGAGAGGGATTTTTCAGAGGTCTGCTGAGAACTATGAGAGGTAAGGTCCGCCCTCTACCCACCATGGCACACTGAGTGATCCTACCGCAAGCTGATAAGCTTCTCCCACTGGGGATGGGAGAATAGAGGAACACGGAGATCATGACACCTAGCAAGGTGGGCTGGTGGAGCAGGGTTTAACCTGAAGGCCTGTGTGATCCCAGCTCAGCCTGCTTCCCATCACTCCACACAGTGGTTAAAGAGCGTCCACTACAACGAAGGGATCTTTGCGGTAGATGGAAATAAAGACTCCCTTTAACAAAAGGGCAGAGCTGGGAAGGTGTAAAAACCCTTTCCTTCTGAATCTTCAGAAGGGGTTCTTAACTTAGGCTCCTGGGGTGGGTGTGCTGATTTCCCATTAGTCCTGGATGATTAGATGGACTCATTTTTATTTTTATTGTGGTAAAATACACACAACATAAAATTGACCGTCTTGGGGCTTCCCTGGTGGCGCAGTAGTTGAGAGTCCGCCTGCCGATGCAGGGGACGCAGGTTCGTGCCCCGGTCCGGGAAGATCCCACATGCCGTGGAGCGGCTGGGCCCGTGAGCCATGGCCGCTGAGGCTGCGCGTCCGGAGCCTGTGCTCCGCAATGGGAGAGGCCACAACAGTGAGAGGACCACGTACCGCAAAAAAAAAAAAAAAAAAAAAAAATTGACTGTCTTAACCACAGTTAAGTATATAGTTCAGGAGAATTAGGTACATTCACACTGTTGTACAACCCCATCACCACATCCATCTCCAGAACTTTTTCATCTTGTAAAACTGCAGCTCTGTCTGTACCCATGAAGCAATAACTCCCATTTCCTCCTCCACCCAGACGCTGGCAACCACCGTTCTACTTTGTGTCCCTATGAATTTGACTGCTCTAGGTACCTTACATAAGTGGAATCAAACGATATCTGCCTTTTTGTAACTGGTTTATTTCACTCGGCATAATGTCCTCGAGGCTCATCTATGTTGTAGCCTCTGTGTGTCATCTAGCCGTCTATGTGTCAGAATTCCCTTCCTCTTTAAGGCGGAATAATCTTCCATTGTACGTATATACCACATTTTACTCGTCTATTCATCCGTCAGTGGATACTTGCGTTGCTTCCACATTTTAGCTACTGTGAACGATGCTGCTATGAACATGGGAATACCAATATCTCTGAGAGATGCTGCTTTCAATTATTTTGGGTATGTATGTCAATGTGGAATTGCTGGATCATAGGGTAAATTGGTAATTTTTTGAGGAACTGCCATATTGTTTTCCATAGTGGCTGCACCATTTTGCATTCCCACCTAGACGAAAATGTTTCTCACATTTGCTTGTCTAACCTCAAGGCACTGAGATTGGTCAACCAGACCCAGCAAATCACAGAAGCTACAACATCTTACAAGCATTGTTTCCTTACCATCCTCTGCACTTACTTGACAGTTTGCACATGAGGACTTGACATACTGACTAAGGTCTAGGTGTGCAAGGGGCAATGTCCCAGTCTCAAGCAGTTTTGTTAGAAGAAATAGCACTTAGGTACCTAGACAGCGGGGTTACCTGAGGCACCAGCCCAGCTGTGGGCTACCTGGGAGCCACTTACCTTTCATGTAAGCCAAGCCAAAGTAAGTGAGCTCCCCAAGGTTGGCAAAGGACGCAACAGCGCTGAAGACGGCTCCCACTGTCGACGTGATGTCACATCTCACCTCCAAGCACTGCCCGTTCAGCAGCATTACACAGAGGGCCCGGAGAGCCAAATAGGACTTCCCTTTTTTGGTCTGAAAACAAGAATGGTATAAATTGTAACAACAACTACAAGACATAGAGTCTTTACCATGGGCTAGCTATTGTGCTAACCACTTTATATGTATTTTCTCATTTAACTGACAAACAACCTGAAGAGATAAGTACGTTTGTGATTCCTGTTCAGCAGAGGAGAAGCAAGGCTCACAGACGGTAAGGGACTTGCCCAGAGTTGCACAGTTAGTAAAAGGCAGAACCAGACTCAAATCCGTGCTCTCTGCCAGCCTCTGCAGGGGCAGGAAGGCTGGGGAGCCACATGTAACAGATCTCTCCCCTGCAGAAATCGTGGCTGCCCCTTGAGCTCTGCTTCTCTAGAGGACTGCCCAGGACCACAGTGGTGAAGCGTACACCCCCAGGAGTACTGGACAACCTGATACTGACCCCCAGGCCTTCACAGAGCACAGCAGAGAGAATTTGGGTGGGCACAGATCCAAGGAAGAGAGAGGGCTGGCGCTAAGGTGATTACTGTGAACCGAGAAATTCATCAGCAGAGCCGCATCCAAAGATATGCCTTCTGTCACTTCACCCTGCTCAGACAAATTCCAGATTCATGGCCTCTGTAGCCCCACCCTAACCACTGTTGCCTGGGCTCAACCGCCCAGAACAGCCCATCATTCTGCCGCCACAAAGTCTCGTCTGCCTGAGTCTCTGCACATACTGCCCACTGCCTGGAAAGCTCTTCCTCTCCCTCCCCACATGGCAAATTCCTATGAGTTTCCCAGATCAGGCTCAAGACCTTTTGTCTGTGGCCTGGAGGGTCAAGCCACCCTCTCCCTTCTCTGCTCCCCCGATGCTTTCTGCTCAGGGGCCCAGCCTCCCTAAGGACGGGGGCTGAGTATCCCCTGTGCCCCAAACCTAGACTGAGGCCTGGCCCAGACCTCCTCAAAGTGTCCTCATTAAAAGACAGTCATGGGTGGACGCTACAGCTGGTTTTAGTGCCATTGAGACCATGCCTGCCACCACACCATGACCTTCCTACACCCAGGGGCAGCCCCACACCCCAGGGGCCCGGGCAGGTCTGAGGACCCTGTGGGAGGGAGAGCTCTCCCATGATCCCAGGCAGGGCTGACCACATGGCACACTCTTAGCCACCCTGGTTCCTGCCTGTCCTGCACACCTGTGTCCCCTGGGGCGGTTGTTTACCATATGTGCGCATGCTGGGGCGGGGAGGGTGTGGAAGGTGCTGTGAAGCACCCAGTGCTTCGGTTTAATGCTCTGCAGTTGCCCTCTTGAAATTTGTAATAATTGTATCCTTGAATGTGTGCTTTCTAAGTGATGTCCCATTGGAGCACGCACAAGGAGCGTGGGTTCACAGTGATCCTGCCTCCCCACCTCTGGTAATGGGGTCTGGCTGCCAGCTCCTCTGTTCCCTGGTGCCCCAGGCCCCGTCCAGTCTCTGCCTCCCACTCCCTACCCTGCAACCTCTGCCACCTTCCACCCAGGGCAGCCCCCGGCTTATATATTCCACCATCCCTCCCGTCCTCCCCGGGGGACTGGTTCAGGAAGGGTCCCAGTCAGGCATCTCAGAGCAGGGCATGGCAGTGGCTGTACCCACTCTGGGCCGACAGCACCACAGCTCTTTCCTTGGGCCCCAGGAGGGACAAGCCTGTCACTCACCCCCAGTCCAGGTCCGCCTGAGCTGGGGCAGCAGAGCCAAGGGAAGGGAAACTGGCTTTTCCTCCCCAGAAAACAGACAAATGCATATGCATAAATTCTAGAAGGCAAGCTCCACATGAAGAGGACTCTGCGTTGTTCATATCGGAGATCTAGGGTCTGGAGTAGTGCCTGGTACCTACTAGCTGCTTCAAGAATATTTCCTGACTGAATGGGAAGAATAAGACAGAGCTCGTCTGGAAGGACAATCAGGACTCCGTCAGAAGTCACAGGGGCTTCCTCTTAAAGGGGAAGAGGATGCTGAAGAGAGGACGTGAAGTATGAGTGTGACTTGGCGAGGGCTGGCAGGTGCCTGGAGGAGAGAGTGAGCCCCTCAGAGCTCAGTCAGCCTTGTGGCCTGCCCAGCTGGTCACTTCCCTCGCCAACCTCCAGCCCTACCCAGTCGAACCCAGCAGTTACCACAATTGTTCCAGGCAGATACAAGATCACCGGGGCCTCTCCAGCCAGCAGGGCGAACTCCGGCCTGGAGAACTGAAGAAACACGCAGAGTCACTCACAGTAGAGGAGAGAAATCAAAGTCAAGTTCCATGGAGCTGGACCCCCAGGTCCAGAACTGGGCTTCTCCCATGGCCTCACTTCCCCCTGCCCACCAGCAGCAGTCCCTTGCCCAGAGCCAGCAGCAAGCAGGTTTCAATGAAATGGAGCTCAACTGTGCTGAGGCCCTAGCTAGGCTGGGCATCTCAGAGCAGATGTCTTACAAGTGGGTGTGGTTTTGGTGATGTTCTAGCTGTTCAGTTAGGTGCCCACTTCATTCTCAGTGATATAATTCATGCATGATCACATAGTCTTTTATATGTCTCAAAATAAATACATATTATATGCAACAAGAGTTTTCAAAAACGAAAATACCTTTAGATTTAGATCCGATGAAACGTTTTTCCAGCTCTGGACATTGAATCAGTAGTGTGCATGAAGAGCGATTCTCAGTTTCACAATACTCCATGTTTGTAGCACACTTGTGACGCAGGAAGTGCTTTAATGCCACCATTATTTAGACCCAGCCATCTAAAATGGGCTGAGAATGGGCACCCTATGGGGTGCCCATTCTCAACCCATTTTGCAGGAAGTCAAGGCTCCAAGAGGTTAAGAAACTCACCCAAATCTAACACCAGTGAGTGATAGGGTTGGGTGGGCCTTCTAATCTGTCCCCCATGGGTTCCTGGCAGGACTTCTGTCTCAAGAGGCCAAACATCCAGCCAGGGTGTCCCTCAGAAGCGTCTTTAGCGAGTGGTTATGAAGAAAAGCCAAAGAAGATGAACAAGGCCTCCCTGATGCCAGTCCATCCCTCCCCCTCCAAGTTCATGAGGCCCTGAGAGTGGCCTTGGAGGGCAGCAGGGGCTGGAGGGGAGTGTGGCACCAGGGCCGCAGAGGAGAGGATGTCTTGAGGCTGCCCCGAGCTCAGCTCATCCCTAATTAGTTGAGCACATTAAGCAAATCTCTCTGCAACAGACAGACAGGCAGACAAGGCCTTCTGGGGGCAACTGGGTCTGACGTTCCCAAAGGGCTACTGATGCTCAGACAGAAGGCCTGTCAGGGACAGCCTCCTCAGTGAACAGCCTGCTTGGGAGAGGTTTGTCACAGATCCAGGGGCATTGATCCCCGTGGTCACTGTGGGCTTGTGTGGTTATTAAAACAGTTTTGCAGCTCATGTCAGTGTCATGCATCGAGGAAGGGATGCTTTTTATCTAAACACCGGAAGTGGCTCTGACCGCTGGTGCCAGAGCTGTTTCTGGCAGAAGGCGTTATCCTGGGACCATCCCTGATCTCACCCTGCAGCACAGGTGTAGCAAGCCGGCCCCTCAGCAGAGACCAGCTTGCCTGCCAGGAGTCAGGGGTCCCCGGAGCCACAAGTAGAGGTCACCCAACGTGGTCCCTCCTGTCGTCACGGACTTCCAGGCTGGGGCAGCCTGGCGTGGCTACTCTTGCGCCCCGACTCCCCACACTCGTCCAACCCCTACTGCCCTATGTGCCAACCAACCTGGAGAATCTCTCTCCCTGACTGTCCCACCCATTCCTTTGCTCCCACGTGTCACCTGTTCAGAAGGCCCTTTCCAAGTACATTCAGCCTTCTCAGCTCTCTTACCACGTCCCCTGTTCTGCCACCATCCACGCCAACGGCTGTGAACTTCCTGAACGCTGGGACCTGCTATCTTCAAACTTCTGTCCTACACAGAGTCTACAGCAAGGCCACTCAATAACACCTATTGCCCTGAATTTCAAAGTTCAGGATGATTTTAGTCCAGTTCTCTGTAAATCTCAGCCCAGGGACCCCGACCCCCGGCAGGACCCTGCCCATTTTCAGCTGCTGTGTCAGCCACACATGCCTCCTTGCTCACACCTCTCTTGGGAGTGCCCTTTGGTCCTCTCTGCTCACCTTTCCCTTTCTCTGCAGGAAACCCTTTCCAGAAGAAGCTGCTAGCCGTGAGTTTTCTGGGAGAGCAGAACCAGAGCTGAGCTGTCGGCCTTCCTGAAGATCTGGGGGAACTTCAGCTGGAAGAACGCTGGCCAGCGGTCAGAGAAGGAGCAACAATTAACAGTAGAAACAGCTTCCATCTAGCAAAAGCCCCCACACACGCGTGTACCCACTACTGCCCCTTCACCCCACGAGTTATATCCGCTTTGCCAATGCGGAGGCTGAGGCCCAGACAAGTTAGGGCTGCAGAGCCACGGGGGTTGTTTCGAGGTACAAGGGTGCAGGCCGTCTCTTCCTCACCCCACTTTGACCCTGCCTCTGCTCACTGTGCTCAGGACAGGCTGGGCCCGTGACCCCAGGTGCAGAACACAGAATGATGGGGCTGCAGAGGGTTCTGACTTTCCTCCCTAGAATTCTATCTATTGTTCAAAATGTTTCAACGATAAACACACATTATTTATGGAATCAGAAAAAAAAAAAACGATTTTCATTGGGAAAATAGCAAATAGAGTTTTGTTTTGTTTATTTATGTTTGGCTGCACTGGGTCTTTGTTGCTGCACATGGGCTTTCTCTAGTTGCGGCGAGCAGGGCCTACTCCTCGTTGCAGCGCACGGGCTTCTCATCACGGTGGCTTCTCTTGTTGCAGATCACGGGCTCTAGGCACACGGGCTTCAGTAGTTGTGGCATGTGGGCTTAGTTGCTCCGCAGCATGTGGGATCTTCCCGGACCAGGGCTCAAACCCATGTCCCCTGAATTGGCAGGCGGATTCTTAACCACTGTGCCACCAGGGAAGTCCCACAAATAGAGTTTTAAATAGAGGAAAAAGCATTTTGAGGTGAACTCTGCAGCCTCCTGCCAAGGCCCCAGCTGTGTATTTGACATCAAGCTGGCTACAGCCCTTGGCTGATCCGTGGAGGGACAACGAATCAAGATATATATAAATAAAGTTTCAAAATGCATAATGTTCCAGGTCCAGGAAGATATGGGCCCATATGGGTTTCAAGCAGGTTTATTAGACTGATTTTGAAAATAGCCACAATTCTTCTCCCTGATCCATGCCCTTAACCGTGGGACTTTGAACCCCCTCCCATCAGAAGGTGGAGTCTGTTCCCCACTCCTTGAATTTGGGCTCACCTATAGCTTTCTTTGGCCAATAGAATGAGGTGGAAGTAGTGAGGGCTAGGGCTAGTTCTGGAGGTTCTGTGGAGATACCTGTCTCTCTCTCTCCCTCCCTCCCTCCTCCCTTTTCTTCTTCCCTCCTTCCCTCTCTTGACCTCAACTCTGCCATTGTCATAAGGACAATCGCAGGCTAGCTAGCCTGTGGTGAAGAACCAGGGCTTGCCTATAGACAACAGCCAGCCAACCCCCAGAAGCGAAGTTGCCCAGCTGAGGTGCAGCTGATCACAGATGCACAAGAGTACCCTGCAGAGTGCAGAAGAACCTCCCAGCTGAGCACAGCCTAAATTCCTAACTCACAGAATCAAAAGCTAAATAAATCATTGTTTTTAGTCGCTGTGTTTTGTGGCTGTTTGTTATGCAGCCTCATGTGACATAGATAATCACAACAACAACAGAAGCATGTTGTTCCATAACTGAGTCTGAACTTGGTTCCCAGAGGAGACAGAATGCCCTGACACCATAGCTGCCGTCAGGCCCCTCATCATCTTGGCTTCATATCTGCTTAAATGTGGCTTTTTCACCTGCCAATGCAATAGGGTCAGCTTTTTCCGGAAAAGCAACAGACTTCTCAATAATCAGAAGAAAGAAGCAGGGTACAGCAGGTCCCACACCAACGTCCCACAGCAAGTTCACAGCCCCGTACACCTTGCTGCTTACCTGTTCACAGAGAGGCTGCAGCAACTGTGTGCTGAGGCACTCAGTCTGGGCTCCAGGGAGCTCTGAGTCTCTGTGCTTCTCTCTGAAACTAACCAAAGAGCATGGTGGAGGGCATGAGCAGAGGCAAAGAGCACAGCTCTCTTGAATTAAGCAACCTAGGGTGTGGATATCAGCATCACGACTTACTAGCTGTGTGCCGTTGACAAAGTTACTTGACCTTTCTGAGTCTCTTTCCTCATGTGAAAAATGGAAATGGAAATAAGAGTTACAGAGGGTTGGGGGAGTTTTTGGGAGGAAAGATGAAGCTTAACAACAAAGAGAACCTTATTTTATGGACAACAAACAGTAAATTAATTTTTTTTTAATCTCAAATTGAAAAGCAGAGAACAGTGGAAGATTTGACGATTAGTCTAAAGGCCATTCTTCTAACACACCTAGAGCAACAACAAAAACACTCTTTCACAAATTGCCTTTTCTTTCACTCCACCTAGAAATCAATTAAAGGGAAATTTTTTCTTTCATGTCGTTTGTTTAAATTTGTTTTTATCAATTTTAAAAGAGAGTTTATGTTGGGTATAAATAACTCTGCTAAATTACATCTCCGAATGAAGTTTTCCTCAGGACACAGGCGAGTCCTAAGCTCAGCCCCTTCTCTTCAGGGGCTTCCTGGAAGAGTGGGGTTTATACGGGCTTTCTCTGCCTCCACAGCATGGACATCAGGCCCACAGGGGCCAGGAAACAACAGAGTGGGTACCATCAGCCCACCCAGGGAATGCTCAGGGCGCCATACCCACCTCTGCAGGGATGCAGACACCCCGGGGCCCTCGCTGCCCGGCTCTCACAGCTGGCCTGCTGCAACCTGTTCCTGAGCAGGTAGCTTCTGTCGTGCTGCCCGGACGAGCTTTCCTCCACAGCCCTCCTCTCCACCTGAAGGTCAAGTACATCACACATCCGCATCCCAAGGTCGAGAGGGGACATTTATACAGACGCATACAACCTGGCTATCAGTTTGAGTCAGTGTGGAAGGGTCTGTCCTGCACAGTGGGAGCCCAACAGTGAGCACGTAGCAACCAGAGCGAGGTCTGTGTGTACCAGCCACACAGCCTAGAGGTGGTTCACTCACCCCCACCCCCCAACACCTGCATACTCATGCACATCTGTGCCTTCGCTCACACGCCCCCTCCACGGGCCAGGGTCTCCCTGATGATCTCTCCTGTGCTTCCAAGGCCTAGAGCTACATCCTCTCCACCTCTGCCCTCTCCATACCTGCAGATAGGAATGTCCTCTCATCACCTCCCCTCGTCACTTTACTCACATCCGGCTCTATTCCACCACGTTACAGCAAGTTTGCTTGCTTGTCTCTCTCCCACAACCTCACTGTGTGCTTAACGCACCCCTGTAGCTTACTGAGTTCAGTGCCCCAGTGAGGGTCGAATAAGCGGTGGAAATCACTTCACAGGTCCCTGATGGAAATCACTTTATGATTTCCCGATGGCAACGCTGCAGATCATCACAATGTCCATCAGGGGACAACGACATATCAATGGATGGTAGGCTCTAGTGTCCTTCGAATACATGGACCTCCTCTGTCCCCACCAAATCCTCTGGCTCAATGTACAGGAGTGACATGTTTACACGCCAAGAGAGAAGGGGTCCAAGAAGGAGGACAGGATGGAAGAGGCATTTTCTTTTACTTTTTTTTCTTTCTTTTTCTTTTTCTTTGGCCACCTGCACAGCTTTCCAGATCTTAGTTCCCCGACCAGAGATCGAACCTGTGCCCCCTGAAGTGGAAGCACAGAGTCCTAACCCCTGGACTGCTAGGGACTCCCTGGTAGAGGCCTTTTCTGATTGACTGTGGGCAGCATCTCCACAGCCATCCCCTCCTCTCCGTCCACATGGCCCCTGTCTCAATTCTCCAACACGCCCCTGGACAAGCGCAGTGCTGCCCAGCGAACACCTCACTTGCCTCACCCGAGTCCCAGCGAGGCTGTCTCCTCCTGAGACCACCTCCTTACTCGGCTTGTCCCCCATCCTTCCATCACTCCCTCTCCTGGGAGTACTTCCCCAATAACTAACTTGCACAAGAATGCCCGCCTCTGGCTTTGCTTCAAGGAAACCCAGCCTAAGCCAAATGCTCACTCTGTGCCGGACCCCTTGCTAGGCACTGGCGAGTGCACAGGGCAGCAAGCACAGCAAGGTGACCCTCTGCAGGTACACGATGGCAGAGGGGAGGGAGCAGCCAGGGATGATGTAGGCACAGTCAGGGAAGGCTTCTCATGCAAGGCCTAGGGTTGAATTTTGATAAGCTAACCCATGGGTCATAAACACGACTGTTTTTATGAAAAGAGGCTCTTTCAAAGATCTCAAGGGTCTTAGCCACATTAGAAATCTAGGCTCGCTCAAAGGTCTTCACCAGCACTGCCCGCTAGAACTGCAGTAACAGGAATGTTCTAGATCTGTCCTGTCCAGTATGGTCCTCGCCAGCTACAAGGGGCTACTGAGAACTTAAGTGTGGTCGGTGTGACTGAGGAATTGAATGTTTTATTTCCTTTCAATGAACTATGACTTAGCTCGTTTGAACTTCAACAGCCACACGTGGCTGGCGAGTAGCCCCCGGCTTGGAAAGCGCAGATCTACACTGACCTCGGAGATGGTGCCCAGAACCAAGCCGGCCAGCTGTCTGACATGGAGACTGGCAGAGGCTGGGTGGACGGCCACTTCTTCCCAGTGAATCCGACAAGCTTCCAGGATGGACTGCAGCGGTAGCCGCCTGCCAGGCTGGTCTTCACACATGGTTAGCAGAATGGAGTGCAGGGGCTCGCAGAGCTGCAGGGGCTGGAGAGTGGGGCAGCCACATGAGAAGCCTGCAGAGCAGCGGCCCCTGAGGCCAGCGCCTTGTCGGGTGTGCCGTGGAGACAACTAAGAACGGATGTTCTCATTAACTACACAGATGCTCACTCCTGGGGAGTTTAGGGAGGCTGAACAGCCTGAGGCCTGTTTATCACTGTTTATCGCTGAGGCCACAAAATGAGGAGCAATTATCTCTGCACCAGCTGTATGTAGTCTGCTGCTTTCTAATCTGGAACGTCCTTCGGGGCGCGGGGAGCCCAAACACATCCTTGAAATGCCTACGAAAAATAGGTGCTTGACAAAATGGATTTCTGCCTATGCCAAGCACCCAGATCAAACCAGGTCAGCCTTTAACTCACATTCACCTGGCCAGATTGACATTTTCTCTAATTATTTAGAGAATAATATAGGTGGCTCTCACTGGGCCCTTCCCCTAGAGTGTGAGCTCCAGGACCACAGGGACTGTGGCTTTTTCACTTTGGAATCTCCAGTGGTCAGCATAAGGTCAATAATCATTGATTGAACTTTATGTCACATGTACACATCAAGCAAAAGAAAAAATAGTTATTTTATTAAACACTTCCCTCATGTGTTTGAATGACCATAATTTATATGGGGAAGGTCTCAAATTCATACTCACTCTCAGGTGTTTTCTCACCCTCACCCACACTCTAAGTTATTTTCCAGATGAAGACTGCACTACCATCTCCTGCCACGGAGCACGAGTTGTGAATGCCTATCTTCATGTGTAACCAGGCTACTGAGTCCCACACTCATATAGCACATCAGAGGACCTCTTACGTGCCGGGACTGAGTGGCTACTTGCAGTATAAGGTGGGAGACAGCCCCAGCCTTTAAGAGGTGTCAAGTCTAATGAGGAAGATGGTCACTTAAAGAAAAAAGGACAGTACAGGGTGATAAGGGCTTTGGCCTCAGAAACATAAGACGTGGTCATAACACAGAGGAAGGGGCCTAACTCAGTCTGGGAGGGAGAAGGGAACTGGGGAAAGAACTTGAACTAAATCTCAAAAAGCACACGGGCTGGCCAGGAGAAAGGCTGGGGAGTGAGCCGCAAACAGAGGGAGCAGTGTGGGCAAATGTTGGCATGTGTCTAGAAGGAAGGAGGCTATGGGCAGGACCAGGCCCAGGGCAAAAGGACAATGCAGGGTCCCTTGGTCAAAATTGTTAAGAACTTTAATGCAGAGCACTGAATCAAGTGGGGGGCCCTTTTAAGTGCAGGGCCCTGTGCTATTACACAGGCCACATGCCCACTAAGCCAGCCCTGATTATGGCAGAGTATCAGAGAGGAACCAGGATCACAGGTAGGAACCAATTCTGGGATCCAGGTATGCTCTGCTGAGAAGAGGAATGCAACGCCGTGGGGAGTGGAGAGCTGTGAAAGATTCCACAGGAGAGGGACATGGGCAGGTCCCTTTTCAGAAGGAGCGCCAGAAACACTGGGATGTTTAATTGGAGAGGGCAAGGGTGAGATGGAAGGAAGGAAGGAAAGGGGGGGAGGGAGGAAAGAAATAGGGCAAACAGGCTGGACAGAGTTCTCCAATGTATGTTCTTGTTACACTGGTTTCTACGGAATTCTTATAGCGTCAGATGAAAATTTACACATACACACACATACGCATACTGTAGTCAAAAATTTTATAGAATGCTATGATAAAATTTAAAAGTTTCTGTGCTTTAAGCCTTCTCAGAGTCTTTAATAAACTACTCTGACAAATCTTCAAGAAGAAGACATCGTATGGACATTTTCCCAAATCAATTGAGCACAGAACCCTTTTTCATGGAAGCATCTCACTTCAGGAAGGGCTGCTTTAAAGCCTTTTTTATAAATTGGTATCTTCAGTATCTATAAAATCCTCTAGCTTCCTACTTCCTCTGGACTGGAATGGCAAATAAGTTCTTATCTTACTTGCCAATCCCAAATTGTATCTGCCTGGAGTGCCAAGTTGAGTAGGATTCTGAGGTTCTTTCTGTACGCAGCAGGAGCAGCTCTTTAATCGATTGGTAATCCTTCCTAGAACCTAGGAGTACAGAGTGGTGGCACATAGCTCAACAGATGTGGTCCCTGCCCTGGGAAAAATCTAAATAAGTCCAAAGACATGACCTGGCAAGACTTTGAATATCTTGTTCACAGACCTGATTTGGTGGAATGTGAAACCCTGCTGACCAGTAGAGGGTCATTCCCAAAGAATAGACGTGCATCTGCCCAAGAGAAAAAGCACATGATTAGATTTGTCACCTCTGTTATTCCATGATCCTGTAAACAAGATACAATTCATTTCCGCATGTGGCAGACACTGTTGGCTGGCTAGCCGAACAACCATCTGCAACTCCCTTAAACTTTGCTGCATCCTACTCTAGAGGCTGAAAGTCTCAGTGACCATGACGCTCAATTTTTGTGAAAGATGTGAAGTAAGTCTGTTAGGGGGCTTCTGAAAAAGTTTGTTCTTTACTG
This sequence comes from Globicephala melas, assembly GCF_963455315.2. Classification (NCBI taxonomy): domain Eukaryota; kingdom Metazoa; phylum Chordata; class Mammalia; order Artiodactyla; family Delphinidae; genus Globicephala; species Globicephala melas. The sequence continues at coordinate 47,012,398 of NC_083329.1, read as the reverse complement.
TCAACAGGAACACATGTGGCTGGTCCCATCCTTTGCCCCCTGTTTCTATCTTGAACACTGATGTGATACATGGAATCATGGCAGCCATCTTATGACCATGAGGCAATAAGCATAAAGACAAAAAGTCAACAGCTAAGAAGGATAGATTGGAAATATACGGCCTAGATCCTTGATGACATTTACCAAGCTTTTGACCAATCTCTTGACTTCTTGTTACATAAATAACTATATGTATGGTTCCAGCAGCTGTATTTTAGGCTTTCTGTTTCTTGTAGCCAAAACTGTCTCTACATGACACACTACGGTTCAGCCTGATTAAAAAGCATCATATGTTGTCAGAAAGCAACATTGTGTAACAGAAGAGCATTATCTGACTTCCCTGAGCCTCAGTTTCGTCATCTTTAAAGTGAATATTCTGCCTGAAAACTTCTGAGGATTGCGTAAAGAGGACCTGGACACGGTAATAATAATATTCATTATTGTTTTGATTATTATTAGTCAGAGAGCACTTATAACAGACTAAGCCTTTCTCTAAGTCTTTTACTTATATTAATTTATTTAGTCCTCACCACCATCCTGTGAAGTATGTATTTAATTTTCCCCATTTCACAGAGAGGAAACTAAAGCAAAGACAAGTTAGGGAACTTGCCCAAATAAGACCTAAAGCCTAAACTTGAACCCAGGCACCAGAGCCCCTGCCTGGAGCCACTTGGCTTTGTCACCTCTGGATCATACTAAATCCTCAATAAATGTTTATTATTATTATCATTACTATTATTATTAGGCTTCTATTATAACTGACAAATAGCATTTCCCTTAAGATCTTTCTCTTCATGAAATGATTTCTGGGACTTTGAAAGGGAGACGTTGAATTCGCAAAGCATGATATGTAAAAACGTATCGTTACTGGAGCAATCTACTGAGTCTAATGCAAGTGGGGTTCGTTTTGGTTTTTACATTTTTAGGTCAAGGGCATGTGTACAATTCACATGTGCCAATTAGTCCTCTTCTTGGTCCGAAACTATACACATAAACCAGCTAACCACTCCTCTGGTAAAAGGCTAGACACCTGCAGGGAAGTTCACCAGCTGCACCCTCATTTCCAGAGAACTGACCCTGAGAATGGCTGCCTGGGCACTGCCAGAGGCACCGTCCACACCTGGGAACTCACCTGGATTCCAAGGGCTCTATCTTAAAGTGTTCCAGCTCAGGGCCTAAGGCTGCAATGACAACAGGCCTCATCCCAAATCCCAAATACAGCCCACTGGTAGTTGCTGCCTTGGAGAAGGGTGGTGAGAAGGATTCCGAAGGCAACTCCTGGCTCAGCGTGAAAGAACATCATGATAGATTGGTAATGTCTGCCATGATCCCGGGATGGGGTGATGATGGAATGAGTGCCTTGTAGTTAGAGACCTGCCCACACCTTCCACCTGCACCTAGAACTAACACTCCAAGCAGTGGAGGAAACATCTCAGTGTGCTGGGTAGAGCTGAATGTTGCCCTGAGGAGAGGGGTCAGAGTACATCCTCTTAACCTCAGAAAGGGCCCAGGGCTGTGGGAGGATTCTGAGCAAAGCCTCTCTTGAGACTACTTTCCTGATTGTCTACCCCACCTCCCACAGGACCCAAACCAAACTGGATGAAGACAGGAGACCCTGAGGAATGGAGGAAAACAGAAGTTAACAGAACTGCATGGTAGGGATGCTGTAAGAGAGGGAATGGCCAGGTAACCTTGCATCCTGGCCTAACAAATAAGGCTGAAGGCCAGTGGTTTCTTCTGCTTAAGCCACACTCCCATATGCCATGCCTAGGGAATTAAACCACCAACAAAATTGTTGTTTGGTCCATTAAGGACTCAGTCCCTGCCCACATTGACCCTCTCCCAGCTCAAACTCACCCTTTCCTTCCTGGCTCAGATTCTCAGCAACACGCTTCCCTAGTTCTTAGCTCAGCCTATTCCTTGAGCCTTGGAACTCTGGGAACCCTCCCTCCTCTCCATGGAGGAACATGTGCAGAGGGAGAAGGATGTTCTTCCCCAGCTTGGCTCAGCTCCAGGATGGTCTGAGCAAAGGAGTGACTAGATCTTCAGAAGAGGCCAAGCTGCAGTCAGGAGGGTGATGTCTGTCCCTCACTAGTGAGTGTTGGGAAGGATGGGGAAGGACCCCAGGAACACTCAAGATCTGTCTCAGCTCAGGTCCTGGAGAAAGCAGAGCCTGAAGCAAGGATTCAGTATGACATTTCATTCAGGAGCAGTAAGCCCAGGGCAATGAGGGTGAGGAGAAAAGGGGGAGGGAGGCAAGGACAGATGTGATGTGTGGGGTCACTACACTGGTCACTTCCTTGTAACAAGCAACAAAGCACAGCTGGAAGCACAGCACACTAAGCCTTGGCACTCAGAACTTCTCTGGAAGGCTAGCAAGACTTTCCTAAAAGCAGTTCATGAAGAAAGGAAGAAGGGAGGATTTATCTTCTCCTTCTCCTCCCATCTCCCACTTCCCATTGGTGGAGTTTCACTCCATAGGAAACTAGCTCCCCTGCACTTTCAGGTTTCATCAGCAGACCCCTCTAGTGTTTGCTCAGAAAGTCAGATCCCACGGCTCAGGATGTATCATCTTAGCTGAGTTCAGAGTGTAGGAGGCAACTTGGTGTGGGTGGAGCTTCACCCAAGAGACCCAGATAGGGGCAATCTGAGAGGCCCTCAAGTCTGTGTCCAACACAGGAGTCCAGGGATTCACCCCCGGAATCTGGCAGTGTAGGAAAGGGTTCAGGGGCCTGGTGTGCTGGGGCAACTGCCAGTGGGGTGACGGAGCCCAGGCCACTGCAAAGGTGACTCTCATGTTTTCGCTGTGGTGATCTGATTTGGAGACAAACCAGTCAGACATGGGCCCAAACTAGACAAACCTGGAAGCCACTGAGGTCCTATTCTCCAAGCACAAAGGAAAAGCAGCTCCCATTCCAGGATGCCTCCTGAGAGGAGCAGAAATTCCAGATTTGCCCTTTTCCAAGGAAAGGGAAAGGAACAGAACTCAATGATTAAACACACACTATGCCCTGCCCAGTACTGTGTGCCTGCCTGACATCATTCTTTCCTTAGAAATGCTTCGTTTTAAAATTGAAGATCATGTTTAACTAGAACTTTTTACTATTCAGAAGCAAAACACATCCATGGAAAAACAAAAATCACCACTGATGTTGCTATCCGGAAATAATCACTCGAGACATATATTTTTGGAACTCTGGGCATGTGTATGTGCGTGTGCGTGTATGTGTACACAACTAGGATCACGTTGTACGTGTATATATTTAATTTCTTTTCAGGTCATTAAGTTTCTACAGCTTAATTTTCATGCTATCTTGTTTCATGTCTAACTCTCACTGGAGATTTAGCTTGTTTCCAGTTTGTCACTAATGTCAACCACACAGCAGTAAACATCACGGCAGCCAAATGAATCTTTCCTCGTGCCTTGGGATACATTCCAGTTGAGGACTTGCTGGGCCCTTTTTACTGTTTTGCTACATGCTGCTGGACCATTTACCTACAATTTTTCCAGAACTTCTTTTTCAGTATTTCTAATAAGCTGATTTGTTAGGTCATATTAACCCCACTTTACAGACATAGATCTTGGAGCTCAGAGAAGTTGACTTGTCCTCATCTAAGAGCTAATAAATTACTGGCAAGAAAGCCTGGGAATAAAATTCTTTAACTCCATTCTGCTTCAGTGCTCCTCGGGGCTGAGCTGGGAGCTGGGGAGGACCTAGGACCAGGCGTTTCCCAGAGGACAGGCCCAGGGGGTGCTGCAGAGACACCACGTGCCTTACCTGAGATGAATAAGGCTGCTCGTCATCACTCTGTCCCGGTAGCAGTTCAGGGGCCTTGAAAGGAGCCACTTCTATATGAGAAACGTGGTCTTGGAAGGAGAGACTTCCAGTCGCAGAAAGCAAGACTGACCAGGGGCAGACCACATAGTCCGAGGAATCTGAAACCAAGGCAGCGATGCGGGTGTAGAGATAGGGCTGCCATCTGGAGGGCCATCTGTGGGACTGTGCCCGGCAGGTGCCTTGCAAACCCCCCCTCTGGGATGAACTGTGAGCAAGACCCGGGGAAACACGTAGTGGAAGGAATTCAAGCCTGACGCGAGCAGGCATAGGAGCATGTGTCATGAAAGGTGGCTGCAGCGGTAGCTGGGACACTAGCAGCTGCGTCCAAATTCACAGGTGGCCCAAGAGTCTCAAGGTAAAAGGTAAAGAGAGATCAGATCCACCCGGAAATTAGCACAAGTCTGAGTTCTCTGGAGCCAATTCAGGGACCAAGATAGCCGGTCTTCTGGATGTACTATAGCTGTTCATCAGAACCTCCAGGGCGAGGAAGAGGGATTGAAGACTCAGGAAGAAGATGCAGCTGAAGGGACCGGTGCACAGCCTCCCCACGCGGGGACCCTCACCCTGACTGCGCATGTGTCATCTCCCGCATGGGGAGCCTCCACGGCTGGCTGGCAGTCCCCAAGCACGTGTGACTTCGGAGCTGACATCTGGGTGTGGGCACTCAGTGTTTGTTCCAGTTATGAATTTAAGGCCTCGAATCTCCAAATCCGTCTTTCAAGACCTGCTCCCTCCCTTAAGCATCTTTTACGGCGAGCGTGATGTGCAGTTTTCTCAGTAGAGGGCGCTGGAAAGACATTGCGGGAGGCGGGCTCTCCTGCGGTTTCGAGGGAGGTGGGGGAGCGGTCACCGGTTTGTGCTTAAGAGTGACGCTCTGCTCCTACGCACGTCCCTGGGCCACCCCTCGGGCCGACCTTGTCAAGTGATCATCTTCTCGCGACCCGGTCTACACAGACTCGTTGGGCTCCAGGCCTCCTGCCGGCACTAGGTCCCGGAGCTGTGGCTCACCTGCTCCCGCCCCCAACCAGAGGGTCACCTGTAGGCAAGCGCCTGTGCCTAGCTTGTCCGGTGACTGCAAACGGCTATGGCCAGGCAAAGCAGAGAACTTTGCCATCATCGTGGGCTGCAAGCACAGCTCCTCCAGCCGATCTGAACCCCAACCTGGGGAGGGGGCTTCCCTTCAAATTTTGTCCCTCACTGGGTACTGCCCTCAATCCTAGGGGGCCATGTCGAGTTTTCTTATATCTGACAGTTACTTTTCTATGGGAGTTATAAATAATTCTTTATATTAACCTCCCCTGTTTAGACCACTGAGTGTGTGGGTTCTGTCCCCTGATGGGACACTAGCTGTTGCAGCATCTTGCAGGGGGCCATTTTGCGGGTGCCAGCCATCCTGATAGCTGCCCCCTGCCTCCTGTCTCTGATTCTGCCCAGACTGCCCAGGTGTTGGAAGAGGCCCACAGAGCTGCAGCCGCTCTCTCCCTAGACACCATGCCCAGAAAAGTTGCAATACCAAGGCAAAAGAACTTTCTTCCAACTCTGCGGCATGCCATGGGTCCAAGAGACAGAGCTGCCCTCCCAGAGCAGCTCCATGGGTGGGTGTCCTTTGCCTACTCATTCTAATACCTCGGACGGATGACAGATCAATAAGCAGCACCCGGAAATGTGTCTGGGAAGCTTCACATTCAGCTCCCTGTGACTCAGCTGCCCCAGTCACACACTCTTACCACCACGGAGGTCTTCCAGGAGCCGCTCAGCAGCCAGGGACAAGAGGGACCAGATCTCCTCTTCAGACAGAGCTTCGCCCCGGACCTGCAGGGCACTGGCCAGAGTCACAGAGGCCGGGCTCATGCCTGCAAAGACACACGTGTGTGGCAGAGCCCTTGCAGTGTCCAGGAGCATGTCTGGACCAGCACTGGCCATGACAGCCCATGCATGGTCCAGCCCCCTCTGCAGCACACCAGCCCCATGTTTTATCGCTTACGTCCCCCTGCCTGGGTGCAGGGCCAGGCACACAGGAGAAGCTAAAGAAATGTTCATTGGTGGCTGGCTGGGTTCAGCTGGTTCTCAGTGAATGAGCACATAAATAAATAAACTCCCAGTTAAGTGTTAAGTCAATAAATGAACGAATGAACAAACAAACCATGAGAATGGTTCCCTCTGAGCTGGGCATGTTCTGTCACAGAGAGCTTCCTTGTCTGGGGAATGTCTCTCGCCTGCTGTCCTCTCTGTCTGAGAAAGTGGGTAAACAACGTTTTTTGCCTCCCAGACATGATTCATGTCTTTTCCTCTCTGGCTGCCACAAGCAGAGTTGGATTTGGTGCCAGAACCAGCCCTGTCTCTAATGATCACCAACACCTGCCTGAAGGGCAAGAATCAGTAGAAGGAATAGTAAGCCCTGTGTTTTGAAAAGGTGCAGACTCACAGGAAAGCAAGGGACTGATCTGCTGGAGAAGGAGGTGAGAAAGCTGGTCTTCTCTTCCCTCTCTTCTTAGAGGCTCTCTTTAAACTAAAGCTGACGTTTAAATGTCTGTCCCCCTGACAAAGCTGCCACCCACTAATCTCCAGCGTGGAGAGCCCCAGGTGCGGTGGCAGCAGGAAGAGGCCAGGCAGGCTTTTCCTAATCCATTTGCGTCACTGATCTTTTCTATAGCCGGAGCGCCGAGGGCGGGTGTGCTGAGTTGGGGGCAGGGTGGGGAGCACATTATGGCCCAGCCATCCCTCCATCCAACATGCTAATCCCAGCTCTCCACTCGCCAGCTGCTCAGCTCCCTCCACGCACCTCCAAAACCAGCCTCCTGCAGCCTGAGTCCCAGGAGAAAGAGCCTGGCTCTTCCATCTGTCCCCTGAGGGTGAGAAGGGCACTGCAGCAGAACCTAGACACTTTCTGTATGTGGTATTATTTACCACAAGGAGTCTGCGGAGAGGGACTGTTGATCCCATTTACAGGCAGGAAAGCAGTCCAAGGGAATCCAGGCAAACAATGATGGAATCAAAGCTGTAATCCAGGCCCTCACTTGTCTTTCTTTTCTTTTCTCTTCCTCCTACTTCTTCTTTCAAACTTTTCTTGAGACTTATGGACTAGCCATTCTCATTCTGCCACATTTTTCTAAATCTTTATAACCACAGTGAAACACTGTCTAGTAAAGAAAAAACAATGGGACAAGATTATGATTCTCAAATAGGAAATGAAATCTCTGAATCTCAAAATGAAGTATCTCTCAAAAAATATGAAATGTGATTTTTTTTCTAGCTATTTTATGACTAGAAAAAATTGCATTAAATGTATAGAAAGTCTGGAGTCGTTAGTTAATACCATCATTTCCATATAGTAATTGAATGGAAGAAGGACAGCCTTTTCAACAAATAGTACTGGATCCATCATGAAAAAAACGCACACCTTATATAAAAATTAACTTAAAATGGATTATAGATTAATGTACAACATAAAACTGTACGTTTTTAGAAAAAATAAGAGACAATATTTGGATCTAGGACTAGGCAATGGGTTCTTAGACTTGACACCAAAAACACATGTCATAGAAGAAAAAATTGATAACTTGGACCTCTTCAAAAGTAAAGACTTTTGCTCTCAGAAAGATGCTGTTAAGAGGATGAAAAGACAAGCTAGAGACTGGGAGGAAATATCTGAACATGTGTGAGGTGGTTAATGTTGCCATGTCTGCTTCTTCAGCAGATATTTCCTGTGTCAACTCTTAATATCAACTCTTGAGCAGAAGAACAATATTTGCTCATCACAGGCTTTTGTGCAGGGTTTTAAAATGAAGAGACTGAAACTGAGGACTTCGTGATTGTTGAGCATAATGTAGTCAACACTTTCCAACACATGCTAATAGGAGGAACAAAATGTATATACTGTATAGATTCACATTTTCAATTTACCAAGCAGAGGGAAATGAAAATATGCACAATATGTAAAAGGGAGTAGGACAGTGCCTAGCACAAAATAAATATTATATAAGTGTTAACTTTTATGATTAATATTGGACAGCACTGACCTAGTATTCATAGGGAATTATTATACTGTACTGAAGTATTACAAAAGTTATTATAGTGATAGATGGTCTTAGATCCTAAAAGTTCTATATTTGACAAACCAACATATTAAATTTTTCTTATTTAATAGCCAGCTAAGAGGGTTTAGGCTTGGTTGAATGAGATTTCTGCTCCTATTTTAATTTTGGAATGTAAATGTACTTACCATCCTGCTTGAAAATAAATTTTACTGCACTAGAAATTTGCCCTGAAAATTTATATATTGTGCCTCCTGTAGAAGGGACACAACACCAGCTATAGTCTTACAAAGGGATTAAACCTGAGTCATATCAGGTCTCTGTATCTCGCTGCCATTTTATGACCTTTAAAGGGTAAAGAATATATTGAACTACACAGAGAGTATGCCATTGCGAAATCCAAACTTGGGAAACTCTGCAAGTCAAACAGCCTAAGTTCTTCAGCAAGTGAATTATTTAAAAAAGAAGAAGGGAAAGAAGGAAAGAAAGAAGGAAGGGAGGGAGGGAGGAAGAGAGGAAGAAAGGAAGAAAGAAGGAAAGAAAGAAAGAAAGAAAGAAAGAAAGAAAGAAAGAAAGAAAGAAAGAAAGAAAGAAAGAAAGAAAGGAAAAGAAAGGAAGGAAGGAAGGAAGGAAGAAATGGAAAGGGAAAGAAAGAAGAGAGAGGGGGAAGGAAGGAAGTGAAGGAAGGGAGGGAGGGAGGAAAAAAAGGAAAGGAAAGGAGAAAATGAGGTAATGGGAATGCCAGAGTAAAAACCTCCAAAAAGCCCTCTCCTCCATAAAAGCAGTGATGAAACAAGCAGCCTTGTAGATATAGTAAAGATCAAAACAGAGTTGTAGCTCTTTCAAAACTCCATTGTCAGAGAATTATCATTATTTGACCTGTCTGGCAGTTCTCTGGAAAGCCCCTCTCACAATGTTTGCTATCACTTGACCCAATTCAGAGTTTGCCCAGTGCAAGCAGACTTTTCCCAGGGGACATTTCTCAAAAACAATCAACAGCAATTGTTTAACATTGCAGCTGCTGGAGGTAGCAATAACAGTTGGGCAAACAGCAAGCTAATTAAAAAACAAAACAAAATAAACAAACAAACAAAAACCTTAAAAGAAGAAACTGGGAAATGAGATATCTATAGTTACCTTTGAAAAGCTCCAGAAAATCCCTGAGAGGCGAAACACTCACCTCTGGCTGACCATGAGATTCTGAGAAAGTCCGAAGTGATAACTAAGACAGAGTGTGTACTGCCTGGCTGAGTGCTGAAGGCCTGTTCTCACAACACACAGAGCCCTCCAGCAGACTGGGAGAATTACTGGTTACAAGCACTTAAAGAAACCTCTGTCCAATCATTAGGTACCCACTAAATTAACTGAGTGGAGACTTCAGTGGCCACCATGACCAAGAGTACAGACTTACAAAATTAGTTGGAGAAAGTAATTAAACAAACAGCAAATGGGCTATGAAACAGTCATCATCAGCTTTCACCAGCATGTTGTGATGCCTCTGGGCTTCTCTCCAAGTTTTTCTAAACGGTCTGGTGGGCGAGTGCATACTACTGCTGTACCGTGGACTAAAAAGGGGATCGTTAACTATCTAAAGGATGGAGGGATCCCACCATATGGATAAACCCAGTCCTGCTGCCAGTGAGGACGCTTGGAAAAAGCATCCAGCCAACAGGCATAACTTTTGGGGGGAGTTTCATTGCTGCACCCTCATCTCTCAAGCATCTTGCTGGATCTCACCTCCACTGCCTGAGTCCTCTGTATTGACTCCATTCTCTGAAGACTTCTGTGGTCATACAATAACCTAAAAGTCTCTTTTTCCATCTGAAACCCCATTGCCCATTCAGGAGTTTCCTGGGGCTCCCTTCCATAAGTTCTCGTGCTGTGGTACATCCTGTCAGCCACCAGCTTCCAGCAGCCTCGCACCCGGGTCTAGCTTGGCCTAGAAGCTCCATCCATGACCTTGCCCTTTAGTGCTTCTTCTTGGGCTGCCCTCTCACGGGGGCCATGGTGGGAGCAGCCCTGAGCTTCATCTGTGAGATTGCCTAGTATATTATAAGCTCTGGCTACGAATAGAATGGTAGGTCCAATAGAACATCCTACCCTCATGAGGCTTACATTCTAGGGGGGATGGGGAGAAGGGGACAGACAGAGAGAGAGACTAGGCAGAACAAATAGACAAGGGGATGCACTACAGCATGCCTTTGGTGTGAGGACACCTGAGCTGGAATGGTCCAGGAAGGAGCCTTGGAGAGGTGACATTTGAGCTGAGACTTGAAGGTCGAGAAGGTGTCAGTATTGGGAAGAACTTTCCAGGCAGAGGGAACACCAGGTGCAAAATCCCAGGGCATGGCAGATTCTGAGATCAGAGAGAAGCTGGGCAGGACAGGAGCATGGGGTGAGGGAAGCGAGCAAGGGGGCAGAGAGGTGTGAGGGGAGGCGCAGAGCTGGTCAGGTGCACTTCTACCCAGCCTCTCTGGCCAAGGAGAGGAGTTTGCATATTTGCCTCAGAGCAGTAGGAAACTTGGCCTACCTGCTAGCTTGCAGCATAAATGCAACCCACGCTGTGTGAAGCCACTCTGTGTGAAGCCATGCTGTGTGATGCCACGCTGTGTGATGCCAGGCAGAAGCCTTACTGACACAGCCACGCTGCTGAGTATGGACCAGAGCAGAGAGGGGATTACGATGCCTGAGGGCTGGAGTCTAACACCTTATCTCATTTCACCAATTCTGTATGTGGAGATGGCTTTTCTCAAGGGCAAGGCTCACATCTACCCCCACCCCCCCACCCCTCAGGAAGAACCATGTCTAATTCACCTAGACATCTGATGAGTGACAGTCACCGAGTGCCAGCTGGTGGATCAAGCCACCTACCCGAGGGAGGCTGTGCCTTGGGCATTTGTTGTGGTGATATCTTACAGTGTGTGTAAAGTGCTGGCTTCTGAAGAAGTCAGGATCTCTACTAATCCTAATCATCTACTGACTGTGTAGTGGCTTTTGAACTGTGATATTTTAGTCACGTTCCAGTATGCTGCCCTCACTTACCTCCTCTCCTTCACCCTCCACCAAGGCACCAGTGATGATCTCTGGCCTTAAACAAAGTATAGTGTGATTTACAACCCTCTGCAATGCCCTAGGAGACACTCCTGCATTGGGACAGAACTTGGACCAAGGTCTCTGGAGCTTCAAAGACCCTTCTTAGCTCAGGAGTTCAAGGGCCCACTGCCTAGGAAGAGAGGGCATAAAGGTGGAAGCGAGGGCAGCAGAGGAGACCTGTATGGTGGGGATGATGCCCAGCCTCTGGTCTCCTTGGGACAAGCCAGTGGTTGAATACTCCTTCCTTGAAACACTCCGTGTTACTTCAGATTCCTGGTTCCCCTAACTTTCTCAGTATTCTTTCTCCCTCTCGCTGTCCCTGAAATGCTGTCCCTTACGATTCTGTTACAGACCCTGTAATAGTTTCTTTTGGCTGCAGTAACAAGTTACCACAAACTTGTTGGTTTGTAGAAATTATTATCGCAGAGAAAACAGTCTCTCAGGGTTGAGATCAGTGTCAGCAGGGCCACAATCCCTCCAGAGGCTCTAAGGGAGAATCTGTTCCTTGTCTCTTCCACAGTCTGTGGCTGCCACCACTCCTTGGCTTGTGGCCACATCACTCCAATCTCTGCCTCTGTAGTCACCTCACCTTCTCCTCTTCTGTCTGTTTTAAATCTCCCTCTGTCTGCTTCTTACAAGGACATTTGGGATTAGGGCCACCTGGATAATCCAGCATAATCTCCCCATCTCAAGACCCTTTAACTTCACCACATCTGCAGAGTCTTTTTTGCCATATAAGGTAATATTAACAGGTTCCACAGACCAAGATGTGGATATCTTTCGGGTGTGCAGGTGGAAGGAGGCATTATTCAGCCTGCCATAGACTTTTTCATGCAACACTCTCTACCTGTTAGCTAAAAAAAAGACATGAACTTTGGGAGGTTGAGTCCCCAGCCAGGATAACAGGCTGTGAGCTTGGGCACACAGCATATGCATAACCTCTCCGAGCCTCAGTTTTGTCATCTTGGAAATAGGGTTAATCATGGCAGTTCCCTCATGGAACTGTTGGGAAGATTATATCAAAGTGCTCGATATATAAAAGGTGCTGAACTCATCTTATTTACCTCCTCTTTCCATCTCTGCTCCAACCACCCAGAGAGGGATTTTAAGCACCAGGGCTGCTGAGCAGCTTCCAAGTATGAGATTTTTAAGCTATGGTGTTAATTGTTTCCATCTGTCTGCCAGGATTGAGCCGCTATAAACTTCCCATTTTCAACCTTCAAAAAATGCCTAAAATATCTCAATGTCCCCAAAATAGACACCCTGGGGAGGGACCAGAGAAGGATGTGGGGCTCCCATGGAATCAAAGCTTTCAGAATGATCCTTGTTTCTCTCCTCCTTTTGTTCCATGTGTCTCCCTTCATTCCTCTCCCTTTGGACAGTCATTAAAAACCATCCATCTGCACTCAGGCCAAAATCTGAGCAAAACTTTGCAGAAGGCAAATGGCACCCTTCCCCCCAGGAGGAAAAGACAGCTTCTGCCTCATCTGGGCTCTGTTTAAAGCGGTAAAGGACAGGGCTCTTACCTTCCAGAACTCTCCCACAGTGAGCTCCTTGGAACCTGACCTCAAGTGACATTCTCTCCACACAGTCCCGACCCTGATTTAAATACTGGCTGCAGCACCAGCATAGCATGACCTTGAACAAGTAAACTCTCAAAATCTCATTTCCCTCATCTCTAAACGGAAATGATACTTCCTACCTTACAAGACAGCTGTGAGAAACAGAACAAGCTAATGGAAAAAGGCAACTAGCAGATAGCCTACCTTTCTTTAGTACCCCAAGGTGGAATCTTGCATTTCTAGATAAGAGAGTGGATACTAGTGTCCAGAAAAATATTTAGAGCATTTTAAAGTAGTGTTACTCCCACCTTCCATTCTTACATACCATTTTCCCAATTATTTGCCACTTTCCTATATCATCTGTCCTGATGAGGCAAGTTTTTTAATTTAAGTACGTTTATTTAAAGAGGAAACCGTATAATATACTTATAGTGAGTGAAAAATCAGTATTATTGGACATAAATAGAAGGTAATTATAACTAATTTTTTAATCATTGAATTCTTGCCAGATAATATTGCCTTCCAAATGCTCTGAGCCCAAGGCCTGATCTTTCACTGTGAAAGGAGCAATTCTTTCAAGAAATGTGAAAGGCCTTTGGCTCTGAACAGACTCTCTTCTTGACATAATCAGAATTAAAGTAAAATGTCAAAAACATAATTCAATGTCATTAACGCAGCCTGCATTCCAGCTGTATTCTTTGATCCTGCTTGTCCTTTGGAAAGTACTATTTCACCCTTTTTTAAGGCCTCAGGGCCAGTTATAATGCAATCTGTACTCAGAGGGTACCAATTTTACTTACTTTATGATAATGACTTAAATTTTATTTTAAAGCAATGCCTTCTAAGGAGACAAGCCCTTTATAGCTTAGAGTTTTCATACACTTGTGTAATTCCCATAAAAATGTTTCAAAATAGGCAAATCAAAATGATCCCCACTTCCAGATGAGGAAACTGAGAATTTAACTGACAAAAGGTCACAAAAGTCACACGTCTAGTCAGTGCCATTTAAGCTTCTAAATGAGGGGAAGGGAGGAGTTGTAACCTAACGAGATTAATTAAAGCTATGTGTGTTTAAATTAGTATTCAATTTATTAATGTTGTGAATTTTAAAAGCTGCTTTTTCTTAAACCTTAAATTCAGTATTATGCTCCATTCATCTAGTGATTGATATAAAAAAAGAACCACTTGACAAGATATTTGATTAATGTTCAACTAATTCATAATATTAACCGTCAGGGTGTTCTCCAGAGAACCAGTAGTAATTCGCACAGTCAGAGAGGTTTGTTCACATACCTCTTCCCAGACTTCCCTGTGACCAAATTTTTAATTTTAACCTTCCAAGTCCCTGGCCAGCCAGCTAAGTTATTGGCCACAGCCCATGAATCAGTATAGATTTGACCTCTGGTAATTTCTCTTTCCAGGAAAAGTCAACAACCAGGTACACAGCTAGAACTTCTGCCCACTGGGAGGACTTCCCTTCACCACTGTCCTCCTGGGTGGTCCCAGAGAGGGGCTGCAGCACTGTAGCTGTTCCACTTTGGGGTGGCAACAGCATATCACGCAGAACCATCTGTAAACCAGGCCCCAGTTCTTCCTCAGTTAACGGGTCATAGGGAACTCATCATGAGGCCACAGGTGCAGGCTGAGAGGGAACAGGCAGTGTAGCAGGAGAGGGGACCCTGGCCTCATGTGAACTACTTGTGCCTTCAGGGGCTGCTGAGCCAGATATCACATATACCACTTCCTGTGCACACCTAACTTCATGGCTTGGTGGGTCAGACCGCACCCAGCTCATGATGGGCGGCTCAGGTCATATGGTAACTTAGTGGCTCATAGTTAAGTGTTCAGCCTCTACTAAGGTCTAGTACAGGTCAAAAGATGTTCATCAAGAGAGTAGCTATCCTCAGATGATGGCAGGGCTTTTCTCTAAAATCCTAAGGGTCTGAAGGGTCTGCACTGTGATTCACTCACAGGGGCCTGACAAAACTCCAAACACCTTTATCTGCCACAGACACTTCAAGCACCATTGGATCTGCTGGGTCATCTGGGCCAAGCGTCAGAGCAGCTCTGTTGCAGAACCTTCTCTTGCTCTGGGCCCTACTCATAATTAGCAGATTTTCAGGAACTTCAGTAAATTGGCTGGAGTAGCACAACCAAATGAGGAATATGTTTCCTTCAAAATCCAAAGAGCCCCACTAAGCACTGTGCCTTTTTTTTTATTTGTAGGAGAGGCCAGATGCAGCAACTTATCCTTCACCTTAGATGGACTACTTCAACGTGTTCCACACCACTGGACCCCTAGAAATTTCACTGAGGTGGAAGGCCCTTGAATTTGGGGGAGATTAAATTCCCACTCTCTGACATGCAAAGGTCTTATCAATAAGTCTAGGTTAGTTGCTACTTCTCACTCATCAGGTCCAATCAGCATAATGCAATCAATGTAATGGACAAATGTGATAACTTGTGGAAGGGAAAGGTGGTCAAGATCCCTGCAAACTAAATTATGACATAGGGCTGGAGAGTTAATATGCCCCTAAGGAAGGACACTGAAGGTGTATTACCGGCCTTGACAGTGGAGAGCAAACTGCTTCTGGTGGGCCCTATGAACAGGTATGGAGAAAAAGGCATTTGCCAGATCAATAGCTGTATACCAGGTACCAGGGGGTGTGTTAATTTGCTCAAGCAATGAAACCACATCTGGAGTGACAGGAGTTACACCTTGATTAAGTTTGTAATAATCTACTGTCATTCTCCAAGATCCATCTGTATTCTGCACAGGTCAAATAGGAGAATTGAATGGGGCCATGATACGAATCACCATCCCTGCATCTTTCAGGTTCCTGATGGTGGCTCTAATCTCTGTAATCCTTCCAGGAATGCAGTATTGCTTTTGGTTTACTATTTTCTAGTGGCTTCCACTTGGCCTTTCCCACAGTGATAGCCCTCACTTCATAGGTCAGAGAAGCAAGTTAGCATTCTGCCAATTGCTGAGTATACCTATTCCAATTATACATTCCCAAACTGGGTAAATAACCACAGGATGGATTGGAGTACCACATCTACAAAACACGTTAACAGCAACACCCAGATTAGTGTTTGATTGAATAACTGGGTACCATAGCCTAGCTAAGTTGACATATCGCAAACTAACCATCATACCTATGATTAACATGTTAAATACTCGTAAAAAATTAACTCCATTTTCAAAATTAGTTAATGAAGTTCTCTTGAATATTTGAACTGTATTTTAAACATTAATACTTTTAATTAGGCCAAAGCAAATTAACAAACCTATCAGGCCAAGTCTTCTTATATATATATACACAACTCCCATCAATATAATGAATAAAAGTAGAATAGCAAATAAATCAGGTTCTCTTAAACATTTCATAATTGTTTGGTGCTGATGCAATTAATATTGTGTTTATAATTTCAAATTCTAATCATCAAAGAACAGTTGACTATTTTTGAATTGTATGTGTCTCCCTTTAACTTCCACCCATAAACACTGTTTATAAACTTAACTAATTACATTCATATAATTTCACATTAAATCATTAAGTCAAGTATGTTGAGTGTTCTCTAATATGTCATATTTTCTTAAATATTTCAAATATCTTAAACATATTTCTTCATGATTACAAGGCTTATCTCTAAAGGAACGTTACAATTATTAATGCTTTCTGCCTTTGTCTTCCCAAACTTTTGTTTTAGTTCCCCAGTGGAGGCTACTGGGTCTAAATATTTAGTTTATAGATTAGTTACAGACAGAGATTCTGGATCTGGGTCCAAGGTTTTGCAGATTAACTGGCTGAAATTTTAGCTTTGGGACTTTTCTATTCCACAACACAACCTCTTACAACTGGGAATGAACACTTTTTCATGATGTTTACTTGCCTGAGTTGCATCAATTGGATGCATCACTGGCTCATTATGATTATAATTAAGTGCTTTATCATCCAAGTTATACTGTTAAAACTCTATACTCTCTTTTCACTTTCTTATCTATCTCCTGTATCTATTTTATCCACCTCCTCTCCATAGTTCTTTAATTTTCCACAAGTGTCTGAGAATACTCAGATACCCCACCCCTGTCCCAACAGGCCCGTGCTTCTCAGGGAATATTCACCGCCATGCAAAGTGAAAAGCAAAGAGCAAGAAGACCCCACGTGACCATAATCAAGCCATGTTTAAATTCAGCCCTTGTGGGCTCCCCTGGTGGCACAGTGGTTAAGAATCTGCCTGCCAATGCAGGGAACACAGGTTTGAGCCCTGGTCCAGGGAGATCCCACATGCCACGGAGCAACTAAGCTCGTGTGCCACAACCACTGAGCCTGCGCTCTAGAGCCCACGAGCCACAACTACTGAGCCCACATGCCACAATTACTGAAGCCCGTGCGCCTAGAGCCCGTGCTCTGCAACAAGAGAAGCCACGGCAGTGAGAAGCCCATGCACCGCAACAAAGACCCAACACAGCCAAAAATAAATAAAATAAAATAAATTTTTTAAAAAAGTAGAACTCTTCCTTGTGGAAGCTGAGAGAGAATGGCTTCAGATAATCCACCTTAAAAAAAAAAAATCTTTATGGCAGTAACGAATGGGTGAATTTGAGGAACTGTGGGGGAGGGGATTATAATACCTTGATTCAACCTTACTAAAAATTTCTGTTGAAATCCTAACAGTGTCAGTGGTGCTTAATGAAAGACTTCAAGTAAAGAAATTATTGACCCAATGTTTGAAAGCTCAGGGTTGGAAAGATTAGGGGGGAGATTAGTGATTTACCTATGAGGTATTGTATAATTTAAGTTAAATTTATATTTATACTATAGCTTATTAAAATGGAGGTTCTGACTAAGTATTTGTTTATTTGCTTTAATAGTTAGTCTACTATCTCTGACTTGTAACCTTGAAACTGTGTGTTTGGAAACGTATATCACAGTTGTTAGAAGGCTTGCCATAGAGAAGCATGTTTGTTTCACCCAAAAATGACAACAATGTTTGCAATAGGAAGTTAGGTGTGTCCAGTCCTGTAAAAACTAATTCACTATAACTGTAAGGCTTCTTTACATTTTACACTGCCTGAATATCTATTAAAAATATATACACAAAGATACTCTTAAAGGTAAAAATGTATATTAAAGGTTTTGTCTTTGTGAAATTTACTTTTGGAAATAATATAAGTGATTCTAACAAATGGACTTTGAAATACTACACAAGGGACTTCCCTGGTGGTCCAGTGGTTAGGACTCCACGCTTCCAATGCAGGGGACATGGATTCCATCCCTGGTCGGGGAACTAAGATCCCACATGCTGTGTGGCAAAAAAAAAAAAAAAGAAAAAAAACATGCTACACAATGTCTCGTTCCTGCACAGATCTACAAGGTGTGTGCTGGGTGACGTTCCCAAGACCGCCCCCAGGTTCCATCATTCACTAGGAGGACTCAAAAGACTCAGTTTATAGTCCTAGTCATGTTATTATTTAATACAGAGAAAGAATACAAAGCAAAATCAGCAAGAACAAAAGGTAGCTATGGCAAATCCGGGGAAAACAAGGCACAGGTTTCCACAGTCCTCTTCCAGTCAAGTTACAGAGGATGTGCTTATCAATTCCCCCAACAATAAGCTGTAACAACATAAGTGAAATATTGTCCACCAGGAAAGCTCATTACCCAGCGTTTTTACTGGGGGCTGACCACATATGCACCCTCTGCCTAGTATGCACCGAAATTTCAGAGTCCCAGAAGGAAAGTATGTATTCAGCATAAACCATATTATTTGCACCATCTAGGCACAGATAATGCCTCTTATCAGTTAGGGTGATGGAGACTCTCCCGAAAACCAAACTCCCAGACATCAGCCAAGGGCCAAACTTTTAAGCAGACTTTTCCAAGAATAGCAATCAGTCCTGCTATGCTGTCCTTTCTGTACAGAAGGTTAATACGGCTAGTGTACAATGAAGGAGAGGTAGAATGGAACAAGATGAGATTGAGGAAGTAAACAGAGGTCACATCATAGAGAAGTGTTCAGGCCATGGTAAGGCATTTGGAATTTTTCTGAACAAAATGGTAAATTAATGAAGAGTACATCTGTCAGGGTTCATCCAGGATAACAGAAATTAGGTTTTTCAAAAGGAAAAAAGTTAATACAAAAAATTGATTGTATAAGCAATGGAAGAGCTGGAAAGACGAGAGGATGGTTAGGAAAATGTCCAGCACAGAGAGTTGCAAGCATGTGACCAACTGATAGAATTCATACTTGTGAAAGATCACTCTGGCAGCAGGGTAGATGGTACAATTGAAAGGCTCCAGCATCCTTCTAGTGTAAGTTCCAGAAGAGAATGGAGGGAGAAGAGAGAAGGAGGATTTGAAGAAATAAATGAATTGCTGAGGGCTATCCCTAGTTAAAGAAATGGGAGTCCTTAGGTACAAAGTACATTCAAGTAATGAACAGGATAAATCAAAATAAATTCACACCTAGACACACTACAGTAACACCACACAACATCAAAGACAAAGAGAAAGTCTATATGTTATCATTCATAAAGATAGATTATCTATAAAGCAATTACACTAGTCTTGGAAATTATATCTTAACAGTAGCATATAAGCCAAAAAATTTTAGGGTACTCATCTCAAAGGTAGAAATCCAGAGAATTCCCTGGCAGTCCAGTGGTTAAGACTCGGTGCTTTCACTGAGGTGGCCAGGGTTCAATCCCTGGTCGGGAACGAAAATACTACAAGCTGCTTGGTGCAGCTAAAAAAAAAAAAAAACATAGAAATCCAATCTATAGTTTCCAAATCAGCAGATTATAAAAAGAATACTAAAAAGTTTATTAATCCAACAGAAAGTAGAAAAAGGAAAAACAAAGAAAAATAATGATAAATAAATCACACAAAATAAGACCAAACACATTAATAATATATCAGAAATCAATAAATGTAAAAAGATTAAATGTACCCATTAAAAGGCTGGATTTAATCTGTTTAGCAAAAGACACCATTACCATTCAAGAGTAAAATGCTAACCTAGAGGGGGAGATGATATCTGGAATACATATATCAAAAAAAGAACTTTTATCTAGAATGTATCAATATTTTAAAAACTACCACAAATCAATTTTAAAAGAACAGATGCAATAGGAAAAAATGGACAAAAACTTGAACAAGCACATCACAAAAAAGAATACTCAAGTGGCCAACAAACATATAAAAAATGTGCTCAACTTTATCAATCATCTGGGAATTCCAATTAGAATCACAATGAGATACCATTATACACCCATCAGAAGGACTAAAATGAAAAAGACATAAAGTACCACGAGCTGGTGAAGATATAGAATAACTGGAACTCTCATATCTCATTGGCAGAAGTGTAAATTAGTACAACGACTTTAAAAAAACTACCTGGCAGTATCCACAAAAGCTAAGCATGTGCCTACTCCATGACCCCAAATTTCTACTCTTCATATATACATGTCCACAAAAGGCAAGTAGTGAATGGACATAGCAACACTATTCATAGTATCACCAAACTGGAAACTACTCAAATGCCTATAAACAGTAGGACAGATAAATAAATTTAAAATACTCTACAGCAATGAGACAGAACAAACTACAACTAAATGCATCTGATAAATAGAATAGTGAGAAAAATAAGCCATGCACAAGAGTATATTCTGTTTGATTCAATCTATATAGATTAAAAAAAGAGGTAAAACTAACCTTTCCTGTTAGAAGTCAGGATAGAGGTTACCCTTAGTCAAGGGAGAGTGGTGGAGAGGGTACAAGTAAGGCTTCTGTCATGCTGGTAATATTTTGTTTATTGATCTGGGTGCTGGTTATGCAGGTGTGTTCAGTTTGTGAAAATTCATCAAGATGTGCACTTATGATTTGTGTACTTTATGTATCTTTAATGTCAATAACAAGCTTTTTTAAAAAGCTGAGTTCATCATATTAGAGGGAAAAAGAAAATCCTGCTAGAGTTGTTTAAAAGAAGCCATCTAAAACAGAATAACAGAAAAATTGAAAAGACAGAATTAAGGATAGGAGTGATATGGAAGCACTAACCAAAAGAAAGCTAGCATAGCAATATTAATAAAAGACAAAAGTTAAATTTTTGTCAAAATAATGACCAAGAAAATCCTCAAAAAAAAAAAAAATACCAATCATGAACTTAAATGCACCAAAAATACAACCATAAAGTCTATAAAGAAAAAACTGACATAGTTACAAGGAGAAATTTACAAACTGACAATCATAGGAAGAGATGATAACATATTTTCTTAGAAATTAATTATTCAGATAAAATAATAAGGATACTGGGCTTCCCTGGTGGCGCAGTGGTTGAGAGTCCGCCTGCCGATGCAGGGGACACGGGTTCGTGCCCCGGTCCGGGAAGATCCCACATGCCGCGGAGCGGCTGGGCCCGTGAGCCATGGCCGCTGAGCCTGCGCGTCCGGAGCCTGTGCTCCGCAACGGGAGAGGCCACAGCAGTGAGAGGACCACGTACCGCAAAAAAAAAAAATAATAATAATAATAATAAGGATACTGAAGATGAACAATAACATTAACATATTTCTTTTAATAAATCTATGATCAACAAACATGTTTCTGTTATAAAAATTACATGATTGGTAAATAGGGGAAATAAAGTCCATATAATATGGAAATAACGTTGGTAAACACTTAATTAGTCTTCTTCCTAGAACAGAGATGTTTTGCACCAGGTAGTAACAAATGAACACCAAGTAACAGAGCTGAACTCAGCGAGCCCATAGGCTACGGAACACATTTCCCCATTCATTTCCTGTACTTCATCCTCACTCAGTGTGTTCTTTTACTCTGCTTTGGAAGTATTCTGTCTTGAAATTTTCTCTGATCTTTGTGCATCATTAGCTAAATGTTGGATTCCAAGTATTAAGCATGCAAAGTGGTTTGAAAGTGCCACAGAACCATGCTGTGACATAATTTACTCTGGCAAGTGTAAGAGAAGACAAGTTTTAACGATGAAAGAAAAGCATGAAATTCTAAAGCATTTTTTAAAAATGGAAGAACATGGGACATCCCTTGAGCTACTGAATCAAGGGCATCAACACTGTTGCACAAATTAGAGACAGTGTAAAAATAAAAGAAACTTATCTAGATGGAACAATTGATTGCTAGTTCAAAAAAATCTAAATGAAGATGAGAAGTAAGAATAATAAAGGCAATGGAAAGACCAAAGATCAAACACAGAAGTCATCAGGGGAAAACTTCTCCACAATTAAAGAAAAATCCCTGGCAACATATAAAGACCTTTTTATTAAAGCTAAAATATTTCAAGTCTGTTATCCTTTAACATTCACAATGGCTGGTTTAGTGGCTTCAAGACCTGGTATGTCTTCCACAATGTTAGGCTCTCTGGTGAAGCTGAAAGTGCAAATGAAGAAGCTGCAAAGACTTTTTACCCGGTGTTAAAGCAAAAAATAGTCATATTATAAAACCCCTATGAATAAAATAGTGTGGCATTCGCATATGAACAGACTAACGAAATAGAATATAAAATAGAAATAGATCACATTGAATAAAAAATTTAGTAATTTAAATCAGTGAGGAAAAAGCATTGACTAATGAATGATATTGGGACGATAGTTGTTCACTTGGCAAAAATAAATTCAAATTCCTACTTCACACTGCACACAAAATTTAGGATTAATTAAAGTACTAAATAGTATGTATCTATATAGGAGAGACAGAGAGAGAAAGGAGGGGAGGAAAGGGAGAGGGAGAGAGGGATTTAGGATATAATAATGTTTATTTTATTTATAAATGAAATGCTGAAAGCCTTCTTAAGCAAGATAAAAAAATTCAAAATCCATGAAAGACAAGTGGTATATTAGACTACATTAAAAAAAAAAATGTTTGGTATGGCATTTACATGAATTAAGTCTTAAAATATGCAACAGGCAGACTTCCAGTTTCCGCTCCAGTCTGTGAAGAGTTTGGAAGTCATCACTCCCATTCTCACAATTAGAAAAAAAGTAAGTGGCTGGAGTCAGTACCAGGAAGGAAAACAGACGGTAACTGACAAGCTGCAGAGGCTGAGGGTAGACTAGCTTAACAGTTACAAATTTTGCAGGGCCCAGTCTTAGAGGGACCCCACACTTTCATGAGTTTTATCTCCAGGAGTCCCAGCAGGTTTTTGTGGCAAATATGAGAAAATCCCCTCATGATTTCCAGCAGGGGAAGAAAAAACATAACCATTTTGAAATAAGCCAAGAGCATTCTGATCTCCCCATTAAGGGAAACTACTTTACCAGAGTCTAACCAAGATAAGGGAAGGAAAGGGAAATACCCAAATGCAGTGCCTCTAGCCTTCCTGTCTCACCACAAGGGAGAAGGAAGCTAAGAAGAATGTGTGAAGGTCACAGCCCAAGGGAACAACAGACTTACTAAGAGACTGAGACCTAATGATAGGATTATAGAACACAACTTCTTCCCCACACCTCACCACCACATCAACAGGACTCCTGTATCATAACAGAGGATGACAGTGAAAAGAACTGCAAGGATTCTATTTAAGAAGGAGTTTTTAGAGACATCCAAAGACAACAGGGGAGACAAAAGCAAAGATACTAGAAGAAGTTGAAGCCTCAGACACCTACAGCTACAGTAAATAGTAAACACAGTGTGAATCTTGGCCAGATAAACACAAGTGCTCACACTAATGGCTTATGTATCTCAATTATTACCCAATACATCATGTCTGGGTTTCAACAAAAAATTACAAGTATGTATAAAAGCAAGGAAAAAACACAGTCTGAAGAAATAAAGCAAGTGACAGAACCAGGCTCAGATATGACAGAGATCTTGAAATTATCATACCAGGAATTTAAGAGGACCTTACATAATAATAAAGGAGTTAATACTCCAAGAAGACATAACAATCCTTAATGTGTACGTGCATCAGAACACAGCATTCAGAATGATGTTAGAATGACCAAAATCCGGAACACTGACAGCACCAAACGCTGACAAAGATGTGGAGCAATAGCAATTCTCATTCACTGCTGGTGGGAATGCAAAATGGTGCAGCTACTTTGGAAGATAGTTTGGCAACTTCCTGCAAAACTAAACATACTCTTACTATACGACCCAGCAATGGTAGTCCTTGGTATTTACCCAAAGGAGCTGAAAACTTATGTTCATACAAAAACCTGCACACGAATGTTTATGATAGCTTTATTTCTAATTGCTAAAACCTGAAAGCAACCAAGATGTCCTTCAGTAGGTGAGTGGATAAATAAACTGTGGTATTTCCAGACACTGGAATATTATTCAGGGCTAAGTAGAAATGAGCTATCAAACCATTAAAAGACATGGAGGAAACTTAAATGCATATTACTAAGTGGAAAAAAACAATCTGAAAAGGTTACATACAGTATGATTCCAACTATATGACATTCTGGAAAAGGCAAAACTACGGAGACAGTAAAAAGATGAGTGGTTGCCAAGGGTTAGCTAGGAGAGTGGGATGAATAGGTGGACCACAGAGGATGTTCAGGGCAGTGAAACTATTCTGTGTGATACTGTAATGGTGGATACGTGTCATTTTACATCTCTTCAAACCTAAGGAATGTATAACACCAGGTGACTCCTAATGTAAACTATGGGCTTTGGGTGATGATGTGTCAATGAAGGTTGATCAGTTGTAACAAATATACCGCTGTGGTGGGAAATGTTGATAGTGGGGAAGCCTACACATAAGTCAGGTCAGGGAGCATATGGGAAACCTCTGCACCTTCTGCTCAGGTTTATGTGAGCCTAAAACTAGAAAATAAAGCCTATTTTTAAGAAACTTTAGTGGGCAAAAGACAGGAAGAGACATTTTACTGAAGCAGTTATACACAGGGTGAATAAGCACATGAAAACATGTTCAACATCACTAGCCACAAGAGGAAAGAAAATTAAGACTCTTAGGAGATATCACTACCCACCTATTAGAAGAGAAAAAAAAGTGATCATACCAAATGGTAGTGAAGTTGCAGAGAAAAAAACTGTTCATAACCAAAATGTCCTTCATCTGGTAAATGGTTAAACAAATTTTAGTATAGCTATACCGTGGAATACTGCTCAGCAATAAAAAGCAAACTGTTGATACCTGCAACAACTTGAATGGATCTCAAGGGCATTATGCTGAGTGCTCTAAAAGGAAAGTCTATTAAAATAAAATAAAATAAAGTAAAATAAAATAAAATAGTAAAATTAAATTAAATTTAAAATATATGAAACAAAATAAATATTGAAACTTAAAGTTCCTGGAGTAGGCATTAACAAGCCAGGTTTCTGGTCCTAGTTCTCCAGACATTCACTTTGGTCTGTAAAATGGAACGAGGCTTTACATCTCAGCTCAACCATTTCTCCCTGGCAACCAAAGACAAAGAGTACATTCCTTTTGCTGGTTGCATCACCCCGTGGGAGAGGGAAAATGTGAAACAGAGGTAAGTGTGTTGGGGGCTATGGTCTGTGAATACCAGCTGGTGAGGTCTGCTGCATCCAGAGCAGTCCAGGAGCCAGATAAGCCTGGGAAGGCCCCTCTTTACAGAGACCTTAATCTCCTCTCATCTTGCAGCCACAGCTAGGAGATCAACCTCTGGTAGAGGGGACTCAGGCAGGGCAGGGACTTTGGTGGGTTCCCGATCTCGCGCAAGTTGATGGGTGGCTCACCCTGTCACAAACCCCACAAAATGTTCCACCGGGGGTGAAGCTATATCCTTCAGCTGAATTTATCCATCGAGAACATATCATTAAACATAACTACTGGAAAAGAAACGGTCCTTAACTATCTCTACCAGGCTTAACTGTTCCAAGAGACCTTGCTTTAGACCAAAAAAGAAACATCTGAGAACAGCGGAGGGTTGAAGAAGTGAGGGTTTTTCCTCACAAGACATTCCAAGTGGTTTCAGGGAGAGAACTACAGTCTCAAGCTCCTTGCCTGAGTTTCAGTCACCAGTTTCCCTTTCTAGGCTCTTGAGTTCAGGAGCTGTTTCCCACTGTGACATCTATAAAGTGCAATACAGTGAGCTGGGGAAAGGGATGAAGGTCAAGCTGAAAGTGACTATTTCTGTCGAGAGAGAAAGAGAGAGAGAGAGAGAGTAATCTGTGGTTCCCAATACCAATAGATAAGCAGAAGTGAGATTAAGAAAAATCATTAAAGAAACTGCAACTCATTATTAAAGCATACAGAACACTGTCCATCCCTACAGGTAATCAAGGAGACTCAAATGGAAACAGTCAGGAGGCCCATTTTTCATCCATCAAGTTGGCTTCAGTGCTGAGCACACTCAGTGCTTGTGAGGTTGCAATGAAACTGTTCCACCCAGAGACCTGACCTGAGACTGCTGATTTATGAAGCAATCTGGCAATACCTATCAGGAGCCAGGAGATGTCCATCTCTCCTGGCAAGTTATTCCTCTTCTGGGAATTTACACTAAGAATATAATTGACATGTATATACTCAAAGAGATGGGCCATAGCGTTATGTGTAACAATGAATATACCGAAATACCTAATGCCAGTGGGCCTCAGGGTTCTTCCTGCCCTGGCCTCTCTCCTCAAATCGCTCTACGTACTTTAAAGTTACCAACTGTCAACTCACCACTTCCAGTCGTGCCTCCAGTTCAGACTTCTCTCGTGAGCTCCTTTTTGGTGCTCCCTGCTGCCTACTAGACAATCCCATTCGGATGCTCAAGACTGAAATCATCTTCCCCCCAATGCCTCTTCCTCCAGCTCCGTATCCAAACAAATGGCATGACCACCTACCCAGCTACTCAAGCCAAACCTTCAAGCATCACTCTTCTCTCCTGTCCCTCAACTCCCCATCCTCTTAATCGTTACCTCCAAAACCTCTCTCAGATGCATCCATTTCTCCCCAGCTCCACTGCACAGGCTGGCCTAAGCTACCGGCATCTCCCACCTAAATGACAACTATATTCTCCCAAATGGTTTCCGCTTACCACTGCCCCAATCCATTCTCCATTCTGTGGAGACCTCTTCCTAAAACACAAATCTGGGCTTCCCTGGTGGCGCAGTGGTTGAGAGTCCGCCTGCCGATGCAGGGGATACGGGTTCGTGCCCCGGTCTGGGAAGATCCCACATGCCGCAGAGCGGCTGGGCCCGTGAGCCATGGCCGCTGAGCCTGCGCGTCCGGAGCCTGTGCTCCGCAACGGGAGAGGCCACAACAGTGAGAGGCCCGCGTACAGCAAAAAAAAAAAAAAAAAAAAAAGCTGTGGGTGGAAGGGACCTGCAAAAGGGGATGAAGGGGGTGGGGCAGGGGCAATGACCAGGGCCAGAGACTAGGGGAATTGAGAGGGGGAGAAATGGTCAACAGGGCTGTTTTCATTCACGCTCCCATACATGCTGTGTGCCCTGCCTACACTTCTCTGGCCCACCAAGAGCACTTCCTTAGTTCAGCAGGTCCTTCTGAACCAGCCCTCTCCTTCCTCCATAACCTCAAGTCCAATGAGCAAGGCTGATGAAGAGGCAGGATGGGCAAGGGACAGCACCCAGGAGTCTCTCCGGGAAGGTTTACATTGCTTTCCAGATAGTTTTAGGCTAAAAACACTTTGTAGAGAGTAGCATCGCATTCATTTCATAGCAGGGCAAAGTAAACATTATTTTAAAAATGAAAGGATTAATGCACAATGACTTAGCCAAAATAAATTCCATTGAGTGCTGATGAGCCAGACCTAGGGGGTTAAATGCTGGGAATTCAAAGAATAGGATCCCACCAGGGGAGTGAGCACAATGTCTCCAGGCATCAGAAGAAGTCCAGTGACATCTCTTGAAGGTTGCAAACTTCCCTCATCCTTCTCTGTTTTGTCTTTAAATCATAGTCATCTTTCCATACTGGTCTTTTCAAAGAGTCCAGCATTGACCTGCACACCTGAATCCATTCCTGTATTTCCTTTCTTGATGAGTGATGTATTTGTCCATAGAGAGAAACAGGTATTCTTCTTAATTCCTTTCTTTGTCTCCCCTTCTCCCATCCCCACTAATCATATTCCTATCCCCATGGATTCTGCTTCTTTAAAACTTTCTTGGATACTGTGCTGTGCTAAAGAAGGTTCCTACTGACTGGTAAGAACTAATTATTAAATCTCCAGAAATTTTGCAAGCTGGTTGTTAAACACAGCTATTACAAAAATTAATTTATAGAAACTTCTAATTCAATAAATTATATTGATAATATACTCAAATTCACTTTCCTGATTATATTACTATATATATTATGCTGTCTATGCTCTTGAGCTTATTTAAATCAATTCCATGTACATGGTAGAAATTATATACTGATAAAGTGGTGTACTGGTGCATATCACTTCCAACTTTGTGTTCAGAGATATCACAATGGGAACTTAGAAGTGGCCATAGTGGGAGTATTTACACCAAAGAAATTGGCAAAAGCTACAAATCAGGGCTTGGTTTGTTGTTTTGTTGATTGTCTAGACTGTGGACAAAACAAAAAAAAACCCAGTAAACAGTGAATGTTGCCTGCCACTGCCGCCACCCCAATGGTGGGCCCCGCAGAGGGGAATTCAGGACAGAGAAAAACAGGATACTGGCCCAAGATAGTTAAGATGCATATCAAAGGAATTATTTCTATGAACCCAGACTCTTGCATCTTCCCATACACAGAAAGGCACTAAAATCATTCACTTGAGATGTTTGTTTTTTGTGTTTAGCAGTAATCTTTTTTTTTTTTTTTTTTTGCAGTACACGGGCCTCTCACTGTTGTGGCCTCTCCCGTTGTGGAGCACAGGCTCCGGACGCGCAGGCTCAGCAGCCATGGCTCACGGGCCCAGCCACTCCG
This sequence comes from Globicephala melas, assembly GCF_963455315.2. Lineage (NCBI taxonomy): Eukaryota > Metazoa > Chordata > Mammalia > Artiodactyla > Delphinidae > Globicephala > Globicephala melas. The sequence goes on along the minus strand of NC_083329.1, from coordinate 46,983,982 downwards.
TGGCATGTGGGATCTTCCCAGACCGGGGCACGAACCCATGTCCCCTGCATCGGAAGGCAGACTCTCAACCACTGCACCACCAGGGAAGCCCCAGCAGTAATCTTTTGATGTTCAACTGCATGTGTTGTTTTATTTTTTTTCTTATCAGCAAAAACTCCCATGTATACTGGCTCTTCCTTTACCTCTTTGGAACAGTCTCTCAGAGCTCTCGGAGAGGCTGCCTTCCCAGGCTACAGTCCTCAGTAATGTCCTCAAATAAAATATAATTCTCAACTTTTAGGCTGTGCTTCTTTTTTTTTTCAGTCAACAAGACTTATGAAAATGATAAAGAAAATGTTAACAATGCAGATTAAAGCTAAAAGTGTGTCATGTCTGCAGTTATTACATTGTAAATAGAACAAAATTTGAGGAAATGTTCTTCCAGAATTAAAACTATTGTCCAATTCAGCACAAAAATCACTCATGTCATTGACAAATGAGTGGAGTTAACATATTCACCTTCATTGCTTAACCTTCTTCTTCCTTGGCAACGTAAACAAAAATATCAGTCAGTGTTGGAACTATACTCATTGGTCAATTGCAAATATAGGCTGACTAAGGATACAAGAGTTCAGCAAAAATCAATGAATACATTCCATGTGAATCAGTTGGCTATACAGAATTGGCAATAAAGAGTATTGTATACTTTATTGCTTGTAAATTGTGCAATACACATTCTTCACATCGATAATGTTTATAACAAACTTACGTATATATCTATGCATGTTTGGTTTTCTTCACAGTGTTCGCAGCACTTGCTTGGAGGTTCTGAACATCCCCACTATCGTTTCCTTAAATTAGGCCATCCATCATTATTCCAGGCTCACTCTCTCCGATCCCATACCCATATTACTACCAGAATCATCTTTCTGATATTTAAATGCAATCATGACATCCCCCTCATTAGAATTATCAGTGGCTCTGCAGGAACTTCTAAACAAAAGACACGCTATAGAAGGCCTTCCTTGATCTGCTCTGTTCACCTCTGCAACCTCCTCTCTTGTCAGATGCCCAACACTCGCACTTCACTCAAGTTATTCCAAACTGCCAGCTGTTCCTAGAATGTGCTCTACTTATTCATGCCACTGGGCCTTTGCACGTGCTTTACTTTGCCTAGGATGCCTTTCCCCAACTCCTCCCCTCCCATCACCCACTAGTTCCCCGTAGCATTCGAACAGTGCTCAGACAGCACCTCTTCCAGGAGCCTGCACCACTCCAGCTCTTGCTACCAACACAAGCTGCTGTGCAGGTTCAACTCGCTGTCTCCCCCACTCACCTGGAAGATCCTGTGAGCAGAGAAATGTGTCCGCAACACCTAGAACCTGGCCTGGCACACAGGAGACACCTAGTAAGTGCTTCTTGAATTGATAAACTAATTGATTAGTTTCAGCTAATAGCCAATAGCAAATCACAGGATTTAGCCAGCAGATATTCATCTCTGAATTCAATTACTGCTTTAAAAAAAAAAGGCTGTTTAAAGTGTCGAAAAAACTCAACTGAGTTTTTTCTTTCCTTTAAGCATGCATATAAAACTAGATGAATCATTGACATTTTTTTCTTTGTTTCATTGTTTTCTGAAAGTCAACTAGACATGGCTTGAGACTCTTTATCTTAAACCACTGACTTCCTGTAAGGAATATCCAAAACACTCATTCCTGAAAGACAGTGACAGCTCTCACTTATTGGGCTACTCTTATGCTCCAAGCATGTGCTAAGTGCCTTTCGTATGTCACCTCATGTATCTTCAACATCGCTGCAATGTGTGTACTATTATCTCATTTAACAGGTGAGGAAACTGAGTCTCAGGAAAAGTATAGCATTTGTATGAGTTTAAACAGATGTTGAATAGCAAAGCAGTGATTCAAACAAGGGTTGGTCTGACTCTAAACTCCAAGTTCTCTCTGTTGAGCCCATTCTTTACTCATTAAGAACAAATGCACTGTCTGAATCAGTCCCTACCAGTAGCCTGGAATGCATAATACTCCAAACAACACTTCAAAGAGCCTTTAACACAAGACCTAGCCCAGCTGAGTTATCCTTATTCCCAGTACCCAGATCCAGTGAATGGGTTTGCCCTTCCCTTGATCCAGTTTGATAGCAGAAAAGTGAAGGATGCCAAGGAGTACCTGCGTCCTGTGTCAAAGGCTGCATCCAAAAAGTCTCCGTGACCTGGTCTAGGCCTTCATCATGGACCACTTTCCAACAGGAGCGGGGATCTCGTCTCTCGGCTGAGCTGCCTCTGTCGCCTGTACTGCTGCCTTTGTTTACTGTTTGTTACTAAGCGCTTGGCGGCCCAGCACGTGAGTCAACAAGGGCCCTTCTCTTTCCTGCGGCTTGCTCTCGTGCCCTGAGCCCTGTGCAGCCTCTGGCCTGTTAGCAGGCAGAGCCACCCCAGCAGCCCGAGTCCTCAAAGCCAGTGATCCGAGAGAGCCTGTAAGAGCTCAACTGGATTAGGTGCCACTGAAGGCAATGGGATTGCAGCTCAGCTGGGGCTTTGACAACGATGTCACTTTATCTCCTGGTGCAATCAAAAGAAAGAGCCCTGCAAGGAACCAGGGGGCTGGCCAAGAGCTGAGCCTTAGTTTCATTAACTCCACCCGTTCTCCATGACCTTTGGAACTGCATGAAAGGACAGAGAAATGTGCAAGAACATAATGAGAAATAATGGCCTGGAGCTGCCAGTGGGAAGGCAAGAGGAATGTGATTGTAATCATCGCTTATGTGCACATAATAATAATGATAATAATAACCGTGGGACAGGAGGAAACTCTTGGAGGTGATGGATATGTTTATGGCATAGATTGTGGTGATAGTTGCACGGGTGTATAATGATCTCCGTACTCTTCCAGTTGTACACATTAAATATATACTGCTCTTTGTATGTCAATCAGCCCTCAATAAAATGTTCTTTTTGTTTTTTTTAAAGGAGCACTGTGGTTGGAGAAAAGGGAAAAGGAATTCTCACACTCTCTGGTACTTACGTTCAAAAAGGAGCCAGCATAGGGCTTCCCTGGTGGCGCAGTGCTTGAGAGTCCGCCTGCCGATGCAGGGGACACGGGTTCGTGCCCCGGTCCGGGAAGATCCCACATGCCGCGGAGCGGCTGGGCCCGTGAGCCATGGCCGCTGAGCCTGCACATCCGGAGCCTGTGCTCCACAACGGGAGAGGCTCCAACAGTGAGAGGCCCACATACCACAAAAAAAAAAAAAAAAAGGAGCCAGCAGAGAGAAGGAAAAGCAAGAATTAGCGTGATCATAGCTCTGTAAAGGTAGGGGTAAAAGACCTGATCTTCAGAGCCCTTTAAATCAAAGGCAGTTTCAAAACGGAGAGACTTTTTAAAAAGAGAAAGAATGCATTTTACTTCATATATTAACCAAAAAATAAAATAATTTGTTGAAACCCAGGGCTTGGTGAGGACATGGCTGGTGAGCAGCCCCATATGCCAGAAGTGGGAATGTAGGTTAGTGCAACCTCTCAGCAGGGCATCTGGCGATATTCATTAAAACTGTAAATGTACATGTCATTTGCAAACCCAGCTGCCAGGAATTGATCCCATGAGCATTTTTGCAAAAGTTCACTCAAGCAAATAAAACAGTGCAATCTATTTTGTAATAGTGAAAAACTAAAAGCCACCAAAGTGTCTATCAATAGCGGACAGATAAATAAACTGTAGTTCACACACAGTGGAAAACCAACTACACAGCAATGCAAAGGAGGCAGGTAGGTCTGTGTGTGCTGGCATTCAACACTTGCCAAGAAGATCTTTTAAAAAGCAAAAAGTGTGGAATAGGCCTGTATGATTCCTCTTAGTGTAAATATATGCATAATATGTATAAACATAAAATATATATTATTTATATTATATATAGTATTATATACCTTTTATTAGACATATTATATATTATATAGCATATGTAGAATATATAATCTACATATTATTTATTTTATTATACATATACTCTTTATCTAGAAGGAATCACTAGAAACTTTAACAGTGGTTGCTTTGGGGAGAGTTTTTGAGTTATCATTATTTAGTAATTAATTATGACTTATTCAGGGAAATTATTGTCCATTTCTGTTTTTTCCCCTTGTACCCCTTTTTGTTTTATTGCTTTTTAAAAAAACTAATAAACATTATATAATGTTTTACAAAATTTATCTTTTTCCTGCTTAAGGCTACTTGCATTCCACACTAGCTAGTAGAGCATGTTACTATATTTGCAACCATCTTGTGCTGCTTCTCCCAAATTTGTCAACTCATCAGATTTAAACTGGAACTTGATGAAATGTAAATTTCCCAACACCGCCCCAGCGGGGAGAGCCAGAGGCATCTGCATTTTAGCTAGTCCCAGGTCATTTTTATTTAGTAATTTATTCAGGTCAACCACGTACATCTGAAGAAACCGAAGCCCAGAAGGAGAACGTGAACTGCTCTGATCATGAGGCTGGTTCACGGTAGAGCAGAGAGCAGCACTAAATCACGGATGCCCAGGCACGGGCTAGTCTGCTTAAAGTCACCACCGCATTCACCTTTTTTGTTACCAATGTAAGCACTCAGCAGTAATCCCCTCCTACAATTATCTCTATTAAGATTTCATTCATTCACATTAAAGCAAGGAAAAATCCTAATTCAGTATTGACATTTTTGAATTGGCATATCTTTAAACATTCAATTGTTTTACTTTCAAGAACCATGCTAAACCATATTTACCTACAGTTCTTGAAAGCAGGGTGTAAAATCAAGTAGAATTCAACACTAAAACCGATTCCCAGTTATACCTCTTATGCTTTATTGCAAGGCTATGTCCAATGTTTAAATTGTCATAAATTGCAAATTAATTAAATTTAAAATAATAAAGTTGTATTATTCTAAACAGAATCCAGGACCCCTCATACTGCTGAGAACATAATAATGGCACAGCCACCCTGGAAAAGAGTTCGGCACTTTCTTAAAAAAACTAAACATATCTTTGCCTGTAACCGAACCCCTGGGCATTTATCCTAGAGAAATTAAAACTTCTGTCCACACAGAAACTTGTACATGATTACTTGTTGAGTTTATTTACAACAGTCAGAAACTGTTAACAACCAAAATGTTCTACGGTATGTGAATGGTTCAACAAACTGTTGTCCATAGCATCCTACCCAGCAGTAAAAATGAATGAACCATTGGGACAAGCAACACGCGAATGGATCTCAAGGGCATTATGCTGAGTGGGAAAAGCCAATTGCAAATAGTCACATATAGTATGATTCTATATATACAGCATTCTTGAAATGACAAAATTATAGAGATGGAAATCAGATTAGTGGTTGCTAGAGGTTAGGGATGGGGACAAGTGATTATAAAGGGATAGCATGAGGGAGATATTTGGAGTGATGGAATAGTTCTGCATCTTGCCGGAGGTGGTGATTATGCAAAGGATGTGCAGCTCTGCCCATTCCCAAACGCCTAGCCGGAATCTACCTCCTGTAGCCTTGACTCACCTGGCTGCCTCCATAGGGTTCAGGAGGCATCTTCCTTGCTCCTCTAATCACTTGTCTTACCTCCTCCCTCCAACTCCTGAGCCTCTTTGAGACACACGACGAGATGCCCAGCTACCCTTCTGCTATCACCTAGTCACTCCTCAGAAGCCCCCCACTCAGGCAAGAAGACCCACTCCACCCTCCTCTGAAGGCACCTCTCCCCAGTGAGTGAGAAGTCCATGGGCCAAGCGTTCATACTGACCAGCCTCTGTGTCCCTCTTCTGGGCTTTGTTCCAGGTGCCCTGGCCTTCAGGCTGGGACCCCAACTTCCACCCACCTAGAACATTTTCCCTGGAGTATTAAGTAGGAAAGAAAACAATATATGTTGCCTGAGCCATTGCATCTTGTCACATCATCTCCATTAGTATAGCCCATCACTAAAATCAGTCACCTGCATGTACGTGGGAGGGAGAGCTACAACACAGCACAGTGGTTAAGAGTAAGATTATTGAGCCTAGACCACCTGGGTTCAAATCCTGGCTCTACCACATACTGGCTTTGCTACCTTAGGCAAGTTCCTGACCCTCTCTGTGCTGTGTCTCCTCACGTGTAAAATGGAGAGAATAGTACCTACTCATAGGTCTGTTTGAGAGTGAAGCAAGTTAACACGAGAAAAGGGCCTAGAAAAATTAGACCAGTGTCTGGCACGGTAAGCACCATGTGTCTGCTGCTGTTGCTTACACCATGTCCCCCCCAACCCCCACCGCCTCTCTCATACTGATCTGGGAAGCCCCCATTCTGGGTAAAATTCAGTTTTCCACCTCCTGTACCCCTATGTCCATGCAGCTGAACCAGCTTGAAGAATTGCACAAACCCGTGCTAACTGGTCTTAGTCAACACTCATGGCCACACATCTCAAGTGGCTCTCACATTTCTCGATAATCTCACTATGTTTCCTTAGTTGAGTTGCCCTCAACTCTCCCAGGATACAGGCAAGCCTTTTCATCTCTCCCTATGCTCAGCTGATAACCTCAAGCTCTACTGAGAAAGGAGACCCCCTTCATGGTCCCAACATCAAATCTACCCACCTCTCTGCTCTCCTCAATCTGTTTCCTCACCTCTCCTCTCCTCAACCTTCTCCAATCAGGCTTTTCCCCAAGAACCCTGAAAAGGCGATTTTTCAGACTGCCAAGCCCAAGGTCAGGTCTCAGCACTCATTTTACTTGATCTGAAACAGTACTGGGTCAGCCCCACTTCCTTAAAATGATTTATTCCCTTGGATTCCAGAATGAATTCCTCTGACTTTCTTCATACTTTGCTCAATCTCCGTGCCTGCTACCCTCCTTCCACTGACCTCTGAATACAGGAATGCCTTGGGATTTCTTCTCTTCTCTTCCCACTGGAGAATGGCTGCTATAGCTCCAGGCTTCACATCCTGACCCAAGCAGATCAGAAGGGAAAGAAAGGACTTTATCCCTTCAGGTGTCTTTGGAAACTTTTTCAGAATCCTAGCCAACTTCTCCTTTTATATGATTGCCTAGATGAAGTCATGGACCCACCACTAACCCAAAGTGGAGAGGATGAAGGTGATTGGCTCTGATCAGTCACGATTTCTCCCTGGAGAGAAAGACAAGCCCATCTTTCCAGAGCACCAGCTTCCTGACATATGCACAAACTTGGGCCCTGAGACCAAGGAAAAAGGGAGCATGTGTCTCTTGGGTGAAAAATCTGAGAATTTCTGCCACAACGTTGCACCCCCAGCACCCAGAAAAAGATGTCTCTCAGAACATATGCTCACTAAATATATACTGATTGGATGATGGAATATTTGTACCCTTACAGATTAAAGTGACAGAGGACCCAAACAGCACCCACGATGACCCTGTAGAGATGTGCTCTCTTTGGCTTTGTCTCACCAGTCTCTCGTAACAGCCCTGTGAGGTCAATGCTTTTTTGTTATTTTTCCAAGATGATTAAAGCTCAGAGGGGTTAAATGAACCAGGTAGGGTCACCCAGCTGGGAAGTGGATAAGGTGATCAAACCCATGGAGAATTCCAAAAATGGCAGAAATTGCATTCAAGAGCATGGGAATGATTGATGATGAGAGGTCTTACAGAGGACCAGGACCAGGAGTCACTTGTTTTAATGAGAGTCAACTGTGTGTCAAGGCTTTTTATCACATACACATAGTATATGATTCCGTATGCACACACCCTGGGAAATGGGAAGTATTATCCCCATTTTACATATTAGGAAACTGAGGCTCAGATAGTTCAAATAATTTGCCCAAGGACACATAGCTATAATAGATGAGTTAGGATTTGAACCCAGAATAGTCAGACTTCAAAAACCTGTGTTCCTTCCACTGGAAGAACCAACACAAGGGAAAGCCTTGGAGAGCTGGAGAGGTCGTTCTTTCTTTGAGGTGGAAAAGAGGGAGAAAGGATGAGTGAAAGGGCATAGGAATGTCGAGGCCAATGGGGAGAATTTGAAGAATCTCATGTCAGATGGCTTCAATCCTAACAGGAAAGCAGCACTCAAAGTCACCTGCATGATGAGGTTCAGACTTTAAAATGGAAAGGATTTGAAGTGAATACTGGGAAGACCGAGATGGTGACCAATTTAGGAGGAATAGGAAAGATGGTGAGCAGCAGGTGGGCCCAAGGGGCTGGGGGCTGTGCAGAGGGTCAGAGAATCAGGAAGGCCAGAGGGAGGTCCAGTGAGGGAGAGGGTGACTGTGACAAGGCAGGGACAAATGCCAAAGCCTGGCCCAGTCCCTGATACTGCATGTCCTGTAGGTGGGGGAGGGCAGGGAATTTTTAAAGACCAGGCACCCAGGTTTCAAATCTGGAGCAGGTGGTACCTGGGTAGTTTTTGAAGACGAATGAGCAGAAAGGAAGCTTTGTATACAAAGGAAGGAGGATCCTGTTAAATGGCATGAAAGGGGCCATTCCAGAACCAGGCAGTGCTGAGCAGGGCAGGGCTAGGTTGAACTGGATTTGTATGTACAGAAAGGACAGGGAGGGCAGGGGCTTGGAGGGAGGGGGACAGAGCCAAATGAGACTGACAGACCAGCCAGAAACGTGAGGATAGAAACTAGGACCTGCCAATTTACTTACCAGCCTCAGGGCTGCAGTTTCAGCTTCTGCTAAGATTACCTGTCAGGTGCACAGGCATCTGGAATGACTTACCTTGGTTAGTGTTGTTACTGCTTAGATAAAATGTGGGTGGTGTTTTTCTATGAACCATAATTGAAAGGAAGGCACATCCTTGACTAAGATTTCCATGGCATTGTCCTATGGTCCAGCCCCAGAAGTCATAAGGAGGAGGCTAAGGAAGCGTCCTCACGACCCACGCAGGACCACCCACCTCAGGGTCAGATGCTGTGGATGCAGACACCTTTCCCCTGCCCATGACAGTTTGGGTGGCTCCTTTTCAGGAGTGATGAGCTGAATGGAATGGTTTGGCCCAGGAAGAAAAGAAGACAAATGGCAGAGCTCAGAGACAAAGCAGCAGTGCATTGGGGTCAGAATCCACTGAAATCAGCTCTGCACAGAGGAGGAGCAGACAAGGGCCCTCAGCAGATGGAGATGAACACAAGTCAAGTCCACCGAAGGTGAAGCTTGAAGACACAGAGCTCCCGTGTCCTTTCTTCTCATGGCAATGTATTCCAGTTGTTGACAAAGTGCTAGATAGAGACAAACGACCCCTTGAGAGCCCAAGTGAAAAAGGTAACACTGAATTCAGGACAGGGGCCCATTCTTTGGTGGTTTCTCTGAACTCAGTAGGTGAGGAGCAGTAGATCTTCTGGATTTGTTCATTAAGAAAGGGGCCGGGCACACTAACTTCCCACCACTTCTTGCTCAAGTATTTTCCCTGACGGATGAGGCAGCTTTAATACATAAATGGCCTACCCAAATGTGGGGAGGAGGCCATGATGAAAGAAAGAGTGGGGTACATCGTCTGGGATGTTTCTCTTTGCCCTTATCAAGTTGCTAAAAAGAAAGTTTTTCCAAGAGCAGTGACAAGGCAGTCCCATGTCCAACAAGGCAGACCCAGCATGCAGCATCCCATCGGTGACCGTGACACCTGCTGGTCACCACTGGAACTACGCCCAACCGCCTTAATCGTGAAACGCCACAGTTCTTTGTTAGCTGACCTTGAGGGCTGCTTGGCGAGCAACGCCGCCTAATTAAGGCAACTATACTTTAGAAATTAAAGAACATTCCTCCATGTGTCCAGGGCCTGATAATCAATTTGACAGGGCCAGGGCCATGGTGGCCAGAAAGCTGGCAAAGAGGTAGCAGAGGTAGGAGGTGATGGAGAGGAGAGGAATCCCATTGGTGAGAAGGAGGTGGTATTTTAAAGACATTTAAGATGTCTTGTTTGAAAAGAGTATTGGAAAGAGGGTAAAAGAAGAATGGAAGGATTGTTTCCAAGGCCAAGGTGAAATATGGGGCTCTAGTCCTATTTAAGAATTTGATAATGATTGCATTAAATCTTTAGATAAATCTAGGGAGAACTGGCATCTTTGCAATACTGAGACTTCCAATTCACAAACATAGTGTGTCTCTCCACACATTTTGGTCTTCTTTAATGCCTTTCAAACAAGTTTTATCATTTTTTTCATAGAGGTCTTGCATAATTTGTTAGATTTATACCTGGGTACTCCATATTTTTTATACTATTTTAAAATGCCTTTTAACTCATTTAGTACTTCTTTATTTTATTATGTTTGTTGTTGGTATATATAGAAATATAATTAATTTTTATATGTTGATTACTTTGCTAAACTTGTTTATTAATTATAATAATTAATCTGTAGAGTCTCTTGGATTATCTACGTATATTTTATAGTTCCTGAACAATGACAGTTTGGATTATTCATTACCAATTCTTCTACCTTTCATTTCTTATCTTGCTTTATCGTATTGGTTAGGACATACAATATTGATTAGTAATGGAGATGGGCTTCCTCATTTGATTTCTGAATTCAGAGGGAAAGTTTTCAGCATTTTGCCATTAAGGATGATGTTTGTTGTTTTGAGTAAACACATAATAATGATCAAGGAAATTATTTTCTATTCAGAGTTTGCTCAAAATTTTTACCATGAATAGGTTTTGAAAAATCAAACACTTTTTCAGAATCCATTAAGATGATCATATGATTTTTTCCCTTTCCTCTGCTACTGTAGTCAATTTTTTAATTGATTTTCTAAGGTTAAATCAGTATTCCTGAAATAAGCTCAACTTGGTCATCATGAATTATCCTTTTTATATATTACTGGATTCAGTTTGCTAATATTTTGCCTAGAAACTGTGCATTTACATTTGTGTGAGTTTAGCTTATAATTTTCTTTTTACTGACCTTTTAAATTATAAAGGTTATGCTAGCCTCATAAAATGAGTTAGTAGTATAATAAGAGAGTTATTTATTCTTTGAATTTTAGATAGAACTTGTTGATAAATCTTTCTGGGTCAAACAGAGTGAGGTAGGTAGCCCACTACACAAGTCTCCACTTCTTGGAGCTATGAAAGCTAGAAAATAACTTGACTTTGTATTATCTTTTTTAGCCTGTTTTGGTCACACAGTGCAACCATTAACAGGAAATTCTTCCTTAAGTCTGCCATGAGTTCCATTGTTTTACTTGTTCTGGTTTTGGAAGATCCCCCCTTCATTTTTCCCTCCATTATTCCACTCAGTGTTCTATAAGGCCCCATTTTTGTGAGCCTAAGTAGCCCACGTTCTCTAGAAGATAGGCAGCGAATGCTCATTACCGTGAAGTTATCACCACCAACGGAAAATTCCTAGAGCACAAGGATACTTGCACACAGGAACACTCATTTTGGTGGTCTTCAACATTTATGTTTAATTGGGAAGTAGTTGTCCTCCATGCCCCATCAAGGTGGAGAAGCAGCATGGCTTCCTGGAGGCCGTTCCCAGCATGATCTGGCCTATCTCTATACTTGTATGTCTATTGTGTGTGGGGCAGACACTGACAGAAGCCTGTTGTAGAGCAATCCTGGATGGTGCCACTTTCTCACCCTTCTAGCACAGGTGTGGAAGAACCAATAAGTTTGTCAAGGGAAATTTCACTGTGATTTCCAAGGCCCTCCATCCTTGGCAAGGTTTGGGGAAGAGATGGAGTACAGAGGTCAGCAGCTCATAAGTAGGCCAAAGTCATATTCTGGGATCCCTGGAGACTGGAGGAATTTGACCAAATACTGAGGTCTTACTCAGGCCTCATTATCTCCAACCTTTTCTTGATGTAAACTTCCTGGTACATCAAGTGAGTTCTTATAGAGGTACCCTGTTTAGAAATATTGGAAAATTTCCTTGTAAAGATTCATCTCTTAAAACCAGAGTGTCTTGGGGCAGGACCCAGGTATGACCAGATCTGTTTGTTACTGACATCAGGACCCCCTTAAGAGTCTTCAGTTGATTTAGGGGAGCAGAGGTAAGAAGGAAGAGGTAGGAAGAAGATTTGAAGGGCACAGAGCATGGAGGGAAGATGAGATTCCTGGCACTTTACATGTGGTGGGATAGAATCAGATCGGAGAGACTGACTAGGAGCTGGAGAGTGAACGGCTTTCCTGAGGAATCCGACCAAAGACACCAAGTCCCTGGGACAACGGAAATGTCCCATTTCAAGCCCATGTTCAGCACTCTCCAGGTGCTTTCTTTGCTGCTTTCTGCACTGCACCACCACCCTACTTCAGTACCTCTGTGGGACAGGTGGACTAGTCCACACCTTTTATACCTGGCTCTGGGCCAGTGAGGATCATGTTCAAATATGGAGACGTTTAAACAGAGCAAGAAAGCAAGCACATTATCAGGCTCCACCCTAAACCTCTGGTATCTGACCCAGGTCTCTGCCCTGTACTTCCACCCTAAACACACACACCCACACCCATAACCAGGAACTGCCTCCTCTTCTCCATGAGACTCTCTGGAGTTCCCATCGTTGTTCCTGCCTACCCCAGGGGAAATACAGCCAAGCAAACCAGAAAGCGCCCTTCTTTCTGGCTAGCTTTGTATTCAGAGAGTTTTGAAAGAATCAGGAATATGAGGGCAATTAAGTAGCAGGTAGTTTTTTGTTGTAATTTTTCTTAACTTCCCAAACTCTAATTTGGCTATGTTTCTTCTACAATATGTAATACGTATGTGTATATGGTGAACTCCAGGCCCCTCTATCCTTGGCCAAATTATAATATATGTGTGTGTGTGTGTGTGTGTGTGTGTGTGTGTGTGTGTGTATATGATATATGATATATATAATATGATGTGATGTCATACAGATAGATACCATATATCACCATGTAATATATATGTAATATATATAATAAATATACCATATACACATACACAGTGCTGAATATCTTTGTTTGTCCCTGTAGATTCACTTTCTGCCCTCTCACCTGCTCTGGGCTTGGGGCAGGGTGGGAGCGAACCATCTGTATAGACTGTATCATTGGGCTCCCTGGCCTTCTGCTTGTGGCTCTGTTAGGCCAATGGGAGGCAATGAGCAATGGCAGTAGACAGAAGATGAGAGGTCAGGGTATTTATTCCCTCCCTGCCTATGTGTCGAGGGCTGTCTGTATCCATCTACCACAGACCACAGCTCCTGTCAAGTGGCTCTTTCCCTGGCTTGGCACTGAAAACCACTCCTTCCCCTTGCCCCTCCAGACCCAGGCATGGTTAAGGTTCCCAGGTTGTTGCTAGCCCTAGGATACTGCATCACCACCTAGTGGTTTCCTTTAACCCTTCCCACACCTCCGGAAATTGCCCTTTATTAAACTCTCCTTAATTACCCTGTTTGAGTGTGGGGATATTGACTGGTACAAACAGATAATGCAAATACTTTGCGCAAATCTTGATAAAATTAAAAGTTAACCTCCTTATAAAGACGTAGATGTAGAGAATGGACTAGAGGACACGGGGAGGGGGAAGGGTAAGCTGGGATGAAGTGAGAGAGGGGTATGGACATATATACACTACCAAATGTAAAATAGATAGCTAGTGGGAAGCAGCCGCATAGCACAGGGAGATCAACTTGGTGCTTTGTGACCACCTAGAGGGGTGGGATAGGGAGGGTGGGAGGGAGGGAGACGCAAGAGGGAAGACATATGGGGATATATTTATATGTATAGCTGATTCACTTTGTTATAAAGCAGAAACTAACACACCATTGTAAAACAATTATACTCCAATAAAGAGTTAAAAAAAACCAAAACAACTTAACCTCCTTGATGAGTAAGGCAGCCCCCACCCCCAGCTTCATCCTTGAGGTAATTCCTTGCTTGAAGTTGAGCATGTGGGATTCATCTCCCCTGTCTCCACCTTCACTTGAACCTTGCTGAGGGGAAACAAACCAATCAACAACAATGACCCCCTCCCTCCAGGGATTCCATAGAGACACTTCTCCCCTCCTTACCTCAACTGCCCTTGGCCTCCCTGAAGACTGCCTTTTCAGCCCTCACAGCAAGTGCAGGCTCTCATTCCCCATGGCCCAAGCCCTGCTGTTTTAAGGGGTCTACTATTCCTTTGCCAGGCTTCCTTCTGCCATTTCCTTATTTCCTGACATTCACAACGTATTTGGGAATGTTTCTATCCCATATCAACATTCTGGGTAAATTCAATGACCAAGGCAGGACCAACTATTATAATTGCAGACCCAGGACAAAATGAGAACAGGAGGCCCCTTGTGCAAAAAGCAGGAAAGCAAAAATATCATTAAAGGTACTAAAATACAAATCTTTTTCTTTTAAAGTAGTTTACGACTCATAAAATGTAATAAGGGTAATAATGATTCATGAGTAACAGCATAAACCTACAAATTACAAAAAAGATTGTATTTTTGCTGTCATAATTTTATATTATTTCATATTACTTATATTTGGTATCATAATTTTTATAGTGAATATAATACTTTGTTATTATGGTATCTTGATTGATCATAATATTTTTCTGGCTCACTTTTCTGCAAATTTATTTGTCATGGCATCAAAATTTATAGTTTTAACAACGTTTTAAAAATCAACTTTCAATTGATATAATTGAAAAGGACATCAGTTACTCTTGGCAAGTGAAGATCACAAATAATTTTTGATACTTTTAAAATTTGAGGGGAGTTCCCTGGTGGCCTAGTGGCTAGGATTCCCGGGCAGCCCGGGATTCAGTCCCTGGTCGGGGAACTGAGATCCTGCAAGCCACGCAGTGTGGCAAAAAAATAAATAAATAAAAACAAAAAACCAAAATTTGAGAAGGATCCTTCTACAGATGTAATGGCTGCTTGTGCTATTAAGAGTATTTTATAGGCTGTGATAACATCAGGATAAATTTCTCATAAATGATGTAAAAATATAAATTTTAGTATATCTGGAAATAATGATTACTAAGGAAAAGATTTTCTAAAAAAATTTAACTCAGTTTTATGTAAATCTTATAATTTTAAATGTAAATTTATGCAATGTCATTTTAATATTTCCTCTGACATCTTTTGTAACTTGTGCAAGTTGAACAAGAAACCAAAGTAGCTTCATGATTTATGTATATTTCAAAACAGCTATTTGTGCATTATTGCTGTATTGCTGTATCATCAATTACAGGGAAAAATTAATCTTAAAAGTGTCTTCCTCATTAATAATTGGTTCATCTGCAGCTTCATATGAAAATGGTATTCTTTTCCGTTGAATAAAACAATCCTTAATCTTAATTTCTATTTCTAAGCTTGTAGATATTTGCTTTGCCATGTTGCAGCAGTTTTCAAAACCAGGTAATCTAAACTCTTTGAAGAACTCTAATAATTCCCTGATATGCTTTACTGCAATGTCTATGTTGCATTTTTATTTTCTAAAAAAGTACAATTTTGTAGCTAACAAAGTTATCTGCCTGAGTATGGGCAGCGTCTGTCCTTGACTTCAGGCCAAAGAATTCATATTTCTGCAGATGCCCCAGGGATGGGCTCTGGAGACTGATGGGAAGGCGCCTCTCACTGGGGTCCCAGCCCTGCCCTCATGCAGATTCCCTCCTCGCTCCTGGGCCATGGCCATTGCTGCCACCACTGCTGCTGCTTCTACTACTTTCGCTGCCATTGAATTTAGTCATTCAAATCTGGAGACTTGAAAGTATGGGAAGCACTATTAGTAATTACACTGGGGCCACAGGTGTAAACTGGGCCCATCCTGGACAACCTGGGACAAAAGGCTAACAGTTCCTTGACTACTCACTCTGAGTGATCTTTAATTCTGCTTTAGACTAACCATTCAAAGTGGTGAACGTGCCTAGGGGCTGCTTTATGTCGGAAACAAAGTACATCGTCTCCTCAAATTCGTCTCTGGCCATCTCCCTCTGGCATGCCCTTATGTGCATTGACAGCCATTCTCAGTCCTAAAGTACCGAAAACCCTTGCTCCTTGTGTGGATTTTGCCCCCAATCTATCTGTCCTCAACTGGCCTCACTGTCCTTGCCCAGTCTGGACCCCACAGTCCTTATCCTGATCCTCCCAGGAATACTTTCAATTTCCTTGCCCTCCACCTTTACATTCAACATGCCCAAGAAAACCCCAGCTCCTGGATACCCCCTCCAAGTGTTGTCTCTATTTCTCTGAGTTGACAAGGGTTCTAGAGAAATGTCCACACTTATGCCGTTTTGAATCCTGGCTTTTGATGGCAACTTAGTACCACTCAAGAATCCTTGAACTCACCATTTACTTGGTACTCTAGCACTTCTTCACTCAGATCCATAAGCTTGTATAATAGAACCGTTTGGGGTGAGGAGAAATCTAGTACCTTGTCTAGTCTCTTCAGGGGGATTTTTGTTTCTGTGTAGTTGTTTTTCTTTTGTAGTTAAAATCTCTGCCCCATAGGCCAGCTCTTGATACTTGTTTTCTCTTTGGCTCGCTTCTTTGAGCCCTGTCCAGCCTCCCTCTCAGGGCTGCTGACCTCTGAAACAATGGGGGAATTCTACCTCCTAGATCCTGATGCCGCACCCTGCTGTGAGGGTAGAGTGAGCCATGTATTTGAATCTGTCAGTCTGTATGGTCCTATCTTCTCTAAGTATGTGGGTATGTGCCCACAAAAGGGGATCCAAACAGGATGGTCCTCCTCTCTTCGTGGGCACAGCCTTGCTTGGTAGAGCCTGCTTGATTGCTTGGTGATAGAGAAAACCTCATGCCATGGCCCTGCCTTTGAGAAGATATTTGTGACATCCCTATTGCTCCTGCTGATTCCAAGGGAAGGGAAATTCTGCTTTCTGCTCTGCGTAGGCTGACATTTACCAACCACACTTTACAAGGAAATAGAACACTGCAAGGGGGATGGGGAAAGTGGGCTGGGTCTGAGACCTTACCCAGTCTTCATGACTTAGCACCTCCAGAAATAAATTTCTTCCCTATTTATGCTGCATTGTTTATCCCTCAAGCTTCAGTTGGAGCATAAACTGCCTTGGATTCAGGAAAGAATACTCACTTTCTTCCCTGTGCAGTTGTCTTTCATTTAAAAGGGCCTTTCCTTGAAGGGTTATGGCATTTCCCCCTGCCTCTCCCCAAGATAGATAGAAACCTTACTCTCCTCTCCCCAAGACAGAAACCTTACTCTCCTCTGCCGTCTTCTTAGCCCCACAACGAGCCTCGAGCTGGCCAGGCTGGTACAGCTATGTCAACGCTCAGCTGAGAATTAATCCTGCTAGTTTGGGCGTGAGGGGCAATGAAACTTAGCCACAGAAGCAGGGATGTTTTTGTGTGGGAATCTGCTTCAGGAACAGGCTAAAGGAGCTGTTGAAATTCCTTTACCAGGTGGTTTCGTAACTTCTGCTTTCTAGAAGAAAGAACATCTTCTCAGGACCACTGGAGGACTTCAGATCACCTCTGGAGTCAGGGACAGGAGACAAATCCTGTCCTGCCAGAGGCCTCTGCAAGGCAGTAGCAGGAAAACACCTCTTCTAGCAATGCTTTTGCTTTCTGAGGGGCTCAAAATCCTGCCACCTGAAGACAATGACTCTTAACTCTAAAGTGATGCCAGAATCTCCTTCTTGCTACCCAATAACACCACAAAGAGACTTTCTAAATTTATCAGAATGGTAGGGACTTTTGGCAGAGGTTGGGAGTTCATAGGGGTCTCCCTTCTAAAGGGTCATTTTCTGAATGCCAGCCAATCTAACATGAATTATAGTTTTACATCTGAAAGGTAAGGGAGGGAGCCATGGAGGTGGAGATGGAGATGAAGGCAGAAATGGAGGTAGAGACAGAGATGGAGATGGAGGTGGGGATGAAGATGGAGACTGATATGGAGATGGAGGTACAATGGAGATTATCCTCCCTAAAACTACCAAGGGAGAGGGGCCAGTAGTGAGGGGCTCTCTTCTCTCTGCCATGGGACCTAGACAAATTTTCTGCAGTACCGGAGGTACAAATGGCAAAATTCCACTGGGCTGGAAGAGACTGTAGGTGAAAGGATTGTAAATGAGGCACAGAATCCTTGTTGCGAGATCTGATGAAAAGGCTTCTTCCTAAATATATATTTATTTAAGACAACAGCAAGGATTTTATTGTTACAGAACTTCAACGACATATTCTTTCCCTCCCACTCAATTCCCTTTGTCTTCTTCTCCGGGGGATAAATATTGAATATCTTCAATATCTGGATGTGGATGGAGAGAGGGCAATTTAGCACAGGTGTATCTACACTTGGGAGGTAGGGGCAGAACTTGAGAAAAAAAGCTAATAATGAAAGAATTCCTCAGCTCTTCCTCTTTTTCAGAGTCAGCCCTCAATAGGTTCACAAGGTACCACAATCAGTTAACAAGGAACAATGCCATGAGAAGGAAGAAGGAGGCCCAGAGCCACGTCTGGGTTACAAAAACGATTTTGAATTTGCAGAACATCAGAGGTGATTACATTCAATCACAAGTAGTGAAATGCCTTCTGAAATCACACACATGCACATATACATACATAAACATGCAGGATGTCCCTTCTAGATGTAGATAATAGGAAGCTGACAGTGGAAGGCTGATGCTAAATCAGAAGCTCTTCCCGTGGAAAGAAAGAGAGGTGGTTAATAGCATTACAGAACTAGGCATGAAAATTGGGAGCTGTTCTGCAATACCCCTCACTTCACAACTGCTCTGATTGTCTTTTGTTACCTCCAGGTGTTTAATATTATCTGGTGGGGAGTAGGAGGTACTTGTCAATAGTTCCACCTTCATGTCCAATCACACAACCTCCACCCCTCCATGCCCCTACCCTGCTCTCCCAGGAAATTTACACTCATGCTTTTTCCTTCTCTTCTTTTTTTTTTTATAAATTTATTTATTTATTTTTGGCTGCGTTGGGTCTTCTTTGCTGCACGCGGGCTCTCTCTAGTTGCGGCAAGCTGGGGCTACTCTTCGTTGCGGTGTGTGGGCTTCTCATTGCTGTGGCTTCTCTTGTTGCAGAGCACGGGCTTCAATAGTTGTGGCACATGGGCTCAGTAGTTGTGGCTCACAGGCTCTAGAGCGCAGGCTCAGTAGTTGTGGCATAAGGGCTTTGTTGCTCTGTGGCATGTGGGATCTTCCTGGACCAGGGATCAAACCTGTGTCCCCTGCATTGGCAGGTGGATTCCTAACCACTGCGCCACCAGGAAAGCCCCTTTTCCTTCTATTCTACCCTTCCCTCTCAACAGTCTTCCTATCAGATATAAAATATGCTTGTCTTCCTCCACTGCCTGACTCATCAGTATCCACCATCTCAATTTTCAATGTCCCATTCATTCCTGAGCCCACTCTAAACTACTTCTGAATCTAAGTGCTCCAGGATTTTAAGCCTCCTCTTTTTTTGATATTATTGATCACTCCTTCTTGAATCACTCTCACCTGGTTTTCCATCTACCTCCTGGCAGCCCCTTCTCAGGCTCATCTTTTGTTGTATCCATTTAATGCTGAAGTTCCTTAAACCTGGCTCTTGGCCCTCTTTTCTTCTTGCTCAGCACCCTCCTTCCCTCAGGCCTAGGCTAACTCATCCACACCCAAGGGTGCAAGTAATCACTATCTGTCAATGATTCTTCTCTTATCCACCTGAGCCCAGCTCTATATACCCGACTGTCAACTTGGCCTCTCTTTTGTGCAGATCAGAAGCCTTCAAGCTATCTGCTCTCGCAATCTTTCCACTCAATCCCGTCCTCTTCCAAGATTCCCATCTCAGTGAACCAGCACCCACATCCACTTTTGGCCACATGCAAGAAACATGACTTTTCCTTGATGACTCCCTTTCCTTCACTGCCCACTTAATCCATCACCAAGTCCTATGCACTGGATCTCCTAAAGGGCGCTCAGAACCTTCCTCTTACTGTTTCCATGACCATCACCCTAGACCAAGCCTACACCATCTGCCATCTAGACTACTCCTATGTCAACCTGGCCTCCTTCTAACAAGGAATCTTTTCAAGTTGCCATTCTGACCATGCTACCCGCTTTGCTGAAGCATGTCAGGTGCTTCCCATTGCACTTAGGATAAAGACAAGATTTTCAACATGAGTAGTATGGCTGCACTAGGTTTGGTCCTTTTCCAATATTCCAAACTTCATCTCATAGCTCCTTCCTCCTTGCTTTTCAAGCAGCACTGGTCTTTTCCTCAATTTCTCCAACTAACCATGCTCCCTGTCATCATATAACCCTTGCACACTAAGTTGCCTCTGTCTGAAATATTTTTTGCCTAGTTGAATTTATTCTCAGTTCAAGAGGCAGTTCCTCAAGGAAGACTTTCTAGGCATTATTAATTCTATCAATTGGTTCCATAATACTATGTATCCACATCAATTTGTATTATAATGCAGGGATCATTTTGCATTGGTTTACTGTTATTATTTCTATATTACAGTGATTAAGTCTGTAAGCTCCATCCTATTGCCAGTGTTAGCTCAGTACCTGGCACAGAGTGGGCATGTAATAAATATTTATTTGAGAAATAAAGGAAGCAAATAAAGAAGTCTGAGAGAGAGGGAGGAATTAGGGAGAGAATGAAGAAATGAACACTCACATTTATGTTTCATTTCAGAATCACTAGAAACAGGTCAGCCCAACATGACACGGAAGTAGTCTACCTGAATTAATTCATTTATTCAACAAATATGTATTATTCATGATTAAAGTAATATACTTTTTTCTGATTATGAACATAATTTGGAAACCATGGAAAAATACTCAAAATATAAAAGAGAACAATTCACAGTCCAGTGATGAACTACTGTTAAAATAATTTGCCATGGTTCTTTCCAGGTTTTTTCAATGTATATATAGTATTTATATAAGTAGGATCATTCTGTATATAGACTTGCTTCTTTCTCTTAGCGATGCATGATGAACATTTTCCTGTGTGGTTCAGAATCCCTTGAACACATGGCATTTAAATTGCTAAAATGTATTCTATTGCAAGCATGTATGTGATTTAGACATCTTTCCACTCGTCAGATATTTAAGGCCAATTTGTCACTTCTGTAACTAACATATACATGCTTTGCAGGGCCCAGAGACAAATAGGGTAGTGCATGGACTTTTGTAGGAAGTGGATTTGGAGAAAACAGGAGGCAGCTTTTTCCAAGTGGCTAATATTTGCTTAAGGATTGCTGGGCCCGAAGCAGGTGTTCTCAGAATGTAACGTATTGTTAGTCATGGTAGAGAGGTTTTCGTCTCTCAGGTGTGAGCCCGGGCCGAAAGTGCCTGATGCCGGGGCGGGTCTGCCTCAATCGCACCTGACCGTCAAACCCTGGGGCGAGGAGCCCGTGAGGCTTTGGCTGGGACTAGGGTACTGCCCCCGTACAGATGCGGGGGCTCAGGCCACACGCCGCCACGTGCCAGGAGCAAGTCTCCACCCCCTCCATCTTCCCGCCACGCCCCTCACAATCTGCTCTCAGACGTTCTCGAAGGCTCTCCCCGCAGCTCCACCTCCAGGTGACCTCTGCAAGTCCTCCCGGCCCCCTGCAGTAGCCCCGCCCCTGGGCTTCGGGCTCCGCCCCCGAAATCCGGGCCCCGGGGCTGCTCCGCCCCGTGGGGGCGCTCGCGAAGCGCGGAGGCGGGGCCCTGCGCGATGACGTGAGCGGGCGTGCGCGGTGACGGCCCGCGTCCCTGTTACTCAGCGGAGGGGCCGAGGCCGGACGACGCGGCCCGGAGCGTGGAGCCGCGAGCAGCGCTGGGTAACGGCCACGGCGACCTCCAAGACGGCGCCGGTTCCCGCCGCCGGGCTTTCCTGTCGCCATTCGTTGCGCTGCCGGGTGAGTGCGGTCAGTGCCGCAGGGCCGGGGCGGCCGGCGGCCCCGCCGTGTTTGTTATTGTGCTCCCGCCACCGCCTCTCCTCAGCCTTGACCCCCTCCCGGGAGTGGGGGCGGGAGCGCGCGGCGGGCGGGGGGCGCGCGGCCGGCGGGGGCGGCGCGGGAACAATAGCAGCTGGGGTGGCGGGGGCCGGCCAGTGGGCGTGGGGCTGCTGGACCCAGGCGCGTCCCGGCTGACCCCCGCCCCAGCTCCGCCCGTGGGTCCTCGCGCGCCCTCCTCGCGCGGAGCGCGGGTCCCGCGTTCACGTCGGGAGGGGAAAATGGAGCGGGAGGTGGGTGGCAAGTTCTGAAACACTTCGACGAAGGTCCGGACGGAGGCGCCTAGGCGGCCCGCTCCGCCCCGGCTACCTCCTCCGGCGGCGGGCAGCCGCAGAGAGCGCTCCGGTGGCCCGGTCCCGACGCCTGCCCGACGCCCACGGGGACAGTGTTTTGTTTCTCGGTGGTTTCTTTGTGCTGATATTCTGGGCGAACGCAGGCGGCGGCGGCGAAAGAGGCTAGGGTGGCCTTCAGCTCCGGGCTGCGAGGAAGAACCCGGGCCCGTAGCTTGGGCAGGAGGTGTCCGTCAAGCTCGGCGCGAGCTTCAGTGGTCAGCGCGCATTTCTCTTGAGGGTCATTCGGTGGTGACCTTTTGACTTTTTCACCCCACCCTCCCTTCTCTTTGTCTTGGACTTGAGTTCCCAGTCCTTCGATGGGAGCCAAATCTGTTTTAAAGTACTGTGATGAACACTTTTCATTTTAATTTCTGAAAGTTTCCCGTCATATATTTACTGTGAATTTAACACGTTGACTGCATGGTAACAGACAATGTCCAGTGGTTACTATTTTTGCCTCTGCAATTCAGTGATCTTTACAGTAGAATTCTGGTCTGTCAGTCCATTGTGTTTTGAGATAAGCATCTAGCAAGTACTTCCTTGGTAATTAGAACATCTGTTTATTTCATTCATTCATTCAGCAACTGTTCAGTGTTGTACCCAGATGAGAGTTTGAGGGTAAAGAGAAATATCCTTTAATGGAAGAAGATACTTTGACTGAAATATAATAGATGTACCTTTAAATGAGACGATTGTATAAGTGATATGTGTTAAAGAAGGTATAGTTAATACTTTGGGTCATTTTACTATTTTTTACTAGTATATCTGGAACTTCTAGCGTAATGTTATACATGTTAGGAAGTAGAGTTAGAGTTGGTCTAAATGTACAACAGCTTTTATGTATTTCCTTACAGTCACTTGTAACGTTTACTTCAGAATCCCCTGCTGTGGGTTAAGCCTAGGAGGTCATATGCTGTCAGTTAACATGTTTAGTGCTGTATCTGACATAAGCAAGCAATCAAAATGTGCCTTCCTTGAGGACAGACCTGCCTTGCATCTGTGTCTCTAGCACCTAGCCTGGAATATAGTAAGTGTTCAATAAAAATCAGATTGATGAAAAGCTCTTTATAATCGATAATATCTAAACTGAAGCCTTAACAAAAAATGTTTAATGTTCTCTGTAAAGTTTTGGAAGCCTCCTGCAAACTGTCACTTCCAGATGGCTAAATGATCAGTTCATATATATTATCTGTCCCGACAGTAGGGGCTTTTGAATCACTTCAGTATTAATGTTTTTTTTCCTATCACTTCTAAACGATTGGCTATCCTAAAATTAAACCTTGTCTAAAATATTTTTTTAGTATGTGTGTGTGTCTGTGTGTGATATGTATGCACACACAGACACACACAGAGTGATATTTCAACAGGGTCTAAAATGATTGCATTTATCCTTTTGTGAATATTACTTGAAAAGTTTCTGAGTACTCCTTTTTATTTTTATTTATTTATTTTTTAAGATGTTGGGGGTAGGAGTTTATTAATTTATTTATTTTTGCTGTGTTGGGTCTTCGTTTCTGTGCGAGGGCTTTCTCTAGTTGTGGCAAGCGGGGGCCACTCACTATCACGTCCTTTCTTGTTTTTTTTTTTGTGTGTGTGTTGATCGTACTTTATTTTTTTTAACATCTTTATTGGGGTATAATTGCTTTACAATGGTGTGTTAGTTTCTGCTTTATAACAAAGTGAATCAGTTATACATATGTTCCCATATCTCTTCCCTCTTGCGTCTCCCTCCCTCCCACCCTCCCTATCCCACCCCTCTAGGTGGTCACAAAGCACCGAGCTGATCTCCCTGTGCTATGCGGCTGCTTCCCACTAGCTATCTACCTTACGTTTGGTAGTGTTTATATGTCCATGCCTCTCTCTTGCTTTGTCACAGCTCACCCTTCCCCCTCCCCATATCCTCAAGTCTGTTGAGCTATTTGTAATGAGGTGGATAGACCTAGAGTCTGTCATACAGAGTGAAGTAAATCAGAAAGAGAAAGACAAATACCGTATGCTAACACATATATATGGAATTTAAGAAAAAAAAAAATGTCATGAAGAACCTAGGGGTAAGACAGGAATAAAGACACAGACCTACTAGAGAGCGGCCTCTCTTGTTGTGGAGCACAGGCTCCAGACGCGCAGGCTCAGTAGTTGTGGCTCACGGGCTTAGTTGCTCCTCGGCATGTGGGATCCTCCCAGACCAGGGCACGAACCCGTGTCCCCTGCATTAGCAGGCAGATTCTCAACCACTGTGCCACCAGGGAAGCCCTGAATACTCCTTTTTAAGTGGATAAGTTAGAACAAAGGAAACACATTGCCTAAAAGTTTTTTTTTTTAAGTTTTATTAGAAATGTTTAATTTTAAATTCTTCCTTGTACTAATACTATTGGTGAGGCATATGGGCCTAAAACTCAAAATAATATTAATTTATCTATATTACATCTCTTTCCCACTTAATACGTTTTAGCATTTGCTTTGGATATGAAAGAATTTGAGATGAGCTTATTATTCTCTGATTTAGAGTACAAATAAAGAAATAAAATGGTACTTTGTTAAGATAAGGGATGAAAGTCTTGAGATACTAAACTTTACTGCTTTACCTATGTCAGATTCCAGTAAGGGTTACTGATACAAATCCTCACTGTCAGGCTATACATGTGTCAAACCATAGTTTTTTTTTTTTGCTTTGTTTTATAAATTCTGTTGGTTTTAAAAAATAACAGCTTTTTCAGTAAACCCCATACTTATTAGCAGTCACTCCCCATCTCACTCTACATTAGCTTTAAAGGAAGAGATAGCACTGATTCTGTTAGTAAGTATATTCCAGTAATGAATTTGAAAAGGGCTCCCTTTAAGTGTCCTGGCAGAGTAGGAAACTATATCCTTCGTATTCCTTTATATCCTGGGAGAAAGGCCAGTTGGAAAGAAATTAGTTTAAGAATGAATTCTACCAAAATTAATGAAGTTATAATCTTAACTGTTTGCTCAATACCTAATATTATGGAAATAACCTTGTGATGATACTCAATGCTCAGTGAAACAACTTGAAGTAATTTATTACATGACTAGTCACAAACTTCCTAGTGGTAATTAAGAGCTTGTTTAATAGATGCCCGATTCTTCATGTCTTTGTCAGTGAGTTGAGTTTTGACATATTTGAGTCATCTAGATAATTGAGATGCTTTGTCGCATGTGTATAAAATAATGTCTGATACTTAGATGCCAGCTGTCTAGAGGTCTCTGGTCAAGTCAGTGGTATGGATAGTAGTCTTTTCTGATTCATGTAGTTCAAGGAAGTCATTATAGCTACATAACTTTAGATATATGTCATTTGCCTATATCTGTGAGCTATGAAGCTTATTGTTTTAGTCATGAGTTCTTTACATGAACATTTACAGCTCTGTCTTCTTGCTCTAATGCAGATTAACTTGAGTTTTGATTTCAGAAATGAGTTCTGAGTCAATAAACTTTACTACGTAAAAGGTGACAGGAGTATTAAAATAAGCTATCCTATCAATCAGGGAAGTAGGTGGAAATAGACCTGTCCAGGAATCAGACCTAGGTTCACTTCTCAGTTCTGTCATCTGGACTTTGTCATCAGCAAGCTCTAGAGTTGTGGACAAGTGGCTAGAAGTGTAAACTGAGGCTGTTGGAACTCTTTTTTTTTTTTTAATAGAAGGGTTGTTCCTCAGATAGGTGGTTCTTCAGAAAATATATGGGGACAAAAAGAGTCCTTCTTGGGTGATACCAGAATGCCATGTCAAGAATAGCAATGAGGGCTTCCCTGGTGGCGCAGTGGTTGAGAGTCCGCCTGCCGATGCAAGGGACATGGGTTCGTGCCCCAGTCCGGGAAGATCCCACATGCTGCGGAGCGGCTGGGCCCGTGAGCCATGGCCGCTGAGCCTGCGCATCCGGAGCCTGTGCTCCGCAATGGGAGAGGCCACAACAGTGAGAGGCCCGCGTACCGCAAAAAAAAAAAAAAAAAAAAGAATAGCAATGAAAATTAGACCTTTGTGATTACAAAAGGAAACAGAAACAGAGAAAATTATTGAATCAAATATTTTCTGTAATATCTAGTCTTAAAAATCAAATAAAAAGCTTTTACTCATTCCACAGCACCGTGCTTACTAATGAGACTTCGTGCTTTCAGAGACTTAGTGGAAAATGTGAAAGTGAAGAGTTTATTAGCCTTAAGCTTATGGTCAGGGATAAACTTAAGGCATATCTAAACAGTGAATTTATGTTCTTTTAAAAGATTATGAGAGGGCTTTTCACAAATGAACACAAGCCTACCCCAAGTCTCTGGGCAGGCTAAATTTTATTGAAACTCAATTTTTAAAATTATATGTGGGTGTGAATGTGTATAAGGCCTTTTAGAGAACTTATTAACTGCCATTCTTTTTCAGGGTGTTGGGTTGTATGACAATACAGCAAATATAGTGTAAATATATGCCTACGTCTCCTCTTACCCTTTGTAAATGCATCAGGTTTGGTTAAAATCTGCCAATTCTTTAGAAAGTTAAGGTGCCCAAACTTAATAGTGGCTGCTAGCATGGATGTTACAGAGTCAGCCCTGAGTTACAATCCATGCTCCAAATTTAATTAACTGTATGGCGTAGGCTAGTTCAGGTTTTGTAACATCTTTCAGCCTGTTTTATTATCTGTCAAATGAAAATAATAATAGCACATAGTCTCATAGGGCTATGAGGATTAAATTAGGTACTGCAGCCACAGTACCTGGAACACTAGATTTAAGTATTAAGGAAATTTTAGCTACTATTATCACTAATTATTTTTAACTTGGAACAAATGCAAAATGCCAAGTAAATTTAAAACCAATTTGATGTACAGTATACATTCAAATTCTCCAGAATATACCAGTTTTTTTTCCCCTCTGCATCTCTGGGGGTTTATTTAAAATTTGATTGTGTCATCTAATCTGAATTGACTGAAATGATTTAACATTTGGATCAGTAATCCTCTCTGCTTTAAAATTTGGAAATGTTCCCAAAGGAATATTAAAGGGAAAATTTGCCACATTCTCTAACACAAAGTTTTGCCACGTTTACCTCTCCCACTGCAGAGAATTGCTTAAGCTTTCGTAGGTTTATTTTGACAGATCTCTAAAGGAATGGGAATCCAGGAGCTGTGAACACTGTTCATCTTTTAAATTTTTTTTTTTTTTTTTTTTGCGGTACCCGGGCCTCTCACTGTTGTGGCCTCTCCCGTTGCGGAGCACAGGCTCCGGACGCGCAGGCTCAGCGGCCATAGCTCACGGGCCCAGCCGGTCCACGGCATGTGGGATCTTCCCGGACCAGGGCACGAACCCGTGTCCCCTGCATCGGCAGGCGGACTCTCAACCACTGCGCCACCAGGGAAGCCCCATCTTTTAAATTTAATCTTACTGAAATCTTTGACTCTGTGTGAAAATTGCAGATTTGTGGAGATTGGGTAATCACAACAGTTCATTAACCATTTTTTAGAGGTTATTAAGTAGCATCTGGAAATATTATCTTTCTTTTCTATGTTTTTCTCAGTTTTCTGTGTAGTATTTCTGTGGTTATATTGGTACATCAAATTTCTTGCTCCTTCTTGCAGGCAGCAACTATGAGATGATGCTGGGTTTGCACAGGCAGCATTTATTGAGAAGCCACTCTATACCAAACCAGGTATTAAGTGATGTAGGGGCCACAGGAAGTCGAAGTCAGTCTCTATGTTCAATGAGTATAACTTGACGGGAGACAAGAACAAACATAAGTGCCATTTATGTCCTAATACAAGAAAGTATTGTTAGGCATTTCATTGGGAATTTCTTAGGCATCAGGCCTGAGAGCTGGATGTTGGGGCATTTGGGGACTTTTGAACCATACATCTCTAGCCCTGCCTTTTAAAATATACTGACTAGATAAACCACAAAAAGCGAGATGTCTTCTCTCTTGATTTCTGGTTAAAGTTGAGAGTGTGGTACAGATTAGTCAAAATCTAAATCAGAAGAAAAGGCAAAGCTTATAGTCACCTCATCCATTTTGGAACACAACAGGACATCAAAATAAGTAAATGAAAAGTATGAAGATAGGGAGTAGAAAAGATGCTAGTCAAATGTTAACTGGAGTCCTCCAACTCAACTGTATTGAAGCTCTGAAGACTGAAGGTTACATTTATGGTAGGAGTACTTTCTTTCTTTTTTTTTTTTTTTTTTTTTTTGTGGTGCGCGGGCCTCTCAGTGTTGTGGCCTCTCCCGTTGTGGAGCACAGGCTCCGGACGCACAGGCTCAGCGGCCATGGCGCACGGGCCCAGCCGCTCCGCGGCATGTGGGATCTTCCCGGACTGGGGCACGAACCCGTGTCCCCTGCAACGGCAGGCGAACTCTCAACCACTGCGCCAGCAGGGAAGCCCAGATTTATGGTAGGAGTACTTTCTTAAGCCTTTCTCTGATATTGAGAAGTGTGGGCTTCACTGCTTCCTGTTGCTGGGAGACCTGAGCCCCATCATATTTCTGGGGACACTAGAAAAGAAAAACAGTCAAGCACACCTGCCTTGCTTGGCATGAGGCATCAAAAACATCAGGAGATTGCTATTTCCTAAAAGCTATTAATGAGAGTGGAAACCCACCATTCCCTGCCTTGCTCCTGAGAGGGTGATTCCCTCTCAAATGCCATTTGGGTCAACCAAAAGTGAGACAAAGGAAAACCACCACTGTATAGATCTCCCTGTGACTTCAGGGTCACTTTTCAGTCAAAACAAAAACCAAAGCATCTGGCTTTGTCTGTTACTGTTGAGAATTTAGAAGTCTTAGTGATTTTAGTTTATTTACATTTTATTTATCTTTTGACTAAGTAGTATAATCACTTTGATTCAGAATTCCAAAGATTTAAGTAGATATACAGTAAAAAGTTTCCTTTCCACCATGTGCAGTCCAGCCACCCCATTCCCTTGCGTGGAAACAGTGTTAGGTTTCCTGTGAATCCTTCCAAAGATCGTTTATGTGTGTGCAGATAAATATACAGGTATATAATTCCTTTCCAAAACCTTTGGTCCAGATGTATTTCAGAATTAAGGTTTGGGGTTTTTTTGGGGGGGGGGGCGGTGAGGGAGGACTGTGAAAAGGTAATACAGTGTGTCTGCTATATTATCCAAAATCCCTAGTGGGAGGTAGTGTAGCATCCCATAATCAAACACATTAATATTTCTGAATTGAAAGCATAAATAGTACAGTAAGGATAAATAAAAATTATAAATAGTCTTATGGAATTTTTGGTCAGGCTTGACACCAAATAGGTTTGTACTAAACTTATAAGAAGCTTGTATTTCTCAGAGGTTTATGGATTTCGGAATTGCCAGTGAGGGATTATGTATCTTACATGTATACGTCCTCTGCCTCCCCCATTTTTTATGTAAGATGCATACCATGCACATACCCTTCACCTTTTGTTTTTAACTTAACTGTCTAGCTTATAGGTGATTTTCTTATTAGTCCTATCAGTACATAAACATCATGCTTATCCTTTTTTTTTTTTAACACCTTCATGGTATACCATTTTTCTTAGCTTGGGCTGCTATAACAAAATACCATAGACTGGGTGGTTTAAAGAACTGACATTTATTTCTCACAGTTCTAGAGGCTGGGAAGTTCAAGATCAAGGTGCCAAGAGATTTGGTTCCTGGTGAGGACTCTTCCTGGCTTTCAGATGTCACCTTCTCACTGTGTCCTCACATGAAGAAGGAGTGCTCTACTCTCTCTTCCTCGTTTTACAACACTAATCCCATTATGGGGGCCCCATCCTCATGACCTGATTGATTGACCTTGTAAACCTGATTACCTAGGTTATTACCTAGGGGTTAGGGCTTCAACGTAAGAATTTGGGGAAGATTCAAAAATTCAGTCAGTAACACCATCATACAGGCCATACAGGTCATCATACATCATACAGGTCATCGTACATCATACAGGTTACAGGTGTAACATATATTTAGGTAGTCCTTTTTTGAGGTACATTTAGGTTGTTTTCAGTCTTTAGCTATCAAAAGCCATGGTGCCGTGGATTACCTTGTGCATACATAATTTCACACTTGTATAGACATGTGTGGGATACACCTCCAGAAGTGGAATTGCTAGGTCAGAGTGTATGTGCATTTATAATTTTGATAGATATTACCGAAGGGCCATCTGTAGAGGTTGTTTCACTTCTACACATTCCACCAGCCCTGTGTGAGGATGCCTGCTTCTTTCCTCATTGCCAGTATGAGTGAGGTTAAACATCTTTCGTCTTTTAAGGACTATTGGTATTTTTATTGTGAACTATCTATATCCTTGCCTATTTTTTAATTGCTTTGTTACTCATTCTCTTAGATTTGTAGGATTCTTTTTTTTTTAATTTTATTTATTTATTTTTGGCTGTGTTGGATCTTTGTTGCTGCATGTGGGCTTTCTCTAGTTGAGGCGAGCGGGGGCTGCTCTTCATTGCGGTGCGCGGGCTTCTCAATGCAGTGGCTTCCCTTGTTGCGGAGCACGGGCTCTAGGCATGTGGCCTTCAGTAGTTGTGGCTTGCGGGCTCTAGAGTGCAGGCTCAGTAGTTGTGGCACACAGGCTTAGTTGCTCCGCTGCATGTGGGATCTTCCCAGACCAGGGCTCGAACCTGTGTCCCCTACATTGGCAGGCGGATTCTTAACCACTGTGCCACCAGGGAAGCCCTGTAGGATTTATTTTTATAGGGAAATAGCTCTGTGCTATTTTTTGGAAATATTTTTTCCAATTTACCATTTGCCTTTTAAATTTGCTTATGATGGTTTTGTCATGCTGTTGTTTTTGTTTTTTTTCCTTAGTAGTTAAGCTTACCAGTCTTTACTGACTTCTAAATTATATGCCATGGTTAGCAAGTCTTTCCCTAATTCCAGATTATATGAAAATTTGCAAATGTTATTTCTCTAATACGTCTATGAAGTGGAACAGAGATGTGGTTTGGTAGGTAAGAAAAATATGCGGTCCAGTTAGTAAAAAGGAGAATATGCAGGAAAGGAGATGGAGAGCACAAATAGAGAGGTTGGCCTTTGTAAGAGAGAGGTCTTCCATCAGATAGGAGGGAATGCAAAAAAGCTGTGTGTTCTTCCAAGGGAATTTGGTGGCTGGAAGATGAAGGCTTATCCTCTTGGCTTTCATCTTCTCTCATGGTTTCTGTTTTCTCACTGAGATTGGTATGGCCAGAGGAGGATGGGAGTCTTTGAATTAGTTTGCTAAGAAGTATTGATTATTCATTTAATGGTTAGAAGTCTTGAATTTAAAGTGATATCAGTGAGCCTGGTTTTGAGATTACCCTCCCCCCCAGCATTATTTATGTGGTTAGATACAAGCACAGGTAAGGCAGATGGTTCAATTCCTCTGGAGTGAGGTTTTGCCAGGTGTCACAGTTCTCTCGAGAAACGAAATCAGTAGGAGATATAATTGTATGTATGTGTATATGAAGAAATTTCAAGGCATTTGCTTACACATTTATGGGGGCTGACAAGTCAGAAATCTGTAGGGTAGGCTGGCAAGAATCCCTTGGACAGGAGCTGATGCTGCAGTCTTGAAGCAAAATTTTGTCTTCCTTAGGAAAACCTCAGTTGTGCTCTTAAGACCTTTCAGCTAGTGGATGAGGTGCACCAACATTATTGAGGGTAATCAACTTAAAGTCAACTGTGGACTTTAACCACATCTACAGTACCTTCACAGCAACACTTACATTAGTGTTTGATTGAATAACAGGACTGTAGCCCAGCCAAGTTGACACATAAAACTAGGTCAGTATGAAAGAGTGGAATTCTGCCGTTTGCAGCAGCGTGGATGGACCTAGAGAATATTGTGCTAGTGAAATAAGTCAGAAAGAGGAAGTCAAATACTGTATGATATCACTTATATGTGGAATCTAAAAAGGAAAACAAATGAATGTCTATAGCAAAACAGAAACAGACTTACAGATATAGAAAACAAATTAGTGGTTACCAGTAGGGGGAAGGAAGGGAGGAAGGGTATGATAGGGGTATGGAATTTAAGAGATTAAAAACTACTATGTGTAAAATAGGTAAGCAACAAGGATATATTGTATAGCACAGGGAATTATATCCATTGTCTTGTAATAACCTTTAATGGAGTATGATCTGTAAAAATTCTGAGTCACTGTGCTGTACACCTGAAACTAATATTATATTGTAAATTAACTGTACTTCAATATAACATTTTTTTAATTAAGAACATTTTTTTTAAATGAAAAGGAAGAGGGAAATGAGGGCTTTTAGAGGGAGTGCTTATAGAGGAGTGGTGATGAATCATGAAATCTAACATGGACAAGAAAGGAGGTGAAGTCAGGATGCATAGTAAGGAAGTGGTAGCATCAATGTATTGGAAATTTCAATTAGAATTGTTGCGGGTAGTGGTCAGATGAAGCAAGAGAACTAGAAGGATTGAATGTGGTGGTCAGAGTGGGATGCTTGAAATAGAGATTTGACAGTTATAATAGTTTCTGGCAATGATAATGTCCAGGGTAGCCTTGGGATGGGCTGCTGAGGTGGAATAGAGGGAAAAGAGGAGACCAAAGAATTAAAGGGGCTGAAGTATTAAAGGGGTCAGTCAGTCTGCATGAATGGTAAAGTCAGCAAATGGTGAGAGGAGTAAGGGTACATACTATGAACCAGTTGCTGACGTCCTAAATCAATGGGAGAATTGGAGGGAAGGTAGATGATGAGAAGGAATAGTAAAGGTAGTATAAATTGGCTGCTTGCTGGTCACAAATTAGGAATTTCAGAAGGTCCAGTAAAGGATTTGGGGGGTGGGGGATGAGGAATTGGGTAAAATGGAGGATATACAGCAGTGTGACAATGACAGTTCGGGGAATAATAGATGACCAGGAAGAGTAGGACTTTTTCTGGGATGTGAGAT
This sequence comes from Globicephala melas, assembly GCF_963455315.2. Lineage (NCBI taxonomy): Eukaryota > Metazoa > Chordata > Mammalia > Artiodactyla > Delphinidae > Globicephala > Globicephala melas. The sequence continues at coordinate 46,950,909 of NC_083329.1, read as the reverse complement.
GTGATGGTATGAATCCTGCTACTAGGTAGGAGAAGGTGGCCATCAGTTCAACTGTTAGATGACTCTGTGGCGGTGTTTTTTAAATTGCCAGTATTGACCCATTTGTGGGTCATAGAAGGAATCTAAGAGATCACAACTAGTGTTGTATTTTTAAATGAAATGCAATAGAAAATGTCAGTGTGTATCACAAGTAATAAGGGACTAAGATAAGAATTTTTAAACATCTTTATTGAGATTTCATTCACATGTCATTACAGTTCACCTATACTTCAAGTATGCAGTTCACAGTCTTTCTCATATATTCATGAAGTAATGCAATCACCACAATCTAATTTTAGAACATTTTTGTCGCTCCTGAAAGAAACTCCATGCTTATTCGCAGTCATTTTCCATTCCTGCGTGTGCACATGTACACACCCACACTCCCTGCCCCAGTCCCAAGTAACTACTTATCTTCTGCTTTCTGTCTCTATAATAAATTTGCCTATTCTGGACATTATGTAGCATGTAGTCTTTTGTGACTGCTTATTTCACTTAGCATAATGTTTTCAGGGTTCATTCATCTTGTAGCATGTATCAGTACTTCATTACTTTCTATAGTCTAATAGTATTACTTTGTACAGATACATCACATTTTATTTATCCTCTCCTCAGTTGATGGGCATTTGGCTGTAATAAGTAATACTATCATGGGGACTTCCCTGGTGGTCCAGTGGTGAAGAATCTGCCTTCCAATGCAGGGGGACACAGGTTCGATCCCTGGTCGGAGAACTAAGATCCCACGTGCTGTGGAGCAACTAAGCCCACGTGCCTCAACTAGAGAGACCAAATGCTTCAAACTACAGAGACCACACACCCTGGAGCCCACGTGTCACAACTAGAGAGAAGCCCGCGCACTGCAACAAAAGATCCCACATGCCGCAATGAAGATCCCATGTGCCGCAACTAAGACCAGACGTGGCCAAGAGTAAAATAAATAAATAAATAAATTTTAAAAATAGTACTTAAATAAGCAATATTATCGTGAACATTCACGCACAAGTTTCTGTGTGATGTATGTTTTCAGTCCTCTTGGTTATATCACTAGAATGGGACGGGTAATTCCATGTTTAACACTTGGAGGAACTGCCAAACTGTTTTTCAGGGTGGCTGCACCATTTTACATTCCCACCAGTAAGGTATGAAGGTTCCAGTTTCTCTACATCCTGTTAATGCTTGTTATTGTCTGTCTTTTGATACGGCCATCCTTAATGGATATGAAATGATATCTCATTTGGTTTTGATTCCCATTTCTCTGATGGGTAATGATGTAGATCATGTTTTCATGTACTTTGTATATCCTGGGAGAAGTGTTCATTCAGACCTTTGTTCATTTTAAAAATTGGGTTATTTATCTTTTTATTAAGTTGTAAGTGTTCTTTATGTAGTCTAGATACAAGTTCCTTATCAGACAGGTGAGTCACAAATATCTTCTGTTTTGGTGGTTGTCTTTTCAGTTTCTTGATGTTATCATTTACAGCATAAAATATTTTAATTTTATTGAAATCCAATTTATACATTTTTTCTTTGTTGCTTGTGCTTTTGGTGTTGTATCTTAGAAACCACTGCCTAACTCAAGGTAATAAAGATCACTCCTGTGTCTTCTTCAAAGAGTTTTATAGTTTTAGCTCTTATGTCTGTGATTCATTTTGAGTTAATTTGTATGTGATGTGAGGAAAGAATCAGACTTCATTCTTTGGCATATGGATGTGTAGTTGTCCCAGCACTATTTGTTGAAAATACGGTTGACCCTTGAACAACATGGGTTTGAACTGCACTGGTCCACTTACGTGTAGATTTTTTCGATAAATATGTAACCCTACAAGATACAGGGTTGGATGAATCCAAGGATGCGGTGTGGATAAAAAGAGCTGACTGTAAAGTTATACCTAGATTTTCAACTGCATGGTGGGGGTTCAAGGGTCAACTATACTGTGCTTTCTTATTAATGTCTTATCATTCTTGTTTAAAAAAATTTTTTTTCTGGACTCTCAGTTTTATTCCATTAATCTGTATGTCTATCTTTACGTCAGTCTTGCTTATTTACTATAGCTAAGAATTGTTTTATGAAATTTGTGTTTCAGTTGAGTGTACTTACATATAGATATATACAGAGGTGTATATGTAACGGGTTGTGATGTAAAATGCTTGAAAATCTCTGATTTGAGCTTGTGGCTCCCTGCAGCAGTTCACTCTCTGGTGGCAGTTTAGTGGGATGTGCCCCCTCTTGGGGAATGTACCAATAGGGCAGGTTAGAGGGCCTGTCTGTGGGCACATGAATTCCTTTTAGATTGGAAGACTGATTTTTTTTTTACTTTAGTAGGCATTGTGTTCTTTTTTGATGTATGTGGACCAAAGGAGGGTTTAGAACAACTGTGGGAATTCCTAAAGAATTAATCAGATGAATTTAAGGATTAGGAAATGAAGTATGATTTGAAATTTTGAAGTTAGCAAGCAGGGTTTTGTACAGGGCCAGTCTTTCATGGCCCACAGTGAAAAAAAATTATTTTAATATATTAGGCATGTCTGTATTGGATAACTTTATTATCTTGATCCTGTGTGTTTTCCTGCAGGCTATTGTAAGTTTTTTTTTTTTTTTTTTGCGGTACGCAGGCCTCTCACTGCTGTGGCCTCTCCCATTGCGGAGCACAGGCTCCGGACGTGCAGGCTCAGCGGCCATGGCTTACAGGCCCAGCCGCTCCACGGAATGTGGGATCTTCCCGGACTGGGGTACGAACCCGCGTCCCCTGCATCAGCAGGCGGACTCTCAACCACTGTGCCACCAGGGAAGCCCTATTGTAAGTTTTTATCATGTTGTCTTAGTCTCCTCCTTTTTATTAAGACATTATATGTAAAAAATTATAGAGGTAATTTAAGGATCATCTTAATCCAGAGACAAAAATGTTTCAAAGCTTGGCACTCCAGAGTCTGCCAAGGCTGGTCTATTTTATTTTTTCTTTAATCCTAGGATATTACCCTTCGGGGTCCCAACATAAAACCAGGGGTGTTATCAGCCCCGTATTTCCCTACCCCCATACTTTGTTGGTTCCTTACCTCTAATGTTTAACACCCGCTCTGTGCCAGCCTTGTAGATCTGTGAAAAGTTCAGCTCGGCTTGTCAGCCACCTTTATGGGATGGACAGATGCCCCTTGAGAAAATGGCCACCACGTGTCTGGCTCACCTCTGAAGATTTTCTTGCTGTCCCCGATCTTAGCCTCCATACTTTTTTTTTTACTGCCTTTTTAGCACTGTGATGCCTTCAAAGAGGTATTTATGTTTGTTTTTCTAATTTTGCCTGGGGGAAGGGGATGTCCAGTTTTTCTCTTTGCTCTCAGTAGGAGAGCTGGTCTAAATTACCTAGTTCACCATTAAAAGGGAAAGCAATTTGTTAGCATAATGAAGCCTTATCTCATAAAATTCCCTATTTGAAATTCTATTGTATGTGGTTTTAGTTTTTTCTCAGGGTGAGAGGTTGGGTACCAGTATTCTTACATATACAATATATATTCATTATATATATATTATAGCAGTTATTAGAGAAATGAAATAGGATTAAGAGTAGAAAAGGGGGGAAACAATTGGCAGAGAAAATAATATTGCAAAGTTTGGGAGAAAGATAAGGCAACATTTTCATGTCTATCAGGAATGAGAAAGGGCAGTCACACATAAAAAGAACTGACATACTTATTGGCATGATATTGTCATAGTTATAAGGCTGTAGAATCCTAGATAGTGTGGAGGAGGCAACGAGAAGTATTTACTCAGTTATGTTGAGTAAAATTTTAAAATTTGTTCCGCAGAGAAATCCCAGGATAGCCTTCTAAGTCATTAAATGTGGAGGGGTTGACTTTGGGGCTGGACTTAATGGTTGTGCCTTATAGCATTATATACTAGCACAGCCACTAGTATAGTAAGGCATTGCAGAGAGAACTTAATTCTATGAAACCCATTATTAATATGATATATGAAATGTTGCTGATTTTGATTTAGTGTGCTATCTTCATATGTATTTATGTACGTAAATTAACTAACGGTCTTCATGAGTTCATTTATGTTCTTTTTTCTCCAACTCATTTGTATATTTCTGAAATTTCAGAATTACAAAAGTTTTCTGTCACTCTTCAACCACTGTAATTGAAAAGCAAAGTATCTCTTTTGTAGTCCCTTTTTTCTTCTGAAAAAAATACGAGATACTGGAGGTGTTCAGTCTTAGATGTTTTTATCGGTAGAGTTTTGGTTGATATTTTAAACTTTAGAATAGGAATTGTTTCTTAAACTGATTCTATCTCTTTCATGCCCCTACTTTGCTAATGTTCATGCAGTGTATGTGTCATAGGAGACTGGTTTAAAATCCACGTTTGTTACACCTGCCATAGAATCTGCTCTTACTATCTTCTGGTGGTTTACAACTGATCACTTAATCACCTTTTTTTTTTTTTTTTTATGACTGTATTCTTCCACACCTCCCAGCTTTTATTAAGGATGTTCAAACATAAAGAGAAATTGAAAGAATAGGACAGTGAACACCTGTATATTGCCACTTGCATACAGTTAACACTTCGTTATATTTATTTCTCTCTTAATAGAGACTTTTTTTTTTTGCTGTATTTGACCCCTAAAGCATCTCCTAAAATTAACACATTCTCTTACAAATGTCATATTTGGCGGGGGGGAACCCTTAATATTTAGTCTGTATTCAAGTTTTTCTAGTTGTCCATTTGTAGTGGGTTTTCTCGAGCCAGAATTCAATCAAAGTTCATGTATTACATTTGATTGTTGTTACTTTAGTCACTTTTAACTTACTACAGTTGTCCCCACCTCCACTTTTCTCCCCCATGATATTGGCATCTGGAAGAGATCAGACCAATCGTTTTATAGAATGTTCTTGCGTTCTGGATTTGTCTGATTGTTTCCTTGTAGTTTTTTTTTTTTTTTTTTTCTTTGCGGTACGCGGGCCTCTCACTGTTGTGGCCTCTCCCGTTGCGGAGCACAGGCTCTGGACACGCAGGCCCAGCGGCCATGGCTTATGGGGCCTAGCCGCTCTGCGGCATGTGGGATCTTCCCACACCGGGGCACGAACCCGTGTCCCCTGCATCGGCAGGCGGACTCTCAACCACTGCGCCACCAGGGAAGCCCTCCTTATGGTATTTAACTTCTATCCCTAACCGTTGTGTTTCCTAAAAACAGAAGGTTAGGTCTAAAGGCTGCATTATATTTAGATTTTTTGGCTTAGTTGCTTCTGTGTACATTGTATTGATTCATAACGCAAGGCATATCATATTAGGTTGTCTACCTGAAATGTGATCATTTGGTTAAGATGGTATTCACTAAATCTGTCTGTTATAAACATGATGCCTTTGCAATTAGCAGTTGACTGGTGAGGTGATACTTTGGTTCCCTCCAAATATGCAGTTTCCCAGCAGACTTTTACCTGATGTTTTTAGCATATATTGATAAGCCTTATCTAAACCAGTTATTTAATTTGGGGTTGCAAAGTGGTGCTTTTGTAACCTTATCATCCTTCTGGATCTATTAGCTAGCTGTCTTCCGTTAAAAAAAACCTTTTCCATATCAACTGAGATCGAACTACAGTTCTAACTGAAAAGATGAGGGATATGCTTATTTTCCTTTGATGTATCAACTCTTTAACTCTGAGAATTCTTTCAACTCTGAAACTCTGAACTCGATTTCAACTCTGAAAATTGGTGACTGGTTATCTCCAAAGGTGTCAGTTTTATTTCTCTTTCTCTCTCTTGGTATCACAGAGATTTTTGGGTTTTTTTGGCGGGGGTGTGTGTAGTCATTTAGTCACTATTCCTTTTTTTAGTAGACTTTATTTTTTAGGAACTTTAGATTTACAGAAAAAATGAGAGCATATTATAGGGAGTTCCCATATATGCTGCACCCAGTTTCTCCTGTTATTAACATCCTACATTAGGATGGTACATTGGTTATAATTAGTGAACTAATACTGATAGATTATCAATAGCTAAAGTTGATAGTTTATTCAGCTTTCCTTGGCTTTTACCTAATGACCTTTTTCTGTTCCAAGTATCCCATCCAGGATACCACATTACATTTAGCTTTCATGTCTCCTTAGGATCTTCTTGGCTTTGAGTTTCTCAGACATTCCTTGAATTTTTTGATGATGTTGACAGTTTTGAGGAGCACTGTACAGGTATTTTGTAGGATGCCCCTTTATTGGAATTTGATGTTTTTCTTATTTTTAGACTAAGATTATGGGTTTTGGAGGGGAAGATCACAGAGGTAAATTGACATTTTCATCACATATCAAGGGGACATACCATTAACATAATTTATGACTGTTGATGTTGACCTTGATTACTTGGCTGAGGTAATGTTTGTCAGAACTCTCCCCTCACGCCTTTCCTGGTGTGTGTACTGTTTGGAAGAAGTCACTGTGTGCAGTCTTGAAGAATGAGGAGTTATACCCTCTCTCCTTGAGAGTAGAGTACGTGAATCATTTAGAATCCTGCTGCTTGAGAGATTTGTCTCTTCCATTTATTAATTTATTCAGTCATTAATATCAGTATAGATTCATAGGTGTTTATTTTAAATTTTGGATTATAATCCAGTACTACTTTATTTTGTTCAGATTGTTCTAGCTTTGGCCATTAAGAGATCTTTCAGTTGGCTCCTGTGCCCCTCTGATTTACCTCCATCAAAGTGGGTGTTTTTATTTGTTTCTGAGGACATCCTTACTTTCTGGCACTACAAGATACTCCTAGCTTATCTTGTATATTTTCTGCCCCAGACCTAGAATCAACCATTTCTCCAAGGAGTCCACTTTCATTTTATTGGAGAATGGTATTAGGAACAAAGATCTGGGTGAGATGTGCTTGTTGCTTCTGGGATGTGGTTTCTTTTAGGGACTCTCAGCAGAGTAAAGAAATGAATATGTATATCTTGACACACATGTATATAAATATGTGTCTATAATGTCTATAAATGTTTCTATGTGTAACCATCTGTGTCAGTATTAAAGTTAACATGAGTTCTTGCTGTCTTCCATTCTAATCCATTACCACATTAATCATTCTGGCATTCTCCCCTTATTGGTCATGAATTTCCTCCAACGGTGAGAAACATGCCTCCCACCATACACCATCCATTTACTTAATTGTTCTGTTCCAGTATGTATATGTGTATAGCAGTATCAAAGTTAATTTATACCCAAGTGGAAACAACTGTATCAACTAGGAGGTTTTTTTTTTTTTTTGCTCCATTCGTTGGGAATTTCTCTGTATATAATCATCTCATCTGCGAACAAAAGCAATTTTATTTCTTCTTTTAACAATCTCTATACCCTTGAATTTCTTTTGTTGTCTTATTGCAATAGCTAGAACTTCCAGTATGATACTGAATAGTAGTGGTGAAAGGACATGTTTACCTTGTTCCTGAGTTTAGAGGGAAAGAATCCAGTTTCCTACCATTAAGTATAATGTTAACTGTAGGTCTTTTTTTTTTTTTTTGATAGATGTTCTTTATCAAATTGAGGAATTCATAATCTCAAATTCTATTCCTAGTTTTCTGAGAGTTCTCTTTTATCAGAAATGGGTATTAGATTTTGTCAAATGCTTTTTCTTCTTCTGTTGGTATGATCATATAATTTTTCTTCTTTAGCCTCTTGATGTGGTGGGTTACATTTATAAATTTTAGAACCAGCCTTGAATTCCTGGAATAAAGCCCCCTTCATTGTGGTATAGAATTCTGTTTATACATTTTTAGATTTGATTGTAGATACTTTGTTGAGAAATTTTGCATCTGTGTTCAAAAGAGATACTGTTCTGTAGTTTTCTTGTAATATATTTGATTTTGGTATTAGAATAATGCAGCCCTCATAAAAATGAGTTGGGGAGTGTTTCGTCTACTTCTGTTTTCTGGAAGAGATTGTAGAGAATTGATATCTTTTTTTTTTTTTTTTTAAATCCTTAAATGTTTGGTGGAATTCACCAGTGAAGCTATTTGGTCTTGGTGCTTTCAGTTTAAGGTTAATAACTATTGATTCAATTTTAGGCCTATTCAGATTATCTACTTCTCTTTGTGTGAATTTTGGTAGATTATGTCTTTCACAGAATTGGTCCGTTTCAGTTATCAAATTTGTGGATACAGAGTTTTCCCTAATATTCCTTTATTATCCTTTTGATGTTCTTGCAATTAGTAGTGATGATCCGTCTTTTTATTGGTAATTTGTGTCTTCTCTTTTTTTTTCTTGCTTAGTCTAGCTATACATTTATCAATTTTATTCATATTTTTGAAAAACAGCTTTGGTTTTTGATTTTTTTCTCTATTTTCCTGTTTTCAATTTTATTGATTTCTACTCTAATTCTTATTGTTCTTTTCTTCTGCTTGCTTTAGGTGTCATTATGTATTTATTTATTTTTGATGTTCAAATTGTCCCAGATTTGGTCAGTGGGAATTTTTTAAGGTGACTCCTCTGTCATTTAAAAAATTTATTTATTTTTCACTGCGTTGGGTCTTCGTTGTGGTGCGTGGGCTTCCTCTAGTTGCATTGAGTGGGGGTTACTCTTTATTGTGGTGCGTGGGCTTCTCATTGCTGTGGCTTCTCTTGTTGCAGAGCATGGGCTCTAGGTGCGCGGGCTTCAGTAGTTGTGGCACGTGGGCTTAGTAGCTGTGGCTTGTGGGCTCTAGAGCACATGCTCAGCAGTTGTGGCGCACGGGCTTAGTTGCTCCACGGCATGTGGGATCTTTCTGGACTGGGGCTCGAATCTGTGTCGCCTGCATTGGCAGGTGGATTCTTAACCACTGTGCCACCAGGGAAGCCCTACTCTGTCATTTTGATCTGACCTGGTTGGTCATGGAGCGCTTCCTGGCTTTCTGGCAGTATAAGATGTCTGCGTTTCAACTTGTACAGACCCTGACTCAACCTGGAAGACTCGATTTCTTTAGGAAATTAGTTTCAGTCTTAATTTTATATGATTGTTCATTTCTTTCATTCACATTTTGAACAGATTTGGCACACAGGATCAGCCATTTGGTTTTTTTGGTGGTCTGCAGAACAACTAAGGCCTCCAGTCCATGCTGGTATTCGGTGTAACCTTCCTTATTTCAAAACCAGAACATTTTTCTGTTCAATTTATGTGGGCATAAAGACACTTCAAGTTACATAGAGCCATACTCTTCTATGAAGTCCCTGAAAGTGATTTGTACTTCAGCAGTTTGGACTCCTGCTGTATTCAGATATAATTGAACACCACATTGCTATACCATTTTAAGAGGCTAGAAAGTTGAGTATACAGTATTCTAAATGACTCGATTTGGCTTTTCTGCATTTCTACAATTATTTCATCATTTATTTTTGAAGTGTTTGAACTTTAACTTCAGGGTTTTGTTACTTTTTCTTTAAAAAATATTTACTATGTGCCAGCACTTTATGAATATTAACACTCATTTAATCCTTCTAACAACCTTGTACGTAGAGATTATTATTCTACCCTCTCTTCCGTTTTACAGATGGGGAAACTGAGGCAGATGAAATTAAGTTAATTGCCCAGGATGATGGGGCCAGAATCGGTACTCAGACTCTGCTCCAGAGTCTGAGTTTTAATCACTTCTTTGTGCTGCCTCTCCTCTGCTGGTTAAGTGGAAGAGTTTGTGATTCAGCATCATGTTCTCCATTCTCTTCACATTAATTATGGCATAACGGGTGTGACATTGCAGGCACCAGTTATAAAGTAATAGAGTTTTGAGATTCCTAATTAGAAGAATTCATAGCCTTGTATTTCATTGCTGTGAGTTATTGGCCCTTTGCTGCAATTATTGGCCAAGAGACAGACATTTTCATGAATAGTGGTAATCTCCACAAAGATTGAGGTCTCTTTTTTAAAAGTTTATTAAATCCCTTAAGAGTACGAATTCTAAAGTACTGTATTCTGTGATGATATAAGATCAAAGGAGAGTAAGTGAGAACACTTATAAGGTACAGAGAGCTAAATATTTGTAATAAGTTTATTGGTGTACATAGTTCCTGCTGGCACTGTATAAGAAGACGTATTATTTTATGAGAAGAACATATTTTATTGGAAATCCTAGGTTCTTGGATCAGAATTCTAAGTTCCAGTTCTTTGATATGTTAACGTGGAGTCCACTGCATCCTACTTCCTGGTGTAATTTTGTCATTCTCTCCCTCCTTGTAGTTACTAATGCCTGCTGGTTCCCTAAGGTCAGGGCACACTCCTTTTGAAAAGAATATTGTCCAGTGCTAAAGAGAGGAAGAGAGTAGTGGGAAGCATTTTTCCTTTTTTTTTTTTTTAACCAAATGCAGGTACATATAGAATATTGGGGAAAAAATAAAGATAAAAAGATCAAAACTATCCATAAGCTTGCTAATAATGTTTTGGTGTATTTCTTTTGATGTATTCTGTGCATGTGTGAGAGAGACTATATATATTTATGCACATGGGTTCACGCATACATGTATATGTTTAAAGGGATCTAAAAGTAGTGTTAGTATATATTAATTGGGGACTAGAGTAATGATAACTGCTTTGATTAGGGATAAAGCCTAAAGAAATATATTTTGCTTAAAAGAAATGTGTCCTTAACAGAGTAAGAATTTTTATAAAAGAAGAGATTTACAACATTGGTTCTCTGTACCTTGGTCTGCTAAGGTTTATTACCATCTCTTAACTTTAACAGTGGAAAATATAGGAAGGAATTGCAAGGGTTCCATGAAGTTTAACTGTTTTCACGGTAATACTAAGATGCTATTTGCCTTTTTCCATGCTTGTTCTCAAGAGTTTTTCAGAGGCCATGTGGCCTGACCTGTGATGTGGTAACAGAGTGAGTGCAGAAGCACATGAGAGAATCCAGCTGTCTGAAATTAAACTGGACAGGAAAGGGATTTGAAAAAAGGTAAAGCAGTGACACTCTTCTCACTAGAGTTTTTAAAAAATAGTTTATTTCCCATCAAAATGCTAGTTATATTAACATGTAGTAGGTTTGTTTTGTTATTTTTAAATAAGTTTTAAAAATTTAAATGCTCAGCTTTAATGTCTAATATAGTAAATATTGATAGATATAATCCACATAAATAAAAGTTCTTTGGGATTCTCAATAATTTTAAAGGGTTTAAGGGATCCTGAAACCAAAAAGTTTGAGCTGCCACATTATATAATATAAAAAAATCATTTGTTAATATCACTACCTGTCTTATCAGAAGAACCTTGGGAAGCTGCCAAGTCTCCCACGGACAGGTATAAAATTTCCAAAATTTTAATTTAAAGTTAGAATTTTATCATTGGTAGTAAATACTGTCATTTGTTTTCCTTGAAGTAATAAGCTCACTTTGTTCATTTTCAAGAAAACATCTTCTGGATACTCTAGTCCAAGAAATGGTTTGTCCGTTTTCTTTCAAGTAAGATAGTGTTCCATGAAAAAGTGGCTCACAACTCAAATAGTTGCATGGTGCTTTTTTTGACAACAGTTATTTTTCAGTACACAACAGAAGCACTTGTGTGTACTTCCCATTTTATCATACAGATAATTTAGATCTTCCTGTTTTATATTGCACCAAAATTTAACAAATTAACTGCAGTGTGAAATCTGAAACCATATGAAGAAAATTTTCTTGCTGTATTATATTAAACCCATTGGTCTATCTTGTATTTAAATAAATCTTTTGCCCATGCATTGGTAATTTGGAAAATACTGGTTGAATGAGGTCTGCAGATCTTCTAAATGTTTATATATTTGATCATACCACCGTTGCCATCGGATGTTATAAAGACTAAAAGGCCATCACCAAAACCCCAATTGTGTCAAGTATTGGAGGGTTGAAATTGATACAGTTAATATTTGGGGGGGAAAAATCAATAAAATTGTTATCTGTAGTCAGACTGATCAGTATAAAAAGAGAGAAGCCACAAATTATCAATATCTAGACTGAAAGAGGGACATCATAATATATCCTAGACTAAGGGAGTATTATAAACAATTTTATACTAATAATTAAATAATTTAGATGAAATGGACAAATTCTTTTCAAAGATAATGCATTACCCGACTGACAAAACAAGAAAGCTGTGTATTTATTAGAGAAATTGAATTTGTAATGAAAAACTTTCGCACAAGCTCTGTGGCATCACAAAAGAACATTGATTTGATGAGGCCACTATGCCTAAAGCAGTCACTTGCAAACTTTTTAGTCTTGGAATATCTTTATGTAAAAATTATTGAAGCTCTCAAGCAGGTTTTCTTTATGTGGGCTATAGGAATCAAAATTTACCTTATTAGAAATTAAAATTAAGAACTTTAAAAAGTATTTATCAGTTCATTTACAAAGTAATAAACCAATTATAGGTTAATATAAATAGCTTTTTTATGAAAAATAACCTTTCCCAAAGAAAATACAATATAATCTGTTGTGGTATCACAAGTTTCTTAGACTCTGGAAAATTCTTGTACATTTGTGAGAGAATGAGAGTGAAAAAGACAATGATAGGCATTTTTGGATTTACATTTTTGTTTTTCAGCACTTTAAAGTTGTAGTTTCCTTGTCTCTGGCTTGCACAGTTTCAGAGGAGAAGTCTGTGGTAATTTTTATCCTTGCTTCTGAATAAGTTCTGGGAACTGTTTATCTTTTAGCTCCCTGGCAGTTGGCCTTTACCAACTTAACAGAGTTTTGCCATATGCATGCGTAGATTGGTATTTGGCTAAAGACTGAGGAGGACTCCTCTGCTGATTTCTGGAGCTCGCTCTTTGAGAGACTCTCTTCTCTCTACTCTGCCCTCAAGATTTCAGTCACTTTCGCCTTCCTAATCTGGCTTCTCAAGTCAGTGAGGCTGCTGTGCTCTGTTTAGTGTGGCTGTTTCTGCACAGTGGTGTGGAAAGGGCCCCTAGGCAGAACAACAGAGAAATTACAAGGCTTAACTTACTTGTTTTCCTCTTTTTTTTCCCCCAGGAGTTGAAGACCTAATTTCTCTGTTATCCAGTGTCTGATAACAGTATCATATTTTTTCTTCTTTCTAGTTACTGAAAGAGGGTAAATCTGATCCTAGTACTCCACCATGCCAGAAGCAGAAGCCAGCTTTATTAATTTTTATTTTAGAGTTTCTTCAAGAACTATTGTTTTAAAGGAACTGAATTCTATTTAATATATAATGAGTAATATTGGACAATGATAGATATATATTTTTTACTTTAGGAAAGTGTAAATAACTATGGATCTGAGTTAAAACGTATTAATAGCCTTGGTAACTAAATATAAAAATTAGTTGTCCCTCGGTATCAATGGGGGATTAGTTCCAGGACCCCCTGTGGATACCAAAATCTGTGGACACTCAAGTCCCTTATATAAAAAGGCATAGAACAGTCACCCCTTTGTATCTACGAGTTCTGTATCTGCAGATATGGAGGGCCAACTATAAGGGAAGAAGGCTTAGGTGGCTTCCAGGACACTCACACTTGAAGTAATAGTTTTCATTTTTCATTTGTTCAATTGGCAAATATTATTTGATATTTCCTATATGCCAGGCACATAGTATGTATGTGTGTATATCTATCTATCTATCTATATCTATATCTATATATATATATATAGTATATAGAGTGAATAAAACAACCATTCCCTGCCTTCTTGGAGTTTATAGTCTAGTGGAGAAGAGAATTAATCACAAAAAATAAGTGGTTAATTAGAACTCTGATAAATACAACGAGAAGAACATGGTGTCATAAAAGTGTATAAGGTTACCCCGTTTAAATTGGAGAGTCAGGGAAGGTTCTGCGAAGGTGACAGCTGAACTGAAATTTGAGATTGGAAGGATGAGCAGGAACTCAACAGTAAGGATAGGAAGTAGGTTGAGTAGAACTTGTTCAGAGCAGTATAGCCTGAGAGAAAGCATATGCAGAAGCCATCAGGACTGGGAGGGCCTTGCATATTCTAAGGAACTGGGGGAAGGTTAATGTAGTGGTTGGAGAGTTGTATCAGTTGCTGAGACAAGGAATACTAGAAGAGGATCAGGTTTGTTACTGGGAGATGTTGAATTGGAGATGCCTTTGGAACGTTCAGATGGAAATGTTATCTAGGCAATTTAAATGGAAATATCATGAAATCAGAGGAGAGATCAGAGTTGAAAATACACATTTAGATCTCTTGTATTGGGTGGTAATTGCTGTGGATGTGGTTGAAACTAACTGGAGCAAAGGAATATAGAGAGAGAAGAGAATTCCTAGCCTTTGAGCAATTCCCCATTTTAATGTCCAGGTAAGGAGGATGATGACTCATTAAAGAAGCTCAAAAAGAACTGATTTCAGCAAACTAAGTGAATTATTAAAGAAGCTACATTGTATTAGTTTTCTACGGCTGCTTTAATACCACAAACTTAGTGGCTTGAACCAATAGAACTTTATATTCTCTCATAGTTATGGAGGTCAGAAGTCTGAAATTAGTATTACTGGGCTGAAATCAAGGTGTTAGCAAGGCTGTGCTTCCTCCAGAGGTTCTTACTACTTCTGGTGGCTGCCACCATTCCTTGATTTGTGGCCACCCCATTCCAATTACTGGCTCTGTGGTCACATTGCCTCCTCTTTTTCTGTGTCTAATCTCCCTCTGTTATAAGGACATTTGTGATGGCATTTAGGGTCCACCTGCATAATCTGGGATAATCTCATCTCAAGATCCTCAGTGTAATTACATCTGCCAAACCTTTATTCTGAACTGATTTTTTTTTTTTAACCTTTCTGGCTGCACCGAGCGGCATGTGGGATCTTAGTTCCCTAACCAGGGATCGAACCTGTGCCCCCTGCAGTGGAATTGCCGAGTCTTAAACACTAGACCTCCAGGAAGGTCCCTATTCTGAGCTGATTCTACCTACACAACACTTCTGACACCAAATGTGTGGGTTTTTTCCTTATGCCAACCAATTCACCAACTTTCTGGACACCAACTGGTTGTCCTACAATTCAATTCTGACACTAACTACTGGAGTTAGTGCAGACCCTACAGGTTAAGGGCTCAGTCCCACAAGATTACCCCCACTTCAGATGCTAGTTGCAAGTCTGGGCCACTGGTACTTCTGACCAAATGGCTATGAAGTCGAGGTTGGGGGTGGGGTGGCTTCCTACAACCCCTCCTCTCTGGTTTGATAATTTGCTAGAAATGGCTCTCAGAACTCAGAAGAGCACTTCACCTACTGTTACTGGTTTATTGTAAAGGATGAAACTCAGGAGTAGCCAGATGGAAGGGATACATAGAACAAGGTATGGGGGCAAGAAGTGGGCAGAGCTTCCATGCCCTCTCCAGGCACGTGGTGCTTCTAGCACCTTGATGTGCTCACCAACCCAGAAGCTCTCTGAACCCCACTGTTTAGGGTTTTTTTTTATGGAGGTCTCATTACGGGAACTGAGCCTAGTGTCCACAGTCTCAAAGGTGATTGGACAAAGGTGATTGACTCAATCTCCAGTCACGCTTCCCTCCTAGAGGTGGGTGGGCCAGTGGGACTGAAAGTTCCAACCTTATAATCATGGCTTGGTCTTTCTGGCTACCAGCATTCATCCTGAAGTGACCTACTGGCCTCCAGCCAGTAGTCGTCTCATTGGCATACAAAAGACATGCTTACTGCTTCAGAGTTTCCAAGGGTTTTAGGAGCTAGGTGTCAGGAACAAGAGACTAAATGAAATATATGTTTCTTATTGTGTCACATTTAACATGTAAGATAACATTCACAGGTTCCAAGGACTAGGACCTGATATTTTGGGGGGTGTATTTTTTAGCCTACCACATAAGGGAAGAGAATGCCTCAAGCATTCAATTGATCCACTATGTCTGGTACTTCTGAGAGATCAAGTTAAATGTGGATTGAAAAAATGTCCCATTGGTAGCCTCAGAGAGACCTGTTTGATGGAAGCAGAAGCCAGATTGGAGGTGTTAAGATTGTAAAGGGTGTTTGGTAGCTAGAAGTTGCAAGACTTCTTGTTTGATAGCTTCTCTTCTATGAAAAGAAGGAAATGATGGAGATTAGAAGTTTGAAGAGAATGGAGAAAATTTTAAATAAATGTAGAGAGTGGAAAGTAATTTTACAGAGAAAAGAACATTATTGTGTACTCACTGAGGTTGATCATGAAGTGATAGTTGTATCTATCTGTCCTATTGTGTTACTTTTTCTAATTGCACTTCAGTTTAAGTATGAAGAAAGTGGATAGCTGGGTTACCATCTGGGCTTGGGGTTTTGCAAGACAGGAATCTAAGGGGTTTGGGGAATTCATAAGAGTATTTTTAACAGAATAGAGCATGGAATTTAAGTTGCCTAAGAAATGAATATAGTAAAAAGAAGATAGATGGGTAGAAGGTACAAAGTTAAGTACTGGAAGGTCATCTGAGGTCAAAGAATGTTCACAGTGACGGTGGTTTATAAGTAAACTTCCAGAAAAAGAGGTAGTGGTTAGAGTAGGATACCTGAACTATGTTTTTTACAAGTTGGTCAGTTTCAAATGATGACTAGATCCAGGTAGTGACCACGGGAATAGGTGGTTAGGGTTAGGTAGAAAGATAGATTATGTAATTGAGGATGTCAAAAGAACTGAAAGACCATCATTTTGGAGAGTTTGGTCTCAGGGGTGTTGATATCACCTAGGATGATAGCAGGGCTTAGGGTAAAGGGGAAGACTTTAGGTATGAAAGTTCTCAGTGAATGTGGGAAGTGACTGAGAGGCTGATAGATCATAGCAGCAAAGAGGGGAACTGGGTGTTAAAGCTGAGTAACATGAACTTTAAAGGAGCAAGTTTTTGTGTATGTCTTACAAGAGTTTGGGAAGGATAGAAGGGAGCAGTGGGGAGTAAGCAAGATACCTACCTATACCGCCATTTGAGAGAGCAGCATAAGAAGTGGCGGTTTGAGAGAAGACAAGATTTCATTCAAAGCAAAAAAGCAAAGCAAAGGCTTGGAAAAAAGATTGAGGATATAGGGAATTTGGAGCTGCAGTTATAGTGACTCTGTAGAATGGTTTGGGAGCCTTGAGGAGGAGTGGAGGTCTTGGTCAAGGTCAGAGAGGTAATAGAACTCCATGGGGATGATGAAGAGCATTTGGTTGGGCATTACTTTTTTTTTTTTTTTTTTAAATGAAATGAGGAATGAGAAGCATGATGAATTTTGTCTTATCCTTTTCTTTGAGACTATGGACACTAGGCCCAGTTCCCAAAATAATAACTAACTTGACCTGACGTGAAAGCTTCAGTTGACTGCAGTCTTAATTTGCCTAACAAGGCAAGCACTGAATCTTGCCTAGATTTTTGTTCTACTGTTTTCAAGAGAGGGCATTGTAGGATAGGGAGCCCGAAGTGAAGGAGGCAGAGAAAAGAAGGTGGTACCATACATTAAAGTATATGGAAGGGCTTCCCTGGTGGCGCAGTGGTTGAGAGTCCACCTGCCGATGCAGGGGACACGGGTTCGTGCCCCGGTGCAGGAAGATCCCACGTGCCGCGGAGCGGCTGGGCCCGTGAGCCATGGTCCCTGAGCCTGTGCGTCCGGAGCCTGTGCTCTGCAACGGGAGAGGCCACAACAGTGAGAGGCCCTTGTACCGCAAAAAAATATATATATATGGAAAATCTGTGCTATAAAAATATCAATCAAAAACATGGGTTATTTGATATGTGGATTTGTAGTATTTGAATTCTAGATGGATTACCCATTGAACATAGCACATTTCTGGTATAGTTCCAGTTTCTCCCATTTAGGATACATTTAAGGAATGCAAATTAAATACTTGGTAAAATAGAGCAATATCAGAGTAAACAAAGATCACGTGCTATTTTGACTCTATTAATGGGTTCCCTCAGTGACCATAGATGATTTAGAAGCAACTGTAATTGGTCACCTCTGAGAATTATTGTAAGTAAATATGATCCAGGTGAAGCTTAGTAAGTGTAGGGTAACAGATTTGCTTCTCTATATACATTTTTAAAACTGCACAGATTTTGTGAGCTACTTTTTTTTTTTTTAGCTACTTTTGAGTTTACAGATTCTGGTACTATTTATAACTCCCTGTTGTCTTTATTCCTAAAGAGCTGCTCCTGTTTAAGATTGTTGCCAGATTGGCCATCTGCTGTTGTTTCCCACTAGTCATTAGTTTTTCATCATGACTTAACCAAAGCAATTCTGTTCATTCCTGCTTTGGGGAGTTTCACATTAGGCCACTGTGCAGAAGCGGACTGAATATCTTGTTGGTGGCCATTCTAAGCATACATTTCTAAACTGGCAGACTGTTTGTTTACTAGGATTTCATTGTTGATATATTCTCTAGCCTCACAATGCTTAGTGCAAAGATTAATCTTCCTGATTAAATTCAAAATATATTTGTTAAATATCTTCTATAAATAAGGCAATGTGTAAGTACTTTGGGAAGCTTTTCAAAAAGTAATAAAAATTCCTTCCACCCTCCAAGAGCCTGCAGTCTATGGAGAGATACCATATATATGAATTTGCCAAAGTCACGTAGTTATAATTGCTAAGACAAGTAAAGTTAAAATGCTGTAGGAGTTCAGGAATTCTAGGTAAGACTGTGATATGATCGTGCATGTCTCTCATTCTGTCTTCCTCTCTGCTGAAATCCAGATAGAATCAGAAAACAAAATCTAGGTAGATGCTTTCTAAAAGAAAATCATGTAAAACAAAGTGATGCAGAAAGATTAAAAGTTGAAAAACAAATTCATGAACTTTAAAAAAAAGGCTATGAAATTGTAAAGGAAACCAAGAATGTGATGTGGTAAAATTCAAGGCATGAAACATTAAACAGAACAGAAAGGGTCTTTTTTTACTGATAGATCCTAGTGGGAGACTTTAACATACTTACCTCTGAGAGTAAAGTGTGCAGAGAATAAATAAGACCGTAGGAAATGTTAAGGATTTAGACAAGCTTGTCAGGAACTCCCTGTTTCATGGCTTGATCCAATATTTTTGTGAATTGCCCACTTTATATTCTGTATGGTCGACTCTCTCTCCTAACTGTTGGGTGCCTTCTCAACTTGCCTTGTGAGTCAGCCAGTATACAAGCCTTGGGTTCTTTGTTATTTTCTGTTAGAAAGCTAATTGTAAATACTTTGTTAAATAAGTAAAATTAACTAGTATTTGTAGAGGATAAAATGAAATAGGAACATTTTTTCCTATTTCCAGGATCTGATTTTTCACACAAACGTGCACGTGCTCACGTGCACACACACACACACACACACACACACACACATACACACCCCTCTCCCTGTCCAAGCCTATACCTGAAGAAAATATAAAAGTGATTCAGTGTAGACTTCTGCTTCCAGAAAGATGGAATTGATGAACATTTCTCTATTCCTCCTGCTAAATAAGTACAGCTGAAAACTGGATGTTATGAGTACAACAAATATAAGACTCTGAAAAGTGAAGAGAAGAAGGTAGATGGTCTTAGGACCTCAGAACCCAAATAATAACATGACTGTAAAAATACTGAGTTTTCTTATTGCCTCATATGTTCTAGAATGGATATGGGGAAGCTGGCAACCCAGAAATGTTTGATGCAGACAAAAGCCTTAAGAAAAGTCTGTCCTCTTTAGCCAAGGATTAGGAATGGGATAGTGAGAGAGAAAACTTTTAGACAGTAACCCCTCCACTCCAGCCAAATACACAGAAAAAAATCACCCTGATTAGCGGAAGCCAAATGGGGCCCTAAACTTTTCTCAGTCATAACAAGGCAACCCCTCTCTCCCATGGTGTTAGTAGAGGTGATGGGCGAGGGTGGTGGGTGGGGACAGTAACAGTGTGCTCCTCCCAGCCAGGGCAGTATAGTGAGGTTCCTGAACTCCCACCTTCACCCAGTATTACAAGTTCCTTTTTCCCTTCTCCCCCACCAGTGGTCAACGAAATCTAGTGAGGAAGCTGCACTTCCACCCCTGCCAGGCAATAATGAGGCTTTGTCCTTCTTCCCCCACCAGAGCAGTGGTAGAAGAAGCCTACTATAACAGAATATTTAAATAAGATCCATAGTCTCATAACAGTACCCCAAGTATGCAGGTTTCAATTGAAAGTATCTTATATCAAGAACCAGAAATGTCTCAACTCAAATTAGAAAAGAGAGTTAATCTTGCCAACACCAAGATAACACAGATGTCAGAATTATCTGACAAGGATTTTAAAGCAGCCACCAAGAACAATTATAAACACACTTGTAACAAATGAAAAAATATAAATTCTTAGCAACATTGATAAAATGAACCAATTACTTGGAAAGCACAAGCTACCACAACTCACACAGCATAATACAGATAATTTAAATAGCCCTAAACTATTAAGGAAATTAAATTTGTAATTTCAAAATGAAAACCAGACCTGGATGTTTTCATTGGCGCATTCTACCAAATTCTTGAAGAATTCAAACTCTTTGTACGCAGTCTCTGTCAGGAAATACAAAATTCAGAAACCCCTTCCTCATTTCATATTATGAAGCTGGTAATAACCTTGCTACCAAAGTCAGACAAAGACAATACCAAAAACAAAAACAAAACCCAAAAAACGGCAGACCAATATCCCTCATAAGTATAGATGCAAAAATTCCGTAACAGATTGTAAGTAGAATGTAATTCAGCAATATAGAAAAAAAATACACTGTGACCAAGTGGACTTTATTCCAGGAATGCAGGTTTGGCTGAATATTTGATAATTAGTCAGTATAATCAACTGTATTAACAGGATAGTGAAGGAAAAATCACATGATCATATCAGTTGTTGCAGAAAAGAACCTTTTGACAAAGTTGAACACCATTCATGACTAAAACTCTCAGAAAACTAGGAATAGAGGGGAATTTCCTCAACTTGATAAAGAACATGTGCAGAAAACATACAGTTAAAGTCATACTTGATGAAAAAATGAATATTATCCCCCTATGATTGGGAATAAGGTGGCAAGGATGTCCATTCTCATAACTCTTGTTTGGCGTAATATTCGGAGTTCCAGCCAGCACGATAAGATGGGGGGGAAAGTGTGTACAGAATGGAAAAAGAAATTAAACTGTTCCTGTTTGCCTTTGTCATATGTGTAGAAAAAGCTGCAAAAAGACCTGTAGAACTAATAAATGAGTTAAGCAATATCACAAGATATAAGACTGACATACAAAAATTGATTTCTATACTCTAGCAATGAACATGTGGGAACTGAAATTAAAAATACAATACCATTTGCAATTGCTCAAAAAATTGAAATACTTAGACATGAACTTAACAAAACATTTATAGAACTTGTATACTGAAAATTATAAAATGCTGATGAAAGAAATCTAAGACCTAAATAAATGCAGAGATATACTTTGTTTATAGGTTGGAAGACTGAACATAGTATAGAAATCATTTCCCCAAAATGGATGTACAAGTTTAACAAAATTCCTATCAAAATCTCAGGAAGATTTTTTTTTCGTTTGGAGAGTTTATAAATGTTTGATTTTTCTTTAATTTTAAGTATATTTGATTTACAATATTTCAGGTATACAGCAAAGTGATTCAGTTATACATATATGTATATACATATATATATTCTTTTTTAGATTCTTCTCCATTATAGGTTATTACAAGATATTGAATACAGTTCCCTGTGCTATACAGTAGGTCCTTATTGTTTATCTCTTTTATATATAGTAATCTGTATCTGTTAATCCCAAATTCCCAATTTATCTTATCTCCCCCTTTCCCCTTTGGTAACCATAAGTTTGTTTTCTATGTCTGTAAATCTGTTTCTGTTTTATAAGTAAGTTCATTTCTATCATTTTTTTAGATTCCATGTATAAGTGATATCATATAATATTTGCCTTTCTCTGTCTGACTTCACTTAGTGTGATAATCTCTAGGTCCATCCATGTTGCTGCAGACGGCATTATTTTACTCATTTTTATGGCTGAGTAATATTCCATTGTGTGTGTTTGTGTGTGTGTGTGTGTGTGTGTGTGTGTGTGTGTGTGTATTGCATCTTTATCCATTCATCTGTTGATGGACATTTAGGTTGCTTCCATGTCTTGACTGTTCTAAATAGTGCTGCTGTGAACATTGGGGTGCATGTATCTTTTTGAGTTAGAGTATTCTCTAGCTGTATGTCCAGGAGTGGGATTGCTGGATCATATGGTAACTCTATTTTTAGTTTTTTAAGGAATCCCTATTCTGTTTTCCATAATGGCTGTACCAACTTACATTCCCATCAATGGTGTAGGAGGAGGAGGAAGATATTTTTAAGGTTTAGCAAAATTATTCTAAAATTTATATGGAAAGGCAAAGGAACTAGAGTAACTACAACAATTTTGAAAAACGAAAAATAAAGTAGGGCAAATCACTCTACTCAATTGCAAGACTTACTAAATAGCTGGAATAATCAAGACAGTGTGGTATTGGCCCACAGATAGACCTGTAGGTTAATGGAACAGACTAGAAGGCCAGAAATAGCTCCACACAAGTAAGGCCAATTGATTTTTTTAAAAAATAAAGTTATTTATTTATTTTTGGTTGAGTTGGGTCTTCGTTGCTGCGCGCAGGCTTTCTCTAGTTGCGGCGAGCGGGGGCTAATCTTCATTGTGGTGTGCGGGCTTCTCATTGTGGTGGCTTCTCTTGTTGTAGAGCATGGGCTCTAGGCCTGCGGGCTTCAGTAGTTGAGGCTCATGGGCTCTAGAGTGCAGGCTCAGTGTTGTGGCGCACAGGCTTAGTTGCTCCGTGGCGTGTGGAATCTTCCCGGAAGAGGGCTCGAACCCATGTCACCTGCATTGGCAGGTGGATTCTTAACCGCTGCACCACCAGGGAAGTCCAGGTCAATTGATTTTTTTTTTTTTTTAACATCTTTATTGGGGTATAATTGCTTTACAATGGTGTGTTAGTTTCTGCTTTATAACAAAGTGAATCAGTCATACATAAACATATGTTCCCATATGTCTTCCCTCTTGCGTCTCCCTCCCTCCCACCCTCCCTATCCCACCCCTCCAGGCTGTCACAAAGCACCGAGCCAATATCCCTGTGCCATGCGGCTGCTTCCCACTAGCTATCTACCTTACTACGTTTGTTAGTGTGTATATGTCCATGACTCTCTCTCGCCCTGTCACAGCTCACCCTTCCCCCTCCCCATAACCTCAAGTCCGTTCTCTAGGAGGTCTGCGTCTTTATTCCTGCCTTACCCCTAGGTTCTTCATGACATTTTTTTTTCTTAAATTCCATATATATGTGTTAGCGTACGGTATTTGTCTTTTTCTTTCTGACTTACTTCATTCTGTATGACAGACTCTAGGTCTACCCACCTCATTACAAATAGCTCAATTTCGTTTCTTTTTATGGCTGAGTAATATTCCATTGTATATATGTGCCACATCTTCTTTATCCATTCATCCGATGATGGGCACTTAGGTTGTTTCCATCTCCGGGCTATTGTAAATAGAGCTGCAATGAACATTTTGGTACATGACTCTTTTTGAATTTTGGTTTTCTCAGGGTATATGCCCAGTAGTGGGATTGCTGGGTCATATGGTAGTTCTATTTGTAGTTTTTTAAGGAACCTCCATACTGTTCTCCATAGTGGCTGAACCAATTCACATTCCCACCAGCAGTGCAAGAGTGTTCCCTTTTCTCCACACCCTCTCCAGCATTTATTGTTTCTAGATTTTTTGATGATGGCCATTCTGCAGGTCAATTGATTTTTGATAAGAGATGCAAAAGACAATGGAGGAAGGATAGTCTATACAACAAATGATGGATATCCACAACTGGATATCCATAGGCAACCAAATGAACGCCAATCTAAACTTCACACCTTATACAAAAATTAACTTGAAATAGATTCATATATTTAAATGTAAATCCTACAACGATAAAACTTTTAAAAGAAAATATAGAGGAAAATCTCTGGGAGCTGGGGCTTGGTGTAAAGAGTTCTTGGACGTGATCCCCAAAGAACAATTCATACAGGAAAAAAAATGTTCTTCACCAAAATGAAAAACATTTGCTCTGTGAAAGACCCTGTTAAAAGGATGAAAAGACAGGTTACATACTATGAGAAAATACTACCAAACCACCTATCTGACAAAGGACTCATAACTAAAATATATAAAGAACTCTTAAAACTCATCATGAAAAAAGCAATCTAGTAAGAAAATGGGCAAAAGACCTAAAGAAACATTTTACTGAAGAGTATATATGGATGGCAATAAGCACATGAAAAGATGTTCAGCATCACTAGCCATTAGGAAATGCAAATTAAGATTATAATGAGGTATCTCTACACACCCTTCAGGACCATTAAATTTAAAAAACAACAATACCAAATGCTAGCAAGGATGCAGGAAAACTGAATCTCTTATACATTGCTAGTGGGAATGTAAAATGGTACAGTCATTCTGGAAAACAATTTGGCAGTCTCTTAAAAAGCTAAACATACTTTTGTCATATGACAAAAGTATGTCATATGACACTTCAAACAGACAATTGGGAATTCTTCACTAAAGGAAATTTTGAAGAATGTACTCTAGGCAGGAGGAAAGTGATTCTCAGATCAATGTCCTGAAATGTAAGGAATGAAAAGCACATGAACTAGTAAATAGTTTAGCAAATCTAAGCAAATAATGATTTGTATAAAACAGTTCGTGTCTCATGGGCTTTTAAAAATGGAATTTAAAAAAATGGAATTAATATATATGCCAATAATAATCTATAAGTCAGAGAAGGGTGAATAGCTTTAGATATTCTGAGGTACTTGTTGGTAAGAAGAGTAAAGATATGCAACTTTTCAGAGTCTAAATTAATCAGCATGTGTGTTATATAAAGATTAACAACTAAAAGAAATCAAAGGAATAACTTCTGAAATAGTGTAGGCAATGGAATAAGGAAAAGTATGAAATCCAAAAGAAAAAACCAGGCAGAAACATAGTTCACAGAACAAGTAGAAAATATAAAATGGTGGACATAAATCCAAGTATTTCAGTAACTATGTTAAATATAATGTATTAAGCTAGTAATTTTGAGTGTCAGGCTGAAA
This sequence comes from Globicephala melas, assembly GCF_963455315.2. Taxonomy (NCBI): domain Eukaryota; kingdom Metazoa; phylum Chordata; class Mammalia; order Artiodactyla; family Delphinidae; genus Globicephala; species Globicephala melas. The sequence goes on along the minus strand of NC_083329.1, from coordinate 46,925,870 downwards.
TTTAAAAATTCAACTATGCAATTTACCCCCCACCCTCCCAAAAAGGGAGAGAGTATAAGAAAGTTGAAAGTAAAAGGATGGAAAAAGATACATCATGCAAATACTAACGTAGATTTTTAAGGCAAAAAGTTCACACTGATAAGAGATACAATTTAATAGGGAAATAAAACAGTTCTAAATTTTACGTACCTAATACTGTGACCCCAAAATATGTCAGGCAAAAAGAATGCAAGAAGGAAAAAAGACAAATCCATAAGCATAGCTTGAGAGTTTTCAGCTTTCTCATTAACTGATAGAACAAGTAGACAAAATACTGACACAAAACTTGTTTATAGTATCCTTTTTATCTGTTTCATGTCTGTAACATCTCTTGTCACATCCATGTTTTTCACCACTAATTTTGGGGGTTTTGTGCCTTCTTCTTTTTGCTTATTCTCACCAGAGGTTTATCAAACTTATTTTTTTTTTCAATTTTGAAAATTTTTAAAGTGCACATAACATAAAATTTACCGTTAGTCACATTTAGTACATTTACAGTGTTGTGTAACCATCACCACTATATAGTTCGGAACATTTAATCACTCCACAAGGAAACCCTGTGCCTGTTAAGTAGTCACTCCTCATTCTCCTTCAACCACTAATCTACTTTTTCTCTGTATGGTTTTGCCTATTCTGGATATTTCACATGAATGCAACCATTCACTAAGTGCACTTTTACTGGCTTAGTTCACTTACCAGTATGTTTTCAATCCAGGTCATTCATGTTGTAGTATGTATCAGTACTTTGTTCCTCTTTATGTCAGAATAGTCCATTTTATGTATATACCATATACACGTTTATTCATTCATCAATTGATGGACATTTGGATGGTTTCCACCTTTTGGCTATTGTGAATAATGCTTCTGTGAACATGGGTGTACAGGTTTTGTTTTAGTACCTACTTTCAGTTCTTTTGGATATATGCTCAGGATTGGAATTGCTGGGTCATATGAAAATTCTATGTTTAATTTATTGAGGCACTGGCCGAACTGTTTTCCACAGACGTTGCACCATTTTACATTCCTACCAGCAATATACAAGGGTTCTAATTTCTCTGCATCCTTGCCAACAAACACTTCTTATTGTCTGTCTTGTTGATATAGCTAGCCATCCTAGTGGATCTTATGGTTTCGATTTGCATTTGCCCGTTTGTTAATGATGCTGAATATCTTTTCATGTGCTTACGGGCCATTTGTATATCTTATTTGTAGAATGGTTTTGCCCGTTTTTTCATTAGGTTTATTTTTTGTTGTTGAATTGTAAGAGTTCTTTATATATTCTGAATCCTGGACCTTTGTCAGATATGAGTTGCAAATATTTTCTCCTATTTTATGAGTTGTCTTTTTAATTTGGTGATAATATCCTTTGATATACAAAGTTTTTAACTTTGGTGGAGTCCAACTCATCCTTTTTTTTTTTTTTTCTTTTCTTTTGTTGCTTGTGCTTTTGTTGTCATATCTAAAAACCCATTGCCAAGTCCAGAGTCAAGAAGACTTATTCCCCGTCCTTATGCCAATACCATATTGTTTTGATTACTGTACTTTTTAATGTGTTGAAATAAAGTGTGAATCCTCCAGTTTTTTTTATTTGTCTTTTTAAAAATCCAACTCTTGATTTTGCTGATCCCTGTACCGTTTAGTTTGTTTCATTAATTTGTGCTCTCATCTTCATTGTTTCCTTTCTTTTACTATATTTGCTGGGATTATTTCATTAGTCTTTTTCTAAGTTTTTTGGATTGATACTTGGCTTATTAATTTTTACTTTTTAAAAAATGCATTTTAAGGGTATAGCTTTCCATCAATATACTGTATAACTTTATCCCACCAGTTTTAATATCTTTTTTCATTAACTCAATTACAGATGTCACTTTTAGTAGTTTTTTGTTTATAATTTACTGTTCCATGTAGATATTTTTAATTTTGTCATTTTTTTCCCAGGTTTGTTACACAGGCTTTAACAAATCAACTAGAGAAGGTGTGGTTTGTGGGTTTTTTGTTTTTTTGCCCCGCCGTGCAGCATGTGGGATCTTAGTCCCCTGACCAGGGATTGAACCCACGCCCCCTGCATTGGAAGCGCAGAGTCTTAACCATTGGACCACCAGGGAAGTCCCACAAATCAACTAGAAAAAGACTTCAAAAAGAGGAAAACATGAAAAGATTCCCAATCTCATTAGTATTTAAAGAAGTAGAAACAAAATGAACTGAGATAGTATTAGTTCACATTAAAAATTCTTTCGATTTCAAGAATTGGTGTTACCACTTTGGAAAATAATTTGGTATCAACCAGTAAAGTTGAACATGTGCTTATCCTATAACCCAGCAGTTCAACTCCTAGGGAAATACCGTAGAAAAGCATAAGCAAATGTGTATGGGAGATAGCTATAAGAATGTTCATAGTAGCACTTTTCATCGTAGCCCCAAATTGGAAACAACCTAAATATCCATCAACAGTAGATTTATTTTAAAAAACTGGTATATTCATATAGTGCATTGCCATTCCACAGCTGCAGGCACACATACGTATTGCAGTTATAATAAGTGAAACAAGCAAACCGCAGAAGAATTTATTCACTGTGGTTTCTTGTGTATGAAGTTCAGTAAGAGGCAAAACTGAAAAATATGAGCAAATACCTAGATTATGAAGCTTTGTAAAGAAAATCAAGGGAATGGTTTTCACACACTTTAAGATAAATGGTTACCTCTTGTGGATGAGAGAGAAGGATGGTGCTGGGGAGGAATTTCAAGGATCCTGGCAGTGGGTGGCAGTTACATTGACATTCACTTCATTCTTTTTTAAAGTGTGTGTGTATACTTAATACACTTTTTGATATATAATAAATTTCATAGGATGAGTTCTTTGTTCATTTCTGCACCAACAAATCTATAATCTTTGGGTTTTTTTTTGTTTTTGTTATTTTGCGGTATGCGGGCCTCTCACTGTTGCGGCCTCTCCCGTTGCGGAGCACAGGCTCTGGACACGCAGGCTCAGCGGCCATGGCTCACGGGCCCAGCCGCTCCAAGGCATGTGGGATCTTCCCGGACCGGGGCATGAACCCGTGTCCCCTGCATCGGCAGGTGGACTCTCAACCACTGCGCCACCAGGGAAGCCCTAAATCTATAATCTTGATGAAGTGGTTGATTTTTTTTTCAAAGGAAAATATAAATAACCCAAGTAGGACCAAAAGAAGTGAGAAACCTGAATTGATAAATATTATGGAAGTGGTATCAGGCTAGCTGATTCCACGGTGAAGTGGAAATCTGGCCCACTTTTTAAAAAGAGCTCCCCTGAAGAGCTCCCGCACAGCACAGGGAGATCAGCTCGGTGCTTTGTGACCGCCTGGAGGGGTGGGATAGGGAGGGTGGAGGGAGGGAGACGCAAGAGGGAAGAGATATGGGAACATATGTATATGTGTAACTGATTCACTTTGTTATAAAGCAGAAACTAACACACCATTGTAAAGCAATTATACTCTAATAAAGATGTAAAAAAAAATCAACAACAAAAAAAATAAAAATAAAAAATAAAAAGAGCTCCCCTGGACTTCCCTGGTGGGTGCAGTGGTTAATAATCCGCCTGCCAGTGCAGGGGATACAGGTTCGAGCTCTGGTCCAGGAAGACGTGCCGTGGAGCAACTAAGCCCATGATCCCCAACTACTGAAGCCCGCAAGCCCCAACTGCTGAAGCCTGCGCACCTAGAGCCTGTGCTCTGCAGCAAGAGAAGCCACCGCAATGAGAAAAGCCACCGCAATGAGAAGCCCACACGCTGCAACGAAGACTGGTCCGTGCTCGCCACAACTAGAGAAAGCCCGTGTGCAGCAACAAAGACCCAACGCGGTCAAAAAATAAATAAAATTTTTTTAAAAAGCTCCACTTCTGCATTAGACATCCGTTAGACATCATCATTAGACAACCGTTAGACATCATCACCTGATCGCATTACTAAGATCTCAGAATTGTCATGTCAGCTAATCTTTTCATCTTTTTCCTTCTCTGATGTTGTCAGTCTATTTTAGTTGACTCCCTTAGTTGACTTCTGATCACTACTGCACTTTATAACGTTTTCATTTTTCTCATGTTCCCAAGCTGTCTACCTCTGCCCCTAATTTCATATTGTTCCACAGGACCTCATGTTGTTTTTTCTGTGCCAAAACAGAAACCACTGAACGTGAATCCTTTCAACCTACGTTTCCTAGGCTTAATTAAATGCTTTCCTATTGCTTATAGTATAACGCTTATACTTTTCAAAAAGGAAAGGTATTTATAAATCTCCTCACTCTCTGTCTCCCTTTCAGTTTTCAAGCCAGTATTGTTTTTGCCACTCTACACTAACATTGCTGTCTCTTGAAATAATATACTTCTCTAAGTTTTCCTTCTTACCTTGATTGCTGTTGTCATTTCTTCCTTCCTCCTTTCTTCTCTCCCTTCTTTCTTCCTAAACTTTCTCAAAAAACCAAAACCTTAAATATAGGTCTTTCCTAAGGTGTTCCCTTAGCTTGCATCTTTCATCTTATCAGTTCCTGTATAAAACAGTAATTTATATGATGTAATAATTGTGTTTTCTACTTGGGTTAATACTATCGCTACCCTTCCTGGCACACAGACTAGAACGTCTTCACTTCTAGCTTCTTCTTCATGTAGTTCTCTTTCCAGTGTACTTCTTAAGTCTTCCCACATTTCCATAGACCTAGACAGGTTCATTTGCCATGTTTAAAGACCTCAGATGGTTCTGTGGTCTATGAGAATAAATTTATCCTACCTTTCTAGCCCTATTTGCAGCAGTAGAGCCTTTGTGAGGCCTGTATACCCAGAAAAATAGATGTTTTTTACTCTTTCTTAACAGTTGCCAATTTTGCCTTTTTTTTCTGTATTTTTGCCTCTTTCTTCTTACCATTCATTCTCTTCATTCACATTCCTATACCCTCCACCTCCTCTTCCTCCCTACACAGTGAATCTCAGAAAGAATGATACATAAGCAAAAAGTTGTCTTTTTCCAGGCTAAATTCTTAGCCTTAAAGATTTCTGTAGCATTGCATTTGTATCTTTTATGACCCTTGTTTCTGCCTTGCATTAAAATGAACTTGAATAAGTGTATTATTTCTGCTAACTAGTGTCTCTGCTGCTTGGGGTCAGGGAGTCATCTTTATTTCCTCTTTGGAGCTTGGAACACAGTCTCTGTTGTTTATATGAACTAATGGGAAAAAATACAAACTCCAAACCCCATTTTCTTTTTATTACCCTCTTTATTGGGGGAGGGGGCATGCAACCTAAAAAACCATTAAATTTTAGAATTAAAGTAATCTTGCCACTAATTTATTCTAAGACCATAATATTATGGATGAGAAAAATTTGCCTCCAGAATTTAAGTGAATTGCTCAGTATCACACCATTCAAGTAATTTGTGGCTTCTGGAATTTTTAAATTTGACATTCTGATTTCCAGAAGCAATGCTGTTGATATGAGTACTTTGAAGAGTTTAATCCTCTCATCCTTTCTCAGGCCTGGAGTTTGTCTTCTGCATTGTCTGAGGGTCGTCTTCTCTGCTAGAAGAGAGATGAGGGGAGATCCTAAGTGAGCTGGGGTGATCATAACCCTAATTGGATGGAAGTCCTCAGGCAGAAAGTTGGCGTCATCATTTTCTTCATTTAGTCCTATAGAAGTTCACTGTATTCTGGTTCCTTTTTCTTCTTTCCAACAAGAGACTGCCTCCTAAATCTTTCTTATTTTCTCTGATGGCTTTTACAGACTTACGTGTAGTCTGATGGTTTTATGATGTTAAGAAAAATGTCATAAGGAGGAGTGTTTGCTTTTAGTATTCATCTTTAATTATCCATAATATCTGAATTCTGTCTGGACAGATTTGTCACCACTTTATCCTTCATCTTTGCCCAGTACCTATTGATACTTTTTAGTTTTCTGCTATCTTTTATGGATTGTAATTTACTGTTCCCTCAAACATATACCTTATTATTGTTTTTATAGAGATTGGGACAATAGGGCATTTTTCTTACACAAACTTTTTTCTCCTATCCACTAGATGGCTCAAGTGCACCACTCTGGCAGCTCATATAGACATTTGTGTGCTTTGTGATTTCTGCTTTCTGATTACTGCTTGCTTTTAAGTTGTCTTGATGAGTTCTTATCTGCACCAGTCATTTCAGCTTTACATGTATGTGATGGCAAGTTACCCCACATTTTATGATTATTTACAAACATCTGAAAAGCAGCTGATGATTGCAACGTTTAGAAGATGTTTGTTTGTTTTGTTTTGTTGCTTTCACGAGCTGTTTTGGACTTGAGTTCAGTTGCCAGTAATCTCTATATAGATTCCCTCAAACTGGGCATTCAATTATTAACTCATTCTTTTCTTCCTGACTCATAGTCATTTTGAGTCATTTTGCAGAATATGGTGGTATTTTGGGAGTTTTTGAGGCACTAATGTTACGGCTGTTTGCTTCGGTTCAGTAGATATCTGAGTGTTCCTGTTCTGGCACTGTGCTAGGCAGTGGGGGAAATACCAGATGAATAAGCAGGACATGTTTATCAGTAGGGAGCCTACCACATTATTTTTTTCCTTGAATTTCTGAAGCCAACTGATGGGTAGAATGAAATGGCTGATGGAGGTTATGTTTGTAATCAATCATGTGTGCAGTATGAGGAGAATTTTATCTCTTTTTGACATCGTCCCTGTTGATATATATGAAATAAGAATTTTTTAAAACTGTATTCTTTAGAAATATTTTGTGCTCATGGTTAGCTGTTTTGAGTTGTTAAGTGGAGAGGAAAGGGAAGTGAGACTGGCTGAATGCTCATCATGTGCTGGTTTCTTACTTTAATGTATGGTATTTAATTTGGTTCTCCCAATAACCTAAAAGACAAATACAAATATCTTCATTTTACAAATGAAGAAACTGAGGAATCAAATGGGTTAAGTAAGTTTGCCTAGGGTCAAACAACTAGAGGATGGAGAGACAAAATTTGGATCCATATTAGACCTTCTTCAAAGCTCTCATTCTCTCCAGGCATCTGTGTAGTCTCCTGGGAAGATGGCACTTGTACCTCCAAAAAGGGAACCTGGGCCTCTTTGGGATATCAGGGGTTGCTTTTGTTCGTTTGACCTAGAGAACACCATTATTTCCTGAAGTGTCACCTTTTTTTTTTTGTGGTACGCGGGCCTCTCACTGCTGTGGCCTCTCCCGCTGCAGAGCACAGGCTCCGGACGCGCAGGCTCAGCGGCCATGACCCATGGGGCCCAGCCGCTCCGCGGCACGTGGGATCCTCCCGGACTGGGGCACGAACCCGCATCCCCTGCATCGGCAGGCGGACTCTCAACCACTGAGCCACCAGGGAAGCCCCCACCATTTTTAATAATTATTTTAACTGGTTGGTTACTTCCATATCCTAAAGGCAGAAAACTCCAAGCAATGCATTGATTGATTGCCTTTGACAGTTGATTTTATTACTGACCTTTGATATAAAAAAGTGTTCTTAGACTTTTTGGCAAATTAGTCATACTGTCTCTTTGACAGATCACCTTAGAATGATAGTAAGCTTTGTATAAAAATTGATTTACCCAGAGAAACTGTTTGCACCTAACCTATTCTTCAAGTATTATATATGCATATGCATATGTATATATTTTGTACCCATGGTAATAACTCTGAATTACTTCTATCAGTTTGAAAGTATAGTTATATGATTTAAGGGGAAATAGGAAGTTATTGATACAGCAATACACAAAGTATTAACAGTATTGTAACTAGATAATTGTTTCTTTTCATAAAACTCCCTTGTATTCTCTCATAAGGGTTTGGTAGCTAAAATTGTGTAAAAGAGGAAATAACGTTGTTATCCAAGGTTCTTAAAGAATCAAGACTGAAATAAAATAAGCAGTTAAAAAAAAACTATTTAAAGGGGGTTACTTAATTTTTCTGTGGATGTGGTACCATTTTTCTTGGCTCTGTAGTTTTTGTCCTTTTTCACTGTATCAGTAAACAGTCGTTAGGTACACATCCTTCAAAGTTTTCCAAAGTTGATATCAGACTTTTACAACTATTAAAAATAATCAGTACTGCTCACTTGAACTCATTGATTTCATGTTGTATCATCAGTTTTCAGTTAAACAATAACCAGAAGTAAATTTATACCTTTCATGTCATCTTATATATCATCCACACACTGCCTGAGATTTTTATTCCTTTTTATGTATTGTTGAGTGTTGACAGTATTATTAACCATATTTACTTTACTAAATGTTGCCTTGTGTGGAAATTCCAAAACTTTGCCAACTCTTGATAACCAGAATAATGATAAGCTAAAGAGAGTCTTATTCCATCTTTTGAGGGAAATGTAAAATTGTTCATCTAACTATAAAGAATCTTTGGCAAGGGTGTTTTTTTAAAAGTATGTTGAATTCCTTGCCATTTTATTATTGATAGCTATGTATCTATATGATATTTTAGGTATGAATATAAGGAACGAACTTTCAGTTGTCAAAGAATAAGCATGTTCAGTGAGTTGCAATTGTGGTATGACAATTGGATAACTATTATATCTTGCTGAATCAACTCCATCTAAATCTTAAGTGCATATTGTATTGTTTAGTCACTTCCTGATTCAATGAGAAGTCACAATATGTAGCAGTTTAATGGCTAGCATGTTCTACTTCATAGCTCACAGAATGTCCTTGGTGAGTAAAGTAAGTCCACAAGAAATACAAAACAGATGAGAATTCCTTTAGAATACAACTTATCTAGTCTATTTCCTATAATTTGATGTGACTGTGAATGAATGTCCTTATGTAATAAGAGAGCCCTAGGTGTATTTAAATATTTAACCCCCTGTAACTTACTGTTAGTTGGAAATGAAGCAGGGTTTTTAAAACATTTTTCAATATATCTTTTCATTTCCTGTGTCTTGTAAATATCATTGATTTGTTATTTTGCATTTTTTGACTGTGGTCCATAGGAAAAAAAATAACTTTTATTGTGTGCAGTACATATTTGTGTATTTGTGTGTGCGTGTGAGTAAACAAAAGTTTCACAGATACTTATTAACACACAAGCTGTACTCTGATATTCTCTACTCTCTTCTGTTTCATTTAGAAAAAAATTCTAATCCACTAAATTAATTTCATGACACATCAGTGGATTGGAACTCATAGTTTGGAAACACTGCCATTTTAACTGAATGCTTAGAAAGTATAAGTCCAAAAACCATCTGAGGTACCAAGCCCATGAAGGAAAATTTAATATTGATTGAGATACCTTGGTTATTTGTGCACCCCTACAATTAAGATCATTTTAGTTAATAGAAAATGTGTTTCAAGTTTCAAGGGGCATCTTTAACCAGGACAAAGGATCAATCCTTGGTAATGAAAACATTCTAAATGTGAAAAGTCTACATTGTAGATAAATGTGATTTTGTTAATTATAAGTAATCATGATTATCATGTTTGGGAACATTAATATGCTAGTCACTTTATGTTGAATTTCTTTACATATTTTATCTTTGCTTAAACAAGAAACTTGACATTTCTTGGTTGACATAAAAGTTTGCAGTTAGGAAGGGGATCAAGATAGCAGAATAGGAAGACCCTAAACTTACCTCCTACCATGGCACACCAAAATTACAACTATCTGTGAGCAGCTATCTGTGAGAAAGACCTGAAGACTAGCAGCAAAGATTTTCTACAACTAAAGATATAAAGAAAAGAGCCACAATGAGATAGGTAGGGGGACAGAGACACAGTCTAGTCAGGACCCACACCATGTTGGTGACCCACAAATGGGAAGGCTATCACAACCACAGAGTTCCTTCCTGCAGAGCAGGGGGTCCAAACCCCACATCACATTCCCCACCCTGGGGGTCCATCACTCTGAAGATAAGCCCCAGAACATCTGGCTTTGAAAACCACAAGGGCTTACAATCCGGAGAGGCAGAGGGCTGTAGGAAATGACACTTCACTCTTAAAGGGCATACACAAAATCTCACACACTGAGTCCCAGCACAGAGGCAGTAATTTAAAAGGCACCTGGGTCAGACCTACTTACTAATCTTAGAGAGCCTCCAGGAGAATCAGGAGGCAGTCAGGACTCTCCTGGGGATAGGGATGCTAGTGGCAGATACTTTGGGGATTTCATTTTACCCTATTGACACCAGTACTAGGAAGCACCATTTTGGAATCCTCACTCTATCCCATTCATGCTGGGGACTTGCTCTGTCCACAAGCAGCCCACAGCAGTCACTGGGGAAACCTGCCCCACCCAGCAGAGCAACCTGGGCAGGGCCTTACAGCCAGCAGGGCCAGGGGCCAGTCCCACCTATCAGCATGCTCACAGTAGTCGGCCCTGCTACAACAGAAGGGTGCATGCAGCCCACATAGGGGACACCCCAGAATACTGGTGGCCAGAAGGAAGCATGCAGCTGGGCCCCATAGGACGTCTCCTGCATAAGGCCACTTTTCCAAGATTTGGGAGACATAAAGGACCTACTCAGTACCTAGAAATAAACACAGAGAATTAGGCAAAATGAGGAGACAGAGGAATATGTCCCCAATGAAGGAACAAGACAAAACTTCAGAAAAAGAACTAAATGAATGAAATGGTGATAAGCAATCTACCCAATAAAGAATTCAGGGTTATGGTTTTACAGATGCTCACAGATGGTTTTACAGATGAATTTGGGAGAATGAACAAACATAGTGAGAATTTCAACAAAGAGTTAGGAAATATAAAAGAGCCAATCAGAGCTGAAGAATATAATAACTGAAATGAAAAATACACTAGGAGGAATCAACAGTAGAATAGATGATACAGAAGAATGGATCAGTGATCTGGAAGACAAAGTAATGGAAATCACCAAAGATGAACAGAAAAAAAGAAAAAAGAATTTTAAAAATACGTAGTTTGAGACCTCCGAGACAACATCAGGCATACTAACATTTGCATTATAGGGGTCTCAGAAGGAGAAGAGGGAGAGAAAGGGGCAGATAACCTATTTGAAGAAATAATAGATGAAAACATCCCTAACCTGAGGAAGGAAAACAGATATGCAGGTTCAGGGGACACAGAAAATCCCGAAAAGATGAACCCAAAGAGGTCTGCATGAATACATAATTAAAATGACAAAAATTAAAGGCAGAATCTTAAAAACAGCCAGGAAAAAGCAACTGGTTATGAACAAGGGAACTCCCACAAGACTGTCAGCTGACTTTTCAGCAGAAATTCTCTAGGCCAGAAGGGAGTGGCACATTATATTCAAAGTGATGAAAGGAAAAAACCTACAACCATGAATACTCTACCTGGCAAGTTTATCATTCAGAATTGAAGGAGAGAGAAAGAGTTTTGCAGACAAGCAAAAACTAAAAGAGTTCATTACTACCAAACTGACCTTACTAAAAATGTTAAAGGGAATTCTCTAAATGGAAAAGAAAAGGCCACAACTAGAAATAAGAAAATTACAAAAGGAAAAATCTCACTGGTAGAGGCAAACATACAGTAAAGATAGTGGATTAACCACTTATAAAGCTAGTAGGAAGGTTAAAAGACAAGAGTAGTAAAATCATCTATATCTGTAGTAGGTGATTAAGGGATACACAAAATAAATTTATTTTAAGATGCAGGACTTCCGTGGTGGTCCAGTGGTTAAGACTCCACACTTCCCCTGCAGGCGGTGCAGGTTCAATCCCTGGTCAGGGAAATAGGGTCCTGCATGCTGCACGGCATGGCCAAAACAAACAAAAAAAACAGTTGTAATCTATGAGGTCAGAAACATAAAGTGGAGTGGAGGGGAGTAAAAATGTAGTGCTTTTAGAATGTGGTCAAACTTAAGAGACCATGAACAAAAATAGATTGCTGTATATATAAGTTGTTATATATGAATCTCATGGAAACCAAAAACTGTAATAGGTACACAAAAAATAAAGAGAAAGGAATCTAAACACCAAAGATAAGTCACCAAATCACAAGGGAAGAGAGCAAGAGAAGTAGAAAGGAACAAGGAGCTACAAAAACAACCAGAAAACTATTAACAAATGGCAATTAAGTATATGCCTATTGATAATTATTACTTTAAATGTAAATATAGTAAATAAATATTCAAAAGACAAAGTGCCTGAATGGGTTAAAAAAACAAGACCAATGTATATGCTGCCTACAAGAGACTCACTTCAGATATAAAGACACACACAGACTAAAAGTGAGAAGATGGAAAAAGATATTCCATGCACATGGAAAGAAAAAGAAAACAGTACTTAGACAAAATAGACTTTAAAACAAAAACTGTTACAAGAGACGAAGAAGGGCATTACCTAATGATAAAGGGATCAATCCAACAAGAAGGTAACACTTGTATATACACCCAAAATAGGAGCACCTAAATCATAAAGCAAATACTAACATGCATCAAAGAAGAAATTGACAATATACAGTAGTATTAGAGGTCTGAGCATTATTTTTTTGGATGTCTCCTAAGGCAAGGGAAACAAAAGCAAAAATAAGCAAATGGGACCATGTCAAACTAAAAAGCTTTTCTACAGCAAAGGAAACCATTAGCAAAACAAAAAGGCATCCTACTGAATGGGAGAAAATATTTGCAATGATAATCCTGATAAGGAGTTAAAATACAAAATATATAAAGGATTCATACAACTCAATATCAAAAAAGCAAACAATCCAATTAAAAAATGGGAAGAGAATCTGAATAGACATTTTCCCAAAGAAGACTTACAGATGGCCAACAGGTGCATGAAAAGATGCTCAACATCAGTAATCATCAGGGAAACGCAAATCAAAAACAATGAGATATCACCTCACACCTGTCAAGGATGGCTATAATCAAAAAGACAACAGATATCAAGAGTTGGTGAGGATGTGGAGAAAAGGGAGCCCTCGTGCACTGTTGGGATTATGAATTAGTGTAGCCACTATGGAAAACATTATGGAGGTTCCTCAAAAAATTGAAAATAGAACTACCATATGATTCAGCAGTTTTACCTCTGGGTATTTACCCGAAGAAAACAAAAACACTAACTGGAGAAGATAACACACCCCCCCATGTTTATTACAGCATTATTTACAATAGCTAAGATATGGAAGCAACACAAGTGTCCATCAATAGATGAATGGACAAAGAAGATTTAAAAAATGGTACCTTGCTATTTGTGACAGCATGGGCAGATCTAGAGGACATTATGCTAAGTGAAATAAGTCAGAAAGAGAAATATAAATACTGTATGATTTCACTTATATGTGGGATCTATACAACAAAACAACTGAACAAACAAAATGAAAACAGACTCAGATCAGAGAACAATCAGGTAGTTGTCAGAGGGGAGGTAGGCATGGTATTTGGTGGAAAAGGTGAAGGGATAAAAACTTCCAGTTATAAATAAGTCACGGGGTTGTAATATATAGCATAAGGAGTATGGTCAATAATACTGTAACAACTTTGTGTAGGGGCAGATGGTTACTACACTTATTATGGTAATTATTTTGTAATGTATTTAAATGTTGAATCACTGTTGTTCAACCGAAACTAGCATATTATTCATCAACTGTATTTCAATAAAAATGTTTACAGTTATATATAGGCAACTTTTAGTATGATATAAAAAATATTAAGTGTCCTGAGAAGTACAGGTAAAATTAAGATAAAAATTATAATTTCCTGGCCTTATATGATGGCTTATATATTTGAACACTTAGAAAGGATGGTGATGGTCATTTCTCAGAAGGGAACAGAGGCAAAAAGGCAGAAAAGTTTGACATGTTCAAGAAATTGAAAGTAGTCTATTTGGATGAACTTTGTTCTAGAGGCAGTTTTTAAGCAGAGGAGAGAGCTAATGTCTCTTGTAGTACCCACTTGCTACAGGAGATAGCAGATGGATTTGAGTGGGGTGAACTTAGGCAGGGAGATTAGTTAAGAATTCATTGAAGTAGTTTAGAGAAGAAGAAATGAGATTCGGTAAGATAGTGTCTTCAGAAATAGAACATTTTGGGCTTCCCTGGTGGTGCAGTGGTTGAGGGTCCGCCTGCCGATGCAGGGGACACGGGTTCGTGCCCCGGTCCGGGCGGAGCGGCTGGGCCCATGGGCCACAGCCGCTGGGCCTGCGCGTCTGGAGCCTGTGCTCCGCAACGGGAAAAAGAAATAGAACATTTTATCAAGATTATCAGAGTAAAATCACCATTATTTGTCCATCGATTAGATTAATTCATTCATAAATATTTGGGTATCTTCTGTACAATTCTGGGAACACAAGTGTGAACAAAACACATGCTCTTTGCCCTTATGGGTTTTAGTCCAGTGGGAAACCCAGATGTTTACAGTTTAGGGTGATGCATATGCTGCCATAGAAGGCCAGTGTGCCCTAGCAGTGAGTGTCCAGACTACTAATCTTGAAGTCTCATGGATGGGTAGGTCTTGACCAGGGAAAATAAGCAGGGAGACGTATGTTGGAGGCAAAAAGAAACTGTGTATCAGCTTGGAAATGAGAGAGAGACAGTGATACATTGTGGAACTGAAAGAAGTTCATTGTGGCTATATTTTGGGATTGGAGAGGAGGCCAGGACCAAATCATCCAGAGTACTGAAAAATCCTAATGAAAGGTTTGGGCTTTATCCTTTGAGCAGAAGGTAAACATGGTATGGTTTTAGGCAAGGGGGATTCAGGGTCAAATGTGCATGTTAGAACAATTATTTTAGTTACGGATATTTTAGTTACAAGTAAGAAACTTAAGCCAAAGGCAAAGAAAGTGGTCCAGGGAAGTTCAGCATATACAAGGGTAGGAAGTACAGCTGGACCTCACAAAGGACTAGAACCAGAAATGGTTATCAATTAATATCAGGTGCTTTTGCTCTTGCTCTCCCTCATCACTGCATGTCTTGTCTCTAGCTCCTGATACATTGTTTTTTCTTTGTATACCTGGCTTCTCTAACTACAAAGCTAACCCACAGCCCCTCTTAGCTTTTCTCCCAACTCCAGATCCCCTGGAGAGAGTCCGATTGGCTCATTATCTCAGTTATCTCCCCTTGGTCTAATCATCTGTGGCCAGTAGAGCATATAGAATAAGTATAACTGCTTCAAAGCCCACCCCTGTCGCAATTAAGGGGGTGCAGTGAGTTGTTGGCTGGACAAATTTCTCAGAATGAACCAACTTAAGAAGATCACTGGCATAAGAGTGAAGAATTAAGGGCAAGGGGATTAGAGGCCCCTTTAGGAGAATACAGTAATGCAAGCAATAGTTAATATTGACCTGAGTTAGAGTGGTGAGTAAGAAGAGAATGAATTTGTAGTAGATTAAAGATTGACTCTCCAGAACTGCATGGTAAGCGGATATGGGAGGATAAAGAAACAAGGATAATGTCTGTGTTTCTGGCTTGTATAACTGAGTGGATGATGATAGCATTCTCTGAGCTGGAAGGACATAGGAGAGGCAAATTTGGTGGGGATTGAAGGAGATGGAGTGAATTATTCATTTTTGCACATGCAGAGTTTGAGGTAGGTAGCTTTGAGACATGTAAGTGGAAATGTGTAATGGACCACTGAATATATACATTTAGAGCAGAAGAAAAATCTCAATGGTAGATAAATGTTTGAAAGCTAGTTTTACATGCTAGCTGAAGCCTAAGAGTGGGTGAGATTGCCCTGGGAGAGTGTAACAAGAGAAGAGAGCCAAGACAACCCTGAAGAGAGTCATTTTTGAGGGCTGGTAGGGGAAATGAACCTATAAGGGAAGACTGAGAAGGAACAGAAGGTAAGAAAAATCAAGAGTATGCAGTGTTTTGGGGAATCCAAGAAAAGAGAGTGTTTCAGACAGAAGAATATGGTGAACAGTGCCAGATACTGCTGAGCAGCATACGGAGTCAAGTTTTGTTGGGTTTCAGAGCAAGGAGCTTGTTGATGATGTTGGTGAATGAGTTTAATGGAAGTGGTGAAAGTAGAAGCAGAGGGTTGAGGACTCTTGGCGGGGGCAGTAAAGAGATCAAAACCACAAATGTAAACAGTGCTTGAGAAATTTGGCTGTGAGAGGAAGGAGAGAGAGGGATCAATAGCTAGTGATTGTTTTTGACAGTGAAATAGGGTTTTAAAGTATGTGTATATTTTGTTTTTAAATAGCAGGGTCTTAATCATATTTGAGTGCTAGGAGAAAGACTGATGATTACTTGAGTAAGATCAGGAGAGTTATTCAGAGTACTGTTACATTGTAATAGTGAAGAATGAAGCAAAAGTAAGTATTTGGACCCTGGTTTAGTAAAGGGAAGAAGTTATTTCCTGACTTTTCTCTGGGAAGGGATTAGGATTATCTACAGGTAAGGTAGAGTTGAAGATGTAAGGAACAGTGGGACTCTTTGAAATAGACCTTGTAGAAATTAGAGGGGATAGCTGACTAGGGGAAATCTAGAATTTTCTGCCTGGGTTAGATTGAAGGCCTTGAACTTAAAAGCACTATGGACCATTTTGGGTTTTGTTCAGCAGTCTACATATATGCTCAAAAGGAGACAGCTAGTTTGGTTTGTGCTGTGCGATTTCAGGTTGGTGCATCAGGAGAGAGTAGGGCAGGGTTATTGGCATAGTGGTGATCTATCTAATGGGCCGTAAGCTGAGGAATGAAAGAAGTCAAAACATGAGAGGACTAACAGGAAAGCAGAGTTCTTAAAGGCCTGGGTGGGAATCCTTATGTGCAGAACATAAGTGAGAGTAACTCAGTGTGAGACTGATCCTCAAATGAAGGTGACACTAAAGGAAAATGAACCAGTAGTTTCTTTGGAGAGTTGCAGCCTGTGTTGCTGGAAGAATAGTACTGCTGCTAATAGAAATAGATGTGGAAGGAAGAGTGAGTTTTGGAAGGAAGAAAAGTTTGATCTTCACTATTTAGAGTTTCAATACCCATGGAATATCCATACTGAGATGATCAAGAGGCAGTTGAAAATATAGGAGAGAGGTCAGGACTGGAAATGAAATTGGGAATCATAATGAAGCTATGACTTTACCAAGGAAGCATAATATATAGAGTGATAAGGTGGTCTTAGGCACGGTGTGCATTTAAGGAGTGGGAAGTAGAGAAAACGTGCTTGCAAGGTTTGAGCAATTTACAGAGAAACTTAAGAGAAGTTAAAAGAGGAATTGACTGAACAGGCCACTGGATTTGGGAATTCTTGAGTGGCTCTCCAGAGGGGTCAAGAAATAGTGGAACATGAAAGGAGATTGTAAAGATGTGAGGATTAACTGTGACTTTTTGGCAACATGTTTATTGCCAATGAATGATGCGTATTATATGTGATTTTTAAAATCTCCCCAGTATACGGACATTTAAAAATCATAACTTTGCTTTAAAAACTTTTATTAGCCAGCTTCTGGCTTTCTGAAATGGAGTACACTGGTCATTTAATTTCTTAAAGCCTCAGGAGTATCATAATTAGTGATTATTACTCAGCACTGTAATACTGCTAGGACCTTCTGAGCACTGTTAGGACTTGTTCTTATACTGAGTGCTTCCCGTGTGCCTTGTTTTTTGATGGCTTCTTCCTCTAAGTCAGTTGACGTTATTATTCTAGAATCTTTTTCCTTCAAAGTACTTCACTGTGTTATAGCTTAAAATTGTTAGAGAATAAGAGAGCTCTTTAGGAACAAATAAATATACTTACAGTAGTTAGCACTGTTAACATTTGTGAATCAAAAGATCCAGACCAAAAAAAAGCTAGTCATTTTATCACTTCTGCCAGTTGGCATGTTGGACACCCATGTTATGTTTAAATTGTCTTCTAAGTGACTTCATGAGGTTTTTCCATATGTAGATTATTGAACTACTCCAGAAAGTCATATATCTCTTTAGAGGGTCTGAGGGGGGAGAAGATAAGAGGAGAAAACACTTAATATCTGCTGTAGATTTATGCAGGAAAAAAATCCGTTTTTAGTCTCTGGCTTTTGTTGCTGTTACTGTGTTAGTAGTGAAAAAAGAGATTTTTATGACCCAAGCTGTAGGTTTTAGCCAGTGAAGGGCAACTTGAAGATGAGATAGAGCTTAAAATTAAAGCTGTTTCTGAGTGATTGATTATAGTTTTGAAGCTGGACAATTAAACCTTTTTACTATTCGTGCAAATCTTCAACTTAGATTTGTCATACCTGGTTAATACAATCAAATGGAAATGCTTTTTTTCTCCCCGTCTTGCTGAGCTTACAGATTCTGAAAAATGGTGTAATTTACTCTGAAATTCAGTGTTTTGTTTTGTTTTGTTTTCTCCTGCTGGGAACAGGCACATTTAATTACAGAAAGCTGTTTGTCATGGAATCATTTTCTTCTAACACCTACCTAGCACTTTTTAAAAATTCTGATCATAATTCCATTGCTGGCAAGATAAACTAGTGGTAATTATATGTGGAATTAACTAACATTAATAAAATTCCCTGTAAGATGCATCTGGGACACTTCTTATTTGCTCTTCCCAATTTGTGGTTTTAGAAGGTGTCTCTGGTGGTGGTTGAATGCAATCAACATTTTCTTCTTTTGTGAGCCTAGAATCTTATTACTAAAAGACTTGGCAAAAGTTATTAGAAAATGGCAGGCATTTGAATCTTTCTCAAGGAATAAGTTATTTTGCATGATCAATTTTTTGGATAGTGGAAGAATTTACCCAGGTACTGCATTGTACAAAGGTACCCTTAAAACTATGTATTCTTTCTTGTATAAGAATTCATAAAAATTTTATAGGAATTTACTAGTATGAATTTTTTTAACTTTAAAATGAAAATATCTTTTGAGTATCTTGGGAAATAGTATATTCTTACAAATTAGGTTACCTGTTTTTATTGAATTGAATGTCATTGAGAATATTGGCATTGCATTTTAGCCACTAACAATAATCTAAATACAGTTCAGCAGCCCAGAGCCAGTTTCCTAATATTTTGAGATTTTTGCTGTTTTGAGAACAAAGTAATTTAAAAATTTTGGATACCATCTAACTGAAATGTTGATGATAATTTCATAAGCATATTGGGTTCCATTACATAAAGTATATTATCATCATTTGTTTAAAAAGTAGCCAGCAGCCTGTTACTTTATGGCTGAGGACACTGCTATAAAGTCTTGAGATCTTCAATAAATAATTTGAATATATAAATCTTAGAAACTAGTTCTGAGGTTTTCATGTAGCTAAAGTCATCCTCAAAATACAGAAATTGTGAAGGGATACCTGTCTAAGCATTATTTTGTGGTTGGAATGTAAAAAACCTACTCAAGTAACCTCAATTAAGGTATGGATATACAATGGAATATTACTCAGCCATAGAAAAGAATGAAATAATGTCATTTGCAGCAACGTGGATGGACCTAGAGATTATCATACTAAGTGAAGTAAGCCAGATAGAGAAAGACAAATAGTACATGATATTGCTTATATGTGCAATCTTAAAAAAAAAAAAAAGATACAAATTGAACTTATTTACAAAACAGAAATAGACCTGCAGACATAGAAAACAAATTTGTGGTTACCAAAGGGGAAGGAATGGGGGGAGGGATAAATTAGGAATTTGGGATTAACATATATACACTACTATATATAAAACAGATAACTAACAAGGACCTATTCTATAGCACAGGGAACTATACTCAATATTTTGTAATAACTTATAAGGGAAAATCTGAAAAAGAATATATATTATGTCATACACGTTAGTGTATGACATAATGGTATTTCTATATTAATTACTTCAAATATAATTGAAGAATAAACTTTGAAAAATGTGTGGAACTGAAATAGATGCATTTACATAGTGGCAGTTGAGATCTGCTCTAGAGGCCACTTGAGGGCTTTTAAGAGTGATGTTAATAGGAATTTTGAAACATTGACTTAGGTGTGAGGCCAGGAATCTCTGACTATAATCTGCAAGTAGTCAGACTTCATTAGTTAGACCTAACCTCATTTTAAAGGCTATTACCTACTTGCTGAGAAAGCAGCCCTAAGCAATTCCTTAGCATAGATGGATACTGTAGAATGTGGTTCTGCCACCTTGGCCATAATTGATAAGCCCAGGGCAGGCCTTTGACCCAAGGGTAGTAGTCTGTGAAGTGGCCTGGTATGAAAACTGCACAAACAGCAGTAACGGGCATTAAACTAATCAAGCACATATCTCTTTTTCTCATGTAAATTACTCCTTGAGAGGAGGAGAATGATGGACAGTTCGTAATGGGAACTTATAGTTACAGTTTGTTCATTTGTTGTTCATTCAACACCTATCTGAATGCCTAATATTTGCCAGTTACTATTCTAGGCTCTGGTGACTTAGTCATGAACAGACCAACTTTCATGCTTTCGTGCAACTTACGTTGAGGGGACAGATAAGTAACATGTAATAGATGTCAGTAGTGTAAGTGCTTTGAAGAAAAATGAAGCAGGCTGAGGAAGAGGGTGTGATTAGAGGGTACTATTTTAGATAGGCTAATC
The DNA here is from genome assembly GCF_963455315.2 of Globicephala melas. Lineage (NCBI taxonomy): Eukaryota > Metazoa > Chordata > Mammalia > Artiodactyla > Delphinidae > Globicephala > Globicephala melas. The sequence continues at coordinate 46,905,392 of NC_083329.1, read as the reverse complement.
ATGTAAGGCATTTCTGAGAAGCTGATGTTTGAGCAGAGTCCTAAGTAGAAGATGATGAGGGAAAAGTCAGCATGCAGCCATCATGAGGTAGTAGAAGCCAAGAGTTACACAGAAGAAAATTTCAGAGTAGAGTGAAATTTTATATTAGTCAAGGTTCTCCAGAGAAACGAACCAATATGATGGGTGGGTGGGTGGGTGGGTAGATGGATGGATGCATGGATGCATGGGGGGAGGGAGGGGCGAGAGAGAGAGAGAGAGAGAGAGAGAGAGAGAGAGAGAATGGAGGCTGACAAATTCCAAGATCTACAGTTGGCACTCTGGAGACCCAGAAAGCTGATATAACACTAGTCTAAGTCTGAATGCCTGAGACCCAGAATAGCCGATGATGTTAAGTTCTAGCCTGAAGGCCAGCAGGCTCAAGACTCAGTATTTCAGTTCTAGTCTGAAAGCATGAAAAAAATGATATCCTAGCCTGAAAGTAGTCAGGTAGGAGGAGTTCCCTTCTACTTGCAGGAGAATAAAACTTTTCGTTTTTTTTTTTTAAAGAAGATGTTGGGCGTAGGAGTTTATTAATTAATTTATTTATTTTTGCTGTGTTGGGTCTTCGTTTCTGTGCGAGGGCTTTCTCTAGTTGCGGCAAGCGGGGGCCACTCTTCATCGCGGTGCACGGACCTCTCCCTATCGCCGCCTCTCTTGTTGAGGAGCACAGGCTCCAGACGCACAGACTCAATAGTTGTGGCTCACGGGCCTAGTTGCTCCGTGGCATGTGGGAGCCTCCCAGACCAAGGCTCGAACCCGTGTCCCCTGCATTAGTAGGCAGATTCTCAACCACTGCGCCACCAGGGAAGCCCACCTTCTCGTTTTTATTCAGGCCTTTAGTTGTTTGGATGTGGCCCGCCTACATTGAGGAGAGCAATATGCATTACTCAATCTATTGACTTAAATTTTAAATGTTAAAGTCATACAAACACCCTCACAGAATCACCTAGAGTAATGTTTGACCAAATATCTGTGTACCCTGTGGCCTAGTCAGTTTGACACGCAAAATTAACCATCACAGAGGGGGTCTGCTGGTAGCCATAAAAGCAAGATGATTAAAGATAGATAGGCTCCGATTCACCCCAGTGACTTATTGTCAAGATAATCGGACGATTAGAGCTATCTTGAATTCTGAACTTTGTTGCACTGCCTGAATTATTTTCCGTTGTCTGTGAGGCCTGGCTTTATGGCTCTATTGAACTCACTCTTTTTTCCCTGAGTACTCTTTATATAACTACTTAGTTTAACTCGTTTGTCTCTACATTCAGGCTCACCAGACCAACCATTTTATGGATGGGCCAGCCTGATAGCAGATGAGTCTTGTTTCTTGTATAGACATTACAGAAATAAACCTTGAGTTATAAAAGCCTAATTCAGCCTTTTTTTTCTTATGAAGGAAAACAATGGGAAAGATAAACAGAACTTTTAAAAGTGATTTGTTACTTTTAAAAAGGTTCATATTCTTGGTTAACATTTTTAGCAGTTACTTATTAAATTATACCTCTTTTAAAGAGCTGACATGTTTTGGAAATCTGAGAGTGTAGGAGACACAGTCCTTGCCCTCAGAAGGACCACAGTCTGACAGTAAAATCTGCATATCTAAATATACAGCAAGGTAGTTTTGATGAGAAATTAGGTTCAAGCTGGAAAAGGCTTCATGAAGATTATATTTAAGCTAGTCTTTGGTAGATAGAATTTGGATAGCTACAAAAAAGAGGTCAAAGTTTTTCCCAAAAAAGAAAGGGAAATGAGTAAATCAGGTGAAAGAGTTTGGGGATGATAATTTAACCACGTTGACATGAGTGTAGTGTTCTTGCAGAGGAATATTTTGAAAGCTAAAGCTGAAACTCAGTATGTCCGCAACATTCTGTTGCATGTTAACCACTTTGAGCCTCAGCTACTCATCTATTAAATGGCATAATAATACCTATCTTTTGTTTTATTCCTGTGAGACTCATGACCAGTCACCTCTAAATTCTATATGTTTCTTTGGTCTTAATCCACAAAGAGGCCTTTTTGAGTAGGGAAATGAGTTTTCAGATTCCATATCATTTCCTCCTCACACTCTTCCTGCTCCAGCTTCCTTATGGAGAGAATGGTACACCAAATGGATCCTCTGTAAATCTCACCAGTATCCTTAATGCCCTTATCTTAGAAATTGTTCCTTCTGTCTCAGTCTTCTGAAGGTATTTTCTGATGGCAATGCTGCATTAGTATCTCTTTCTGTATGGCCACACATGTGCTTTGGATCCCATTTCTTTCCACCTTTTCAGAGATGTTATGCTAACTGAAACCTCAGGTTTCTTTTTCACTCTCCTGGTGTCACCCTTCCTATCTTTTTGGGTCTTTTCTATTAGCAGAGAAATATGATCAGGTTGTCTTTATGTTATATATATTATGCATGCTATGCTGTAGTATATTATATATAATATCTAATCTAATCATCCTCCCTTGACCATATACCTTTCTCCATCAATTTCCTTGTGTCTTCTCCATCAACTTCTCTAAAGAAGTAGTTATACCCACTTAACTTATTTCTAAAATCATATCCTATTCACACCTAAGCTCATTCCAATCTACCTTCTACCCCCATCATTCTATTCTAATACCCTTCTATCCCCATCACTCTACTTATTTGATATTTCTGTAGCATTCAATACTATTGGCCATTCTGTTCTTGAAAACACTCTTCCTTGGCTTCTTCAATGTGTTCTCCTCATTTTCTGTGTATGTCTCTGGCTACATCCTCTCTGACTTCTTTGTTGGCTTATCTTTCTCTAATTGCTCATTAAATGTGGGTATCCACAAAGCTGACTCTTAGGCCTTTCTTTTCTTACTACTGTATCCTCTTGAGTAATATTATTCTTTCTCGTTGCTTCAATAACAGTGCCAACTTTTAAATTTATATCTTTCACATAGACTTCTCCTCTAAGGTCCAATTCTGTATCTAGCTACCAAATTGATATTTCCATTTGGATGTCTCGGTGAGGTATCTCAGACTCAACATGCTTAAGACACAACATGTTTGTAACTTCACCTCTTCCTTCATGTCTTCTTCAGCACCAAGACTTGTTTTATTTTGGACTCAATATAGTGTATGGATGAAGGACTCAAATCCTCACTCTAAAAACAAACAAACAAACAAACCTCTTACTAACTTACTTACTCTTTACTAACTTTGCAACCATAGGTAACCTTTAAAGACTCAATTCTGTCATCTGTAAAATGGAAAAACAATAGGTCCTTTCTTAACATAATGCAGCATCAGACAAAATGAGTAAATGGGACTTATACTTCCAGCCAAGATGTAGTAACAGGGACTGAATTTACTCTCTATCCATAAACAATTAGAAAACCTTCATAGGACTGTTGTGAGGATTAAAAGAGTATTTATAAGCACTTGAAACAGGACCCAGCATAAAGTAAGCTCTATGTAAAATTTTGCTTTTATTATTATTAAGCATAGATTTGATGGTTAAAAAAATTGTGGGATGAAGCTCTGAAGTGCTGCTTTAAGGGTAAATTATGGTATTAATTGTTTATATTATAAAAAGCAATCCTCAAATCAGTACTCTTAAGCTTCCATTTTAAGAAACTAAAGGATAAGAGTAATCCTAAAAAAAAAGGGAATAAAGACAAGAGCAGAAACCAAAGAAATAGAAAAGTACAAAACAATAAAGAAAAACAGAAACTAAAATTTGGCTTTTTGAAAAGATCAATAATAGTGATAAAATTCTAGCCAGACTAATCAGGAAAAAAAGAGAGAGGATGCAGATTACAATAGCAGGAATGAAAGAGGACACATGTCTACAGATCCTATAGACATTAAATTCAACAATTTAGATGAAATGAGCAAATGCCTTTAAAAACACAAACTACCAAAAGCTCATTTAAGAAGAAATAGATAACCTGAGCAGCCCTATATATTTTTAAAAAAAATAAATTTGCAGTTAAAATCTTCCTTCAAAAAATCTCTTGTCCTAGAATGTTCACTGAGGCATTCTATCAAACATTCAAGATGAAATAATATCAGTTCTACACAAAGTCTCTCAGAAAATAAAGGGAATACTTCCCAACTCATTTTATGAGGTCAGCATTTACCCTTAGCGTGAAAGAAAACTACAGACCAATAGCCCCCACAAAAATAGATGGAAAAACCTTTAATGAAATTTTAGCCAACTGAATCAATAGTATTAAAAAAAAAAAGGGTAATACTTTTTACCAAGTAAGAGTCATTACAGGAATACAAGTTTGGTTTAATGTTTGAAAATCAATCAGTGTAATTCACCATATGAACCTACTAAGAAAGAAAAACCATATGATAATCTGAATAGATTCAGAAAAATCATTTGACAAAATTTAATGCTCTTTAGTGATAAAAAACTCTCAGTCAACTAGGACTTGAAGGGAACTTTTTCTGCCTGTTAAAGGGTGTCTAGTAAAATCCTGTAATTTACATCACATTTAGTGGTGAAAGACTGAATGCTTTTCCCCTAAGATCGGGAATGAGGGAATGATGATGCTCTTACCACTTCTATTCAGGATTGTATGGGAATTACAGTCAGTGCAGTGAGGCAAGAAAAGGAATTCAAAGCCATCCAAATTGGAAATGAAGAAATGAAACTGCTTGTGTGTGTAGAAAATCTCAAAGAATCCACAAAAAAGGCTACTAAGACTAATAAGTGAGCTTAGTACAAAGTTATTATGCAAAAGAATTAATTGTATTTCTTTGTACTAGCAATGAACAACTGAAATTTAAATAAAAATAAATTAACGTGAAAACATTCACAGTAGCATCTAAATGTCAATAATACTGTGGAGAAGTTGAACAGAATTTTGCAAGACCTGTGTATTGGAAACTATAAAACATTGCTGAGGGAACTTAAAGGAGAACCAAGTAAATGGAAATGAATATCATGTTCATGGATCAGAAAACTCAAAATTGTTATAATGTCATTTCTCCCCAAATTGATGTTTATTACTCAGTACAGTTCCAGTCACTATCTCCACAGGCTTTGTTGTAGAAATTGACAAGCCTATGGTCTGTTAACTTAGGCAGAGTTAATGAGACTTGTGGTTTCAGTCTTCTCTGGAATATTACATGACTAGTTTTGTTATTGATTTTAGAAATGTTTCTCTGGGCCTTTCTTTAATTTATCTAAATCATGTCTCTACCTTCACAATTGCTTCCAGTTTATTTCTTCTAAAGCCTACACTGTTTAAACTTTTTGTTTAGTTTTTGTTTATTTTTAACTCCACCTACCTAAAACTTCTTTTTAATTTTAATTTTATTTCTTTCATTTGGCTTAGTTCAGTAGCTCACTGGTTTTCCTCTTCCAGCTCTTGCTCCCTCTCTTGCAGTATAATCTCCAAGTAGCAGCTAGGGATATAGTCAAGGCACTCTCTTACTCTGCACTTTCCAGTGGCTTCTATCCTACTCTAAGAATTGAGCTATTATGTGGATATGATAACTTAGGTCTGCGTGTGTGTGCACAGAATAAACTCAGCCACCTGCTTTAAAAAAAGAAAAAAAAAAAAAAGAATTCAGCTATTAGAATCCAGTTCATGAGCCTCTACATGATCTGGCCCCAGGACACAGCACAGTGCCTGGCACATGGTATGCATTTAATATATGTTGAATTAAATCTTTGCATTCTAAGTCTTAGCAGAATTTTTTTGTGTGTGTTTGTTTTTGTTGTTAGCATTGTCTTACAGCCACACACACAAAAATAGTAATTCTTTAGACCTAACTGTTTTCTCAGTTTATTACGGGATATGGAGAGTAGGTTGGAGCTGTCTTGCATGCATTTTAAGGCTCACTTTATTTTATTTTATTTTATTTTACTTTTTGGCCATGTTGTGTGGCATGTGGGATCCTAGTTCCCCGACCAGGGATTGAACCTCTGCCCCCTGCATTGGAAGCACCGAGTCTCAACTATTGGACCGCCAGGGAAGTCCCTTGCATGCATTTTAGAATAGGCCGGTTTTGTCTAGTAAGGATGGTTAATAAGATTTGTCAGCAAGTAATACTCAAACGGGTAGGAAAAGACTGCTTTGGCTTTCAATCAGACAAATTGTAAAACTCTGTGGTCAGAACTTAGGTTATGCTTTAGATGACCCAAACAGTTCAGAACAGCATTGTTTTGTTTCATATCCCAATATACTAAATGCTTCTCTTATAGTTTCTTATTTTTAAAATAACTTTACCTTATATATATATTTTTAATCTTATATTTTCTACTGTGATTCTTTCTTTCAACCATTACAACCTCAGCTTATGCATTACACCCGGATGTTGCTATTGGGGATCAGGGGCTCTGTTTTAATGACAGCAAGGTGCTGCTCTGTGTTTGTTAGTTTTTTCTGTAGGAGTGATATGTGATAACCAGCTTACTAACCTGTCTATTTGTTGTTCCTTCCACGAACACTCACTGAGATTGTGAATTATTTTTGAATGAAAGTTTATCAGTTACAAAAATTAAGCTTTCAACACTATAATAAACACATAAAAAGGACTAGTTTAAACTTTTAAACTGGAAGTGACCTTAAAAACAGTTATAATTATTTGCTTTTTGTTTTTCTTTTTTAAACTATTGGTTGTTTCTTAAGTATAGCAGATGCTAACCAGGCTCTGTGGTAATTTTTTCTTTCTGTGTTTTTTAATGAAGCAGCTCTTTTAACATGATCTAGCAATCTGTGAATAGAGTGATGACTTGAATTTTAAGATTAAGCAAATTCATTTTGTTAACATCACATTTTGTTCCATTTTGCAGCTTCTTGGTGAATTTTTGGATGAAGCCATTAAATTAATTGCTTGCCACCATGAGCAGAAGCAAGCGTGACAGCAATTTTTATAGTGTAGAGATTGGAGATTCTACATTCACAGTCCTGAAACGGTATCAGAATTTAAAACCTATAGGTTCAGGAGCCCAAGGAATAGTATGGTAAGTTTTTACTTCCAAAAATTAGGCAAAGAATCATTAACTGCTCTGTTTTCTTCTCTCATAAATTCTTTGGTAAATATTCCTTGGTAAATATTTAGCTTACCTCAAAAAATTAAAACTATAAAATTTAAATTAAAGCTATAACACGGCTGTTTTGTTCTGAGATTAATGGCTTTTTTATTATTCATAAAACATAATTTTATAAATCAGCTCTGTCATCTTTAAGTGTAAATTATGATTAAATACTTGGTCATAAGCCATGTAAAGACAGATATGAGTATCAGGAAAGAATAAGTGACATGCTTGGTAATTCCATGTATACATTTATTCCCATAGCTAACTGTTTAATAAGAAGCTTCACTTAATCATCACTTTTACACTGTAATGAAATTCTCGAATATCATAAATCTTGTTTTACACTGGGGAATAAAGTCAGCTAATATGCCACTGTATGTGTTTCAAAACTCCTATGTATCTTTAAAATTGATCTACAGGCTAATTTTTACAAAAGGCCTAGGCTCTATAGATCAGCATAATTCCTTATAAACTGAAAATCAAAACACTCTTTGGGATAGTTCTGTTAATAATTTTAGGTTACTAAGTTAGCATAATAAGCTAGTGTTGTAGGGAATTCTAAGCCTCACTCAAGCATAATTATATCTTTTTTTTTTCATAATTATATCTTTATTACCTCTTCTTGAACCAGATTTGTTTTGGAATCTATTAAAAAATCCTAAGTGTTTACAACCCTGCAGTTCTCCCAGGTTCTAGAAAAACTTTTGCATACAGCTCTTGCATATGTACAGAAAGAGACATATGTAGGGCTGTTCTTTGCAGTACCATTTAAAATAGCAAAAATTGGTAATAACATCAAATCTATCAGTAGGAGAATAAAAAATAATCACACAGTGAAATACTCTACAACATTTAAAATGAACTGGAGCTTATATGTGTCAACAAGGATAATCAGAAATGTAACACTGAGTTTAAAAGCAAGATGTAGAATATACATACATTATTATACTGTATATATATATGTACTTTAAAGTATGCAAAACAATACCATATATTTATGTATGCAGAAGTATAAAAACATTCATAAATACCAAACTCAGGATAGTACTTACCTCTGAGAATAGAGAGAAGGAAGGGGGCTTTACCTATAATAATATCTTTCTTTTAAAAAAGTTCAGAGGAATAATGGTAAAATATTAGAATCAAACAAATTTGTGTAATGGGGACTGTAACATTTATTCTCTTTTCTGTATTCTTAAGGTAATTTATACTATCACAAACTACAGAAGCTGGGTCATTTTATAAAGCATTATTGGCTGATTGGTTGTCATTTTAACTGATGACATTTAACCATCCACAAATTAAATTTAAAGAAAATGATGTGGTAATATCAATATGCTAAGAATTCTGAAAGTGAACTATTGGTTCAGATTCTAACTCTCTGATTTATTAACTTTGTGACTCACATGGCAAATTAACTCTTCTAAAGCCTGTTTTCCTACCTAGTATACAGGGTTGTTGTGAGGAATATATTGTTTATAAAATACTTAATAGTATTTTAAAAATATATTATGTTCCTGTATCTTCACTTATCCTCAGACAAGTGCTTTTTGAAATTTGTGTACCAGAATTTTCTTTTTTAATTGCTTTGGAAGGTAATCAGCCCCTGTCCTAAGGAATAAATGCCTTCAAATTTTTGCTTCACAAAACATTACTATGAAATAGACAAATAATAAAAATTTTTTTTAAACTCACTGTTGTACTACTGTCAGAATCAACTGAAGAACTTAATTTTTTTTTTTAAGGCATTATTTTGGGCCCCAGTTATAGATGGTAAGATTCATTGGGTCTGGATTGGGGCCTCTGAGTCCCCAGGTGTTTCTAATTTGTGCACATTTAAGAATCAATAATTATGGGCTTCCTTGGTGGCACAGTGGTTAAGAATCTGCCTGCCAATGTAGGAGACATGGGTTCAAGCCCTGGTCTGGGAAGATCCCACATGCCGCGGAGCAACTAAGTCCGTGAGCCACAACTACTGAGCCTGCGCTCTAGAGCCTTTGAGCTACAGCTACTGAAGCCCGTGCGCCTAGAGCCTGTGCTCCGCAGCAAGAGAAGCCACCGCAGTGAGAAGCCCGCGCATCACAATGAATGAACATGCCATGCAGCCAAAAATTAATTAATTTAAAAAAAAGAATCAATAATTAGAAATCTAATTTCCTTGGATACAAAATAGTTCAAATTTAGAGTTTGATATAGCAGATAAAAAATTAATAGGAATGAATTTAATGGTTAAAAATAAAATACTTTATCTGAAACAGTCAAAACTTTTAATCATTTTATGTGACCCCTAATGTTTTTTGTTTTGCCTTTTTTTTTAATTTGGGAAGAACATATCTGTAAATAACAGCATTTTCTAAGTAAAGATTGTAATATGTATGTTTTGGTGTATATGTATATATATGTATATAGGCAATAGTTAATGGTATATATAGAATGTATAGATGTGTCCTTTTATGTAGTACCAATTTCTTAATACATAATTTCTTCACTATATTTGATATAGTAAGATTGCCACAGAACAAACTCAGGTTTCCAGTTAGGTGAGAGAATAATTTTAATCAGTAGTGTGCTGACTTTCCAAATATTATATAAACAGAACTCATCTTTTATAGTATGTTAGGTGGTCCAGTATGAAAAGCACGACCTCATGTCTTAGTCTACTCGTCTCAGCTTTGCTTTTAACTTTCTGGCTGACCTTGGACAAATTACTTAACCTCTCTGGCCCTATATCAGGCAGTGATTAATCCAAATGATTTTTAAAAGCCTCTTTTAATCATAATATTCTATAATTTTAAGACACTTTACCATACTTGTGCTATACTTTCTTTGACCTGTCATTTGCAAAATATGCCGTTTGGTCAGAGTCATATGGTAGAGGAAGATGTGAAGAGTTAATGAGTATAGTGTTATATTTCCCAGAATTATAGTTGTTTCGTTAATAGTTATGAAGCAGCTTCTGATGTCCTGAAATCTGGCATTTATATTTATAAATACCTTGATTTTTAATTTCTCCTCCAAAACAAATTTTAAGTGTTTACTTTTTATAAAATAATCTTTCGTATAGATGCCTCTATATGCACTTTCCTCTTCTGTATTCATTTTGTTGTGTCTAAAGAGGAAGTGATGTACTTATGTAGAATTCTTCAGCAAATGTTTTGAGTAGAATTTATGACTACATGTATTCTTTATCCTGTCTTTCCTTGGTGTAGATTTGGGGTGAGGGATTCATTTGGGCTCTAAGCTATCTATTGGACCTGAATACTCATTAAACATTTGTGCATTGAGTGCCCATTGTATGCTAGGTGGATCTTGGATGACACTCAGTGAACAAGCAGTCTCTTTCTTCACAGTCCATTTTCACTTTTAATCCATTAGCATTTTAAGAAACAGTTAACAATGCTATACACTGTTGGAATATGCTCTAATAGGTATAGAAGAGACATATTGAGCATCAAGGGCTGGAAATTGGTTCAAGTGCATTTATCTTTGGAGAAAGTGAGGAATCTAAATGAATGTTTCATAAATTCAGTTTTGCAGATTTTTAAGTTTTTTGTTGTTTTTGAATTTCTTATTACAGTGCAGCTTATGATGCCATTCTTGAAAGAAATGTTGCAATCAAGAAGCTAAGCCGGCCATTTCAGAATCAAACTCATGCTAAGCGTGCTTACAGAGAGCTAGTTCTTATGAAATGTGTAAATCACAAAAATGTAAGTGAACATTTTAGAAAATTTCTTAAGTATAAATGAAATCAAGATTTGTTCATGAATATATGAATATAAAAATCTTTTAAAATAGTAGGTGCTTTAAATTGTTCTTTTGGATTGAAGCATTGCTTAAAGGGATATATAAATTTTTCTCAACTTTATTAAATTATATTAGAAGAAAAATAGCTTATGAAATTTAGATTGTATAATTTTCTGACATTTAATTTGCAAAAGGAATTTTAAAGAGGTAGATGTTTTAGAACTTTATTTAGGCTTGATCTCATCTTCTGCTTTTTGTTTTCTATTAAGCTGACATTTCGGAAAACTGGAGCCTGAGCACAGAGATGAAATTGTTCCCATTATTCTTTGACATTGGTACTTTATTTAATAATATTGGATAAAGCAGTTTACCAGAAACTTTAAAAAATATTTAAATGGAATTAGTAAAACATTCCTAATTCTATTTTCTAATGATTATAAAGACTTAAACATACGACTTTCACTCCTTTACACTTTTAAAAACTTACATTAAGCATACTGATACTTTTATGATTATTTTAATGGAATGATTTCTCCAAAATGAGAGGAAATAAACTAGGAGTAAATTGTACAAGGGACAGTTTTATGAAGTACTAAACACAAAGCATCTGACTGGAGATGTGTTGTGGTGTTTGTCCAAAGGAGTTTATAAAGAGCTCAATACTTTCTGATTGCACAAAACACAATTTACCGCATTTTGAGAGCTAGCTATGTGCAAGCCTCTGTGTATTGGGGTTAGTAGATTAGCCCCAAGGGAAAAAATTTATGGAAATTGAGGATTAGACTCCTTTTTGAGGGAGCTTACAGTGTTATTTTGAAGACAAAATAAATACATAAAGAGTTAAATATCAGATGTGGTAAAGCAGTAAAAGTTTAATTGTCAAATTATGGCAGATGGAATGCAGCCCTACCCATCAGCAGACAAGTGGATTAAAGTTTTACTGAGCTCTGCCCACCAGAGCAACACCCAGCTCTACCCACCACCAGTCCCTCCAATCAGGAAACTTGCACAAGCCTCTTAGTTAGCTTCATCCACCAGAGGACAGACAGCAGAAGCAAGAAGAACTACAATTCTGCAGCCTGTGGAAGGAGAACCACATTCACAGAAAGACAGACAAAATGAAAAGGCAGAGGACTTTTTACCAGATGAAGGAAGAAGATACAACCCCAGAAAACCAACTAAATGAAGTGGAGATAGGCAACCTTCCAGAAAAAGAATTCAGAATAGTGATAGTGAAGGTGATCCAGGACCTCAGAAAAAGAATGGAGGCAAAGATTGAGAAGATGCAAGAAATGTTTAACAAACACCTAGAAGAATTAAAGAACAAAGAAACAGAGATGAACAATACAATAAGTGAAATGAAAAATACACTAGAAGGAATCAATAGCAGAATAACTGAGGCAGAAGAACAGATAAGTGACCTGGAAGACAGAACGGTGGATTCACTGCCATGGAACGGAATAAAGAAAAAAGAATGAAAAGAAAGGAAGACAGCCTAAGAGACCTCTGGGACAATATTAAATGCAACAACATTCTCATTATAAGGGTCCCAGAACGAGAAGAGAGAGAGAAAGGACCCGAGGAAATATTTGAAGAGATTATAGTTGAAAACTTCCCTAACACGGGAAAGGAAATAGCCACCCAAGTCCAGGAAGCACAGAGAGTCCCAGGCAGGATAAACCCAAGGAGAAGCATGCTGAGACACGTAGTAATCAAATTGACGAAAATTAAAGAGAAAGAAAAATTATTGAAAGCAACAAGGGAAAAACGACATATAACATACAAGGGAACTCCCATAAGGTTAACAGCTGATTTCTCAGCAGAAACTCTACAAGCCAGAAGGGAGTGGCATGATATATTTAAAGTGATGAAAGGGAAGAACCTACAACCAAGATTACCCGGCAAGGATCTCTTTCAGATTCAACGGAGAAATCAAAAGCTTTACAGACAAGCAAAAGCTAAGAGAAATCAGCACCACCAAACCAGCTCTATAACAAATGCTAAAGGAACTTCTCTAAGTGGGAAACACAGAGAAGAAAAGGACCTACAAAAACAAACCCATAACAAGAAAATGGTAATAGGAACATACATATCGATAACTACCTTAAACGTGAATGGATTAAATGCTCCAACCAAAAGACACAGGCTCACTGAATGGATACAAAAACAAGACCCATATGTATGCCGTCTACAAGAGACCCACTTCAGACCTAGGGACACATACAGACTGAAAGTGAAGGGATGGAAAAAGATATTCCATGCAAATAGAAATCGAAAGAAAGCTGGAGTAGCAATACTCATATCAGATAAAATAGACTTTAAAATAAAGAATGTTACAAGAGACAAGGAAGGACACTACACAATGATCAAGGGATCAATCCAAGAAGAAGATATAACAATTATAAATATATATGCACCCAACATAGGAGCACCTCAATACATTAGGCAATTGCTAACAGCTATAAAAGAGGAAATCGACAGTAGCACAATAATAGTGGGGGACTTTAACACCTCACTTACACCAATGGACAGATCATCCAGACAGAAAATTAATAAGGAAACACAAACTTTAAATGACACAATAGACCAGATAGATTTAATTAATATTTTTAGGACATTCCATCCAATAACAGCAGATTACACTTTCTTCGTAAGTGCCCACGGAACATTCTCCAGGATAGATCACATACTGGGTCACAAATCAAGCCTCAGTAAATTTAAGAAAATTGAAATCATATCAAGCATCTTTTCTGACCACAACGCTATGAGATTAGAAATCAGTTACAGGGAAAAAAACGTAAAGAACACAGACACATGGAGGCTAAACAATACGTTACTAAATAACCAAGAGATCACTGAAGAAGTCAAAGAGGAAATCAAAAAATACCTAAAGACAAATGACAACAAAAACACGACGATCCAAAACCTATGGGATGCAGCAAAAGCAGTTCTAAGAAGGAAGTTTATAGCAATACAAGCCTACCTCAAGAAACAAGAAAAATCTCATATAAACAATCTAACCTTACACCTAAAGGAACTAGATAAAGAAGAACAAACAAAACCCAAAATTAGTAGAAGGAAAGAAATCATAAAGATCAGAGCAGAAATAAATGAAATAGAAACAAAGAAAACAATAGCAAAGATCAATAAAACTAAAAGCTAGTTCCTTGAGAAGATAAACAAAATTGATAAACCATGAGCCAAACTCATCAAGAAAAAGAGGGAGAGGACTCAAATCAATAAAATTAGAAATGAAAAAGGAGAAGTTACAGTAGACATCACAGAAATACAAAGCATCCTAAGAGACTACTACAAGCAACTCTATGCCAATAAAATGGACAACCTGGAAGAAATGGACAAATTCTTACAAAGGTACGATCTCCCAAGACTGAATCAGGAAGAAATAGAAAATATGAACAGACCAGTCACAAGTAATGAAATTGAAACTGTGATTAAAAATCTTCCAACAAACAAAAGTCCAGGACCAGATGGCTTCACAGGAGAATTCTATCAAACATTTAGAGAAGAGCTAACACCCATCCTTCTCAAACTCTTCCAAACAATTGCAGAGGAAGGAACACTCCCAAACTCATTCTATGAGGCCACCATCACCCTGATACCAAAACCAGACAAAGATACTACAAAAAAAGAAAATTACAGACCAATATCACTGATGAATATAGATGCAAATATCCTCAACAAAATACTAGCAAACAGACTACAACAACACATTAAAAGGATCATACACCATGATCAAGTGGGATTTATCCCAGGGATGCAAGGATTCTTCACTATATGCAAATTAATCAATGTGATGCACCATATTAACAAATTGAAGAATAAAAACCATATGATCATCTCAATAGATGCAGAAAAAGCTTTTGACAAAATTCAACACCCACTTATGATAAAAACTCTCCAAAAAGTGGGCATAGAGGGAACCTTCCTCACCATAATAAAGGCCATGTATTACAAACCCACAGCAAACATCATTCTTAATGGTGAAAAACAGTATTTCCTCTAAGATCAGGAACAAGACAAGGATGTCCACTCTCACCTCTATTATTCACCATGGTTTTGGAAGTCCTAGCCACGGCAATCAGAGAAGAAAAAGAAATAAAAGGAATACAAATTGGAACAGAAGAGGTAAAACTGTCACTGTTTGCAGATGACTATACATAGAGAATCCTAAAGATGCCACCAGAAAACTACTAGAGCTAATCAATGAATCTGGTAGAGTAGCAGGATACAAAATTAATGCACAGAAATCTCTTGCATTCCTATACACTAATGATACAAAATCTGAAAGAGAAATTAAGGAAACACTCCCATTTACCATTGCAACAAAAAGAATAAAATACCTAGGAATAAACCTACCTAAGGAGACAAAAAACCTGTGTGCAGAAAACTATAAGACACTGATGAAAGAAATTAAAGATGATACAAACAGGGGCTTCCCTGGTGGTGCATGGGTTGAGAGTCCGCCTGCCGATGCAGGGGACACGGGTTCGTGCCCCGGTCTGGGAGGATCCCACATGCCGTGGAGCGGCTGAGCCCGTGAGCCATGGCCACTGGGCCTGCGTGTCCAGAGCCTGTGCTCTGCGACTGGAGAGGCCACAACAGTGAGAGCCCTGCGTACCACAAAAAAAAAAAAAAAAAAAAAAAAGATGATACAAACAGATGGAGAGATATACTATGTTCTTGGATTGGAAGAATCAATATTGTGAAAATGACTATATTACCCAAAGCAATCTGCAAATTCAGTGCAATCCCTATCAAATTACCGATGGCATTTTTTACAGAACTAGAACAAAAAATCTTAAAATTTGTATGGAGACACAAAAGACTCTGAACAGCCAAAGCAGTCTTGAGGGGAAAAAAAACAAAGCTGGAGGAATCAGACTCCCTGACTTCAGACTATACTACAAAGCTACAGTAATCAAGACAATGTGGTACTGGCACAAAAACAGAAATATAGATCAATGGAACAGGATAGAAAGCCCAGAGATAAACCCACACGCCTGTGGTCAACTAATCTATGACAAAGGAGGCAAGGATATACAATGGAGAAAAGACAGTCTCTTCAATAAGTGGTTCGGGGAAAACTGGACAGCTACATGTAAAGGAATGAAATTAGAACGCTCCCTAACACCATACACAAAAATAAACTCAAAGTGGATTAGAGACCTAAATGTAAGACTGGACACTATAAAACTCTTAGAGGAAAACATAGGAAGAACACTTTTTGACATAAATCACAGCAAGATCATTTTTGATCCACCTCCTAGAATAATGGAAATAAAAACAAAAATAAACAAATGGGACCTAATGAAACTTAAAAACTTTTGCAAAGCAAAGGAAACTACAAACAAGATGAAAAGACAGCCCTCAGAATGCGAGAAAGTATTTGCAAACAAATTAACAAAGTATAAACAGCTCATGCAGCTCAATATTAAAAAAATAAACAACCCAATCAAAAAATGGGCTGAAGACCTAAATAGAGATTTCTCCAAAGAAGACATACAGATGGCCAAGAAGCACATGAAAATCTGTTCAACATCACTAATTATTAGAGAAATGCAAATCAAAACTACAATGAGGTATCACCTCACATCAGAAAATCTACAAACAACAAATGCTGGAGAGGGTGTGGAGAAAAGGGAACCCTCTTGCACTGTTGGTGGGAATGTAAATTTATACAGACACTATGGAGAACAGTATGGAGGTTCCTTAAAAAACTAAAAGTAGGGGCTTCCCTGGTAGCGCAGTGGTTGAGAGTCCGCCTGCCGATGCAGGGGACACGGGTTCGTGCCCCAGTCCGGGAAGATCCCACATGCTGCGGAGCGGCTGGGCCCGTGAGCCATGGCCATTGAGCCTGCGCATCCGGAGCCTGCACTTCTGGAGCCTGTGCTCCGCAACGGGAGAGGCCACAACAGTGAGAGGCCCGCGTACCACCAAAAAAAAAAAAAAAAAAACTAAAAGTAGAATTACCATATGACCCAGTAATCTCACTACTGGGCATATAGCCAGAGAAAACCATAATTCAAAAAGTCACATGCACCCCAAAGTTCATTGCAGCACTATTTACAATAGCCAGGTCATGGAAGCAACCTAAATGTCCATCGACAGACGAATGGATAAAGAAGATATGGTACATATATACAATGGAATATTTCTCAGCCATAAAAGGGAATGAAATTGGGTCATTTGTAGAGACGTGGTTGGCTCTAGAGACTGTCATACAGAGTGAAGTAAGTCAGAAAGAGCAAACCAAATATCGTATATTAACGCATATATGTGGAACCTAGAAAATGGTACAGATGAACCGGTTTGCATGGCAGAAGTAGAGACACAGTTGTAGAGAACAAACGTATGGACACCAAGGGGGGAAAGTGGCGGGGTGGGTGTGATGAATTGGGAGATTGGGATTGACATGTATACACTAATATGTATAAAATGGATAACTATAAGAACCTGCTGTATAAAAAAATTAAATAAAATTCAAAAAAAATTATGACAGATGGAAAATAAGTGTTGAGATTTAAGGAGAAAGAAGATTGTTGTGAGCTTGAATGAAACGGGACAGCTTTGGGGAAGGGTGGACCTAGACTATTTCTTAAAGATGGGGTAAAAATTGGGTTATTGAAGGAAGGGAGCCTCCAAGAGGAGGAATAGTATTTAAAAAGAGGCATAGAGACAATCACCAAACTCATGTTAAGTTGTCTTATCATAATATTTCTGTCGGCGATTGCATTTAAAATATCAATGTGTGTGTGTATATAGAGAAAGAAATCTGTTAGAAAAGTAAATTTATATATAATATATGTAATCAGAGATACATATGTTATATATACATATGTGAGATGTATGACTTATTTTTCCTTATCCACAGAATTCAGCTACCATGTATATATAAATAAACTTATTTTATTAACCAGAAAAAAAAAAGGCCTAGAGATAAAGATTACAGTCAGTCAGTGATCGGGAAGAAGTTGCGTCAGCCATTCTTGTTCTAGATGGGAGCCAAGTATGTTGCTTGTCAAGATTTTGCTGGTGGCCTCCTGCCCTGGAATAGAACTGCTCGTACCCCTTGGAGCCTGTTTCGTGGCAATGTCGTGGTGGCATTACCTTGGTTTTGCATTGGGGAGAGACGGCCAGTGACACCTACCTCCTGAGCCTGGGTGACTGCAAAGAAAGATGGTTCTGTCAACTAAATGGAGGGCATGGAAAGCTTGTTTCACATGAGTAACCCTTTAGTGGAGGTGGCACAGATTCATCCAGGTAATACCCTTGGCACCTAGAAGAGTGCTTGCACGGAATAGGTGCTCGAAACATAACTTTTTCAGTGAATTGTTCAGTGAATGAATGTGAATAAAGATAGGGAAAAGAGGAATGGTAATGGAATTTTTCCACTCCCTGATGGATGGATGCTTTTGTAATGTCTTGCCTTTTTGTGCAAATCATCTCTTCATTGGTCTAAACATCTCTGGTTTTTCCCATTCCCTTCTTCTTTTTTTTTTAATTGAGGTAAAATACAATAACAATAAAACTTACTATCTTAACCATTTTTAAATGTACAATTCAGTAGTACTAAGTACATTCATATTGTGCATTTTCCACTCTTCATAGATGGTTTTGAGTTTCCTTTTCAACTTGGTCACTTATCTCTGAATGCACTTGGATATGTCACCTGGTACACAGTAGTGCATGTCTGATTGAATCCTCTGAGAGGAGCTGAGGCATGTCATCTCTTAACTGTGGACATTGTAATCCTGTTTGGAAATCTGGTCACCATTTGACTCACATTACCTAATAAGCAAGTTATTCTTTGTCATAGACCAGCTAACAGGTCTTTCCCATTCTTTAGTGTAGTGCTTTCTGTATCTTCCTATTCAGTTTCATATGTGAAATCTGGCTCCTCTTACTAGACTGTTGGGGATTGCTTTCTTCTTTGTTCGGATTTTTCACTTGTTGGCTTCACTTACCAGTTTTGCTCAGGATGCCTTCATAATAGTTGGATTAGTTCATTAGCAACCTGCAAAAATTACATCTCTAACTATAAAAATTGCCCATATCTCCCAATTCTTCAACCTATTCACAAGGATATTGTTATTAGTGACATTTTCAAAAATGCCTTTTTGAAATCTTCATCTATCTGGTTGCATTTCTCTGATCTGCTGCTGTTCTTTGTTGTTACTATTGCTGTTGTTGTTTTTATTCACAGAAGTATAAAGTTTCCCAGTGAATTTTTACGTGTTCCTAGTAATTTTTACTTCTTTTAAAGTAGTCATATACCATCCACTTAATCAGTCCTTGACTTTTGTTTGTCCAGTATATGACTGATGTAATTTTCTTTATTTCTCTTTTTGAGAAGCAAGACAACTGTCCCTTTTAATCTTTTTTTATATAACAGCTTTCTTATGATACAATTCACATACCATACAACTAATCCATTTAATTCAGTGGTTTTTAGTATATTCACTGATATATGTGACTGTCACCACAGTCAGTTCTAGAACATCTTCATTACCTCAAAAAGAGACGCCATTCCTTTAGCTCTCATTCCCCCATCTCCCATATTCCTTAGTTCTAAGCAACAGCTAATCTCCTTTCTGTCTCTGTATGCCTTTCATCTTTAACACCTGTCTCCTACTGTGGGATTTCCCAGATGTTAATGAGAATAGTTTTACTAATTCTCCAAGTCTCCAAGTGTACAGTTCATCTGGTTAGGAGACATGAATTCATTTAGAACAACTAGATACTTATTCCTCTGTCTTAAACACATTTGTTTTACCCTCTCTGATCTGAAAAGTACTTTTCTGAATTTATTCACTGAACATATATTTGAATGCCTTCTATAAGCAAAGCTTTATGCTTAAATGAGTAACATGGATTCTGCTCTCATGAAGTTTATGTCTAGAAAAACATTCCCATTCCTAAGTATAATTGTCAACAGACATTTCAAAAATATGTGTGAGGTGTTTTCCTGAATGCTGGAATTGTAAAGGGGAATAAGAGGCTGTTGTGAAAGAGAGACTATACTACGGTGTGTTAAATGCCATAATAACATATAAGATATCGTGGGGACAAAGTAGAATATTCAGGTCTGTCAAGGACTAGGGGTTGTCAGACCCTACAAAAGAGGCCTATCTTGCAAGTTTGTTTAGTAGTTTTTTAGGTAAATGACCAGCATAGGGAATAGTATGTTTAAAGGCCTTGACAGTTTTTTGAAAACAATATTCTTGCTCAAGTGTCAAGTTTAATAGAGGGCTTAGCAAGAGAAGAAGTGGGTTGATATTCTGTTATGGAGGGCTTTGAGTGTACTGCAAGGGAGTTTTGGCCTTTTTTTTGGTGGCATTAGGTTTTTGAGAAGCTGAATAATATGATCAGGTCTTTTCATTACCATATATTATAAGCAGTAAAATGGTAGCTGGATTTGCAGAAAACCGTTGTTAGGGAACCAAGTGTTAGAAGTTATTATAGCATGAACAGTCTAGATGAGATGCTAGAATCCTCAGCATAAATAGTGGCACAGGAAATGAAAAGAAGAGGTTGAAATTCAGACTAACAGAGAATGGATGGCATCCTTTTAAATATTTATTATGGTACAAATATTGAAAAAAGTCAAAAATCACTCTCAGCTTTCTATTGTAAAAGAAAAGACACTCTGGAAAAGTAAGGGGTTTGGGTTGGAAGGATAATGAGTTCAGTTTTATATTATTTTGTGAGACCTCATGTGAGGTAGCTGTGAAAATCTGAGACTCATAAACTAAGCAAGGACTTTTAATGAGTATTTAGAAAAACACCATAGAGATGTTTGGAGAAAAAGACATACATAGTATCACCCAAGAAAAGGGTACAGATAAAGGAGGAGGATTAAAACAAAATAGTGGGAAAGAGAGCATGTCTATGGATAAACTAGTGGAATAGACTGGAAATGAGGAAAACTGGGGAAGTGCAGTATTATGAAAAACCAGGGGGCGAAAGGGCTGAGATTATATAGAAATATTGAGTTGGATAAGAGCTGGCAGAAGGTATTTAAGATTTGCTTACAAATTATGTAGAGGGTTGTATAATGTAGGTTCTTGATAATTGAATGTTCATAAATGGAATGGATTTTGTGGAGCTCTTCTGTTGATATTGTGTGTGTGTGAAGGCTGTTTTTTTAGAGCAGTTTTCGGTGCACAGCAAGATTGAGAGAAAGGTACAGAGATTTCCCATATACCCCCTGCCCACGCACACGCACACGCACAGCTTTCTGCATTATTAACATCCCCCACCAGAGTGGTGCATTTGTTATAATCAGTGAACCTGCATTGACACCTCCTTATCACCCAAAGTCCATAGTTTACATTAGGGTTCACTTTTGGTGTTGTACATTCTATGGGATTGGATAAATGTACAATGACATTTATCTACCATTATAGTATCATTCAGGGTATTGTCACTGCCCTTAAGATTCTCTGTGCTCTGCTTCCCTCCCTGCCCCCAACCCCTGGCCATAAAGTTTTATTATATAAAATAAAAGGGATTACTTAAGCTTAGAACATAAGACTTGAAAAATTTTACACTGAAGGTGGCTTTTTTTTAATCCATGTATTTGCAGTTCCCAAATGAAAATATTATTAAGGAATTTCTAATTTTCCTATTTCTCTGCTTTTGCCACAGATAATTGGCCTTTTGAATGTTTTTACACCACAGAAATCCCTAGAAGAATTTCAAGATGTGTAAGTGTGATAATTAAAATTTTGTTAATACATTGTTCTTCGATTGTTACTGTATACTTCAGCTGTCATATTTTTTCACCCGTGAAGTTACATAGTCATGGAGCTCATGGATGCAAATCTTTGTCAAGTGATTCAGATGGAACTAGATCATGAAAGAATGTCCTACCTTCTCTATCAGATGCTGTGTGGAATCAAACACCTTCACTCTGCTGGAATTATTCATCGGGTTAGTAGAAAAAACTGTCATATTCTTTTTCTAATCATAGAGGTATAATTCATGTAACATAAAATTAACCATCTTAAAGTGTACAATTCAATGATATTTAGTGCATTCACAACATTGTGCAACCACTACCGATACCAAATTTCAAAATATATTCATTGCCCCAAAAGAAAACTGCCTACCCATTAGGCAGTAGCTCCCCATTCCCCTCTCACCCCAACCCCTGGCATATACCAGTCTGCTTTCTGTGTCCATGGATATACCTCTTCTGGATGTTTCATATAGGTGGAATCATACAATATATGACCTTTTGTGTCTGGTTTCTTTAACTTAGCGTAGTGTTTTCAAGTTCACCCATATTGAAGCATATATCAGTAGTTCATTCCTTTTTATGACCGATTAATATTCTTTTGTATGTATTTACCACATTTTGTTTATCCATTCATCCATTCATGGACATTTGGGTTATTTCCACCTTTTAGCTTTTGTGGATAGTGCTGTTGTGAACATTAAGGTACAGGTATTTGTTTGAGTTCCTGTTTTCAGTTCTTTTGGGTATCTACCTTGGAGTTGAATTGCTGGGTCATATTTAACTTTCTGAGGAATGAACAAACTTTTCCACAGTGGGTACACCATTTTACATTCCCAGCAACAGTGCACGAAAGTTCCATCTTCCCCAGATCTTTGCTAATACTTAATGACTTTTTCATTCTAGCCATTACTAGTGAGTATGAAGTGGCATCTCATTGTGGTTTTGACTTGCATTTCTGTAATGACATTGAGCATCTTTTCATGTTTGTTGGACGTTTATATATCTTCTTGGGAGAAATGTCTATTCAAGCTCTGCCCATTTTTTAATTGAGTTGTTTGTCTTTGTTGTTGAGTTATTAGAGTTCTTTATATATTCTGAATACTAGACCCTTATCAGATAAGTAATTTGTAAATATTTTCTCTGAATTTGTATGTTGTTTTTTTCACTTCCTTGATCTCTTTTGATATGGAGATGTTTTTACTTTTCATGAAAATCAGTTTATTTTTTTTTTGGTTGCTTGTCCTTTTAGTGTCATATGTAAGACTCTATTGTGAAATCTGAGGTCATTAAGATTCACCCCTAGTTTTCCATCAAGAGTTTTATAGTTCTGGCTCTTACATTTAGGTCTTTGACCCATTTTGAGTTAATTTTTGTATATGGTGTGAGATAAGGTGCCAACTTCATTCTTTCACTTGTGGAAATCCAGTTATCCCAGCATCATTTATTAAGGAGACTATTGTTTTCTAATTGAATGGTCTTGGCACCCTTATTGAAATTCAGTTGGCCGTAGACATATGGATTTATTTTTGGACTCCTAGTTCTCTATTCCATTGGTCTTTGTGTCTGTGCTTATATCAGAACCACATTATTTTGATCACTGTAGCTTTGTAGTAAATTTTGAAATGGGAAAGTGTGAGTCTACCAACTTTATTCTTTCTCAGTATCATTTTGACTATTCAGGGCCTGTTGTGATTCCACATGAATTTGAGTATCAGCTTTTCCATTTCTGCAGAAAAGTCCATTGGCATTTTAATAAGGGTTTCATTGACTGTACATTGCTTGGGTAGTTTTGCCATCTTAACTATATTTAGTATTCAGATTCATGAACACAGGATGTCTTTCCATTTACTTAGGTTGTATTAGTCTGTTTGGGGTACCATAACAAAATACCACAGACTGGGTGGCTTAAAAAACAGAAATTTATTTTCTCACAGTTTGGGAGGTTAGAAGTCCAGGACCAAGGTGCAAATAAATTCAGTTTCTGGTGAGATCTCTCTTCCTGGCTTGGAGATAGCTGCCTTCTTGCTGTGTCCTCACATGCCCTTTCCTCTGTGCATGCAGGAAGAGAGAGCAAGCTCTGGTGTCTTTTTCTTTTCTGTAAGGACATCAGTTCTTTTGTATTGGGGTCCCACCCTCATGACTTCATTTAACCTTAATTACCTCCATAAGGGCCTGATCTCCAAATACAGTCACATTAGGGGTCTTTTACCTATGATGAAAAATATGCCTTTATCTTAGATCAGGCTGTTTGGGAAACAAACTCAAGGATGGAGATATATTGACATGTAAGCAGTTTAATGGGGAGTCCTCTCAGGATCAACATCTGTGGGGAGTAAAGGAAGTAAAAAATAGACATAGGGGAGAAATTAGATGCAATCACTCTAGAGGCCTCAACTGGTGACTCAAGCAGACCTTGGTCTTGGAGAGCAGACTTTGGAAAAAGTGGCTCTCTGTGGCTGAGGGCATTTCCTGGAGAGAGATTTGCTGAAAACTGTCAGTAGTCAACACTGCCAGCCCCTGGAAGAATGAGTGCCTCAGTCCTAAACCCAGGCTCAGAGCAGGTATCACAGCACCCACCATAGGCCACCGCTGGTGCCATTTGCTCCTACTTCTTTCATACAGTAAGCTCTGGAAACTGTTTTTCCAGGATTTTATTTGATGTCTGTTCCTTGAGCAAGTTCCAAGAAGTTTAATGGGATAAACCATAGCACCCATTTCTATAGCTGGTCTTGAGGCCATAATTGATACTCACCTCTGTGCTCTACTCTTAAATTCTCCTTACCTACCCTCTCTGCTTGCCGGAGATTACTTGCTTGATAAAATAACCTGAGCTTTCATCCTTTAGGGGTTCAGTACAAGTCAGGATGGGGGATGGAGTTCCACATATTTGCTCAGAGATCCAAGCTAAGCTGTATAAGGCTCCAGCATCTAGATAGTTGCTGGTCCCTGTGTCAGGGGAAGAAAAAGCCAGGTGGAATGTACTGGGTCTAAGGCCATGGGCAGAACTAGTCATAAGGACCTGCCTAATTGTAAGGGAACTGGGAAATGGGGGGAGGCAGTCTTCAGAATGGTCTGTGCCATTCTGCTCTGCTTATCAAGCATTCCTTTGCTTCCTTTATTCCACACCTAGTACCTAGTCACCCCCTCCTTAGGGAAGATAACCCAGAGTCCTAGCCTATCAAGGCATTTAGTGCTAAGTGATACATAGTAATCTCTACATTAATCCAGATATTTCTTGTTTTGGTCCAGAAATATTAGAACTAAAATGACCAAATTATCTGGTCACTTGCATCTCCTCCCCCTCCCCCCATTCCCTAGATATGGTGGTCAAACAGGGTCAGGGTAACTACAATAAACAATCCCATTTGGGAAATTGAAAAATGCAGTCGTTATTTATTTGTAATTCTGTTGTGTAGACATTGTTAGCGTTCTTTTGCCCTTGTGGTGGGGAAGACTACTCCTTGATTAGGCCCTGAATCTGATCTCTGCAAGGAGTACTCTGTCCACTCTTCTCTGTGGTACCTGGCTCCACCCTGTGGAGAGTCTTTTCTGCTAGCCTTCTTGAGTATATCTGAAGTGGGTATTGGAAAGTGTGTTCTCATTGGGGGCTGCCCCTGTTTCACTCCTATCTGTTAAAGATTGGAGGCCCAAGTGTCACTTTAAGACAGTCCTTAACCTGGACACTATTGACATTTTGGATGAATAATTCTTTCTTTTGAGGGGCTGTCCTGTACATTGTAGAAAGTTTAGCAGCATTCCTGGCCTTTACCCATGAGATGCCAGTAGTACTCCCCAATTGTGACAACCAAAAATGTCTTTAGACATTGCCAAATATCCCCTGGGAACAAAATTGCCCTGATTTGAGAACCATTGTTTTAAGGCTAGAACAGTCACAGCCTTAAGGAGTTCTTTTTTTTAAAATGGTACATCTCTCTTAGAAACTCAGGAGACTTCTTATGTTTTTAATTACAGTTCTTTTCAAAGCACATCTGGTAGCTCACTGGCTCTATATTCTTGGACTTAATGTCTGCCTTTATGTTTTTAGGCCTCTGTTGGCAAGTCTGAGGTATTTTCATCAATTGAAAGATTTTTCAGGTCTTCTTCCATCAAAGGCTTTCAGAATTGTTATGTGAAAATGGTGCATTAGAAACAAATTCAAGATATCAGTGGCTTACAACAACATTTATTGCTTGCTCAGGGGTCTGCAGGTTGGCTGTGTGGCACTGCTCCAGATCATGGGATCAGGTTCAGGGTTTGTTTCATGTCCAGCTTTTAGCATCCAGGCTGAAGGAGTGCCTCCCTGGGGCACATCCTTTTCTCATGGTGAAAGAAGGGCAAGAGCCAAGCTAAATCAGTCAAGCACATCTAAAACTTCTCTTCAGATTTGATGAACATCACATTTCCTCACATTCCATTGGCCAGAATTACTGTAGGCCCATCGATAAGGTGAAGAAGTATATTGGGTTAGGAGGTGGAGATATTTGCTGAGCAACCCGCTATTTTTTCTTTTTTTTTCTTTTTGAAAGGTCTAGTAGCATTTAGCTTTCCCAGAATGGCAAGGCCTTGAAATTCTAGATTCTCTGTTCCCTTTTATTTCTTCTTGTGAAGTGGCCAATTCTTTGATTTGTAGCCAATAGCCACCTATACCCACTACTAAAGTTTTGCTTTTCAATCTCCTTCTAGAGCAGGGGTCAGCAGACTTTTTTTCTAAAGGCAAGCCCAGATAGTATATATCTTAGGTTTTGCAGATGATAAGATACAGTCTCTGTTACAGCTTCTCAACTTTATCATAGTAACACAAAAGCAGCCATAGACAGTAGGTAATGAGAGTGTGACTGTGTTCTGATAAAACTTTCTTCACAAAAACAGGCAGGCATTAATTTGCCAACCCCTGTTCTAGAGCTCAAGTTCATTATGCAAGTGCTGTGCCTTCCAAGTTATTGTAGGTGACAGTGTCATGAAATGTCTTGCTACTCTATAACCTGGATCACCTTTCCAACCTTTGATATTAGTTTCCCTGCTGCCTGCTGCTCAACTACTAAGCTATGATCCTGTGTTTATAATAGTAACACTGTACTCCTGTCATCAATTTCAGTGTTAGTCAGAATAGACTAGTATAACGGAAAACATTCTTAGGTGTCTCTTTTACTCTCACACTACTACCATAATGCTTCTCACACCAGATGTGAGGTAGTTTTTCCCACACCAAACAGTCCTCAGATTCTCTGGACACCAGCCTGGGTATCCTACAATTTTACTCAATTCCAGGTAGACACTATCTACCTGGAAATAGCCTCAGATCCTCCAGGTTAAGGGCTTAGTCCCACAAGACTGCCCCAACTTCAAATGCCAATCATAATCCCAGGCTATAATTTGGAGGTTCCCACAACCCCCTCCTCAGATTCAGTTAATTTGCTACAACAACTCAGGAAAACATTTTACTTTCTGGATTACTGGTTAATTACAAAGGATGTAACTCAGGAACAGCCAAATGGAGAGATCCATAAGGCAAAGTATGTGGGAAGGCGCACGGAGCTTCCGAGCCCTCTCTGGGTGCACCACTCTCCCAGCACCTCCATGTGTTTACCGGAAGCTCTCTGTACCAGTCCTTTTGGGTTTTTAATGGAGGCTTCATTACATAGGCGTGATTGATTAAATCTTTGGCCATTGGAGATTGAACTCAGTCTCTAGCCCCTCTCCCCTCCCAGGTGGTCTGGGGGCCTGTGGGACTGAAAGTTTCAACACTCTAATTATTTTGTTGGTTCCCTGGCAACCAGCCTCATCCTTTGGAACTTTCCAAAAGTAACCTCATTAAGTCAACTCTGGTGTAGTTGAAAGGTACTTCTTACGAATAACAAAAAGCACTCCTTTCACCTTTATTGCTCTTATCACTTAGGAAATTCCAAGGGTTCTAGGAGCTCTGTGCCAGTAATTGGGACAATGACCAAATATGGTTTTCTTATTATAAATCACAATATCACAACTAGGTTATTAACAAATAAACACTTGAGTTTTCAGTGGCTTAACACAACCAAGGTTTATCTCCCACAGTATGTGTCCAGTACAGGTCCTAGTGGGGTGAGGACTCTGCCATACATAGATGCTCAAGCAGCTCAATATCTAGAATGTTACTAGTCACCAAAGCAGGGCAAGAGACAAAAGGATGTTATGCACTGGCCCTTCTATTCTTGATTCCCACTCACATCCCATTGACTAGAATTAATCACAGGCTGGAAAAATGTGGGAGAGAAGGTGGAATATTGTTAGTCCACTACTTCTGTCACACATTCATACAAGTTCAGTTATTCTTCACAGGTATAGATAGCAATGCAACTTAAACATCTGTAGAAAGGTACATCTTGATACGCAAGGATGAATTTCAGATGATATTCTTTTTTGACAGTTTCTTTTCCTTAACGAGATGTCTATTTTTTAAAAGTTGCATTTTGTTCTTAATCTTTCCAAAATAAAGTGTTTAAGGTTGAAATCTTATTTCTAGACTAGAATGCAGTAGTATGAAGAGCCATTAATCATTAACCAACACTATAGACATTGAAATAGTATCAAGGCTCATAATATTTATTTTTGAACACGCAGTGTTACTTTGCAGAGGTATTATATTTTGGAAATAGTGACAACGTATTTACAGGATAGCAATAATGAAAATTTTCATTTTCTGTTTCAATAAACCTGTTGATATCTATTTTTAATTTGATAAAACCTATAGATTACATATCGCCTAACCCATCCATGATTGCATATCAAAATATGCTAAAACAGCATACATGCTTCTCTGGATATAGACATTACAAAAGTAATTATTTCAGGCCAGCTTTATTTTGTGTTACATCAGTCACTGGTATTCAGTGTATGTGAATCATACTCCTGCTTTCTTTGGTCTAGGTTCATAATAGAATTCATGGGAGCTAACAAGTTCATGGGTTGAACTTGAAGCCATGAGTGTTTATGCTGCTGCCTTTTAATGATCATAGCACAGAATTCCTTGAGGTTGGGTTCAGGTGGGAAATTCTTCACAAAGACATTATTTGGTAGCATCAACAACAAGTAATTTTATGGATTAGTGGCACCAAGACAATGGTGTCCTACCTCAACTGGCAGTCAAAATTTTTATGAACAAATTTGTACGATTTCGGGTTGGAAATCAGTGATGGAAGGACTGACTTCGATCCTTTAGAGTTGAACGTCTGCCAGTTTGAAAGGTCAAGTGACATGTGCTTGGGTTGACATAGAATGGCCCATTGTTGGTATATAGTATCTATATAAAGCTTGTTTTGACCTTAAAATGGGATCTTTTAAAAGCTGGTAATTTAGTATACAAGTGTATATAAATGCTAACTTTATGATTCTCTCTTACTTTTACTGTAATAGTTCTTACATGAGCTTTGAGATGCCTTTCCAAATTGCTTTCACACCACTTGATTGAAAGTTTCTAGCTAATCATAATTTCTAGCAAATAAAGCATTACTAAC
Source organism: Globicephala melas (assembly GCF_963455315.2). Classification (NCBI taxonomy): domain Eukaryota; kingdom Metazoa; phylum Chordata; class Mammalia; order Artiodactyla; family Delphinidae; genus Globicephala; species Globicephala melas. The sequence continues at coordinate 46,876,338 of NC_083329.1, read as the reverse complement.
TTCTAATAACTGTATATGTTCATAAATTAAAAATGCCATCAAGCTAATTTCTCAGATTTGCCTATTATGATGAATCTGTGCAGTGATAACAGTGAGAAAAATGAACAGTAACCATGAATTGTTTTATAAGTGATCTCATAACTTGTGGACTGCAAAATATTTGTTTATATTATAGCAGCCATTTTTTTAATTTTTATTTTTGAAGGACTTAAAGCCCAGTAATATAGTAGTAAAATCAGACTGCACTTTGAAGATTCTTGACTTTGGACTGGCCAGGACTGCAGGAACTAGTTTTATGATGACACCTTACGTAGTGACTCGCTACTACAGAGCACCTGAGGTCATCCTAGGGATGGGCTACAAAGAAAACGGTCAGCAAACACTATTTACTTGAAATACTGTTCTGATTTATTTGCTTTTGTTTATCAGATTTCTTATGTAAATACTTAAATTGAAGTGCATAGAGTTAAATGTATCGCTGTATGAAATGATGTTTATCAAGAGTTTGAAAGTAACTACAAATTCTGTCATAAATGTTTGGAAAAACTTGGGGCCCCTGTTTATTTAAATACAAATACATAATCATCAACACTACCATTAGATAAAGAATTTGTTGCCATGGCCCCTGTAACAGAATATATACCATTTTCTTGCCTGTAACTTGAAAATGAGCATTCTAACATGGGCTCAAGAAATCTTAAGTTTGCATTAATGATATTTGCACACATTTCCAATCCCATGACATTAAAGTTAATAGCAGTAGCACTTAGTGCAGACTTTAAGGGCTGCAATAAAGCCATTCTGCATAGCTGATGGATAATTAATTTAAGGTTGCCTTTCAGAGAAAACAATGTTTCATCAACGACCTTGTGTCCAGCCTTAAAGAAATGGCATTATTATGTGCGAGTATAGTCAGTTATATGTATCAGCATTAGAATCAAGGTTGAAGAACATTATCAGGCATGTAGTTCGTGAATTTAAAAAAAATTATGCATAAATATACATATATTTATACTTAAGAAATTTTGTTGAATCTCAGTCATTTAAGAGATGAATAAGTCTACACAGGATTTTATTGACTTAAACTATAACTTTTTAAATGTGGTAACTTAATCCAAAATACTTACTAGAATAGGACCTAGACATTTTTTCTAGCAAAGAATCTAAAACAACAGTTCACTTTGAATCAGGAAACTGTATCAAGTCAATTTTTGGGATTCTTTTTTATAAAAGATAACATTGAACTGAGGATTTTAGCTTAATTTTCTTTTCTGAGCTCATTAAAAACACTTTAAATATTTACTACTATTCTTTTGTTCTTAAATAAACATGCTGTTGTCTTACTCTTTATCTAAAATTGCCTTATACCCTGTAAAACCCAGTGAGTTAGATTTAGTATTAGACTTTTTTTTTTTTTTGAGAATTGCTGCTTTAAGTGACCGGCATGAAGATTGTTTTTGTATTTGCTGTAAAACCATTGATTGTCACAGATAATGTATAATGTGGCACTCTCTCTTATAATTGTGATCTTGGGAGCTCCCTACCAGAAATTAGCACCAAGAATAACTGTCATGTAAAGAATTGACATGCTTTCCTTTCTTAGGTAAGAATTATATAGATCTACCTTATTGCCTTTTTTTTTTTTTTTTTGGGCCCCAGGAAACTGAGTCAAATGTAATGCTTAATTATGATAACTACATTAGCCAGCAAGGTTAAACATAAGAACTTCTGCCTTTTATTAACACCTTTCACCCACCCCCACCTGTTTTAACAACTTTATTTTATACGTCTTTTATTGAAAGCCGGCTCAAAGCTTTTTGTAAAGTGTGAGATAATGGAATATATTTAAACTGCCAAATAGACTGAGCAGTTAGACACTGTAAAACTTGCTTTATGTATGAATCAGGCTTATCATATTCTGAGGAAAGTCTTCATTAACCCAGACAATATCTTCTCTCATGCTTGCAGCTTTTGAAATCTGTTTTAAGATGTTTTTCTTAAGATTATGTACATAAGTTGTGTCCTGAATATTTAACTAAAGCTTGCTATTCTCTATAAAGTCCACAGGGAAAAATTATTTTCATAGATTTTTGCCAAAATGAAAACCCTGGAAAAAATTTTTCTCTGAACTGATTTATGAATGTTAACTTTTCCTCTAAAATTTTATTCTTGAAAGTTGAACTATGCCATAAATATAAAAAGATTTGTATGTATTTTAATGTGAAATTTTAGAGAAACTTTAGTTCCACAGGATTTCTAAAATTTGTTCCTAATCTAGCTCCTAAAATTCTGTAATGAACTGGCAGTCTCCTTATGAGTGTATTAGAAAGTACTGACTTTAAGTTCCCAAGTCCTCCTGTATTGGTAAAGGATATATTTCTAACATCTATTCCTGCCCTTTTCTTCTTTTGCTATTAGAGAATTGGGGCCTTCAAACTTCAAAAACAAATGCAAGTTTCTAAAGCTTTCCTTTCAAATTGCTCATTCTCCTCTTGTATTAAACTGCAAGCACCTACTCTTTTTGTCTGATTTTCAAACCCAAAGATATAAAATGTCAGGGTATGTGGTTAGTTTTAATGAAACAGGTGGAGGTCCTCAAATTGCCCATTTCTATGTCTAGCAGATTCTTTTCAGTATTGACTAGAGCTCTCATTTAAAGTTGACAAGGGTCATGGGACTTCCCTGGTGGTCCAGTGGTTAAGACTCCCCATTTCCACCGCAGGGGGCACGGGTTTGATCCTGGTCGGGGAACTAAGATCCTGCATGCTGCGTGGCCAACAAAAAAAAAGAAAAAAATTAAAGTTGGCAAGGGTCAGTAAGTCTACTAGGAGACTCTGTAGATAATAAATCTGTGGGAAATTTCATACTGTATTCAGCCAAAACCAACTTCTTAAACCAAAAGCGTTCTGGTTCTATGGGTTTAAAACACTTTAGGTGGAAAACATGAAATATACTTCTTTTACTAGGTTTTTTTAATTGATTATTTGTTAGTTCTCTATGCACTTGTTCCTTTTGGAATAGTAGAGTAAATGCAGCATGGTGTTGCCAAGGAGAAAAATGACCTTCAATTCAGAGTAAACATAGCACCTCTCAAAACGAATTTATTAACTCCAACTTGAAAATTTCTGAAGAGCTTTAGATTAACTTTTTAACTGTAATTATTCATAGAAACATTGTTTCTGTTAAGTATTTTAATATACTAGATTATTTCTGCTCATGCTTTTTTCTTTTATTTGACTTAAAGAGAGAGTATAATGCACAGTTGAACCTCAAAATAGTACAAAGATTTTATTTTTTAAATTTTGCTACCTCATGTACATTTTCAGCCTTACTTATAAGATTTGTGTTTGGTTCTTTTTCATATTTTATAAATAAATTTTCAGGGGCAAAATGTGTAGGTTTTTTAAATTATGTGATTTCTGTGCATAGCTCTCACTTTAAATTAGATACGTAGTTAAAACGCCACACGTCACATTTGCTTTTGTGAATCAGAGCCTTTTGACAAATATTTTGTGTTTTAAATTATTCCATTAGCTAAAATTAAAATCACTTTTTTCTTTTGGTGATGTTTTGCAGTTTTTATATAATGCAGTCATATTATGCTTCTTTGATTTTAACGACCTTTTGCTTTGCTTTTCCTTCTTTTGTGCTGCAAACATATAGTGGATTTATGGTCTGTGGGGTGCATTATGGGAGAAATGGTTTGCCACAAAATCCTCTTTCCAGGAAGGGACTGTATCCTTGTGCTGCTGCAGCAGTTTAATTAGTTAGGTGATGAACTTCCTTATGTTCTCTAATGAAAATGAATATAGTGTACATTCATACATGTGGGTTTTTTTAAACAGACGTAAAGTTTGTGGCTGTTATAGTTCAAAAATTGTTGAGATACGAAGCTGAAATGTTTGTAGGCTGCATCTGGCAGTAGGAAATACAGTCTCTGCTGGTAGTTAGAGCACATTCACTGTCATTCATTTTTATTTTATACTGCTTTCTATAATTTTGAAGTATACATGGTGTGTGTGATTTTTTTTAATGTTTATATATATATTTTTTATTTTAACCAAAATCTTTATGTTAATGTCATTGCATTTTGTTTTCAGTTGACATTTGGTCAGTTGGGTGCATCATGGGAGAAATGATCAAAGGTGGTGTTTTGTTCCCAGGTACTGATCGTATCCTTATCTTTGGCCTAAAATGTAGTTTCTAAAGGTCAAAATGTATGACAGCACTTCAGCTTGGTCAGGTATAATGTATTTTGTCTCTCCCTAATAAAAAGTATTGTTAAATTACTCTTTCAAAATACCACCTGCTATTTGACTTAGACTTTCCTTTCCCTAATTTATTTGTTGTTTCATATGTTAATTCTGAAAACTGCTCAGGTTAATTATCCACAATTATTTGCTGGCTTTGAGTTGATTTATTTAACCTAAATCAAAAGTCATGGCTTGTATTAAATTTTCTAATAATTATACACTTGAGTAAGTCTAGAAGTACTTAGGACATAATATGAATTTTGGAATTGTCTGTTGCTTCTGGTCATCCTTTTGTTTTGTCCTCCCCACTTCCTTTTTTGTTAATGTGCTGTGTGTTCTATGTCTTTTGGTTATTGTCTCATTACTCAACATAACATACTGATCTTTTCATCTGAGAATTTCAGCAGTAATAATTTTACATGGTGATGAGTAGATTTGGGTCATGATTTTTGTTCATCTGAATGACTACTAATCTTTATAATAACAGTGATCTGTTATGTGTCTATCAGCTAGTGAAACTTAGAATTGTTTTAGGAAGAGGAATGGGAAAAACCATATTCACTGGGTTACAATAAGAAAGTTTTAGGTCTTAGTCCACGGGGAGGAGTTGGAGGTGTAAACGCTAAAGATTGGAAGGAAAGAGACCAGAGAATTCTAACCTTACACCTTAACCAAAATACTGAGTCATTTTCTTAAATTTCAGAGCTTTAAAAAAATTTTACTAACATAAGCTGAACAAAGAATGGCAAAAGGAAATGCCATCATTTTCATTGCTACTGGTTTTCTGTTAGTGTAGAAAACTCAAAAAATGCAGGACATGTAATAAATATTTCCTATCTTCTCGGAAATGCATTCACATTTTCTGATAAGCTGGAAGGAAAGGCAAATTTTGTATTCTAAAATTACGTACAGTTTACATTTAGAGTCCTTATGGGTAGTAATTGTCATTTTTCTTTGAGCCACTTATCATTTGTATTTAGAATTTGTGTATTTAGAATATAAGAATTTAAGCTTCCATTTTTATGATAAAATTAGTATTAGTAGACACACACATGCACATAATAAATAAGGTTAACAAAGCTTGTTTACTGATCCTTTTTGTCCACCTACAATCATTGCCTTTTGCAAGGTGGCTGTAAGATTTATAACTGCCACATTCTTTCTTAGGATTTTTTAATTGCCATTTTCTTATTTTAATATGGATATGACTAATATGTTGAACATTAGATACACAGTATTTTTTCTTAGCTACTTGATATTAGATATTGATCAGTGGAATAAAGTTATTGAACAGCTTGGAACACCATGTCCTGAATTCATGAAGAAACTACAACCAACAGTAAGGACTTATGTTGAAAACAGACCTAAATATGCTGGATATAGCTTTGAGAAACTCTTCCCTGATGTACTTTTCCCAGCTGACTCGGAACACAATAAACTTAAAGGTACTTTTTATAAACATATATCTTTAATTCCATTGTGGGTAGGTGGGTGGTTGTGGAGGGGGTTTATGAGGGTATATTCATATTCTCATGGGACATAACATTGTCTCTGGGTAATGGAACAGTGTGAGGTTTTAGTTCTTTTTAGTTATTTTTTTGTGATTTTATATTTTTTAATCATATGTATGACCTAATTTTATAGTAAATCTATTCTGTTTAAAACATTTTTTAATAAATGATAATTTCAAGTTTCTGAAATTTATTGATAATTGTAAAACTTTTATGAGATACGTGTACATTAACGTCTCATTATTTTTGCAGCCAGTCAGGCAAGGGATTTGTTATCTAAAATGCTGGTAATTGATGCATCTAAAAGGATTTCTGTAGATGAAGCTCTCCAGCACCCGTATATCAACGTCTGGTATGATCCTTCTGAAGCAGAAGCTGTAAGTTCTTTTCTTTAATGTTTGAAGACTATATTGTACGCTTAGAGTTAGAATTAAAGTTAGGTTTGGAGGATATTTTAAAATTTTAAATAAAAATATAAATAAATGATGATGGCGTTTTTCTGTTTTTGCATGAAAAGTTTCTTAAGAGAATGAACATATCCAAGTACCTCCTACACAAAATAAAGTTCCCCCCCACTGTTTCTTGCCTTTTTGCCGTGATACTTGTATGCTGAGCTAGAATGTTGAGCACTTTGGGAAAACATCTTAACTTAGTTGTGAACAAATTATTATATCCAAATCATAGCACAATTCTATGATATAAATAAAATGTGACCATTTCAAAAACAGGAAGAAAAGAAAAAGACGGTTAAACATCTTTTTTCCTGTCACTGTTCTCTCTACGCAAGATCAGTGTTGATCATTGATCAATCTTGGCCTAATGATGTATTTTTCCAAGTCTGGCTAACATTTCAAATAATTGTAAACAATTTATATACTCCCAATAAACTGACTCAATTATTGTTGCCTTGTTTTTCAGCCACCACCAAAGATACCTGACAAGCAGTTAGATGAAAGGGAACACACAATAGAAGAGTGGAAAGGTAACATTCACCAGATTCTTTAAGATGAAGCTGAAAGAGCTCTGGCTTTCTATGTTGATTTATTCATCGTTTTAGGGAAATGAAAGATATTTTCTATTATTCGTAACTGATATTTAATAATATGATTTAATATTTTTACAAAAGTAGAGAGTATGTCTCCTTCCCTCACTGACTTAATCCCAGTGTCTTTGTTCCCCACCCCAGACAAAGACACATTTGTGCTTTCTGGAACTTTTATGTTCTTCCATAGTCTACAAAAATACAAACTTGTGTGTTTGATGTCTCCCCCTTCTCCTCTCCCACCCTGTTTTAATCACATATGGTTGTATACAGTGCACACTTGCTTTGTTGATATAATCGTATATTTTAGAGATTATTCTCTCTTGCTCCATATACCTGGCTCATTTGGTTTAATAGCCAGTTAGTGATGTGCTGTTCGCCTGTGTCACAGGGTTCTGTATCTAACAACCATTTGAAGAGCATTTAACTTGTGTCTGGTCTGTTGTTACAAACAACTCTGCAGTGTTCTTGTGCACATCTGAGAACATGCCTGTAAGAAAAATCCTACAAGGAGATTCACTGGGCCAAAGGACATTTTTCAGTTATTTCCGATTACTCTCCAGAGAAATTGTAGCAGTTTACACTTCCATCAGCATTTTATGGGAATGTCTCTTTTACCCCCACCCTCACCAACAGAGTTGGTTAATTTTTAATCTTTGCATATCTAATAGTTTTATTTTATTTTTTTACTTTGGTTGAACATTAATAATGCTTTGAAAGTCATGACAATGTTAAAATATTTCTTTCTTTAAAAGATTCCCTTGGACAGTTCAGCCAGGTAATTTTTAGATCCTGCTTGCCTCCATTTATATTGTTGTCATTTTATATTTTGACCACTTTTGTAACTACATGACTTTGGACAAGTCACTTAAAATCAGGTAGACAGAAGACATGTTATTAAGAGCTAAGAACCTAAATACTTGGAAGGCACAATATAAACCGGAGCATGTAATCCATCTACAGATTTATTTGGGAGGAATGAATTTGATTCTTTCTTCTTAGGAATAACCAGAGATTAGTTTTCGCTAAGTTGACTTTGGGAGACATATAGTTAGACTCTGTAGAGCCCACCAGAATGATAGAATTGGGTAGAACCTAGTGCATCTATATATGTAATATACAGGAGTATAGAAACTATAGATCAGAGTATGTATTAAAGTATCTAACCTGATATTTTTATATATCATTACATTTACAGTAAACATTTATGGTATTTCATGGAATCTTAATAGGTCACCAATTGTAAAACACACTAGTATGTACCACTAAGAAAGAAGAAACAATGCCAGTTGTACTGCACGACTGATTATAGATGCAACCCAGTTTCAAAGATATTAAACTGTGAAAAAAGTACATCTTAAAATCAGTGAAACATTGTATTTTCATTTGTATATGGTTATATCTGGGATTTTTGATTACTGTAAGCATGTTTATCTTTATTCTGTATCTTTTTCTCCTAGCCCCAAATGCCGTTTAGTAATTACCTACAAACTCCCTTTTTCAAGATCTGCTTAAGAATTTTAGCATCATAACAGAAAAATTCATTGCCAAAGCCATTAACTACAGATTGCTTTGTCTAGTTAGTACTCCTGATTAGCTTTGGTTCTTCTGCCTCAGTCCCATTTTACAAAGGAGTATTTTCTCTCTCTTTTTAATCCTCCTATCCGGAATGCTTATCATTCCTTTTTGTTTCTTTAAAGAAAAGCATCTCCCATTCTTTCCTCTATCAAGACTTGCTATTTTTCTTCTTCCCAGCCCAAGTAGGTTACCATCGCAAGCAAACTTAGGCGTCTCCAGCTCTTGTTCATCCCAACATATCCACTTGTTTTACCTTATTATCAACATAAATGTTGCCATACCCTGTGATCAGAAATCATTTATTGAAAGTTTAATGTAAAGAATTACAGACTCCTTGAAATTCTGTGCAACAATTTTTGTTTATACATTTTTCTCAGAAGAGGGTTCATTGCTTTTATACAATTCTCAAAGGATTTTATGACCCAGAGATGATGATGAATAATGGCAATGTTAGCATCCACCAGAAGGTTCTTCTTAAGTCAGCATTCAGACTCATAAGGCACATCACACTTGACATCAGGATCATGTAGAAGAATACAGGGCAGGAGGCACGTACACTGCAGGGCAGGATCTGGTGTTACTCTTCAGTTGGAGTAGTCCTCCCAGCAGTCCACCCACTATCCAGAAGCCTAGTTAAAGACCAAGATTCTCATGAAGAAATTCTTGACAGTCATAGCATGCCATGCTTCAACTCAGAAGGAGTTAAAGTATAGTTACCTGATTCTTTTCCTTTAATAAAAATATATTTATATTCTATTCTGATTAAAGAAGGTTCCACATACTCTTGCATTTAAATCTTTTAACAGATATCTGGGTAAGTACCTACAGTGTACCAGGTACAATGCCAGGGCTCAGGAAATAGAAGTTAAAGACAAATTTGATTCAAGCCCTTACTGAGAGAATTAAATTAGCATTTGCTGTACAGAATGATATGGTATAGTACAAAGTGTTGGTGGTGTAAAAAAGGTAAAGCTTCTAACCCCAGCTCTATCTTAATCCAACTTCTGGAATATTACAGCAGAGACTTTGCTTCTTTCAATATAATTCATGGTTGAGGATCAAGAAATTGTTATTAACACCTTTGAATCTTAGGCTGACACTTCTGGACCCTCTGCCATTGCAAGAACACCATTCGAAGTACTTAGTGTGTGCAAAAATTTTTTACTTAAAACATACATATCTTGGGAGATTGCCTCTCAGACTTTGAAAAGTTTTTGTTCACCTCTTTTTCAGAATTGATATACAAAGAAGTTATGGACTTGGAGGAGAGAACCAAGAATGGAGTTATACGGGGGCAACCCTCTCCTTTAGGTTGGTTACAATATAAGCTTAGTTAAGATTACAGTTTACTTCTTGTGTTGTAGTCTTCAGTGGCCTGAAACCTTCAGTTCTTTCCATATTTAGTACCATTAGTATTCAAAGTTTATTAACTATAAGGAATACAATTTCTGTGGTAAATTTGAAAGCATTGGTACACTGTTCTATCAGTACATTGTACTAGTATATCAGTAACTGACTTCATAAAATGCATATCTTTTTCTTTGATACTGACATCCCATTGAAGAACAGAAATTTAAAACGTTTTTTGGTGGTTGTTGGCATTGTTGTCTTTAAAGAAGAAATTTATCACAATTCAATATATTTACCTTTCTGTGATTTAACAGTCCTTACTTTGGATAAATAAACTAAAACTTCATGGCAGAATTCTGTACGGGATGCCAATTTTGTACATGATACCTCTTTCTCATTTTGGTATTTTTGATTTGTTTAAGGCAGTAGCATTAAAACTGCTGTCAGAAGGTATTCTAGCTCTTAAGAACATTGGTTTGCAGGAGTTAAACATTTTCTTTTATCATAAGCTCATCTTATATTAAATTTTAGTACTTGTTAAAGCATAAAGAATTTAAAAGAAAAGTTAAATGACAGGTAACATGTACATATTAAGTACATACTACATGACAGACACTGATAGTTTTTGTACTTTGTTTCATTCAGCCCCCCAGAACCCTGAGGAAGGGGTTGTTGTGCACATTTTACAGATGAGGAAACAAGTTTAGAAAAATTAAATGATATAAGACTACAAATCTTTTGTGTAGAAAAGCAATACTTGAAGCCATGTTTATCAGTAACTTCAGAGGGCATGGTTTTTCCAGCATCCCATATGGCTGGCAACAGAGAATAGGGCAGTTTTAGGGAAGAGATTAAATTTGAGCTGAGCCTTGAAGGCTGAGTAAGGTTTCAACAGGTAGGTGTTGAATTTGCGTGAAACTATGCCATTTTAATCCTTCTAAAATTCTTATACATTCTAAGAAAAAAACGGATATCATATTTAGCATCAATGAAGTAAGATATATAGGTATAGTTTCAGGTGCCCATTTTGTTGTACTATAAACATATATTTGTTTAAATAATTTTTGTAGCTTCCTATGACATTTTTGGTTATATTTTGAGTTCTTTTAATTCTTTGTTTTTTAAACCTTGATCAAGAATGCAGTCTTCCAAATTTTAATATAGATCCTCTTGAAAACATAAATTGGTTTCAACAGCTTTTTACCTACAATTAGCTGTAACAAAAGCTATCTTATAAATGCTTTAATAACTCAGTTAATTAGCTTTGTATTGATATACAGTAGTCATATAAGTGAATTGTTCATGATGGAGGCTTGAATGGAATTTGAAAAGTCCATTTTTAGGGAAGTTTTATACTTTAGCATACTGTCCTAGTGATGGCACATCCTAAGTGTCAAATGTTTGAGTAAACTTAATAATCTCATGAGATAGATAGAGCAGTTGTGTTTGTTCTTAATTTATAAGTGAAAAATTTGAATCCTAGACAACACTTAACTATGGTTACAAAATAAGTCAGTGGAAAGGACAGGACTGCAAGTTTCTAGACATTTTCTGGATTCTCAGTTATAGCTGGCAAAGAAGAGTGTTAGTAAATTAATCTGTTATAAAAATATTCAGTTCTTGATTATATGCAAAAACAGAAGATAAGTATTTGATGACTCAGAATATCAGATAATCACAATACCATTTCGACTTGATTTTAAAAAGTAAATATTTTTCCCTCTGGATTGCCTCTTATCTTTATTTTGGGTTGGCTAATACTAAAATGAGTTTGCATACCTTTGAGTGTGTAGAGTCACTGAGAGGGAAATGACCCAGATATCTGAAATTAAAGATTTTTCCATATTATTGCTGTCCGGATATTGAGAATTTACTATTGGCTTGGCCCAAAAGTTCGTTTGGGTTTTTCTGTAACTTACGGGAAAACCCGAATGAACTTTTTGGCCAACCCAACATATTACTTTAAAGGTCAGAAGTAAACAGGTTTTTTTTCCTTAGGTATTTGATTTTCAGATTAAAAAGTTAACTGTTTAATTATGATGCATTTAAAACACAACATTGTAAAGCAATTATACTCCAATAAAGATGTTTAAATAAAAATTCAAGAGAAAAAAATGATTTTTATTAGATTAAAAAATTTGGATGAAATAAAATTTGGATAAAGAAGTAGAGGCATGAAAAAGTATATAGAACCCTTTTATGATTTGAATGTTTGAGTACAGGTCTTTGAAGCTAGCCATAATGTTGTATACTCTTTAGTCAGAAAAGGTGCATTCTGTAGTGTACCAATTGAACTTTTAAAAGTTTAGTATCTTCATTTCACTCTGGCTGGGAGCCTAATGGGTTCTTGGGTCTAGAAGGTTATCACATTTCTCCTTTTCCTCTCTATTAGGCCTGAAGTACCCAGTCTGCTTTTCTTTCCCAGTGTACCTCCCATCACCTGCTCTATCCCTTGTGGTTCCATTCCTTTCTGTTTCCCAGTCCCTGCCCCACTGCCCTAAAGATTTGCCTATTACTATTCCCTAGCTATTTCATTGTTAGATTTGAAGACAAGCTCTCAGAGGACCTTTCATATTTAAGTGTTTTTATTGCATGCCATTGGACACAAAGGAGGGATAATTTCAAACAATGAGGTGCTGCGTTCTGGAACAGTGGTTTTCAACCTGCTTAGTTTTAACATCATTGGGTCTCTGAAACTCACGCCTATTCTTATTGCTCAGTTTGAAAACCATTGGTTTTTATTCCATGAATGTGTTCTTAGGAATTTTTGTATAACTTGCGTTATTTAATATACTCAAATTTGAAAAGACTCTTATTTGGTGCTCATGTAGTTCAAAAGCACTTACCTAGTGCATGAATCACCTTTAACTTTTCCCAACCCCACGGTGTCATTCCCTTCCCTTCCTGACCCAACCCCCTTGAGAGGATTTTTCTATAGGTTAAGTATTCCTGTTGCTTTTTAAAATCCAGGAAATGCTTGTTAGGCTATACTTTTGGTAAAGGAAACAGTCTCCCCCTACTTTCGTGTTTAATAAGTCTGTATTTGCATTTACCAAGTACTTATTAGAACTGAAATAACAAGACTTGAGTTTACCTAACTGGGGCACTTGCGTGGCTCGGCAAGTCACGTAACCAAATGGGGCGGTTGAACTGAGGATCCATTGAATTAAAATGATTTTAATCTTCGTCTTGGCTTTTGCTTAAAAACAAGATGTACCAGAAGGATTGTTTGGACTTTACAGTGAGAAGATATCATAGAGCATTTTTTTTAGGGCAGTAGTTTTTTTTAAAATTTATTTTATTGAAGTATAGTTGATTTACAACATTACATTAGTTTCTGGTGTACAGCAAAGTGATTCAGTTATACATATATACAATAGTTCGCATCTGCTAATCCCAAACTCCCAATCCATCCCTCCCCCACCACCCCCTCCTGCTTGGCAACCATAAGTCTGTTCTCTATGTAAGTCTGTTTCTGTTTCATAGATAAGTTCATTTGTGTCATATTTTAGATTCCACATATAAGTGATATCATATGTTATTTGTCTTTCTCTTTCTGACTTACTTCACTTAGTATGGTAATCTCTAGGTCCATCCGTGTTGCTGCAAATGGCATTATTTTGTTATTTTTTTATGGCTGAGTAGTATTCCATTGTATATATGTACCACATCTTCATTATCCATTCATCTGTCATTGGACATATAGGTTGCTTCCATGTTTTGGCTGTTTAAATAGCGCTTCAGTGAACATTGGGGTATATGTATCTTTTCAAAGTATAGTTTTTGTCTGGATATATGCCCAGGAGTGGGATTGCTGGATCATATGGCAATTCTCTTTTTAGTCTTTTGAGGAACCTCCATACTGTTTTCCACAGTGGCTGCACCAATTTACATTTATTAGGGCAGTAGTTTTTAACTCTTTGAGTCATACATTCCTTTGAGATCCTCTCTCCAACAAAATGCAATGCAGACAGTTTTGCATGTATTATTAAGTGTTATTCACACACAGTCTGAAGCCAATTCATGAGTCTTGCCGTAGGACCATTTCTAACTATAGCTTGGACTTAATAATTCTTGTCCTGAACTGAAAATGAAAAACAAATTAGTAGAAAGGACAGGTTACCAGACGTTTTCAGAATTCTTACCTCGTAGCTAGCAGTGAAAAGTGTTTGTTAGTGTTGTGTTGAATATCACTTGTGATTATTTTTAGTGAGCCTTTTAAAACCAAAAGAAAAATTATTGACCACTAGAGGTGGTCAGTACAGTACAAGTAGCTCGGTCTGCAACTCTGTCTGCAACTGATTTGCTGTTTTGTTTCTCATAGCACAGGTGCAGCAGTGATCAATGGCTCTCAGCATCCATCGTCATCATCGTCTGTCAATGATGTGTCTTCAATGTCAACAGATCCGACTTTGGCCTCGGATACAGACAGCAGTCTAGAAGCATCAGCTGGACCTCTGGGCTGCTGTAGATGACTACTTGGGCCTTGTGGGGGTGGGAGGGATGGGGAGTTGTTTAGTCATTGATAGAACTACTTTGAAAACAATTCAGTGGTCTTATTTTTGAGTGATTTTTCAAAAACATAGAATTCATTTTGTAGTAAAGTAGTTTTTTTCTTAATTTCAAGTGATGTAATTTAAAACTTAAGTTGTGTTTTAAAACAGCAACAAAACTGTATTTTTGCTGTAATTAACTGTATAATGTAAACCTAATTATTTTATCATGGTTTAAAATTTTTGCATATTTGCTTTATCTTATGCTGCTGATTTTTTTTTTTACTGAATTTGTAAGATTTTGTTTATCAAAGCAACTATTATGTGGTGACTTGCCTATATCATGAATTATTTAAGATTTTTATAGTTTTTTTTATTAGAATTTATTCAGATGTTTTGTTCATGATGCTATCCTTTAGGGTTATGTGCTTATCAATGAAATAACCCCAGAGGAGTGAGGGAAAATAACCTGTAGCCAGTTATATTCAGGAATAACTACTGTAAATGATGAACGTGTTAAAAAAAAACCTCCAATATTTGCTACTTGCCGATTCTAATTTAGTTACAACAATTTGGTAGGTAATCCTACATGAATTTTGGCAAAAGTCCCATCATCTAAATGGTAGAATAACTCAGAGCATGTCTTTGAAGATGTTGGGCATCTACCACCACCCTCCTATCCCCCATCCTACCCACCAAAAGTAAGAGAATATGGTGTTTTCTGCAAATTTGTGGCATGCTCAAAGCTTATAATCACGTAAAGTCAAGAGGATGCTTCATGAATAATACATTTCAATGGAAATAAACAGATGGTTCACCTTTACTAGCTGTGAGCCTGTTTTTATATACACTGAGTTAATCTACTCAGGCTGTAGGTCCCAGCAATGATTTAGAGTCTGGTCTTTCTCTTTCCTGCAGCCTCGGGCCCTTGGACCTATTTGGTTTCTAGAGTGTCAGTCAGTTGAGCACCAGTTCTCAGGGTGTTTCTGGCCATTTGATTCTACCTGTGGCATAATCATATTTATACTAGCTGTTGGGAGGTTCCAAAGCCTACTTAGATTTCTGTAGGTGATGTATAAAATGAGCAATATACCGTTCATCTGAAAATAGTAGCACACAGCCATATATAGGATATCATTTTCTAAGGACTGTTTCTTCACATTGAGTAGAGCAGGCATAATTGGTGGTTATTTAGTCTGAGTCTTTAATTTTTTTATACCTGATTTTCAATAAAACACACAATGTGGATGTTGAACAGTGTAAGAATGGTGCTGCTCCTGACAGTTGTATGTTAACTGTTTACATTTTATATCTGCAGAATTATTTCTCTATAACTGAATTTTTCTTAAGTAAAATGTCATTGAAGTCTCATTATATCTGAAATACGTTGTCTGTAATGCCCCAGGCACTTTTTGTTATTTTTGGAACAAGAGGCATTTCATGTAATGAACTGGGAAATGCATACTTAAGTAAGCTAAAGGTTCTAGGCAGAAAGCCCAATGGAATTAATGACCAGCAGGAGCAAGAACTGGTGCGGCTCAACGTGCAGCGTCTGAAAGTCCACTTGGCATGTTATTCATATATTCAGTGCAAAATTCGTTTTGAGTAAGGTATTTTAGGTCATTGTTAATGTGCAATATTTAGGATTAAAATACATTAATAGCCATTTTATATGCTTTGAAATAGTAAGTTTGTCTTTGATGGTTTAAAGTGATGATTTCTAGCCTCTTTTGAAGTTGGCAGCCTTTTTATTAATCCCTTTTCTACTGATATGACAGGGTGCATTAATTAGGCAAATTAAAGTTTTAAGACTATAACACCTTTTGAATTGTAGAAACAGGATTGGATTTACAATTTCAGAAGAAATTTGAGCATGAGTGTGTTCCTAGTTTTTATTAGTCCGACAGTTAACTAGCTTTATTTCTATAGGATAGATTATTTCACTATTGCACTTTAACAACTGACATGCTCTCAGAAGATTCCCTTATTTTCTGTTTCCTCGCTGATAAGCCATCTCTTGATACAGATTTTGGTTAAGCAAGGAAAACCAAGTGTTGTTACAGTATTGTTTGTTGTAAATGCCAGCTCCCACTTGCCAACCAGCATGTTTCAGTTGATCAGAGAAAATCAACTCTTATTAGTCATGTAGACTAAAATACTTGTTATATCCTGAAAACAAAGTCTAAGTGTTGCTTGTCCTGGGTTTTTAAAAATGCAATAGCTAAATACAACCTTCCCTCTTCTCTTAACTGTATTAAATTAAAAATGTGCTAGTTCTTTGTATTTTACTTTTGAACCTTTAAAAACATCTTAAACATTTTTTTAAAGAAATTACAAATAAGTTTTCTGTCAAGCAGTACTTACGTAAAGCCACTTTGCTTATCTTATAACTTTGTTTTTTCAACTTTATATACTTAATATACCCATGGTCTTACTGTCAGAAAATTACTTTGACCAAGATATATTGTTTAACTTCATAAGTTAGGAAAGAGACAATAATTCTTTCTACATATTTCTTCCTGGTTACTGTTCTGTTACCCTCTAATATAAACTATTTGTTAAATGATTGTGTTGTTGGGATTGCTTAATTATAATAGACATAGACAAAGCATCTCAACTCTTCATACTGTTTGCTGAACAGTTCTCATTTTGTTACACACCCTCGGCTGCTGATTGTTCCTGGTATGCACTCTTCCAAGTTGGTAAAGGTACAGTGCATTCACACCAGACTTCCTAAGAGAAATGCCAGCCTCTTAAGTGAAAAGGCTACCATACAAACCCCTTAACGATATCAAGAAGCTTGATTATATGTGAAGCAGCAGACTTTCTCATAAGCCCTTTCATTATTTTGTCCCATGCTAATCCTGCTGTGTTGTCTAAAAAGGTAAAGGTGAAGAGGACATGGATGATCTGATAGTGAAATCAGCAGCAGGCAAGTGAAGCCGTTTGGGGTTACAGATAAGACTTGGTATACAGTATCGGCCAGTATGTGCTACACTATGAAGATGTAACTACTCATTGTTGCCTAGGCACAAGCCTGTACAACATTTTGAGGTAAAAACATAGTCTATTTTCAAAAATACTGTTGTAGTTTGTTTGTGAGTGTTGTTCATTAGTTGCACATTAGCTGTAGAGTGAATGCATGATGCCCCATGACCCCAGTAAACTCTTACCAGTAGAAAAACCAAACACTACTGTTCTGTCATTAGCAGACCTCTTAAATGTTGCCTCCGGATCCTTTACATTTTAGTGTACATTGTGTTTCTACTGATCTCTCTTAGGTTTTTCCCGAATCAGAGGAAACTAATTTTTCCTTAATAGCAAGCAAGATGAAGACGTATAAGGGCATTGAAGCAGAAATGTGTAGTTTGGGGTGCGATTAGAACGCTGGTAAGGAAAACAAAAGCCCTAATTAATTTCAAACTAACTGCTCTTAGTTAAGTGCTCTTAAGGAGAGTCTAGTAAGAGTCACACATTCTGGCCATTTCTAATTTAGATTCTCTTTGTTACTGAAACTTCTGAGAAATACTACCTGTGGATTAGTTTTGCACAATGTTTTTTTCTCACAATAACTTACAAATTAAACTAGGTTTTTATTGAACTACCTCACACTAATTTTCTATGCTTTCCCAAGTAAGCGGTTGCCCTTACTGTTAGATCTTCTCTGAGTGAATTATAAATGTGTGTTAAATACGTCATAGCCAGTGTCGACACAACACCAGTAAGTATGTAAAATATATACCTTGCATCGGTAAGAGAGACTCACCTGTAAAATCTTTCACTGTGTATCTTGGAGTATGGTGTTAGATGTGCTCGTTGGACGTAATTACTGTCTGTTTTTGTAAGTAGAAACCTGCTCGTGATATCAGTCCATTCTTTACATTTTACAAAAGGAATAAATCTTAGTAAATTTTACGAAGAAATAAATTACTTTTGTAGGCCCGATATTTGGTATATTTTTGAGAAGCTCTTAATCTTTTAGCTGAATGACGAAGTTAAACTGAACTAGCTGTCTGCCTGGACTGTGACATCTATTTTCTCACTATAGTTTATCCTGTTCAACAGGTTTTGAAACCTGAAACCCAAGTATCATAATTGACATTTGCTTTTCTCCCTATATGATGCCATTCCTTCTTCATTTCCTCTCTCTTCCCTGTGTTCCATTCCCTCTCCTCTCCCCTCCTCTAGACAAAACAAATGGGGCACTTTGTAGGGAATGCTGAGATAATTATTGTGGTTTTTAATCATTCATGCCCTAGTCATTAAACATGCACCACTGGAATGTAAACAATGTTATCTAGTATGTTAATTGGTTATAATATTTTAAATAAAAAAGAAAAAAGTGATATGAAAATTATGAAATTAAGAGTTTTTCATTGAAAACAAAATATAAATTTTTGATAAAAAGTTTTTCTGGGCAATTTTAAGATTTCCTATGGATTGAGATCAAAGGGGTGCTAGGGCAGGTCTCTTAGATTTGGATTTTATACAAACTGTAAAGAGGCTAAACTATCACCCTGGTTTTCTCGTTTACCTACTCTTGCTTTTCTGGTGTTTGAACTTGCTAGAGAAACATTATTTTAAAAAGGGAATTTGCTTCAATGCCCTTAACCTATAGTTCTTTGTAACCATGTGAGAGAGCAGCCACCATGGCCACTTGACAAGAATAAGTATTTTAAAAGGATCTGTTGCAAAACAAACCAGGGATTTCAGCTCTGAGCGCATTTCCAGCTTTGCCATGCAGGTGTTCTCTTTGCCTACACTGGGCAGGCTGCTATGTGGGTGTCAGGGTCTGTCGCTGCATGTGCCCAGTCTCCATGTGGTGACACTCCTCCATCTTGCTCCACTCTTGCTCCAGATAACGCTCATATCCATGAGGGTCCCACCCCCCTCGCCTGCATTCATGCTTCCCTGCTCTGAGGAAAGGATAGCCTGGGCCAAGCTTCTGCCTGACCACTGCTGCTCCATCAGCTGATGTGATTGCCAGCCTGGTGCTCTCTGCCTCATCACAGTCAAGGAAGAGGCCTCCAGTGATAGACTGGGTGGCAAGAGCAGACATCTGTGTGGAGTGTTGAGTTAATTTAATTTCCACCCAGCCATAATACCCTAGTGACACCAAATAAAATGGAGTAAGTAATGCATTCTTGTTAATTGAGGTACTACATTTATTTTACTGTTGCTCCTCAAAAGGTCCATTGACTTTATGTGAATGAAAATTGATTTGTACTGGTTTTGTGGTTTGAAATTTTTTTATTTAGCTTTTATAGCTAATACACCAATATGTCTTTGGACTTCATTTGAAACTAAAAGATACTTCAAATATGCTCTGTAAAGTTAGACTTCTAACATATTTCATTTACAACATCCTGTTGTCTCTTTTCCTGCTTTGGTAGTTAGTAATATATTTCATTTAATTCCATCAATTAATGTGTGCATATATGTCTAAGACCCTATGTTAGAAGCTGGAAGTGAGGAGTGATCTAAAAATGGATGACACTCAGAGTCTAGGCAGTCTGATTGAAGTAAGTGTTGTGTGAGGAACAAAGACCATGCTGAAGGGACACAGGGAAGGACTGATTAGAGGAAATGAGGGTTTCGCAGAGGAGGCATATTTTTTAAGGCATTTTTGGAGAGGAAGGGTATTCCCAGGTAAAGAGAAAGGCAAGGAGTGAGGAATGGTCTGGCGGGGTGTGAATGTAAAGAGAGAATGTGATGGGAGATAAGACTGAAAAGTTGAAGATCAGAATTGAAACGTTTTGAAGAAATTGTCATCATTTTAAAGGCAGTAGGAACTACTGGTTTGTGAGAAAGAGGAGTTAATATGATCACACCTTTGTTTTATGAGGGTCACTGACAGTGGGATCAGGTCTGGTTAGACGAGGCATGGAGATTGGTGACTGGGAAGCCAGATACTTTGTTCATATTGAGAATGGAAAATTGGGGACTCAGATTGCCATAACGTAAGTGAAGTTGCCAAGATTAGCATTTGGGGCCAGTTGGTCAGCACACAAGAGATTGTGCAGGGAAAATATATTCAGTGTATTTTACAGTTTGTACATCACGGTTCATGACAGAACACACTTCAGGTATGGCATCCGCTTGCCACTTAGTATTTCAGGAGTGGAAGGAAAGGAAAGATTGCTCCCTAACTGCCTGTAGACCTCTCCAGTCTTGTAGTCCCTTTCCTCGTGAGGTCTGCGTCATCCCCTTGTGTGGTCTGTGCACCATTTTCACTAGTGTCCTTTTGTGGACAGAGGGAAAAGATAGGGGATTCCTGTTGGATGTAACATAAGTAAGACTGTTAGAGTTACCCGGACAGGTGGGGGCATAGTTGTGATTGCTGAGGATTGAGTGAGTAGTGAAGCAGTAGTAAAAACAGTACTTTCCAAAAGTTGGCAGGAAATATAAAGAATCATGACAATGTCTTGAGGGGTAGACTGAGGGGTCAGAACACGTTAAAAGGGAGAATTTAAAAGCACATGTGCCTCGATGAGACAAGGTCCTGGAGAGGGTGGGATCTACTGAATCCTGTGGATCCAGACTAGCCTGAGCTCCAGATGGAGAGAGTGGGTGATCTTGGACAAGTTTCAGCTTTGCTGAGCCTGGTGCTGCTGCATCTGTCACAGGATGGGAGATAGTCTGTCACAGGGCTGCTGAAATGATTTACTTCGTGTACTTTTATCAAAATAATTAGTGTAAAGCAAATATAATTGTTGACTTTAGCCTTGGAAAGGAATAGAAATGGTTTAAGATAATGGAGAAATGTTGCAGAGAAAGGGAGGAATTTTGTGTGGTCCCCCATCTGAGAACTTATATACATGCTGACCCCCAAGTCATCCTCGTCATCCCTAGTAGTCCCAATTTTCATGTGGTTGGTAAGAATAATTCTCACTTGAGAGACATGCCTCAAAATCAGTATTGAGGGTTGTTGCTGTTGTTTTTTCTGAGAAGTAGAATTAAACATTGTTTTGATTCTATTTCATATATCATTCCTGCCATTCAGCTCATTCCAGCTGAACCTCCTCCACGGCATATACTTTACATCTTTGTGCACATTACTCCCCCCATTTGCCCATTTGAAATCCTCATTGCTGAAGGCCCACGTTTGATAATTTCTCCTCTGATAAACTTTCTCTGCAAGGACTTTTTATTTCATGTCCCCATTGCATGTTTCCTTTAATTTATTCGTTCATGCACTCCCCATTTTGTTCCACAGAGAATACAAGACAACAACGTGCTGTATGTCTTTTCCTTTTGTTCTGTGAGGGCATCCTGTGTGCTAATCTACTGATGCTTCGCCTTGGAATCCCTTGGATGGAAAAGCCTGTCTTACTCCTAGATCACGATGACTGGGAAGTAGGCATTCAATCAATATTGGTCTGGGTAAGCTAATGACTAGGACTATCTTCTATACCGTTTCTATCCTCTGAAATCCAGTATTCACTGCCTTCAAAATCTGGCATAAGGAAACTGCATACAGCACTATGAAATTAGTGTAGTAATGTGAGCATGTGCTCTGACACCAGATACCTAAAGTAGAATCCTGGCTTCACACTAGTTGCCTCACCTACAGCAAGTTGCCTAAACTCTTTATGGCTCTGTTTTCTCAGAAGGGTTTAGAGGGAGAAGGTGATTCTGATATAGAAATAGAACTATGAGGGGGATGGTTTTTCTACAAGCTTCCCAAGATGATTCTGATATGGCCCGTCCATTTGTTACCAGCTGCCTTGGAGAACTAAATACCAAATCCTCCACCGGGAGCAGCGACAAATGGGAGACAGCGTGCAGCAAAGAATGAGGTAGGTCATGCTCAAGGGTGTTAAGAAGGGAACTGGGAAGGTACCAGGAGACTGCTGATGGAGCCCAGAAAGGGAGGAGGAAGTGGAGGAGGGACAGACCATGCTGCCAAAGTGGTTATCATGCCCCCACCCTCCCTAAAACCCTTCAAGGACTCAATACCTAGCAGTGATGCCCCAAGTTTGTTGCACTGAACACTAGTTCTGTATTGAATTAGTAGCAATATTCTTGGAGAGCTTACTCTATGCCAGGCACTTAAGTGCTTTGACTGTATGAGCTCACAGTTTTTACAACAACTTTATGAGGTAAGAACTGTTACTCTCCCCTCCTATTATATGAGCAAACTGAGGCACAGAGATGCTGAGTAACTTGCTCAGGGCTACACAGCCAACAATGCAGTGGGGCTAGGATTTGAATCTGGGTAGTCTGCCTCCGTTTTCACTCTAACCACTGTGCTCTACTGCCTGAGAAATCATATGTGAATAAAGCGTTTTGTGTTCAAATAAATTTGGGGCTGCTAACTAAACGTAAGCATGTTCATCATTTTTCAGGACTTCTCAAAGAGTTCGGTATGCATTTCCATAAACCTACCTCAACTGTGTCCCCGTCCTCCATCTTCCTATCTCCTCTCTCCGAAGCCAACCCCTCCACTTTCCTTATCTTTTTTCAGACTTGCCTCTCCTCATTATTGCCTTTTCTTCCTCACCAGTCTCTCCCTCTCTGCTGGATCATTCTTGGCAGCATACAAGCATGCTCTAGTAATCCCCTTCTTTAAAAGCTCTCCCTTGCCCCCTCCACTTTACCACCCTATTTCTCTGCTCCCATTCACATCGGCACTTCTGGAAAGACTGGTCTGGGCACAGTGTCTTCCTTTCACCTCTCATTCAGTCTTCAGTCCATTACTGTCTAGCTTCTGGCCTGTCAACACTACTACACTTGGCCTGGACCACACCAGTAGTTCCCTGACTAAATGCCCTGCTGCTACTCCCTCCTGCCCCCAAATTCATCCACTGTCCACCAGGGGCCAAAGGAGTCTTGCTGAATGCAAGCCAATTCATGTCTGTTTATTTAAAGCACTTGAATGCCTTCCTATATCCCTTCAAATAAAAATAACTCTACCATGGGAGACAGGGCCCTACACGGTCTGGCCCCTGCCTGATTCTAGCCCTGTCCATCTCCCACCATGCCAGCAAGGATGCTGGCACTCATGTAACTTTTATAGCTCTTCTCCTTCTGTCTGCGGCTGTCTGGTTGCATGACTGCCCCTTCCTGTCCTTCAGTCTCAGTTCTGTCACAAAGGGACAGTGTCTCATGTGAGACAGCTCCCAGCTAAGTAGATATGACAGTTACTCCACCACTGCTGCTGCCACGTCTTGCTGTCCCTTTGTGATAGAACTATGTAGGATACTGGGAGAACTCTCCAGGGGGCTGGGGCCCTGCATCAAAAGGAGGGGGATATTGTTACTGACTCCATTTATTGCCCACAGATCACGGAGCCTGGTTATGTGGACTCCATTCTGAAGCCCGTTTACTGTGTGGAGTGAACACGGTTCATGCCTGGTCTGTTATTCCACCAGCCAGGTAAAACAAAGAATATCTCTCCCTCTGTTTTTCTGTCTCTGCCTCTCTTTCATACACACACATCCCTAAAACTGTATTCTAACTTCTTAAAAAAGGGACATTTGCCAGTCTTTTAAAATAAGCCAACTCCCTTTTTTACAGTATGAGACTTAAAATTTCCAGTTTTTCTTTAGAGTCAAACACAAATTTTAAAACACTTTTGAAGTAATTTGGGAGCAGAATCCTAGATTTTCAATTTTCCACTATTGCATGGTTGATTCATCCATAATTTGACAATTTTTAGTAAGTTGCCTTTACTGAGAGCATTCATGTAGGTTTTCAAAAAATTGATTCCTTGTCTTTTCACATTTATAATTCATTGGTTTACTTATTATTTTAAAATTTAAGGATTTATTGTTATTAACCCCTTAATTTCTAAACTCTGATTACAGAATTTAGTGACAGGCTTCAAGAGGTCTCTGAAAGCTGAATTTTTAGTATATGTGGTTATTTTTCTTCAGAGGGTCCATAGGCTTCATCAGATTCTCAAATGTATTTTTTTAATTGAAATACAATGTTATTTTAATTACTGCTGTACAGCAAAGTCAGTTGTGTATATATATATATATACACACACACACATACACATTCTTTTTTTATATTCTTTCCCATTATGGTTTATCATAGGATATTGAATATAGTTCCCTGTGCTAGACAGTAGGACCTTGTTGTTTATCCATTCTGTATGTAATAGTTTGCATCTGCTAATCCCAAACTCCCACTCCATCCCTCCCCCAACCCCCTCCCCCTTAGCAACCACCACTCTGTTCTCTATGTCTGTGATTCTGTTTCTGTTTCATAGACAGGTTCATTTGTGTCATATTTTAGATTCCATATGTGATATCATACATTTGTCTTTCTCTTTCTGACTTACTTCACTTAGTATGATAATCTCTAGTTGCATCGGCTTACTAAATATTAAATGATGTCATTACAATAGGTACAACTTGAATCCACAGGTTTGGGGACAGGTTCTGTAAATGCAACTCAACTGGGGAGAATGAAGCAGATGAGTACAGGGTACTGGGCCAGAGCCCCCCAGTCTCAGTGCTCAGCGTGCTTTACAGGCAGAAGTCAGTACGTTTTACAGATAGAAGGGAGGGTGCTGTTAAATGGAAATTGGAGGGCAGAACGTCAGCAGACATTCATTGCCAACTAATTTTCAGAGAAAAATCACATTTGCAGGTCTTAGTTTTGCCAGCAGGTGGCAGATGCAGCTCATGAGCTGGTTTGGGGCAAGGACTTGGCCAGAAGCTGAGCTTTGCCACTATTAATGGCTAAGAGAAGACAGCCTCCCTTTCATCATGTGAAACCCCTTTGGTCTTTTCTGCTCTTTTGATAGCCTGGCAGCATTTTCTCTCTAGGTCAAAGTCGGCAGAATTTCAGGGCTGTGGTGAGGGAACTCAGGACGATAAAATACACTGGTGTTCCCACCAGTCTCCTCCTAGCCTCAGTTTCTCCTCTGAATGGGGAGCATGCAGCTAATTCCTTTGTTACTGAGTTGTTGTGAGGAATCAGTCACTTCGTACTATTTTCTTTCTCCTTGAACAGAGGAAGGCAATATTTCACCTTCTGGGAAAGCTAGTCACCCAGCATCCAGTGCTGTGATGGCACTGGTCCTGGGAGCAGATGCAGGTAGTGCTCTCCACTCGTCCCACCCCTCAGAGCTCCGCAAGAGAACTCGGGCTGCTGATGCTGCTGAAGGCCCTCGGCAGCCACTTGTCCTCTTGGCTGGTGAGGCCAAAAGTGACCCAGCAGCAGACCAGTCATTGGCCTGCCTCACCACTGTTAGAGTTACTAGTTGGCTGGGCCTGTAGGCTTGCACCTTAGAGTGCAGAGCCAGCACTTCTGGGAGCACTGAGACCCTGGCATTTAGAGGATTGCTATCACATGATAGTTTATACCTGACTCGAGGTAGATGGGTGGTTGGGCCTGAATGACTTCTCCAGAGACGATAGTCGGAAATTGGGGCACTCTGTTGACCCCACTCCGCTCAAAACCACTGCAGTTTACGGCTGGGGGTAGTGAGGGGTG
Organism: Globicephala melas; assembly: GCF_963455315.2. NCBI lineage: Eukaryota > Metazoa > Chordata > Mammalia > Artiodactyla > Delphinidae > Globicephala > Globicephala melas. Next base: position 46,850,660 of record NC_083329.1, on the reverse strand, counting down.
ATAGGTAAGGACACCATGAGCAGGAGCAAGTGATGCTGGTGCTAGCACTGCCTGTGCCCCAGAGGCCAGTCCTCTCTGCTTAGAGGTGGCTTCTTTGGTGCCCCTGAAGGCCCATCCTGTGGAGCTCTGGCCCAGGCCTGGGCTGTGTGTGGCGGCAGCCACGGAAAGGTTTTCTTGAAGGATTTACCCCCGTGGAGCCTTGAAGTCTGAGGATGAACTGGAGGACGAAGGTAAGCAGGCAGGGAAGGGAGAGGGGTTAGCACCAGCTCGAGGGGAATTTGCAAGGGAGATGGGCACAGTCTGAGGCGTCTGTACCTGGAGGACAGAGAACAGGCACTACCTATCACCTTGGCTCACCTTTCCTTTAGAGGCACACCTTGTCACCCTGCACACTCCCGGGGTGCAGAAGCAGGGAGTGCAGCACCCTTGCTGAGCTCTGACTCACAGGCTCTGGCTTTGGAGCAGAGCTAGAGTCAAGGGAAGGAAAGCAGGTTACAGGGGAAGGCCTGAGAGGAATTCCAGGACAGACACAAGCTGCAGAGGCCCAGGTGGCCCAGAGAGGGAGCAAGCAGTGAGGTAAGCCATCCTGCCCAGAGCACAGAAGATGGAGCTGAGAGCACAGACATGTGACTAAGTCCAGCTTCAATGACCATGGCAACAGCTCCTCTGGGACCTTTGCACCCCACTTCTGAAGGCCCCACGCCATTCCACCCATGGGACACCTTGAGGACTCCCAACCCTGCGAGAAACAGGAGAGGTCAGTTGGTACCCTCACTTTGCATGCCCATGAAGGAGTCAGGCATCCAGGCATCATGCTTTCAGGGCAGATTTAATAAAGAATGCAAAAAGGTCCTGGTGAGCTACTCAGATCCCAGGTGCCACCTGTTTTGGCAGCCACGGGACTGTCCCCCCTGACGCCTGCCATACCCTACTCAGTCAGAGCAGCATCCAGCTCCAGAGCAGGGCTCGGGCTCCCGACAGGGCGTGTCAGGACTGCTCTCTCCAGCTGGCACCACTGAGCCCAGGGCCAAGCTGCAGAGGCTCTGGTTCCTCCCGAGGCAAGCTGAGCAGCAGCACAGAACTCTCCCCACTCCTTTACTTTGGTGCTCTGGCACCTTTTGCCCCAGCAGTCAGGCTTCCCAGGGTTGAAAAAAACTCCTCCATTTCCTTCTGCAGCAGCTGGTTCCTCTTCTCTGCGTCCTCCCGTGCCCGCTCTGAGTTCCTCAGCTTTATTTCCAGCATTGTGTACTTTTTCTTTTCCTGGTCTAGTTGTTCTTCTAGCTGTAACATTCGTTTCCTCAGGTCGGCACTACCTTCTTCGAGTCTTAAAATTCAAGAAGAAAGACATCATTTTAGACTTGGGCCTGCTGGGTTTGCCAAAGAAAACTCCATTGTCAGCAGACACTTGATGGGGCGAAGGAGCTGGTAAGGCCTGGGACCAGGGGAAGGATGTGTGCGGGCTCAGACCCGGTGCTGGGTGAGGCCACACAGACTGCATCTCCTCACCAGACCCTGGGGCTTTTCCCCAAGCCAGTTGGGCTTCATCCCCGAGACCCTCCCGCCTCAGCCTTTGGCACTAGAGGCCAGGGGCCTCCCTGAGTCCTCACTCAAATACGAAGACCACTTACCCTCCCCTCCCAGCCAGCTGTCCTGCTGAGGGATGGACTGCCATCTGGCAGAGAACAGGACTGAGCCCTGCACCCAGAGGGAAGCAGGAAACTGTCCTCACGTTTGCTCTTCTACGAGACCCCTTGAGCTTCAGGCAGAGACAGCAACTCACAGGAAACCCCATTCAGGTTGTCACTTCATCTTCTGTTCCCTCTCGGCCTTCACACCCGAGCCCAAATGTCTCAGCCTCTGGGAAGCTTCTCTTGATCCTCCCCAGCATATAACCCACATTACTGCTCCTTTTTGCTACCACAGAGCTACACCTCAGGCCTCTGTAGAGGTTAACACATCTGTCTTTTCAACCAGACGACCCACTCCTGTGAGACATGAGGGACTTGCTGCGCCTGGCTCCTAGGAACTGACCTGACTACAAGACACATGACTGTGGGCAGGACTCAAACTTCACCGAGCCCTGGTGTCTCACCCTGAAAATGCAGGGGACGGCCTTCCACCTATGCACTGTAGCTACGATAGACCAAGGAGACCACGTGTGCACAGCATACCACCTGGCACATGGTGTACCTGAAGCAAATATCCATTCCCTGCCCCATCCAGGATGAGGCCTGGGCCTTCACCCTCAACCACTGAACACAGAGCATGGAGAAGGGCTGAAGTCTGGGAGAAGAGAAGGATGCCCACTTTCACTACTTCGATACAGTACTGCAAGTCCTAGACACAGCAGTCAGACAAGGAAAAGAAATAAAAGGTATTCACATTGGTAGAGAGGAGGTAAAGTTATTATTTGCAGATGACATGATACTATATATAGAAAACCCTAGGGCTTCCCTGGTGGCGCAGTGGTTGAGAGTCCGCCTGCCGATGCAGGGGACACAGGTTCGTGCCCCAGTCCGGGAAAATCCCACATGCCGCAGAGCCGCTGGGCCTGCGCGTCCAGAGCCTGTGCTCCGCAACGGGAGAGGCCACAACAGTGAGAGGCCCACGTACCGCAAAAAGAAAAAAAAAAAAAAAAAACCCTAAAGACTCCACGCAAAAACTACTAGAACTGATAAACGAATTCAGCAAGGTAGCAGGATACAAGATTAACATATAGAAATTGGTTGCATTTCTTTATACTAACAATGAAACAAACAATCCCCTTTAAAATTGCATCCAAAAAAACAAAACAAACAACCTTACGAATAAATCTCACCAAGGCGGTGAAAGACTTATATGCTGAGAACTACAAAACATTAATAATAAAGGAAATTGAAGGTGATTCAAAGAAATGGAAGGATATCCCCTGCTCTTGGATTGGAAGAATATTGTTAAAATGGCCACACTACCCAAAGCAATCTACAGATTCAGTGCAATCCCTGTCAAACTACCCATGACATTTTTCACAGAACTAGAACAAATAATCCTAAAATTTATATGGAACTGTGAAAGGCCCAGAATTGCCAAAGCAATCCTGAGGTAAAAAAATAAAGCAGAAGGCATAGCACTCCCAGACTTAAGGCAATATTACAAAGCTAGAGTAATCAAAATAGCATGGTATTGGCACAAAAACAGACATATGAATCAATGGAACAGAATAAAGAGCCTGGAAGTAAACCCACACACCTATGGTCAAATAACCCTCGACAGAGGAGGCAAGAATATACGATGGGGAAAAGACAGTTTCTTTAGCAAGTGGTGTTGGGAAAGTTGGACAGCCTCATGCAAATCAGTGAAGTTAGAACACACTCTCACACTATACACAAAAATAAACTCAAAATGGATTAAAGACCTAAGACGTGACACCATAAATAAAACTCCTAGAAAAGAACAAAGGCAAAACGTTCTCTGACATAAGTCATGACAATGTTTTCTTAGGTCAGTCTCCCAGGCAACAGAAATAAAAGCAAAAATAAACAAATGCAACGTAATCAAACTTACAAGCTTTTGCACAGCAAAGGGAACCACAAACAAAACAGAAAGACAACCTATGGAATGGGAGAAAATACTTGCAAATGATGTGACTGACAAGGGCTTAATTTCCAAAACAGCTCATACAATTCAGTAACAAAAAAGCAAACAACCCAGTTGAAAAATGGGCAGAAGACCTAAATAGACATTTCTCCAAAGACGACATACAGATGGCCAATAGGCACATGAAAAGATACTCATCATCACTAATTCTTAGAAATGCAAATCAAAACTACAATGAGGTAGCACCTCACACTGGTCAGAATGGCCATCACTAAAAAGTCTAAAAATAACATGTTGAAGAGGGTGTGGAGAAAAGGGAACCCTCTAACACTGTTGGTGGGAATGTTAAGTTGGTGCAGCCACTATGGAGAACAGTATGGAGGTTCCTCAAAAAACTAAAAATAGAGTTGTCATATGATCCAGCAATCCCACTCCTGGGCATATACCCAGACAAAACTCTAATTCAAAAATATACATGCATTCCTATGTTCATAGCAGCACTATTTACAATAGCTAAGACATGGAAACAACCTAAATGTCCATCGACGGATGAATGAATAAAGAAGATGTGGTACATATATACAATGGAATATTACTCAGCCATAAAAAAGAATGAAATCATGCTATTTGCAGCAATATGGATGGACCTAGAGATTATCATACTAAGTGAAGCAAATCAGAGAAAGAAAAATATCATATGATATCACTTATATGTGGAATCTAAAATATGACACAAATGAACTTATCTATGAAACAGACTCATAGACATAGAGAATGGACTTGTGGTTGCCAAGGGGGAGGGGTGGATTCAGAGTTCAGGATTAGCAGATGCAAACTATTATATATATAGGATGGGTAGACAACGAGGTTCTATTGTATAGCACAGGGAACTATATTCAATATCCTGGGATAAACCATAATGGAAAATAATATGAAAAAGAATATATGTATAACTGAATCACTTTGCTGTACAGAAGAGATTAGCACAATATTGTAAACTAACTATACTTCAATTAAAAAAAAAAAGCATGGAGAAGGGAGAAAGCCTTCCTTCACTCCAGCCTCCCATCTGGGGAGCACAGGGCATAATGTCAGAAGACCCTCCCCAAGGCAGGGGCAGCAGGCCCCCCATGAGCCCGCTTCACTGCTTCTCCTCCCGTCCAGGGCCCTCCTTTGCCAGGTCCTCCCTGCCCCTTGGTGCTCCTGAGCACAGCCTCCACGCCACTCCTTGAGGGACCTTGTCCAGCCTCAGACTTGAAGCACTTAAAGCACTCAGTGTGCTGACAACCCTCAATCTTTATCTCCCTCAAGTCCACTCAGAAACTTAGTAAGTATCTCCAGCCTAACAGACCCACAGCTGAGCTCCTGCCCTCCTTCCCCAAGTCACGCTCCTATAGCCCCAGTCTCCCCGGCTCAGTGACCACCTTCTTCCAGATACTCGGCCAAAACAAAAATGGTGCGTCTCAAGTCAGTTCTTTTTCTCACCACCACACCTGATCAACTGGAAAAACCCAAACATATTCAGAATCTGGCTGCTTCTCCCACGTTGTCTGCTGCCCCGTAGGTCCGTGCCAGCCACAGGTCTGACCTGGATGGCCATGGCCTCCTGACTGGTCTTTGTCTGCCTCGTCGAGCGCTCCTGAGCACAGCAGTCAGTGCACCTCATCAAACTGACCAAAGTCCTCCAGGTCTTCCAGCAGCTTCACATCTCACTGGCAATAAAGTCAAAGCATCACTCCTGCCAAAACAACTTGCCGCCTGCCCCACCCCGACTCCGCCACGCTTTCAGAGCTTGCCCAGACACTCTGCCAGTACACAGTGGGGCAGGGACTCGAACCCATAGCCTGCCAGGCTGCATTTCCCCTGAGAACCCCAGCCTCCAAGGTGAAAGATCTAGAAGCTCAAGTCAGCTCCACAAACAGCCGAGAAAGTGAGATGTTGATTCTGACCCCCTCTGAGGCTGCCCTCAGACAGTGTCTGCCGAGTAACACTTCCTGTACACTCTGAGCTCATCTTCAGCAGTAATCACCTTCCGGTGAATCTGCAGGGAGCTCCTGCTATTACCTCTGCCTGGTAAATTCCAACCCAGTGCTTACATTGTGGGTTTTCTCCACAATTTCAAACTCGAGTTTTACTCACACTGTGTCCTTTCTCCTCCTTGCTCAGCTCAGTCCTATCAGTCCTTCAAGTCCTGGCTCTGACATTGCCTGCTGTGACTTCCCCCATGGAGGGGCTGCTGCCCTCACGGCGCCTTTCCTGCCATCTTCCTGCCGTGAACACAGAGACTGCACACACCTGACACTCCCCAGGTGCCCAGGAGACAGCTGCCAGCAGAACAAGAGGGTCAAATGCTACCATTCCAGCTCCCTGTGGGAATCCCAGGCTCAGAAATAGAAGCATGAATCCCTTCCACTTCCACTGTCTGATGGAAAGAGGAAGCACTCAGAACCCAATGAAGCCCCCTGCTAGTGGGTGGGACATGGGTTCATAGGTCTGATGCGTAGGCTGATGCAAGGCCTTGGGCAAAAGGAGCTAAGGGGTCTGAGATGCTGATGGAAGCACCGCTCACTGTCCAGTGTAGGCTTTGCTGGTGATTTTAATTGGGGAACTCGGCCTCAGAGCTGGAAAATGCCCTCTGCACAGGGAGGCTGGAACCAGGGCCCATCAGTGAACAAGCCTGCAAGCCTTAAAGGGTGGCACGAAGGACTTCCCTGGTGGCACAGTGATTAAGAATCCGCCTGCTAATGGAGGGGACACGGGTTCGAGCCCTGGTTGGGGAAGATCCCACATGCCGCGGAGCAACTAATCCCATGTGCCACAACTACTGGGCCTGCACTCTAGAGCCGGCGAAACCACAACTACTGAAGCCTGTGCACCTAGAGCCCGTGCTCCGCAACAAAAGAAGCCACCACAATGAGAAGCCCGTGCACCGCAACGAAGAGTAGCTCCTGCTCGCGGCAACTAGAGAAAGCCCGTGGGCAGCATCGAAGACCCAACACAGACAAAAATAAATAAATAAATGTATATATTAAAAAAAAAGGTGGCACGAGGTGTCCTCTGTGACCCAGCGGAAGGGAGGGCTTGGCTCGGCAAGGCCAGCTCCCTCCTCAGAGAAAATCGGATTTCGATCCAGAAGAAGTCCTCACTCTACATCAGGTCCAACCATGGGCAGTCAACCAGGCTGGCCTGGGGCCTGCAGTGCACGTGTGCCCTGCCCCAGTCCCAGTTCCTGGGCTACAGGACATACCTTGGGGGCCTGCCTCCTCCCTGACTGAGGGCCCCAGAGGGACCACCACTCTGAGCCTCTCCATCAAAGGCCTCTGACAGCATGCCAGCCCCTCAGCTCCTGAGCTTTCCCAGACATAGGATCCCCACCTCTCCACTCCCAGCCCTGTCCTGTGGGCATTGTCCCAGAAAGGTGGCTCCTGGGCGCTGGCTGCTCTGAGCCCTGCCTCCAGGAGACTTTCTTTCAGAGCCAGAGGCTGACTGCCCGGACCGGTGCCCAGTGAGCTGGCTGGCTGCAAGGGCCCTGCCCGGCCCAGGGAGCGCCCACCTCACACTCACCCAGCAGCTGCAGCCCTTTACCTTTTCACACTTGTCTCATACTCAGTCCTCTGCCGGCACAGCTCTGCCCGGAGCTCCGTGACCAGGCCCTGGAGAGCCTCAGTACGGTGGGCGAGGTCCTGGGTGGGGCTGCCTGGGTCACTGGGCTCACTGCTGCTGATGCAGGCGCCCACCCTGTCCAGGCCGTGGTCCAGGTCTGGGGATCTGCACTCCTCGCTGCTGCTGGGGACAGGGGAGGGCTCGAGGGCCCCCTCAGTGTGGAGGGAGCTGCAGGCAGAAGAGTCACTGGCCCTGCACGCTGTGCAGCTGCTGACCGAGCCCCTGGCTGAGGCCTCGCAGGAGGAGGCCCCAGACCATGGCATGCTGGCCACGCTGGGCGTGCTGGGAAAGGGGCTGGGCAGGGGCACGTTGTCATAGGTGGAGAGTCTCTGCTCGGAGCCTGAGTCCTTGAACCGGTCTCCCGATGAGGCCCGGCGGTGGCCTCGCAGGGAGGACAGCCCATTCATGAGCCAGTTCCCTCCGGAGGAGATGATGGGCACCTCCAGGGATGAGGTGCCCACCTTCGGGCTCCCCGACCGGGACCCTGACTGCCGGAAGGAAGACCTCCAGTTGGGCAGAGTCTGCACCTTCTTCCCAGGGGTGGCAGCAGGGCTGCTTCGGCTACCCAGGCCTGTGGGAGAGGTTCTAGAGAATGCCGCCACGGCAGCCCCATCCAGAGAAGAGGCCCTGTGCGAGGGCAGGCCAGGGGCACTGGGGCTGCCGGGCTCTGCCTGGCTGTCCCTGGTGACCTCCTCGGAGCCCCATCCCACGGTGCATGGTGGGCTCCCACGTGGGGAGGCTGGCGCTTCCGTGGTCCTCGAAGTGAAGAGCTGGCTGTGTCTGCGGATCAGGACGGTCATCAGGTGCTGGACCAGAGAAGTGCCTGCCAGGAAGAAGGAACAAGAAGAGCCTGGCTGTGAATACCTCCAGTTCAGGCTCTCCAGACCAGTCCGGGGAAGCTGCAGCTCGAACCCAGGGTGCCCAGCCCTGATAGTAGCCCCAAACCAGGCTACTCCTCAAGTGAGGACTCAACGAGAGCTTGCCAAGTGCCGCCCCAAAGGAAAGGACGGCCACCACCCCCTCCAAATCCAGGCAGGGACATAAGGACCATACCCAAGAACCCCCCTCCTCCAGTGTGGGCCCTGGAGCACAGAGCAGCACTGTCCCTTCGCACCCACTCCACCCGGCTGGCGGGGGGACGAGCAGGCACAATGCCTGTTCAGGCTGCGGGCTGAGCCAAGGGCAGGCTGGGACTGGAAGCCAGGACCTGGATGGCAGGGCCCTCTCGGCTGCCCCATATGCTGCCCACAGTGGCCGTGCCTAACCGTCCATACTCTGGGAGGCACAGGGCTCTGGGACACAGAGTAGAGATGTCTTACCAGGTGCGTGTAGGCACACATACACAAGCCCGTGCACACAGACAGATGTACACGGCTGCCCCCCAACGTGAACAGCCCCCCACACATGCACACAATCCCTCTTCTCCAGGCCACAGCCCCTGAGATGCAGCCTGTGGCATCTGTGGGGACTCTGTTCCTGAGGCTGTGGGGTGGGGGGAGGGGTCAGTGACAAAGGGAGGCGGTGCAGCGGGACCATGGTATCGATCCTGCTGCCTCGTTCCCTCCTCTTGTCCTCAACCAAATACCAGAGACTGGGGAGGCTTCTGCGTGATGAGGAGGGTGAAGTACTTGGGTGGACCCTCCCACTAGAAGTAACTGAGAATCGTGGGGAAAACTAAGTAAACAATCTTTAGTCCAGAAAAGTAGGTGAGGCAGAAGCTCAGCAAGTCAGTGGGGTGAGCATCTGCCCTCAGACGTTTGCACAACCTGGCAGGCGGGAGCTCTGGGGAGACCTGCCCGTCAGGCCAAGGGTGTGCCAAGCGAGAGCATCAACCCCAATGGTCACACCCTCGGCTGGGGGCGGCGAGGGACAGCTCCACAGCCCACCCTGCCCCTCCCCTAGGTCACGCTCGACAGGAATGGCCCCTCTGCCCTCAGCCTGCCTGGCGCCGGGGGCAGCGGGCTCCAGCTGGCGTCGGGTGGGTCCTGTGTGAGTCTCCGCCGGCATCTGCGCTCAGCCAGGACTGGCTGCGGGTTTCCTGCCTGTGAGCGGCTAGGCTCTCACACTAACCCCGCCAGCACAGTCTTCCATGGGGTCTCCAAGCAGGGCTCTCATTTCCATGCCAGCCTGCACCTGTGCCCTTTGAAAAGTCGGGCTGACAGAGTCACCTTGCCTCTCCTGGCCTGTCTCCTCATCCGTAAACTGGGGGCAGTAACCACAGCGCGGGCTGCTTGTGAAGATTAAAAGACGGTGGTAGAAGTAAAGTACTTAGCAGAGGCCGGGGCGTGTTAAAAGCAGCTGCTGTTGCTGCTATTTTTTTTAATCATTATTAGTCTTCATTATAGAATGGAATATTCCTAGGGTTTGCAAAAGCTCTGACATCCAGAAGAAGCCTGTGACAATTACTTAATCGAAAATTACTTTAGTAAAGCAAAAACATCTGTGTGTGTTCAAGGGCAAGTGCGCTGACCTTTTCCATACCTGCTCCCCAGCCTCTCTCACCATTCTAACTGCACCTTATGACCCCATCCACAGGGCAAAGCTCCTTTTCCTCTTAGAGCTGACCCCACGGGGGAGGAGGCGCTGGAGGAGGTGGTGAGGAGGTCCAGAGAGGCTGTTGCCTAATCCCCAGGGATGGAGCCGCCCTTCCTGCCGGCCTGGCGTTGAGGATGCTGAGGACTTGCCCAGGATCAAGGGGAGCCCAGAGCACCATGCACACCCCCACCATTACCTTCCATGATGGTCACTGGGTCTTCTATCTGCGGCCGAAGTATATTAGGTCCAAAAACGGTTGCCAGGTTCTGGACACTCATCTTGTTGACATCTGAGTGGGACTGAACTTCATCCAGAAACCTGCAATGTAAGGAAGAGACAGTTGGCAGAGAAGCAAATCCTGATGCCAGATCTACTGGGAGCTGCCTGGCCCCCATGCTCAGCTGCACCCACATTTCCACAGCTGCTAAGCACAGCCAGCTGCCCTGCCAGGCTTGGAAGAAGGCAGAGCTTCCTCTAAGATCTGAGAGGGCCGTCAGAAGCAAAGGCCACTGGGACAAGGGCCTGTCATGGAAGGACACAAAATTCTCCCACCTGCAGTGGGGCCAGATGCCCAGGAAGGCCCAGGAAGGCCCAGATCCCCCCAGACACGGGGCTGGGTGAAGGCCACCCTGCATGTCCTCGCCTGGCACCCTAAGCCTAGGTCGTGGTCAGGGGGCAGACCATGGGGAGGGGATGGTGAGAGGCACACAGAGGAGGCAGAAGGAACAAAGGCTGTATCCTTTTCCTTCAGGAATGATGTGCTCAGGACTGTAAGCTCTATGAGTGCAGTGACTGTGTTCTTCTATATTCCCCATTGCCTTGACAGACATGTGAGTGGAAGCATGACCCAGGCCCCCCGACCCCCCTGAAGGGCAGGGAGCCAGAGCACAGGGGAGGGAAGCCCCACTCCTAGTCACTTACTTGCAGATATATCTGAGCAGGTTGTAATTGACCAGGGGAAGGCTGCTCACTTGTTTAGCCAACTCCAGAGTTCCCTTGGGATTGAGAGAGAAAAACAGCATTTCAAAGACCAGCAAGGAGGCCCCAGTCCTTCTCTTACTAGAGGGAGTAGGGGGTGAGAATCCGAGTCCAGACCTCCATCCACAGCCCATGGGCCTGGCCCCAGGTGACCAGAGGGCACCACCACTTCCACCTCCCTGGCTTGTGACCTCTGGGGGGAAGCAGATTTACTTTTGAGAAGCCATTGTGAGGGATGTGCCTCTGCAGGGCCACAGAGGAATGTCAGGGCCAGCTCACCGATCAAGGTACAGATATTTGCCAGATAAAGACTCCTCATCTCCCACACGGCCAGAGGGAGGGCCAACAGTCCTTCCCCAGCCGGAGCCCACCAGGGCTGCAGGCGGGCAGTGCGGGGCGGGGGGGTGGGGGTGGGGGCTGTCCTGGGAGCAGTCTCGAATTCTTTTGGGAGGTGGCGGGATAGAAACAGATGAAAGGTCTGGTTGTTTCTGAACCCCACGGCCGGCCTGGGCAGCCTGAGTTGGTTGTGGGAGCAGGTGATGGAGCAGCAGTGCCTACTGGGTGGTGGCCCAGCCTGAGCTCCCTGTGCTCAGGGGCACGGCTGGGACACGGCCTGCTTTAGGAAGTACCTGCCCCTCTGGGAGACAGAGGGCCGCACACAGGGAGGGGCTGCTCCAGGCACCTCGCCCCAGCGTGCCCTCCACACACAGTGGGATGTTCCGGCCCTCCCCAGATTAGGAGGTCTAGGCCTGTCCCCCACAGAGCAGGCTGCTCCAGGGCACCACCCCCCTGACACACAGAGCAGGCGGTAGGATCTGTGTGCCATGAAGAGTCACAGAAAGTCCTGTCTCCACATACCCGCCACCAACTAGCAGGCCCACCCCCCCAGGATGGGTCCCCGTGAGCCACTAACCTCCCCCTCGTCCTTGGTGAGCAGCTGGGCGCAGCTAAGGAAGTCCTCATACCTGGCGAAGGGGACCACAGGCTCGGGGAGCTCCCGCAGGTAGAGCTTCAGCAGGGAGGCCACCGTGTGCACGTCTGTTGTGCTGCAGGCAGAGGGATGAGTGTGAGGCCTGGGCACCAGGGAACCACAAGAGTGACCAGTACCCCGGCCCACCCCCACCAGGGGCAGCCTCTGCTCTCACGTCCGTGTGTGTGTGCGCGTGCACTGTGATGACTGGCTGGTGAACAGGTGAGCGTGAAGGGCTCCCTTCCACTGCCCTGCTGCCTGCCCCAGGGTACTCTGGAGGGTGACGTGCAGCTGCTCCACACCGGGGAGGCAGGCAGCCAGGGGCACAGCTGTCCTTCGACCCAAGCCTGAGCTTGCTCCTCTGCCCAGGCTCACCCTCCAACGGAAGCAGGAGGGCTGTGTCAAAGGTGCCCACCACGCAGGGCTGCTGAGCCCCTTGAAAAAGGGCAGCTGTCCCTGGGCACCTGCCACCAGGGGCTGGGCAGGTCAGAGGTCAGGCTCTTTCCCTGGCTTCTGGGCTTCTATTCACACTATGGATGCCCCATTTCCAGCACCCCAGAGCCCCGTATGTGCACTCCCAGCCACCAGTCTCCTGCTCATAGCTGGGAGCTGCCCGGGCTGAAGTGGGCCCTGTGGAGGGCGGCAGCCCTGGGCCTGTTCGGACTCTCGGTTCAGGTCCTGGACTGCAGTCTTGGCACCTCCTCCAAGCTTGCCTCCCAGGCTGGGCTAGACCCCAGGTATTTCATCTGCTTTTCCAGGGCCCTGGATTTAAACGCTGGACCTGCATTTCCCTCATGGGAAGTGCTCAGGAAAGATGGGCCTAGGACCAAAAGAACATGGCTGTGCCGTTAAGGTGCCACCTGGCCCTGGCTGTCCAGGCTGGCATCACTGAGCCAAGCCCTGGGGTCCCTTCCGCCCTGGCATTTGGAATTCTGGGGTTCCACAGGGCTACATACACCTCAAACTCACGCACCCAGAGCCCCTCCCTTCCTCAGGACTGGTGGCTCTTGGTGGCTCTCCGTCTGGCCAGTGGAGCAGCCCCCATCTGTGCCCCCACCTCCCCTCTCCAGCCAGACATGCTGCCGCCCACGGCCTTCAGTGCCTTCTCTCAGCCACCTCCTCTGCTGACCCATCCATTTCCTGGGTGCTTAGGTCCCCAGTGAGTACCCAGCCTCGAGCCCAATGCCCCTTCTCCCACCTGGGGACCCCATCAGTTCACTGCCAGCCACTGTGTGTGCAGGAGCCCCAGGAGGATGCGGGGAGGGATGGGAAGCCAGGAGGATCAGCTGCTGGCCTTCGGACAAGGGCCAGCCGTTATGTCTCCCCCGATGGAGGAGGTGGAAGCATTTCTGATCTGGGCAAGTAGACGCAGGGTGGCCCCTCCATGCTGCAGACCCTGCCTCCGCGTCCCTGCCCAAAGCCCCATCCTGGCGGCTCCTGGCTGCCCGCGGGTTCCAGTGCTTCTGCGTCTGCGAGCTTGGCCCAGCCCTGACTGCCTCACCTTTCTCCCTCCCTAGAAATTCACTTCCTCCCTCTCTCCCCACTCCCCACAGTTGACCCAAGGCTGCTTCTGGTCACTTTCTCCCTAAACTCCCCTCAGACCCTCCCCTTCAACACACACCTGCCTGAGTCCAGCCCCAAGCTCCAGCACTCAAGGAGAATGTTCGCAGCCCACAGCACAATGGGTGCCCACCAGCCTGTGAGCCCTTTCAGGGCAGGTGTTGTCACCCGTCCCGCTCCCTCTCCCAGGAGCAGGCGCACAGTGTGCACCGGCAAGGAGGGCAACAGCTGGAGACAAGGGCTTGCCCTGGGGTCCAAATCAGCTTCTGCCCTCGCTGTTGCACAGCAGGTAACCCGCCGTGAGGCAGATAACCCCCAGCCTCAGTTTCTCCATCTGCAGGATGGATCTGGTAATGCCGCCATTCCCCTGCATCTCTTCATTCCCAAAGACCCCCTCAGCCCCACCGACACCAATGTCCATCCAGAACACAGCTGTGGTCTCCTGGCCCCTACACCTCGCTCCCCTACAGTCCACTCTCTATGCGACAGCCTGGCCCATCTTTCCCATCCCAGCCCAGTCAACAAGCACTATCTCCCTGTGGGCCAGATTGCGTGCTCTGGGAGCCAGGAGCACGCCCTGCTCTGTGCTGTGGGCCAGGCCAAGGGGAGCTTGGTGATGGGAACCCGGGCTGGTTCCCTGAGTGCATTTATTTGTCATCTGTCCTGGCCACGTGAGGGCAGGGCCTTGTCTGTTGTCTGTCCTGTTCACGGCCACTCCCCCACACCTACCAAGCACTCTCCCTCAATGGATGGGTGCGAAGTGATGTAAGAAGGGTTGTTGCGAGAGTCACCAGAGCCACCAAGGTGGGGCGTGGGGGAGACCGTCCTCGAGATGCTCGGCAACAACACGGACGGGGCTGGGAGACCTGCTACGGGCCAGGGACTAGAGACCAGGGTGGCAGGAAGGGACAGGTGTGGTGACTGCGGCTTCCAGGCCAGGTGGGGCTCTATGGAGGAGCGAGTCCAGGACTGGAGGCCGGAGTTCACGGTGCAGAGCGTATCTATGCACATGGAGCAAGCCAGCTCGGTCCCGGATGGCCTCTGCCAGCGTGTGGGTGAGGGGAGCAGCCCTGGGACAATCTCGTCAGGAAGTGGAGAAGAGGAGCCTTGGGACGCCTGTGTTGGGGGTGGGCACAATGCAGGGCCAGAGGAGATACCAGGAAGTGGGAGAGAATGGGGTCAGATACCCCAGGAGAAGCTTCCAGAAGTGAGAGGCACTCAGAGCCCGGGCCAGCTGTGGCAGTGCAGGGAACACTGTGGAGAAGGGTCCTGGAAAGGTGGGTGGAGCCCCGGTGTTCAGGGGGCTGAGGACGGGCAAGCGTGGGTACAGGAGAGGAGACCCTAGGTGAGAGGCTGTCGGATGACAGGAGGGAGAAACAGGATGGTTCTGGAAGGGTGAGCAGGCTGAGAGAGGAACTTTCCTGGAGGGGGGAATGTAGGTGGAGGGCAAGGGGCTCTGGGAAAGAGGCCAGGATCCAGCTGGGCAGAGCCCACCTCTGGGCATCTTGGGTGAGTTACATGGGGTCTCCCAGCCTTGGGTTCTAATCCATAAAATGGGCATATGACCATTGAAGAAAAGTCTGTAAACGCACTGAGGGCAGGGCTAGTGTGGGATGCTCCAGATGGAAGCAGGGGGTCAGGGAGGGAGACGGAGGGCGGGGGAAGAGAGGCTGAGGAGAGGTTGAGGTTGGAAGGTGCAAAGGGGGGGGTCTGCCCTGTGCCCATCATGCCACTCACCCTTGCTTCTGCCCCCCCCTGGCGTGGGGTCCCCTTTGGCCACTGGCCCCTAGATCTGGTCGCTGAGCAGAGTCACTGGGGACTTCTATACATGCAGATTTCCACTCCTCATTCGTGTGTCTGATTCCACGGGAGTGGGGAGGGCGGGGCCTGGAACCTGGACTTTTGGTAGCTCCTGGGGATCCAGATATACTGTCTTACCGCCTGATGCCAACTCGGGAGATAGCTGCAAACACAAAATCAGATCTGGCTGCCGCCCTACTCAAACTGTGCCTGGCCTCCTGGGCCTCAGGACCAAACCCAGCTCCCTGGAGTGCCTTCCTCGGCTTTGCCCCCCCCTGCACAAATGCTCTGTGCAAGCTGCGGTTCCTGAAGGCCTCAGCCTGGATCCTCTCCCCTTCTGGCCCACCTGCTAAATACCCACTGCAGAGGCAGAGGCCCTCAGACTCCCCCGCCTTGCAGCCCTGACTCCCGGCCTCTCAGCAGTGTGGGGCAGGCCTTCCCTGGGCTCCTGTCTCTCCCTCTGGACACGTCTACTCCTCTTCCTGGGATCACCTCCAGCCCATCCTCCAAGATGGGGCTTCTCAGGTTGTCCCCTTTCCTCTCTTCTCCCTCATGCCCTCCCAGGTGCACTCACCTGCTCTCACACCCTATTGTTGCCCTGTTGAAACAGAGGACACCCAACCCTACACCTGTCCCCAGAATCCTCTCCTTGGTTCTGGAACCGAGGGTCCCTCTGGCTACTGATCACATCACTTCCGTCAGATTTCCCACCAGCACATCACATTCAGCTCCTCAGCACCTTCCCAGTGACGGGGGGAGCAGAGAAAGGAGAGGCCGTGGTCATCCACAGCCAGGGGAGTGCTCAAGGTGTGGGGTCAGTGGCAACTGGGGCCGTGGTCCCTTCTCTAAAAAACCTCAATGTCAAGAGCAAGTTTCCAGGAACCACAGAGAAGCATTGTTTGAAGCAATCTCCAACCCTAACCCACAGCCACACAGGCACAGGATGGAAGAGGCTTGGCTGGCAGAGGTTCAGAGTGGACCACAAGCTCGCTGAGATTATAAATAATGAACTACAAGCTCAGAGTATCAGATGGAAATTCACGAGGCTCCAGATGAAGGAACCCCTGTGCCCTCCTGGGTAGACCCCCTCTGGGGAGTGGTGATCAGTCCCAGGCTCCACATGTGAAAAAGGATTTGACAGACTCTCCTGGCTGTGGTGATGGGTCTGGGCAGATGCTGGAGGGGCTGGAAGTGTTCTGCCCCGAGAGGAAAAGATCTGAAAATACCAGGGCTGCCAGCAGAAACCTGTGGACCTATCCTGCAACAGAGGGGCCCTCGTCTGTGAAGGCAGATCTGAGAAGAACGGGCAGAAGCTCCATGGGGGCCAGGGCTGGCTTGATACAGAAAGAATTTTCTATGAAAAACTGCCCCATAATGGAGATACCATCAGAGAGAAGAGGCCCCCAAACAGCTACCTCTCCCCCGTTCTTAGCCCCTGGGCTTTAAGTGAGGCTGACTATCCCGGGGTGGAGCCCAGGACCCAGTAAGCCCCAGTGATGAGGTAGGATGGGCACTGGCCCAGGACAGGTGGAGGAGACTTGCTCCCCCGCCCCCAAAACCTGTGAGAATGTGGGGTTGGAGCCACGCCTCCATCTTGGCACCAAAGGAGCCTGGGGAGCAAGTTATCCCAAGAAAGCAGAGTCAAGAGGCAGACCCTGCAGAAGGCCTGGAGCCCTGGCTGGTCCAGCAGAGGCCTTCCCCTGCTCGCGCCGGGGCGGGCTTGCGGGCATCCACAGGGGATACCGCCCACGTGGAGGTGGCAGGATCCGCCCCTAAGCGAGATGCAGGGCTGCTGCAGTGATTCTGTGCCCCGCACTCCGCCCATTGGCAGGGCTGGCCGGGCACGTGCCAGTGTAGGGCGCCATCCCAGCCTCCATCCTGCACCCATGCCTCTCAGCTGGCATCCTGAGAGGAGGCTATGCAGGGGAATGGGCAGGTGGCCCTATCTGCACCCCTCCCGGGAGCTCACCTGTCAAACAGCGGCTTCTCCCCACAGTCGAAGGAATCCTGAAGGTCCCTCACCAGGTTGGCCTGGCCAGGCATGCGGAAGAGGCCCTCCTCGGTGAGCCCGCGCTCCCGGATGAAGTCCACACACTGCTCCACCAGCAGGGGTGCCAGGCGCGGGCCATACTTCCGCTCGTGGTGGACTGTGTCCTCCAGGCGCTGCCCAAAGACCCCTGGGCACAGAGAGGAGCTGGTCACACCCTCAGCTAGCCGGCTCGGTGGTGGGGGAGGGCGCTGGGGACAACAGAGGGCAGGGGGTGCTGTCAGGGCCAAGGGTGGCTCCCCGGTGAGGGAGCAGGTTAGAAACCAGGAGGGCAGGCACCAGGCGGCTGGGATGGGGCAGGAGGGCATAGCGGGCAGGGGCCTGGCCTGTGGAACTTGTTCAAGCCTGAGGACCTTCAGGGAGGGCCCTCAGGGAGCATGCATTATGCATTTTATTGATTGGTTTATTTATGCAACACTAACCTCCAAACGGAAGTGGCTTGCATTTAAAAACCCAACACTATGTCCACCGAAAGACGCACTCTAGAATGTTCTTAGTGGCACTCCCTTGCAATCCCTCCAAATGGGAAACTACCTAATGCCCATGAGCGGCAGAATGAGCGGGATTGCCATGGTCTACTCATACCGTGGAGCATGGGACAGCAATGACAACAGATGGGACACAGCTCAGGCAAAAAGACAGACGATAGATGATGAGAAAGCAGAATCACAACTCAGCATCACTGATCATTAGTGAAATGCAAATCAAAACCACCTCACACCCATGAGGACGGTTACTATCCAAAAAACAGAAAACGTGTTGGTGAGGATGTCAAGAAATTGGAACCCTTGTGCCCTGTTCATGGGAATGTAAAATGGTGCAGCCGCTGTGGGAAACAGTATGGAGGCATGTCAAAAAATTTAAAACACAGTTACCATATGATCCAGCAATTCTATATACCCGAAAGAAGTGAAAGCAGAGACTTGAGCAGATATATGCACACCCATGTTCACAGTAGTATTCACAACATCCAAATGGCGGAAGCAACCCAAGTGTCCATCAGTGGATAGATGGGTAAACAAAATGTGATACATACATACAACAGAATATTATTCAGCCATAAAAAGAAGGAAATTCTGACACATGCTATAACATGGACAAACCTTGAGGACATTTTTCCGAGTGAAACAAGCCAGTCCACTAAAACAAGTAAAATACTGTATGATTCCACTTATATGGGTACTTAGAATAATCAAATTCATAGAGACAGAAGGTAGAATGGTGGTAGCCAGGAATTGGAGGACAATGGAATGGACAGTTATTGTTTAATGGGTACAGAGTCTGTTTTACAAGATGAAAAGAGTTTTGGAGATGAATGATGGTGGTGATTACACATGACGAATATACTTAATGCCACTGAATTGTACACTTAAAAATGGTTAAAATTTTATGTCAGACCTATTTTTACCAACATTTTTTAAAATGAAAAAAAAAAACCCATAATTGCTAGCAGAAGCCAGACACAGAGTGTACACTGCATGACTCCATTTATGTAAAGTGCAAAACCAGGTCAGAACATAGTTACCTTGGTGGGTCAGTGACTGGAAGGAGCCTGAGGGGACCCGGGGGTGCTGGTAATACTCGGATTCTGGACCTGGGCACTACTTACCCAACTTTGCTCACTTTGAGAAAAATCATTAAACTACACTTGTGGCACCTGTGTTCTGTTTACCTTTCTGTTTGCTATATCTCAATAACATTTGCAAAAAAAAAAAAAAATTAGGAAGCAAAATATCCAAAACATTTAATAGAGGACAAGAAAGCAAATGAGGGACAGAGAGAGAGAGCAAGAAGGTAAAGGAACTTCTGACCCAGAAAACCTGTGACAACTAAATACACAACTGGGCAAAGAGGTTCCTGGCAGCCCAGGCAAAGAGTGGAAGGAGTGGAGATCCATGAAGCTCCCTAACTCACAGTGATAGTGAAGGAGAAACAGACTTCTCCCAGCCCTAAGCTCTACAAGGTCTCTGGAAGGCCCGCCATCTGCCATCTCCTTATCTCTGACTCAGAGACCATCCCCGCAGGGTGGCTGTGGGGTGGGCCAGAGCATGACATCAAAGCTCCATTCTGTCCAGGCAGTTCTGTCCTCCCAGACGGATGCAGCCCAGGCAGGTGGTGTCCCAAGACCTGAGTGCTGAGCCAGCCAGGTGAGAGGGTGGCAGGATGGATGACTGCCTACTGTAGCTTCCCACACACAATGGCTGTTTTGAAATAAGATACATCAGTCCCTAAGACAATGCCTGACATAGAGCAGGACTCAGTCAATGTTCCTTCTCATGCTGTTCAACCTAAAGACAAAGTATATAGAACCTGGGGGATGAGATTTCTCCCTTCTAGAAAACATGCCCACAAGGAAGGCACCCAGTGACACCATCAATGCTTTGGGGAGAAGTGTGTGGATGCATGTGTGTGTGTGTTTGTGAGTGTGTGAGTGTGTGAGTGTTCATGCCTACACCTGCATGTGGACTTGTGTGTGCATATGTGTGTGTGTGCATGCACTTGTGTGTGCACAAGGAAAGTGTGCTGAACTGGCCGAGACATGGCACTCATGGTACCAGGTGAATGTTCTAAGCACTTTACATGTATCAACATATTTGATCCTCAGACAACTGAATAACTTAGGGAATATTACCATTATTGTTATCATCATCACCATCATCATCATTCCCAATTTCCAGATGAACAAACTGAGAGGCAGCAGGCTCCAGAATGTGCCCAAGTTCACTCAGCATGTGGCAGGGTCAAGGTTCAAACCCAGGCAGTCTACATGGAACATTCTCCTGGATAGATCACATCTTGGGCCACAAATCAGTGAATTTAAGACTACTGAAATCATATCAAGCATCTTTTCCAACCACAATGCTATGAGATTAGAAATCAATTACAGGATAAAAACTGTAAAAAACACAAACACATAAAGGCTGAACAATATGTTACTAAACAACCAAGGGATCACAGAAGAAATCAAAGAAGAAATTTAAAAATGCCTAGAGACAAATGACAATGAAAACATGATGGTCCAAAACTCATGGGATGCAGCAAAAGCAGTTCTAAGAGGGCAGTTTATAGCAATACAATCTTACCTTGGGAAACAAGAAAAATCTCAAATAACCTAAACTTACACCTAAAGCAACTAGAGAGAGAACAAACAAAACCCAAAGTTAGTAGAAGGAAAGAAATCATAAAGATCAGAGCAGAAATAAGTAGAGATGAAGAAAATAGCAAAGATCAATGAAACTAAAAACTGGTTCTTTGGCTTCCGGGCAGATGGCAGAAAAGTAAGACGCGGAGATCACCTTCCTCCCCACAGATACACCAGAAATACATCTACACGTGGAACAACTCCTACAGAGCATCTACTGAACGCTAGCAGAAGACCTCAGACCTCCCAAAAGGCAAGAAACTCCCCACGTACCTGGGTAGGGCAAAAGAAAAAAAAGAAACAACAGAGACAAAAGAATAGGGACGGGTCCTGCACCAGTGGGAGGGAGCTGTGAAGGAGGAAAGGTTTCCACACACTAGGAAGCCCCTTCTCGGGCGGAGACTGCGGGTGGCGGAGGGGGTAAGCTTCGGGGCCGCGGAGGAGAGCGCAGCAACAGGGGTGCGGAGGGCAAAGCGGAGAGATTCCCGCACAGAGGATCAGGGCCGACCAGCGCTCACCAGCCCGAGAGGCTTATCTGCTCACGCGCCAGGGCGGGCGGGGCTGGGAGTTGAGGCTCGGGCTTCGGTCGGAGCACCGGGAGAGGCCTGGGGTTGGCGGCGTGAACACAGCCTGAAGGGGTTCGTGGACCACGGCTAGCCGGGAGGGAGTCCGGGGAAAAGTCTGGACCTGCCGAAGAGGCAAGAGACTTTTTCTTCCCTCTTTGTTTCCTGGTGCGCGAGGAGAGGGGATTAAGAGCGCTGCTTAAAGGAGCTCCAGAGACGGGCGCAAGCGGCGGCTAAAAGCGCGGACAACAGAGACGGGCATGAGACGCTAAGGCTGCTGCCGCCACCAAGGAGCCTGTGTGCGAGCACAGGTCACTATCCACACCTCACCTCCTGGGAGCCTGTGCAGCCCGCCACTGCCAGGGTCCCGGGATCCAGGGACAACTCCCCCAAGAGAACTCACAGCACACCTCAGGCTGGTGCAACGTCACACTGGCCTCTGCCGCCGCAGGCTCGCCCCGCACTCCGTGCCCCTCCCTCCCCCAGGCCTGGCTGAGCCAGAGCCCCCGAAACAGCAGCTCCTTTAACCCCGTCCTGTCTGAGCGAAAAACAGATGCCCTCCGGTGACCTACACGCCGAGGCAGGACCAAATCCAAAGCTGAGCCCCTGGGAGCTGTGAGAGCAAAGAAGAGAAAGGGAAATCTCTCCCAGCAGCCTCAGGAGCAGCGAATTAAAGCTCCACAATCAACTTGATGTACCCTGCATCTGTGGAATACCTGAATAGACAACCAATCATCCCAAATTCAGGAGGTGGACTTCGAGAGCAAGATTTATAATTTCTTCCCCTTTTCCTCTTTTAGTGAGTGTGCATGTGTATGCTTCTGTGTGAGATTTTGTCTGTATAGCTTTGCTTCCACCATTTGTCCTAGGGTTCTATCTGTCCGTTTTTTAAAATATTTTTTATTTTAATAACTTTATCTTATTTTACCTTACCTTCTTTCTTTCTTTCCTTCCTTCCTTCCCTCCCTCCCTCCTTTAGACAACGAATCATCCCAAAATGAGGAGGTGGACTTTGAGAGCAAGATTTATGATTTTTTCCCCTTTTCCTCTTTTTGTGAGTGTGTATGTGTATGCTTCTCTGTGACATTTTGTCTGTATAGCTTCGCTTCCACCATTTGTCCTAGGATTGTATACGTCCGTTTTTTTTCTTTTTTTCTTAATAATTATTTTTTATTTTAATAACTTTATTATATTTTATCTTATTTTATCTTATCTTCTTTCTTTTTTCCTTCCTTCCCTCCTTCCTCCCTCCCTCACTTCTTTCTTTCTCTTTCTCTCGTTCTTTCCTTTCTCTCTTTCTCTCTCCCTCTCCCCCTCCCCTCTCCCTCCCCCTCCCTCCCTCCCTCCCTCCCTCCCTCTCTCTCTCTCTGCTACTACTAATTCTTTCTTTCTACTTTTTCTTCCTTTTATTCTGAGCCGTGTGGATGAAAGGCTCTTGGTGCTGCAGCCAGGAGTCAGTGCCGTGTCTCTGAGGTGGGAGAGCCAACGTCAGGACACTGGTCCACAAGAGACCTCCAAGCTCCACATAATATCAAATGGCGAAAATCTCCCAGACATCTCCATCTCAACACCAGCACCCAGCTTCACTCAACGACCAGCAAGCTACAGCGCTGGACATCCTATGCCAAACAACTTGCAAGACAGGAACACAGCCTCACTCATTAGCAGAGAGGCTGCCTAAAATCATAACAAGTCCACAGACACCCCAAAACACACCACCAGACGTGGACCTGCCCACCAGAAAGACAAGATCCAGCCTCATCCACCAGAACACAGGCACCAGTCCCCTTCACCAGGAAGCCTACACAACGCACTGAACCAACCTTAGCCACTGGGGACAGGCACCAAACACAACGGAACTACGAACCTGCAGCCTGCAAAAAGGAGACCCCAAACCCAGTAAGATAAGCAAAATGAGAAGACAGAAAAACACACAGCAGATGAAGGAACAAAATAAAAACCCACCAGACCTAACAAATGAAGAGGAAAGAGGCAGTCTACCTGAAAAAGAATTCAGAATAATGATAGTAAAGATGATCCAAAATCTTGGAAATAGAATAGACAAAATGCAAGAAACATTTAACAAGGACCTAGAAGAAACAAAGATGAAACAAACAACGATGAACAACACAATAAATGAAATTAAAAATACTCTAAATGGGATCAATAGCAGAATAACTGAGGCAGAAGAACGGATAAGTGACCTGGAAGATAAAATAGTGGAAATAACTACTGCAGAGCAGAATAAAGAAAAAAGAATGAAAAGAACTGAGGACAGTTTCAGAGACCTCTGGGACAACATTAAACGCACCAACATTCGAATTATAGGGGTTCCAGAAGAAGAGAAAAAGAAAGGGACTGAGAAAATATTTGAAGACATTATAGTTGAAAACTTCCCTAATATGGGAAAGGAAATAGTTAATCAAGTCCAGGAAGCACAGAGTCCCATACAGGATAAATCCAAGGAGAAATACGCCAAGACACATATTAATCAAACTGTCAAAAATTAAATACAAAGAAAACATATTAAAAGCAGCAAGGGAAAAACAACAAATAACACACAAGGGAATCCCCATAAGGTTAACAACTGATCTCTCAGCATAAACTCTGCAAGACAGAAAGGACTGGCAGGACATATTTAAAGTGATGAAGGAGAAAAACCTGCAACCAAGATTACTCTACCCAGCAAGGATCTCATTCACATTTGATGGAGAAATTAAAACCATTACAGACAAGCAAAAGCTGAGAGAGTTCAGCACCACAAAACCAGCTTTACAATAACTGCTAAAGGAACTTCTTTAGGCAAGAAACACAAGACAAGGAAAAGACCTACAATAACGAACCCAAAACAATTAAGAAAATGGGAATAGGAACATACATATCGATAATTACCTTAAATGTAAATGGACTAAATGCTCCCACCAAAAGACACAGATTGGCTGAATGGATACAAAAACAAGACCCATATATATGCTGTCTACAAGAGACCCACTTCAGACCTAGAGACAAATACAGACTGAAAGTAAGGAAATGGAAAAAGATACTCCATGAAAATGGAAACCAAAAGAAAGCTGGAGTAGCAATTCTCATATCAGAAAAAAAAAAACTTTAAAATAAAAACTATTAAAAGAGACAAAGAAGGACACTACATAATGATCAAGGGATCGATCCAAGAAGAAGATATAACAATTGTAAATATCTATGCACCCAGCATAGGAGCACCTCAATACATAAGGCAAATACTAACAGCCATAAAAGGGGAAATGGACAGTAACACATTCATAGTAGGGGACTTTAACACCCCACTTTCACCAATGGACAGATCATCCAAAATGAAAATAAATAAGGAAACACAAGCTTTAAATGATACATTAAACAAGATGGACTTAATTGATATTTATAGGACATTCCATCCAAAAACAACACAATACACATTTTTCTCAAGTGCTCATGGAACATTCTCCAGGATAGATCATATCTTGGGTCACAAATCAAGCCCTGGTAAATTTAAGAAAACTGAAATTGTATCAAGTATCTTTTCTGACCACAACGCTATGAGACTAGATATCAATTACAGGAAAAGATCTGTAAAAAATACAAACACATGGAGGCTAAACAATACACTACTTAATAACGAAGTGATCACTGAAGAAATCAAAGAGGAAATTTAAAAATACCTAGAAACAAATGACAATGGAGACACGACGACCCAAAATTTATGGGATGCAGCAAAAGCAGTTCTAAGAGAGAAGTTTATAGCAATATAATCCTACCTTAAGAAACAGGAAACATCTCGAGTAAACAACCTAACCTTGCACCTAAAGCAATTAGAGAAAGAAGAACAAAAAGACACCAAAGTTAGCAGAAGGAAAGAAATCATAAAAATCAGATCAGAAATAAATGAAAAAGAAATGAGGGAAACGATAGCAAAGATCAATAAAACTAAAAGCTGGTTCTTTGAGAAGATAAACAAAATTGATAAACCATTAGCCAGACTCATCAAGAAAAAAAGGGAGAAGACTCAAATCAATAGAATTAGAAATGAAAAAGAAGTAACAACTGACACTGCAGAAATACAAAAGATCATGAGAGATTACTACAAGCAACTCTACGCCAATAAAATGGACAACCTGGAAGAAATGGACAAATTCTTAGAAATGCACAACCTGCCAAGACTGAACCAGGAAGAAATAGAAAATATGAACAGACCAATCACAAGCACTGAAATTGAAACGGTGATTAAAAAGCTTCCAAGAAACAAAAGCCCAGGACCAGATGGCTTCACAGGAGATTCTATCAAACATTTAGAGGAGAACTGGTACCTATCCTTCTCAAACTCTTCTAAAATATAGCAGAGGGAGGAACATTCCCAAACTCATTCTACGAGGCCACCATCACCCTGATACCAAAACCAGACAAGGATGTCACAAAGAAAGAAAACTGCAGGCCAATATCACTGATGAACACAGATGCAAAAATCCTCAACAAAATACTAGCAAGCAGAATCCAACAGCACATTAAACGGATCATACACCATGATCAAGTGGAGTTTATTGCAGGAATGCAAGGATTCTTCAATATACGCAAATCAATCAACGTGATACACCATATTAGCAAATTGAAGGAGAGAAACCGTATGATCATCTCAATAGATGCAGAGAAAGCTTTTGACAAAATTCAACACCGATTTATGATAAAAACCCTGCAGAAAGTAGGCACAGAGGGAACTTTCCTCGACATAATAAAGGCCATATATGACAAACCCACAGCCAACATCGTCCTCAATGGTGAAAACCTGAAAGCATTTCCACTTAAGATCAGGAAAAAGACAAGGTTGCCCACTCTCACCACTCTTATTCAACATACTTTTGGAAGTTTTAGCCACAGCAATCAGAGCAGAAAAGGAAATAAAAGGAATCCAAATCGGAAAAGAAGAAGTAAAGCTGTCACTGTTTGTAGATGACATGATACTATACATAGAGAATCCTAAAGATGCTACCAGAAAACTACTAGAGCTAATCAATGAATTTGGTAAAGTAGCAGGATGCAAAATTAATGCACAGAAATGTCTTACATTCCTATACACTAATGATGAAAAATCTGAAATTGAAATCGACAAAACACTCCCATTTACCTTTGCAACAAAAATAATAAAATATCTAGGAATAAGCCTACCTAAGGCGACAAAAGACCTGTATGCAGAAAATTATAGGACACTGATGAAAGAAATGAAAGATGATACAAATAGATGGAAAGATATAACATATTCTTGGATTGGAAGAATCAACATTGTGAAAATGACTCTCCTACCCAAAGCAACCTACAGATTCAATGCAATCCCTATGAAACTACCACTGGCATTTTTCACAGAACTAGAACAAAAAATTTCACAATTTGTATGGAAACACAAAAGACCCCGAATAGCCAAAGCAATCTTGAAACGAAAAAAGGACCTGGAGGAATCAGGCTCCCTGACTTCAGACTATACTACAAAGCTACAGTAATCAAGACAGTATGGTACTGGCACAAAAACAGAAAGATAGATCAATGGAACAGGATAGAAAGCCCAGAGATAAACCCACGCACATATGGTCACCTTATCTTTGATAAAGGAGGCAGGAATGTACAGTGGAGAAAGGACAGCCTCTTCAATAAGTGGTGCTGGGAAAACTGGACAGCTACATGTAAAAGTATGAGATTAGATCACTCCCTGACACCATACACAAAAATAAGCTCAAAATGGATTAAAGACCTAAATGTAAGGCCAGAAACTATCAAACTCTTAGAGGAAAACAGAGGCAGAACACTCTATGACATAAATCACAGCAAAGTCCTTTTTGACCCACCTCGTAGAGAAATGGAAATAAAAACAGAAATAAACAAATGGGACCTAATGAAACTTCAAAGCTTTTGCACAGCAAAGGAAACCATAAACAAGACCAAAAGACAATCCTCAGAATGGGAGAAAATATTTGCAAATGAAGCAACTGACAAAGGATTCATCTCCAAAATTTATAAGCAGCACATGCAGCTCAATAACACAAAAAACAAACAACCCAATCCAAAAATGGGCAGAAGACCTAAACAGACATTTCTCCAAAGAAGGTATACAGACTGCCAACAAACACATGAAAGAATGCTCAACATCATTAATCATTAGGGAAATGCAAATCAAAACTACAATGAGATATCATCTCACACCAGTCAGAATGGCCATCATCAAAAAATCTAGAAACAATAAATGCTGGAGATGGTGTGGAGAAAAGGGAACCCTCTTGCACTGTTGGTGGGAATCTAAATTGATACAGCCACTGTGGAGAACAGTATGGACGTTCCTTAAAAAACTACAAATAGAACTACCATATGACCCAGCAATTCCACTACTGGGCATATACCCTGAGAAAACCATAATTCAAAACGAGTCATATACCAAACTGTTCATTGCAGCTCTATTTACAATAGCCCGGAGATGGAAACAACCTAAGTGTCCAGCATCGGATGAATGGATAAAGAAGATGTGGCACATGTATACAATGGAATATTACTCAGCCATAAAAAGAAACAAAATAGAGCTATTTGTAATGAGGTGGATAGACCTAGAGTCTGTCACAGAGAGTGAAGTAAGTCAGAAAGAGAAAGACAAATACCGTATGCTAACACATATATATGGAATTTAAGGGAAAAAAAATGTCATGAAGAACTTAGCGGTAAGACACAGACCTACTAGAGAATGGACTTGAGGATATGGGGAGGGGGAAGGGTAAGCTGTGACAAAGCGAGAGAGAGGCATGGACATATATACACTACCAAATGTACGGTAGATAGCTAGTGGGAAGTAGCCGCATAGCACAGGGAGATCAGCTCAGTGCTTTGTGACCACCTAGAGGGGTGGGATAGGGAGGGTGGGAGGGAGGGAGTCGCAAGAGGGAAGAGATATGGGAGCATATGTATATGTATAACTGATTCACTTTGTTATAAAGCAGAAACTAACACACCATTGTAAAGCAGTTATACTCCAATTAAAAATAATAAAAAATAAATAAAAACTAGTTCTTTGAGAAGGTAAACAAAATTGATAAACGTTTTTCAAGAAAAAAAAGGAGAGGACTCAAATCAATAAAATTCGAAATGAAAAGGGAGAAATTACAACTGACACCACAGAAATACAAAGGATCATAAGATACTATTACAAGCAACTATATGCCAATAAAATGGACAACCTAGAAGAAATGGACAAATTCTTAGAAAGCTACAATCTCCCAAGACTGAACCAGGAAGAAATAGAAAATATGAATGGACCAATCACAAGTAATGAAATTGAAACAGTGATTAAAATACTTCCAACAAAAGTCCAGGACCAGATGGCTTCACAGGCGAATTCTATCAAACATTTAGAGAAAAGTTAACACCTATCCTTCTCAAACTCTTCCAAAAAAGTGCAGAGGAAGGAACACTCCCCCAAGCTCTTTATATGAGGCCACCATCACCCTGATACCAAAACCAGACAAAGATACCACAAAAAGAAAAGTACATGCCAGTATCATTGATGAACATAGATGCAAAAATATTCAACAAAATAGTGGAAAACCAAATCCAAAAATATATTAAAAAGATCATACACCAGTATCAAGTGGGATTTATCCCAGGAAATGCAAGGATTCTTCAATATCTGCCAATCAATCAGTATGATACACCACATTAACAAACTGAAGAATAAAAATCATATGATCATCTCAATATATGCAGAAAAGGCTTTTAAGAAAATTCAACACCCATATATGATAAAAGCTCTCCAGAAAGTGCGAACAGAGGGAACTTACCTCAACATAATAAAGGCCATATATGACAAACCCACAGCTAACATCATTCTCAATGGTGAAAAGCTGAAAGCATTTCCTCTAAGATCAGGAACAAGGCAAGAATGTCCACTGTCACAACTTTTATTCAACATAGTTTTGGAAGTCCAAGAAATAGAAGGAACCCAAATTGGAAAAGAAGAATTAAAACCATCACTGTTTGCAGATGACACAATATTATACATAGAAAATCCTAAAGATGCTACCAGAAAACCACTAGAGCTCATCAATGAATTCGGTAAAGTTGCAGGGTACAAATTTAATACACAGAAATCTCTTGCATTCGTATACACTAAAATGAAATATCAGAAAGAGAAATTAAGGAAACAATCCCATTTACCATTGCATCAAAAAGAATAAAATACCTAGGAATAAACCTACCTAAGGAGACAAAAGCCTCTACTCTGAAAACTATAATACTCTGATGAAAGAAATTGGAGATGACACAAACAGATGGAAGGATATACCATGTTCTTGGATTAGAAGAATCAATATTGTCAAAATGACCATACTACCCAAGGCAATCTACAGATTCAGTGCAATCCCTATCAAATTACCAGTGGCATTTTTCACAGAAGTAGGACAAAAAATCTTAAAATTTATGTGGAAACACAAAAGACCCTGAATAGCCAAAGCAATCCTGAGATAGAAAAACAGAGCTCGAGGAATCAAACTCCCTGACTTCAGACTATACTACAAAGCTACAGTAATCAAGACAGTATGGTACTGGCACAAAAACAGAAAGACAGATCAATGGAACAGGATAGAAAGCCCAGAGATAAACCCACGCACATATGGTCACCTTATCTTTGATAAAGGAGGCAGGAATGTACAGTGGAGAAAGGACAGCCTCTTCAATAAGTGGTGTTGGTCATGCCATGTAATTTTAGAGTTACACTAATGTTTACTAGAAAATCTAAAATACCTGAGCACTTCATGCCTGAAACACAGGACTGTAGCTGAGTAAATCCTTGGCCCAAAAACAATGGATTTTCCCTCCAACCTTAGAAAATACTAAGTATCAATACTATGTAATTAGTACATACATAATACTTAGTACATACACAATACATATATAATTAGTAAGTACATAATACTATGTAATTAGTATTAGAATATTTCTATTTTCATTTTCACAATTAGTAAAAAATAAAATTAAAGGGTAGAAAGAGTATACTCCTGGCATCATTATAAGCTTAATATGTGAATTTTGATAACCATTTTTAAAATTCATGTTCTAAGAAAATTAACTGTTTTTAAATATTTAGAAGACCAACTTCAATATCTTGAAGGCAGTGAATTCACTGTCATATCTAATTATAAGTAAAAACAAAACCTTGAATGTAATTGTGAAGTTTTGGCTGATACCTATTATTGGATGCCCTTCATGCTATCCTGTGCTCAGATGCTGAGCATGCATTTAGGGTAGAAAATAATAGCTTATTGTCACAATGAATCTCTTATCCATAATACGCATTTTGCCTTACCAAAAAAGCTTACAAAATTGTGCTTATTCCTTATGATTTAGTTGGTGATTTGTTTATGTCTTATTTTAAAGAAAGTGCTGTAAATACTGATCTCTGAAATAGGTATTTAAATATTGCCTGTCAATACAGCCGATTTTTTTCTTTAAATGTAAATAAAATAATGCTCTTCCAATCAATTTGCTTTCATTATTTTTAAATCAATAAAATAATGCAAATATCATGCTCAAAAAAAAAAGTGGTGCTGGGAAAACAGGAAAGCTACATGTGAAACAATGAAATTAGAACATTCTCTAACACCATGCACAAAAATAAACTCAAAATGTATCAAAGACCTAAATGTAAGGCCGGACACTATAAAACTCTTAGAGGAAAACACAGAACACTCTTTGACATAAATGGCAGCAATATCTTTTGTGATCCACGTCCTAGAGTAATGAAAATAAAAACGGAAATAAACAAATGGGACGTAATTAAACTTAAAGGCTTCTGCACAGCAAAGGAAACCATAAACGAAACAAAAAGACAACCCACAGAATGGGAGAAAATATTTGCAAATGAAGCGACTAACAAGGGATTAATCTCCAAAATATATAAACAGCTCACGCAGCTCTATGTCAAAAAAAAATAAACCCAATCAAAAAATGGGCAGAAGATCTAAATAGACATTTCTCAAAGAAGACATACAGATGGCCAAAAAAGCACATGAAAGATGCTCAATGTCACTAATTACCAGAGAAATGCAAATCAAAACTACAATGCAGTATCACCTCACACAGGTCAGAATGGCCATCGTCAAAAAGTCCACAAACAGGGCTTCCCTGGTGGCATGGTGGATAAGAATCTGCCTGCCAATGCAGGGGACACAGGTTCGGTCTCTGGTCCAGGAAGATCCCACATGCCACAGAGCAACTAAGCCCATACGCCACAACTACTGAAGCCCTCATGCCTAGAGCCCATGCTCCGCAACAAGAGAAGCCACCGTAATGAGAAGCCTGCGCACCGCAACGAAGAGTAGCCCCCGCTGGCTGCAAATAGAGAAAGCCACGCACAGCAACAAAGACCCAATGCAGCCAAAAATAAATAAATAACTAGATAAATAAATAAAACTATTATAACAATTTGTGGACTAAACTAGCAGCAAAATTTGTAAAAAAAAAAAAAAAAAAAAATCTACAAACAATAAATGCTGGAGAGGGTGTGGAGAAAAGGGAACCCTCCTACACTGTTGGTGGGAATGTAAATTGGTACAACCACTATGGAGAACAGTATGAAGCTTCCTTAAAAAACAAAAAACAGAACTACCATATGATCCAGCAATCCCACTCCTTGGCATATATCTGCAGAAAACCATAATCCGAAAGGATACATACACCCCAATGTTCACTGCCGCACTATTTACAATAGCCAGGACACAGAAGCAACCTAAATGTCCATCGTCAGAGGAATGGATAAAGAACATACCGTATATATATATATATATATATATATATATATATATATATATATATACACACACACAATGGAATATTACTCAGAGAAAAAAAGAACAAAATAATGCCATTTGCAGCAACATGGATGGACCTAGAGATTATCATACTAAGTGAAGTGAGACAGAGAAAGACAAATATCAAATGACATCACTCATATGTGGAATCTAATAAAAAAAGATACAAATGAACTTATTTACAAAACAGAAACAGACTTACAGATATCGAGAACTTATGGTTACCAAAGGGGAAACGTGGGGGGCTTGATGAACACACACTCACTACCACATATAAGACAGATAACCAACAAGGACCTAATGTATAGCACAGGGAACTCTGCTCAGTATTCTGTGATAATCTATATGAGAAAAGAATCTAAAAAAGAATGAGTATATGTATAACTTAATCACTTTGTTGAAAAGTGATTCACACTTCAGTAATCACACCTGAAACTAACACAGTACTGTAAGTCAACTATACTCCAATAAAATAAAAAAATAAATTAAAAAAAACCCCAGGCAGTCTGGCTCCAGGTCCAGAGAATGTTCTAGGCCACACTGCTGCTCTCCACCCATGCTGGAGCATGGACACCTATGTGATGCTATCCACCCACCAGCCTCGCTTCCTGTGTCTCTCCTGTCTTTCTTCACCAGTAGTTCCCAAAGATGTGGTCATTTGGGCAACAGGCAGAGGTAAGCAGAGGCTAGAATACTGACAAGAAAGGAAAAACTGTCTGCCTTCTGGGATTTGGTGGGAGAGCCAAGCTGCCCCTGCCCACAGGGGTGGGGCCCGATGGGCCAGTCAACGGTCCTGAGCACAGTATCCTGGCCTCTCTGGCCAGCCTGAGAGCGGCCTGGGTTGGTCCGGGGACACAGAGCCACTGTTCCCTCTCACTTCACTTACACCCAGCAATGAACCACATGAGTCCACATGCTCTTGTTGAGCTAGTAAGATGTCTGAAACATTTTTAAATTAGTTATTTAAAATCCAGAGATTTCATATAAAAATCTGGATTCCCAGCCTCTCTTAAAAGAATCCACAGATCTCGTGGCACCTGGCCGGAATTCCCAAATGGTTACACTGACGGAGTTCAGTGGCACTTGTGCCCTTTTGATAGCCCATGTATTTCCTAATTCTCCACAGACCCCACCATTCACTATTGCCTCACATCCAGTCCACACTTCACTCATGTGGATTTGCCAGGTACTCACCTCTTTTGCTTCAACCTCCATGGCACAGACTACCCCCCAGGGCCAGGATGAAGTAGGAGACTGGCCCTGACTCCCAGAAGGTAGAAATGCGAAACCAGGCCTATCGTGACCAGAGACATCTGCTAGGACCTCAAATGAGCAGGCAGAGAACATACAGGGGGAACTGCCCATATGCAGAGGGTCCTCAAGAGGGGAAGAAGCCAGCCTGGCACTGCATCCCTGGCACCTGCCTCCTGCCTTCCTCCCCACTCAGGCCCCTGCTCTGTCCCTTTCACTTCCGCTTTACCCACTATGCGAGCATCCTGAATACATCTGCTTTCCTGCTGCCTGGCCTGTGCACAGGAGGACTCTTCCCTGTTCAGTGTGTGTAAAATTCTTATTAGCCCTTGGGAACAGCTCAGGTGTCCCCTCCTATGTGAGCTGTCCCAGATCCTCCCTTCAGCACAACCACAGTGCTCTTGGGCTCCCTCCCTGGCCCTCTACCACTGACCATGTGAAGACACTCGCCTCTGCACGGATCCTCACTGGGAACCAGCCCCTCTCCCCAGTCCTGAGCCAATGCTGGGCTTGGAACAGAGTTCAAGGAGCACTGAGCGAAGGAGGGTGGACACACAGTCCAGGACAGTCTGTGGTCCCAAGTTCATGCACTCAGCTCCCCACCCTCGGCTCACAGTGACTGAAGGCCATAGTCAGGGAAGAGAGACACTGAGGAAAGGAATTCTAAAATTCTCTCTAGAGATTCACAACGCTTAGGTAATTCCATCCAGCCTCCTCTCGGCCCCAGCCCTTCCTACTCTCCCATTTCCTGTCCCCAGGACATCTGCTGTCTACCTGTCCATTCATCCATCCATCCATCCATCCACCTTTCCATCACTCTTGCGTTTGTGCCCCACCCTGTTCTAGGTCCTAGAGGATCTCAGAGCTGCCCAGAGGGCTAGAAACATGTAAATCCTACCACGGGCTCCTCTGCTGAAAACCCCTTGCTGCCTCCCTCCTCCCCACCCAGGATAAAATCCAAACTTGGCAGGCAGAGAGGCAAGGGCCTGCCACCCTTCCTCCACCAGCTTCTGGGGCACAGAGTCTGGGCCCGGCAGAGGGCAGCTGCTGCACGGCCAGCCCCGCTGTTCATGCGGTGCCTGCGGTCAGGCGGCTCCCACGTCTCTGAAGCCCTCTCCCAACCTCAGCTCAACCACTGCTTCCTCCTGTGAAGCCTTCCAGACCACTCTTCCAGCCCCCTAAACAGGGCTGTGAGAGCCAGGAAATGGAAGTCCACAGGCTCCCGAGTGCTTCTAAACAGAGGCGATTTAGAGGAGGAGGGAACATCAGAATTGGGGTCTAAGAATGAGCAGGAGATAGCCAGGCAGACAGGCGGGGTGCTGGGGGCGTGCATGAGCAGAGACCCCAAGGCAGACCATGAGCGGGGGCCGGGGGGGTGTCTGACAAGGGCCCCAGGGGTTGGAGGGTGGGTGTGAGAGAGCCTGACTGAAGAGGATGGGAGCATGGCAGCCCCCAGTCCTGACATGGACCATGAGCCCTGGTGAGCACTAACCCCATACATGGCTCAGGGGCTCTGGGAAATGATGAGACTCCCCCAGAGGCCCTCCAAGCGCTGAGCCTGGTGAGAGCGCTGAGCTAGGGATAGGGAATGGGAACACAGGTGGCAGGTGATGGTCAAGGCTGAAGGCCACAGAGACAAAGATTCTGAGCCTGCACCTGCACTGGTCTGGGTGCACATCCTGACTACGCCACTGAGGAGCAGAGTAGCCTCCTTTCCTAGATCTCAGTTTCTCCATCTATAAAATGGGGATGATCACACTTGTCTTTAGAGACTGCCCAGAGGCCCTGCTCCCAGCCACCACCAGGCCCAGGACTGACTCCACATTCCCAGCAAGGCGGCGTGGAGCCTTGCATCCGACCTTGTACAGGCTTCAGGTGTGAGCTGCCCCCCTCACCACCCTTGGTGGGGAGATGCTCCGGGAGCCCCATGGGAAAGGCTCATTCCAGCTCAACCTCCCAGGGCTCTGCTCCCAGCTTCCTCCTGCTGGAGGTACCCTGTGCTCAGGCTACAGGTCCGGCCTCCCTCAGCCAGGGGCCTTGCCCACCACTCCCCTCATCAGGGTCTCTCAGCCAGAGCCTGGCAGGGCCTGGAACGGCTGTGCTGAACTTCCTCAGCCCTCCTGGCACGTCTCAGAGGGGGAGCCTTGCCAAGAACCAGTCTCAGTAGGTCTGTCGGATCCCTGGAAACCCAGCCAGTGTGCGGGTTCCTCGAGGGCCCAGCCCACACTCTTCTCCAGTGGCACAGCCGGCGCTTTGTGAGGAAGCTGGCAGAGGCTGCTTTTCCTCTGGATGAACCTGCGGACGGGCTCAGAGCTGGGCCAGGCCTCCTCCCCTGCCAGCTGCTCCCTGGCAAAGCCCGGCCCTCACTCCCCTCTCCCCAGAATCCCAAGCAGGGGCAGGAAGGGACAGGCCCAGCACTCAGCTGACTCAGATCCCTGTCCTGGGTGACCCTGGGCACCGTCCTCAACCTCCCTGAGCTTTGGTCTCTGCCACTTCATGGGGCCGTTGGCAGCCACGGGAGAGCCTACAGCACCAGGTGCTTGATAAATGTGGCCTTCTCCTGACCCAGGAGGGCCAGCCCAGGATAGGGGGGGCTCTGCCTGCCCCCGGGTCCCAGCAGGGAAGGGAGGCAGCTGAGATTCCCTCTGGAGCTGATCCCCGAGAGGAGACCTCAGTCTCCTAGTATGGCTCTGGCCATACTAGGGCTCTCTCCAGTTGCGGGGAGAGGCACATAGAGAAGAGACACAATGAGGACAATAATTCTTAAATTCTCTCCAGAGATTCACAAACTGTGGGTAAACCCTTCCTGTTCTCTACTCCCCTCCCCAGGACACTTGCCGTCCTCCGTGCACGCACCCCACGGTTTGTAAATCCACTTTCCATCACTCCCACACTTGTGCCTATGGGCACTGCCCTCCGCTAGGTACTACAGAGCCTCAGCTCTGCTCGGAACAGCTGTAACTAACTGGCTGGGCTGTAGCCAAGTTTCAACAACCAAGAGGCTGAAATCAGCCCAAGGGAGAGAAATAGAGCGAGAGGCAACATCTTGGGGGGGTGTCCTGCCCGAGGCAAGCTGGTCCCCAAGGCAGAAGTGACCCCTACCCTCTGGTGTTCGCCAGCCCCACGCCCAGACACGGGTGACTTCCTGAGGCCTGGAGAGGCAAACGTGGGCTAAGCACTGGACTTGGAGTCGGTAGCCCAGAGCTGGCATCCTACCTGGTCCCCTCAGTAGTGGTGGTGGTGGTGGGGTGATCCTTTGGAAGTTCCCGCGCCCCGGAAGACTAGGCTCTTCATCCCTGCACACGGGATGCCCACCACCGGGCGGGAGGTAGGAGGAGGCGTCCCAGCGCTGCCTCTTCCCCCAACGCGCGCCCGCCCGCTCCCCCAGCCCGGCGACCGGTCCCGCTGCTGCCCCCCACCCCGCCCGCCCGCCCTCCCCCTGGGCGCCCCGCGGCCCGCCGGCGCAGCGCTGTCCTCGCCCGCGCGTGGGGCCGGAGCCGAGCGCGCTGTCGGCCAGGAACGCCGCTTCCGCTCGGCTTCGCTGGGCGTCCGAACCCCCTCCCGCGGTACCTGGGGCGGCGGCGGGAGCGCAGCAGGCTGGCAGGCGGCAGGGCGACCGCGGGCAGGCGCGGCACCCGGAGAAGGCCCGCGCGGCCGGCATCAGGCCCATGGCGCGCCCGGGCGCGGCGGCGCGGCGGCGGCAGGAATGCCCGGCACGCGCGCAGGTAGCGTCTTGCCCGCCGCCCGCCCCAGGCCCGGACCCTGGAGCGAGGGAGGCAGGGCCTGGGCCCGGCGAGTTCCTGAAACGCTGCTCCTGGAGTCGGCCCCCGTGGCGCTCCCGGCTCAGACCTCTGACCCGCTTCTTCCTAACGCTCGGTGTTGCAAGCACCTGTAGGACTACTAGCAACTTCCAAGGATCCGCCCCTTCTTCCTGGTCAAGGGCTCGCTTTAGGAAATTCATCTCCCCGCAGAATGGGAGGCAGGTGTTCCAAGTGGAGGCCAGGTGATTTCGGTTTGGGTCAAGCAGCGGGGTGAGTGCCTAGCCCAGTCTACAGCTGGGCTGCTGCCTGTGGAGCTGGCGTTCAGGGCTCCAACCCTCTGCCTTGCCGAGGGGCCAGCGCCCCAGTGCCACGGAGGGTGCTTAGGACTTAACACAAGCGTCTTGTGCAGCCCTGAGCTGTATGAGTATTAATGTCCCATTTTACAGATGAGGCAGCTGAAGCTCAGAGAGGTTTTGTAATTTTCCCAAGGTCACCCAACTAGTAAGTAACAGATCGTCAATTCAAACCTATATTATCTTTCTGCAAAGCCTGAGTTCTTCCCAGAGTAGGATTCTATCCCAGAGAAAAAAACCCACAATCCCACATTTCCAGAGGGTGCAAAGTGTGAGGACCGAGATGGGTGCACAGCTTCAGGCATTCACCAGGAGGGCAGGTGGACAGAGAAGCAAAGCTGGGGCCCTGCAATACCAGAAGAAGGGGTGGAGGTCCCCAGGGGTCTGTGGGCAGAATTCTGTAAGGGAAGGGCTTAGGGGAGCCCTGGGGCTGGAAGGGGTGGGAGCTCATCTGAAATCCAGTGTGTAGGGTAGGGTCACTTTTCTTGCTCTTACTAAGCAGGGCCTAGACCAGAATGAGGCAAGTGAATTTTGCACTTCAGGTGCAAGGTTAAAGGGGGTGCCAAAAATTTCAGTAATCAAGAGAAATATTTTTGCGATATTTAAAAAAATACAAATTAATGCCAAAAAATCCATGAGGAACAAAATATCAAAATTTTAAATAAAGACAGGATCCGACCCTGGACTTGCACAGACTTTGTGAGAGCCTCATTTGCCTCACCCTAATCCCACCCACAGATCCTGTCTTTAAAATTTTGATAGTCTGTTTATCATGGTTGTGGTGGGCTGAACAATGCCTCCCTCAAGACGTCCATGTCCTAATCCCTAGAACCTGTGATGTTGCTACCTTAACTAGCAAAAGGGATGTTGTAGATAGGATTGAGGACAAGAGGTTATACTAGATTATCTCAGTGGGCCTTAAAAAATGGAGGTAGAGGGAAATTTGACTACAGAAGAGGAGGCAACATTAGGAGGGAAGCAGAAACCCAAGAATGTGAGCAGCTTGTAGGAAGCGGAAGAGGCAAAGATCCATTCTCCCCTGGAGCTCTCAGAAGGAACCAGCCCTGACGCCATGATTTCAGTATCTTCAATATCATAAAAATTCAGTTCTTCCGACTGCTGACTTTTAGAAGGGTGAGCAAATAAATCTGTGTTATTTTAAACTGAATTTGTGACAATTTGTTAAAGCTGCAATCGGAAACTAACATAATGGATTTTTTAGCATTAATTTTCATTCTAAAAAATTAAATATTCATCCTGATCACTGAGTTTTTTGGTGCTCCCTTAAATTTTATGCCCCAGGCCAGGGAGGCCCCCTAGTCCTGGTCCTGATGCTAGTGTGCGGGGTGGGCGCTGAAGTCCTCCCGAGTGCTGGGAACGTGGGGAGGGGCTCGGTGCTCTCCCCTCCCAGAGTTCAGGTACACGTGAAGGCGGGAGGGGTGGTTCATGGGGCCAGGGGGCCGTAAGTCAGGGAGTATCCTGCCCTCAACCTGCCGGAAAAGCCTGGAGCCCCCATGGCCCACAGTCCCCAAGGTCTGATCAGCTCTGCCCATGTTAAAGAGAAGGGTCCAAGGGCTCAGGGGAGGCACCTACTCCGGGGGAGGGGGGTCCTCCCAGGTAGGCAGAGGGCTCTGGCAACTGACTTGCTTTCTCTTTTCTGAGCCACGGTTTCCCCACCTGTATGGTCAGAGAGTTAGACTGGCCAATCTCTAGGGAATCCCTCCACCCAACCTCCTGCCCAGATTCCCCGGACGGATGGAGGTCTGCAGCTGCCCCCCATTTAGAAGCTCTGGACTCTGATGCGCACTGCCACAATGAACTCTAGGTTAAACCCTGGCCAGGTCAACACCCACGTCACCTTGTGGAGGTCTTTTTAATCCGTGGGGCCTGAGATGGGGGATGGGTATGCAAAGATAGTCATGAAACTTTCCTCTTGGGGTGGGCCAGGGAGCTGAGAGGCTGGGGATCTGTCCTCTCACACGAGCACCTGGTGACAGGTGACCTCTTGAGCTGGGGTGGCTCTCGTTCCTGGGCTGGGTCCAGGACCTCGGGGACTACCTCTGTCCTCAGTCTTGCCTCCCTCCCCCGTCCCCACACCACTCTTAAGACAACGAAGATCCAGAGACTATGGTGCCTGGCAACAGAGCACCCTTGGATGGGCTCACCCTGGAGGCAGGCTGCCCCTGCTCCCAACCCTGCTGTGTGCTGTTAGGCAAGTTGCTGAACCTCTCTGGGCCTCTCTGTCCCTCTCTACAATATAATTTTGATACAATGAACCACTGTCAAGAGTAGCAAATGGCAAGCATGAGACCCCTTCCTCTTTCCTCTGACTGATGTGGAGGACCAAGGCTGTCTGGGAAGAAACTGCGAGCCAGCGAACCCGACCATAGGACACCCCGAGGGCTCCCGGCATCCTTCTCTCCGGACCCGGCATCCAGCCCCAGGGCTCTGGGTTAGAATGCTGGCTTCCTGCTTACTTCTTTGGGACCTGGACAGATTACTTGAGCCTCTCTGCTGCCCAGTCTCCTCACCTGTAAACGGGGCTATAGCAGGACTGATTCCAAAGGGCTATTGTGAGGGTCAGCTGGGGTGCAGAGCCCCGCACGGGGGCACGCTGAACAAACAGCTGCCCTGGAGAGTGGCTACCTCAACCCAACTTCTCCCCTTGCGGCTGGGAGTCACCAGGACATCACGCAGTGCTGCTGGTACACACCTCCACTGGCCTCATCTTAGCAATGACCATGACAAACTCTTCCAGCCCTGGGATCTGAGCTCTTCTTAGCACACACGGAAAGCCAGGCAGGCCCAGCTGCAGGGGCATTTCCACCACAGCCGCTGGGAGGGAAGGCAGACTTAGCGAGCCAGCAAGGTGGGTCAAAGGCAGTTACTTGAGCAGTTAGCATCCTGAGTTTCACAGGAAGCAGTGGTGAGCAGCCCCCTATAAATCACCCCTGCTGGCTTGCCAGGCTCTCCCAAGATAAGGCAGCTGCTCCTCCACCCTGTTCTCCTGGGAAACGGCCCCGGGCTCCCCGGCCGCCTGTCAGTGGGGTCTGTGGCTGGGGGCTATTTCCCCTGTCCTGGGGATCCAAGCTCGAAGGCTCCTGGAGCACTTCAGGGGAGAAGCCTTGAGGGCTGCAGGGGAAGGAGGCCCAAGGGTGCTGTGTACTGACCCATATACTAAGAAGAGGACGGATCTGGCCTCTGTGAGCTTGGGGCTGGATGGGGTCCAAGGCCTGTAGCACCAATTTCTCCTCCACGTGGCATGTGGCCCCTCAGGGCCCACCAGAATGGGCCCAGGGTACCAGGATCAGACTCAAGTGCCCCTCCTGCCGGCTCAGTGACTGCAGCCCAGCCCAGGTCAGCGACAGTCCTATCCTTCCCCTTTTGGAAAGGCTGCCAGGAAAGACCCAGGCCCACTGGCCTGGTGGGTTAACATCCAGGGGAAATCGAAATAAGACTTTCTCTTCTTGAATCTCCCAGAAGGGCTGGGATCTGGAGTATGTAGTGCTGGGGAGAAGTGGTCCACTTAAGATCTCAGGCTCCACCACTGCCAGCCTGGGCTGGGGTCAGTGACCTTTCATCCTGAATCTGACTGTGCCCTGAGGGCTTCCGTTTGGAGATGTCATTCCAGCAAATACTGGCCACAACCAGCTGGACTAACAAGGTTGCTTTGTGTATCTCCAAGTTGTCCTGAGGCTGGATTTTCTCCAGGTCAAGTGTCCTGCCCTGTGGCTTCTGGGAGCCGCATTCGTCCCCCTCTTTCCCCCATGATTTCTGAGGAACTTAGGACAGGACTGTCAGCTCTGAGGGGGCTCAGGGGAAAGTCTCCAGAGGCCTGTGAGAGCCACACACACATCAGGGTGGGGTCCGGCATGGGCAGCGAAGCTGTGATGGCCACTGCAAGGCTGCCGCCTGGCCCCTCGTGCCCCTCCCCAGCGAGGAGCTGTCACTCTGGGCAAGGACACCGTTCCCATACCAGGCTCCTGGCCCCAGGACTGTCACTCTGTGTTGCTGCCTGTAAGGTTGGGACAGTTGCTAGGCTTTGCTCATCGGTGCCACTGGGTAGGGGGGATAGTTAACATGCTACCAGTTACTGAGCGCTAACCCCGACCCCCAGACTCCTGCATCCAACTGCCCACTCAGGATGCCCACTGCTTTAATGACTAACAGGCATCTCAAACTCATACAAGCCCAAATAGAGCTGTGGTCTTGCTGCATTGTCCCAAACCTGCTCTAGGCCGTGTCTTCCTCACTCACCTAATGACAGTTCTTTCTGTCTGCTCGATCAGACCCCTGGGAGTCCACCTTCACTGCTCCCTTTCTCTCAAACCCACATCCAAGAGATCTTGTAGGTCCTACTTTCAAAACAGATTTGGAATCTGCTCACTTTCACCACCACCCAGCATAGTGTAAGCACCCTTGTCTCTCACCTGAATTACTGCAAACAGGTCCCCCGGCTTCCCCTTTTCCCGCTCTAGTCAGCAGTCAGAGCGGCCCTTTTAACTATCTATCAGATCACGTCCTTCCTCTGCCATCAGGCTCCTTTGCATCTGGCCCTGTCCCTCACTCCCTCATCCCACCTGCCTCCGAGCTGGTTCAAGACCACCTCAGATGCTCTCTGTTTTTGCCCAAGCTGTTGCCTGGGTCTGTCACACTTCCACCTGACATCCTCCTGGCTCACTTTCTCACTTCTTCAAGACTTTGGGTGTCACTCTATCATTAGGCTCACCCTCACTACTGTATTTTAAATGGCTCTATTT
Source organism: Globicephala melas (assembly GCF_963455315.2). Lineage (NCBI taxonomy): Eukaryota > Metazoa > Chordata > Mammalia > Artiodactyla > Delphinidae > Globicephala > Globicephala melas. Next base: position 46,808,854 of record NC_083329.1, on the reverse strand, counting down.
TTTTTTTTTTTTTCTTTCAGTAGCACTCACCACCTTCTAACACAGCAGTTCTCGAAGTGTGGGCCCCAGACCAGCAGCATCAGTATCACCCGGGAACTTGTTAGAAACACAAATCCTAGTGAGTTGGAAACTCTGGGGGAGGATAAAACAGTCTCCCTTTTCTTCTGGGTGGTTCTGATGAGAACAATTGCTCTGTGCCATGAGATGTACGTTCCTGTTACTCTCTGTCTTGGGGAGTAGAATGGAAGCTCCGTCTGATCCCTCCTGTGTGCCCCGCCTGCACGTGGCAGACGTTCTGTGTTGAATGAATAGAACTATTTAGTTTTGAGAGTTCTGAGCACTTTGCATCCATTTTCTCTCTTAATTCTCATGACAATTCTGCAAAGAAGATATTCTTATTTCAATTTTACAAACAAGGGCACAGAGAGGGTAAGTGGCATGCCCAGAGTCACACAGCAAGCAAGGGGCAGAGCCAGATCACACACAGACCGCAGCCTGATGCCAAAACCTGTGCTCACTCTGACTCCTCTAATACTTCAACACAACCGGCTCTGCTAATAAGCACCTTCCTATGCACATAAGAGGCACCTTCGAGGGTTTGCTGGCTCTCTCCAGATAACCAGGCAAGGCAAGGACTCACCCATGAGCACCCATCAGATGCCAGGCAGCCCTGCTATCGTGTGACTCCTTTCTCTCCCCTTTTCACAGAGAGCTGGCTAGGAGGTGCTGCCCAACAGGGCCTCACCAGGGGCCGTGTTCCTAGAGTGGGGCATGGAAGTCCAGAGATCCACTGGGCAGTGGGGCCCTCTTCACAATATCAAGTCTTCTGATCCATGAACATGGGATGTCTTTCCATTTATTTAGGTCTTTAACTTCTTTCAAGAATGTATTGTCATTTTTACAGTATTAAGTTTTGTACTTCTTTTGTTAAATATATTGGTAAGTATTTTGTTCTTTTGGATGCTATTATAAATGAAGTTTTCTTAACTTCATTTTCAGTTTTCCCAGTGCTACTGTATAGAAATAAAATTGATTTGTGTAATTGACCTTGTATCTTGCAATCGCGCTGAATTTCTTTATTAGATCTAATAGATTTCTAGTAGATTTCTTAACACTGTCTATATACAAAATCATGTCATCTGCAGATAGATTACTTGTTTCTTCCTTCCCAATCTGGATGCATTTTATTTCATTTTCTTGCCTAATTGTTCTGGTTAGAATTGTTCTGGTTAGAATTGTTCTGGTGTTGAATAGAAGTGGTGAAAGGGAGAATCCTTGTCTTGTTCCTGAAAAGCATTCAGTCTTTTTCCATTAAGCGTGATGTTATCTGTGGGGTTTTTTGTAGATGCCCTTGAGCAGGTTTAGAAAATTCCTTTCTATCTCTAGACTGTTGAATGTTTTTGTCATGAAATGGTGCTGGATTTTGTCAAATGCCTTTTCTCAGTTGATTGAGATGATCATGTGGTTTTTGTCATGTATTCTATTGATGTATCCCATTAATTAATTTTCAGATGTTAAACCACCCTTGCATTCCTGGGATTAATCTCATTTGGTCATGGTTATATTCCTTTTATATATTGCTGGATTCAATTTCTTTGTATTTTGTTGAGGAATTTCCCATCTATATCCACAAGAGATACTGGTGCTCCAGCGATTCCTCTCTCCCTCGCCTGTACCATCGTTGATGTTTTGTCTCCCAACTTAAAAAAATAAACAAAACTCTCTCTTCACCTGACTCCCTCCTCCAGCTACTGTCCCATTTCTCTTTTTCCCTTTACAGCAAACTTTTTGAAAGAGTTGGCTATGATCACACTCCAATTCCCCTCCTCTTATCCTTTTTCATACCCACTATTATCAGGCTTTACTCCCAGGACTCCACCAAAACCACCCTTGACAAGTCAACCATGGACTGTGCTCACCATCTGTTCTCTCCTGGTTGATCTATTGGCAGTGCACAGATACTTCTTTCTTAGATGCTCTCTTCACTCAGCCCAGGGAGCCCACTTGCTCCTGGCTCTCCTCATCCCCTGTGCTGGCTTCTCCTATGCTCCCTGACTTCCCACCTGGAAGCAGCTCAGGGCTCAGCCCTGGTCCTCTGCTGCCCCTCCACTAGCTCCATGGTGTCTCATCCAGCCTCATGGCTTCAAACCCCATCTATGTGTCAATAGCCCCCACATTCTCTCTCCAACCCAGTCTTCTCTCCTGGTCTCTAGACGTAAATGTCAAATTGCCTACGTGATACCTTAAGCTTGAGCCTCTAACATGTATCCCAGGATAAGCCCCAAAGTGAACTCTGCATCTTCCTTCCAAACAACTGCACTTCCTGTGTTCTTTCTCATCTCAGTTAACAGCTAATCCATCCTTCCAGTTGGCTTAGATCAAAACACCTTGGAATTACCCTTGACTTCTCTCACTCTCTTACACCTTTCACCCATTCCAGTAGGGGAAATACTATTGGTTCTACCTTCAAAATATATCAAGAACTCAATTATTCCTCATCACCCACGCCATCCTGAGCCAAGCCGCCATCACCTCTCACCTGCACGACTGTGTAACGAGCTCCTAACTGGTCTCCCTGTTTCTGTCCTTGCTTCTTTCATCCATTCTCAACACAGCAGCCAGAGGGATCCTGCTGGGACCTGAGTCAGGCTTGGCCACTGCTCTGTTCAAGACCTGCCAATGACACCACCTCGCTCAGAGGAAAATCCAGAGTCATCACCGTGACAAGGCCCTACTGATTTACCAGCCCTTACCTCCTCTCTCCCCCTTCACAGACTCTGCTCCAGCCACGCTGGCCTCCTTGCTGCTCTTCCAACCCCCACCGTCTGCCTCCAAAACGCTCTGCCCAGATACATGCGTAACTCACCCCTTCGTCTCCTTTACTCAAATGTCACTAAACTCCAAGCCCCCATCACTCCCGCTTGCCCTCCCCACCTCATCTGCCTCCACTGTGCTCTCTACCATCTAACCTACACCAGGCTTACTTGCTTGCTGTCTGTCTCCTTTCTTGGAATGTACACCCCACGAGGGCAGGGACCTTGTCTGTCCCACTCACTGCTGTGTTACCGGCCCCCAGAACACATCCTCGAGTGAATGACTGACTGGTTGAATGAATGCCCAGACAAGAGGCACTCCATCAGGACCACCCCTGGGCAGGCCGTCGGCAGTGACCGGCTGCCCTGCCCCGCTGGCCGGCGTTTCCTCTGTGGGGTGCCCGGGCTCTCCCCTGACTGCAGCAGGCACGCTGCCCACTGGTGCCTGGCAGAGGTGGCCACTCTCTGCCAGAGCAAATATGCTTGAAAGGACTCACGGGCTCCGTTATTAAACAGTGAAAGAAGGGCTGATCCTCTAAGCCTCCTTTCCAGGGGAACCCAGGCTAATAACAGCTTTGCCACGAAACCTGCAGAGGCGGATGGAGACCCCCTTCAAGTGCCAAACTTGCCCGGACATGTCTGCCACCGCTAACCCCTGGGATTTCTGCCTTTCCTCTATATTTCTGGTAGAAAGGAGATAAGCGCCTTTGATGGTGGTTCCTGTTTTCATTCTTGTGACTTCTTCGGCACACGGCACACAGCCTGAGAAGTCTGATAAACGCTGGGGAATGAGGGCCGGGGGAGGGGCAAATCTGGTTTCTATGTGGGATTCTGCAAATGGTCCCCATTTAGCAAGTACAGAGAGAGACAGACAGAGACAGACAGAGAGACAGAGAAAAACAGGCAGACAGGCACGTGTGTGGGTCAGGGAGCCAGCACACTGAGTACAGGTAGACCACATGTGACGTGACAGTGCCCTGGATGGGCTGGGACAAGACACAGCCTTTGGGGTCAGAACATGTGCCTCTGTTTCTCAGCTCTGCTCCTGACTAGCTGTGTCATCTTGGGCAAATTACTTAGCCTCTTTGACCTTTAGTTTCTCTCCTTTCTTTGTTTTATTTAGCTTTTGATTTTTTATGTAGTGAAATATGCAGACATTCAAAAAGTATTTAAAGCACCTATGCACAGAGATGCAGAGTATTATAAAATGAGCACCTGTGAAACTAGGCCTGCTATCCTGACCTTTATGGCATTCATTTCTTTGCTTTTCTTTATATTTTTGCTGCCTAATTATTTACCCATAAATAACATGGTTTCCTTCTGCCCTATTTCCGACTTTATGTAAATAGAATCACAGCATGTTCTTGGGCTGCCCTAGTCTCACGGTATGTTTTTAGGATTCATGCATGCTGTTGGGTAGAGCTGTAGTTCATTCATTCTCACTGCTGTAGAGTTTTCTGTTGTAAGAATGAATTGTGTTTATTTCTCCATTGTATTGTTGCTACTTACTTGGTGCTTTTTGTAACTCATTTAAAGAGTCTCTTGCTAGCCAAGACCACGGCAATGTTCTCCTTTCCCTGGTGCTCCGAGGTGCTACCTGTCATAAATCCAAGTCCAGAGGCATGGGTGTCTGGGCTCTATTCTGTGCCATTGGGTCACTTTCAACCACTTTGCACCAAAGGAAGCCCGTGGAGGCTGCAGAAGTTCCTGGGTGGGCTTGGGTTTCCCAGGCCATTAAATTGGGGCTGTGGGTCAAAGGTGCTGTGATCACCAGCGGGCAGGGAGGCCATGGCTAACAGTGGAGCCATTCATTGAAGAAGCCCCCAAAGGTGAGCTTCTGCCCCTGCCTGGATGGTGCAGCAAACACTGTGAAACATGGAGAGAGAGGATGTCCACGGTTCATGTGGTCAGAACACAGCTGGCCCAAAGGCCCCTGTCTCCACAGTTAGCTGGGGGCTGGTGACCCCAGCCCAGCTGACATGGTGAACCTTTCTAAAAGCCCTTTTCAGGATGACTGCGCAGGGACACCGACCTACAGAGACAGCACCTGCACAGCTGGGCGGCGGCGTTCCTTTCTCCTGCGCCCCATGTCCAGACCATCAGCAAACCCTGCAGCCCCACCTTCAGAACACGTCTCAGCTGACCGCTCTCCACGGTCTCCTCCACTCCCACACGCGCCCAGGCCCCACACTCAGGTCCAACAACTGTCCCAGCCTGCTTCAGCCGCTCTTGTCTCTGTGACCCACCCATCACACGGCAGCCAGATGACTCTTCTTATAAATATAAATCAAGTTGTGTCTGTCTCCTGCTCAGAGCCCTCCCTGGTGCCCCATCAATTTAGAACAAGATCTGGAAGCCCCACTATGTCCCCAAGGCCTCAGGTCCTCCATCCTCCTGTCCTCACTCCCTCAGACCCTCTGGCCTTCCTGAGGGTCCTCGTGTTTCCATGGCCCTTTCCCAACCCAGGGCGTTTGCACTCGCTGGTCCCTCTGCCTGCACGCTCTCCCCAGCATCCCCTGGATCTCCTGGTGACGTCATTAAGTTGGCTTAATGAACAACACCTGACACAGTGCCCCCTCCATCCTCCACTTGGCTCTACTTTGCTCCCTGCGTTTCTCCCTACTAGACGTCGCGAGTCACCTTTACTTGCCTATCGTTTGTGTCCCCCAGGACAATGGAGGGGGCGGGGAGGGCAAAAGCACCCTCTCTTTGGTTTCCCACTGAATTCTTAGCACCTGGAATACCACTCCATACATTTTAGGCACCCAATAAAAGTGTAGAATAAAGGAGCAGGTGAGTAAACGGCAACCTTTGTCTTCAGGTCAGGGACAGAGAGCCATGCAGGGGCCACAAGCCGCATCAGAGGGAAGGACACGGTACCTCGCCCTCTGATATGACCCTGAGTGTCCACTTCTGGCCTAAGTGTAGACCACCCATACACACCCAGCATGCAGCAGGGTCTGGACACAGGGAGGCAAGGACACACAAGCCCCAGGGCTATCCAGTCGGAGGAGGGCATGTTTTTGAAAAGTGGTCCAAATCTCCCCTGCGAGGACCTGCTTAGTCCACCGAGGGGTGACCCCTGAGGGCCAGCAGAAGAGGACGACACTGCCTGTCTGCAGTAGGAAGCGTGGGACTCAGCCAGCGCTACCTGAGCGAGAGGGATCTTGCAGGCTCAGAGCAGGGCGGAGGGGCGTGATTACCTGGAGGCAAGGGTTCTAGAGGGTGAGCATGCGCGCTACGGGCCGTACCTCCGCCGAACGGGGCCCAGATGACCCGGCGGATGGCCTGCACCCAGTCCTCCATGTCCCGCTGGGAGCTGGCCATGAGCAGGAGCGCCTCGGGGTTGGCCGGCACCTTCTCCCGCTCCCCGGCACCACCTGCAAGACAGGGAGAACAGGCTTACTGCAGGGACCCCGGAGGACACGGGGGGCCTCCCCCGTAGGGCTCTCTCCAGTCCCGACCACAGCTGGCTTTCATTCCCTGGGGTGTGAGAAGGTCGTCTCTCCAAAAACCACTCAGCAACAGCTGTGCTTTTTGGTTCTATACTGGCAGGCCACCCCCTTCCCACATCCCACGTCACACATCTGGCTTTGGGGCCCTCTTGGGTTTCTTCTTCTCCCTTTGTCTTCTTTGTTATTTCTCCACAGCATTAAAATCATCCTGGGGTACTCGTAGGAAAAAGCATGCAGATGTGACACCAGCTCAGAGAAGTTTGGATGCCAGAGGAGCTTCGCTATGTATTTTATTTAAATCAACTTCACACATCTGAAATGCACAGCTAAATGTCACTATGTGCTGTATGTCACCTATGTCACTATAAGCTAACCGGGCTTATCTGCTGGTGGGGTGAGTCGCAGAGATCCGTGTTCCCAAGGGGCTGGGATGACAGGAGAACTGTGAGACCCAGGCTGACCCTTGCTGGGGCCTGCAGCCCAGTGACAGAGACCAGACAGGAGTTAAGTGCTTACTGAGCTCTTGGTACCTGCCTTCCAGTGAACTAGAGCGGTGCCTGATTCTTCCAGTTGACAAAGCTGACAGACTCGCCTGCCCTCCTAGGATTCTTTCATCTTCACAATGCCTCTGAGCGAGGTACTATTACTATCTGCATTTGACAGACAAGGAAACTGAAGCACAGAGTGATTAAGGAACTTGTCTGAATTCACACAGCTAATACGTGGCAGAGCCAGGGATTCAAAGTCCCCAGCTCTGGGCTGGGGCTGGGACCCCACCCCCTGCTCCCCCCATTCCCCATAAACGAGGCAACCTGCTGGGGTCAGGCTGACAGTGGTCACAGCAAGGCCGCTGAGGACTAGGGAAACCGAGGGGACGGCTCTGAGGGCTGGAGCACGGCATGAGGTGCATCCTTGCTGGGGGAGTGCCACAAGTGAGGCCTGGAAGCTGGGTAGTGGGAAAGCAGGCTGGAGGGGCCCACAGGGCCCAAAGCTCAGGAGAGTGGTGCGCCAGGGTCCTAGGATGCCTTTTGAGACCCGCAATATACACACACTAGCCCAGCTCCTTTGGGCCCAGGCAGCAACTGGGCAGCAGCACTGCAGCGGTGGAGAGGTGGAGAGGAAGGGAGCTTGAGACAGCAGAGCCTGAAGCCCAAGAGACAGTGCAGGCCGATGGAAAACAAAGACTGTACCCACAGCTGGGGCAGCTGCATGGTCATTCACGGGGCAAGGGCGCCGCCACTGAGAAGGGGACAGCGGCTCTGCATCTTCATGGTCCCACTCAACGTGGACCATGAGGCCTGGGGTGGCCGAGTGTCCCATGTGGGGAAGGGAAGCCAGGTGTTGCCAGGAAGCTTTTCCATGTATGCTTTTCTGGAAAAACATCTCCAGATGACTCAGAAGAAAGGGACCTGGAGATGGATGGCTCTAAGAATTTGTTGTGGTTACTTGTTTGTCCTAAATGAATACTCAGGTTTGTATCTAACTGGAATTTCTCATTTTTTTCAATTCTTTTTCCTAAAGAGGGCCACCCACGTCACAGAAGCTTCATTTATGAAACCTGGATCCACCTTGCCCAGAGGTTGACAGATGCTCTCATGTCCAGCTGTCTCATGCCCCCGCCCAGGGTCCTGCTCTAAGCCTGTGTGTTTAACTTTTCAAGTACTTTTCATGTATGTATGTTTATTTATGTATATTTGTATATATGTATACTTAACTTTTTGAGAAACTGCCACAAACTGTTCTCCAAAGTGATTGCACCACTTAATGTTGCCACCAGCAGTGTATGAGGGTGTCAGTTCTTCCAGTTCCTCACCAACACTTGGTACGGCCGGTCTCTTTACTTTTAGCCATTCTAATGGGTGTGTAGGAGTAGAGCACTGTGTTTGAATTTGCATTTTCCAAATGACTAATGATGCTGCACATCTCCTTACGTATTTAATTGCCATCCATGTGCCTTCTTTGGTGAAATGTCTGTTGAAATCTTTTGTCCATTTTTAAAGGAGGTTGCTCATTTTTCATTATTGAGTTTTGAGAGTTCTTTACATCTTCTGGATACAAGTTCTTTATCAGATATATGCTGTGCAAATATCTCTCCCAGTCTGTGTGTTTTCTTTTCATTCTGTGAACAGTGCGTTTCCAAGAGCAGAAGTTTTTAACTTGGATGAAGCTCAACTTAGCAAATTTTCTGGTTTTGTATCTAAACAATCTTTGCTTAACCCAGGTCATAAGTTTTCTCCTAGATTTTCTTCTAGAAGTTTCATGGTTTTAGGGTTTACATTTAGGTCTATGAGTTAGTTTTTGTATATGACGCAAGTTTTGGATTGGAGTTCATCCTTTTATACATGGAGGTCCAGTTGTTCCAGCACCATTTGTTGAACAGACGATCCTTTCCCCACTGACTTGCCAGTGCACCTACACAGGTGATCGTGCTATCTGCGAATAAAGACAGTTTTACTTCTTCCTTTCCAATCTGGGTGCCTTTTATTTCTGATTCTTGTCAAATCGCGCTGACTAGAGCCTCAAATAGGATGTTGAATAGAAGTGGTGAGAGTGGACATCCTTATCTTGTTCTTGATCTTATAGCAAAAGCATTCAACTTTTCACCATTAAGTATATCTATTGTAGGTTTTTTGTTGATGTCCTTTCTCAGCCCGAGGAAGTTCTCTTCTATTTCCAGTTTGCTGAGAGGTTTTTGTTTTGTTTTGTTTTTTTTGCGGTACGCGGGCCTCTCACTGTTGTGGCCTCTCCCGTTGCGGAGCACAGGCTCCGGACGCGCAGGCTCAGTGGCCATGGCTCACGGGCCCAGCCGCTCTGCGGCATGTGGGATCCTCCCGGACCAGGGCACGAACCCGCGTCCCCTGCATCGGCAGGCGGACTCCCAACCACTGCACCACCGGGGAAGCCCGAGAGTATTTTTTTTAATCAGAAATGGATATTGGGGTTTTGTCAAATGCTTTTTTCTGTATCTATTGAGAGATCATATTTTTTTTTTTTAGTTTGCTATTATGATGAATCACACTGAGAGATTTTCAAATGTTAAACTAGCTTTTCATTCCTGAAATTCCAATTGGTCATGATGTATTATCCTTTTTATTATTGTTGGGTTCAATTTACTAAAATTTTGTTTAGAATTTTTCATCTATATTCATGAAGGATATTGGTATGCCATTTTCTTTTCTTATGTCTGTCTGATTTTGGTATCAGGGTAATGCTGGCCTCACAGAATAAGCTGGTAAGTATTCCCTCTGTTTCAATATTTTTGGAAGAGTTTGTGTAGAGTTACTATTTTTTTTTTTAAATATTTGATAGAATTCACCAGTGAAGCCCCCTAGACCTGGACTTTTCCTTGTGGGAAGGTTTTTTAATAAATTAAATTTCTATAACATATACACCTATTTCTTCTTGAGTGAGCTTTGTAGTGTGTGTCTTGCAAGGAATTTGTCTGTTTCATCTAAGTTGTTGTTTCTATTGACAAAAAGTTGCTCATAATATTTCCCTTATTATCCTTTTAGTATTTGGTAGTGATGTCACCTCACTCATTTATATTATTGGCGATTTGTGTCTTTTCTTTTTTCCCCTGATCAGTTCTGCTAGAGGCTTACTGATTTTATTAATCTCAAAAAAGAGCTTTTTATTTTACTGACTTTATGTCTTTTTCTTTGTTTTTCTGATTAGCAAACTTTTAAAGGGCTAGATAGTGAATATGTTAGGTTTTCGGGCCATATGGTCTCTGCCAAAACTACCTACGCTGCTGTTGTAGCTAGAAAGCAGCCATAGACAGTACGTAAGTGAAAGAGCAGGGCTGTGTCTGTGCAAACACTTGTCTACAAAAAGAGGGAGCCAGCCCACAGGTGGTAGTTTGCCAACTTGTATCTCATTAATTTACACTCTGGTCTTTATTATTTCTCTTCATCTGTTTACTCTGTGTTTAATTTGCTCTCATTTTTCTAGTTTCTTACAGTGTTTAGTGCTATAGTTTCCCCCCTAAGTACTGCTTTAGAGGCACGTACAACCCTTGTATATTGTTTTTTCGTTTTTATTCAGCTCAAAATGTCTTACCCTTTGGATTTTTTCTTTGACCTATGGGTTATTTAGAAGTGTGTTATTTCCAAGTTTGGGGGATTTTCCAGAAATCTATTATTGATTTCTAATTTAATTCCATTGTGTTCAGAGAAGATATGTTGTATGATTCGAATCCTTTTAAATTTCTTAAGACTTGTTTTGGGATTAGAATACGGTCTATCTTGCTAAGCATTCTGTTTGCACTGAGAAAAATTACTCTGCTGTGGTTGGGTGGAGTGTTCTATAAATTAGGTCTAGTTGTTGAGTTTTCTTTTTTTTAAATTTTCCATATTCTTACTGACTTCCTGTCTACTTGTTCTTACAGATTTTGTTTCTAAGATTTATTTGGTGGGTCCAGAGTTCTCAGTATAGAGCTAATAACTCCCCACTGCTGAGAGAAAACCCTTCTGTGTATGCTATGCAATGCCCCAGGAGTCCAATGGAAATAGGCACTATTTCCTGCCCTGTGTCAGAGTGGTCAGTGTTGCCTCTAACCCTTTCCAGTGGTTCTTTCCTCAGCCTCAGGTAATGTCCTCATGTGCATGTGGTGATGAGCTCCCAAGGGGGTTTTCTCTTTGAGTAGCACCTTCCTCCTTGGTATTCTATCCTGAAAACTCAAGATGCTTTGGTCTCCCCAGCTGTCTCTTTAACTCGTGGAGTCCACTGGACTCCACCTGGGTTTCCCCTTCCTGCATCACGCCTGAAAACTTTCTCAAGCCAGTAAGCTAGGGCATGTGTAGGGCTTGCCTCATTTGTTTCCCATCTCTTGCTGGGGTGAGGGTGGGGTGTCACAGTCCTTCACTGCCTAATGTCTAGTACCTTGAAAAACATTGTTTCATATTATTTGTCCTTTTTTGGGTGGGGGTTGTTTTAGGTGGGATAGTACATCGGTCCACCGATCTTATCCAGAAGGGAAAGTCCTGCAACCGCTTCTAAGGGCCCACTATACGTAAACCACTGTGCAAGACAGTTAACACACACAGTCACATTTAATCCTCATAAACACCGTGGGAAGGAGTGCTACTGACTCCATTTTACAGATGAAGAAACTGAGGCTCAGAGAAGTTAAACATTTAGCTCACAAACAAACAAATGGAGGGGCCAGGACTTAAACCCAGGTTTTTTCAACTATAAACTCGTTCTTTTTGCAGTAGAAAACCTCCTCTATGTTAGTGGAGGGGAATGCAAGGAAGATAAAATAGATAGGTCATCAAAGCCAACATTGGGATTTTCTATAGCATTCAATTGTGTACGCTTACCTTGTCCTCTGTTACTTAGGAAAGATTAGTATTAGCTTTAGTTAAGGAAAAAAAAATTCTAACAGCAAACATTTCAGGAAGAAATGCATCATGAAGGATGAGGGCCTCTTGTTACTGTTTCTGGTTTTTCCCTTTTCTTGTGTTTCCACCTATCCTGCCACATACCCCTTGGTTTGAGGCCCTCCTGAACAGTGCTGAGAGCCAGACCCGGGTGAATGCTCAGATCCACCAGGTGGAGCGCAGGGACTTAACTTCCCCCAAATGTCAGGCACACAGGTGTAAGGTGAGAATGTCTACCTTTTTGGGAGAATGAAATGAGCTAGTCCCTTAGCTTAGCACCTTGCAACTAACAAGCACTCTCTAAATGTTCACGTTTATTATCACACTCAGTTAAATCCAGTATGGAGCAGAGTTTCTCCACCTCAGCACTAATGACGTTTTGGGCCAGATAATTCCACACTAGGGTGGCAGCGGCTGACCTGTGCACAGCAGGGCGTTTAGCAGCACCCCTGGCCTCTACCCACGGGATGCCGGTAGCAGCCTCTCCCTCCCTCTCAGGTCTGACAATCAAAAATGTCTCCACATGTTGCCAAATGTTCCTTGGGGGGCAAAGCTGCTCCCAGTTGAGAAGCATTGATAAAGAGCAATAAGATCTTTACTTCCTATGAGTCTAAATGACTTTATGATTCTACCGGTGTGGGACATCCCACAGGCACAACATGGCTTGTCTGCAAATCATCACTACCTCACCCATCACACCAGCTTCCTCTTGTGCTCCTATCTTAGTGCTGGGCAACCAGGTGCCCAAAGCAGAAAGTTTGGAGTCACTAGGCCTTTTCCCTCCCCTTGTCCCCATACTGACCCATAATGTCCCCTGGTGAGCTCATCCAGTCTGAGAGCTTTAACTGCCGTCCCTATGCAGATGACTTCCAGGTTCACTGCTCCCTGCCCTCCAGACCCCTCTGTGCCCTCACCCAACAGCTCCACTGAGATGTCTCCAGCCATCTCCCACTTACCAGCTACAAAATCCATCTCCAGATCTGCCACCCCTTCCCTTCTCGAGTGAGGGCAACTCCACCTTCTAGTTACTCAAGTGGAAACCAGACACATCCTCAGCTCCACTCTGTCTCATATCCATTCCTATCAGCAAATTCTACTGGCTCTTCCTTCAAAACATATTCAAAATCTGACCATGTTTCACTGGCCCACCTGGTCCGAGCCACCTTCATTTCTCCTCTGGCTTACTGGCATGGTCTCTAGGCTCCCTACCTTGCCCCCCACTGCCTGTTCTCAATATGGCAGCACAGTGACCCAGTTAAGCCCCAAACTAGCTCACGTACCTCTGCTCAAAATCCCGCAGTGGCCCCCCTCTCAGCAAAGTCCGTGCGGTGATCTTCCAGGCCTCCTGACCTCTTGCCGGCTACTCCTCTGGCCTCACTGCTGCTCTCTGCCTTGCTCTTTGTCATTCCGCAGACAGCTGGGCACGCCTCTGCCCCAGGGTCTTTGCACTTGCTTCTCCTTTGCCCTTGTTCTTGCTTGGAAAGCCATTCTTCCAGACACTGCCATGACATGCTCCCTTACCTCCTTCAGGTCTTCCCTCAAGTGTCACCTTCTTTGGGAATCCTTCCTGACCACCCTTATTGAAACCTCAATCCACATCACCCACTGCAACCTGGGCCCCTTCCCTGCCTTAATCTTTCCATAGCACTTATAACAATCCAGTACACATATTTTATGTGTTTATATGACATGATTATTTACACTATTTTCAGCCTGCCCCCATTCTGTCTGTTTTATAAGCCACTCCAGCACACTGAGCAGTGCCTGGCATGGGGAGGGTGTGCACGGAATCTGTGATGAATGGAAGAATAGCGATAGCAGAACCAAGGTGACTGGCACACACAGAGCACCCACTCTGAGGCAGACATGATGTTAACAAGCTGATGGGAAGTGCTGTCATTATTCCCATTTAAAGGAAAGGAAAGGTAACTGAAGTCCAGAGATGTTTAGAAACATGTCCACGCAGTAAGAGCAGTGAACTAGGACTCCAGGCAGCCTGATTCCTAACCTTGACCCCACTCTGTGCTCACTACTTCAGCCTGTGGCTTGTTTAAGGGGACCGGCCCCTACATGACCCAGCCAGGTCCCAGCCCAGCTTTTCTTCTTCCCAGCTGGGCTTTATTCCCCTCTGGGCTCCTGGATTTAAGAACTTGCTTTTGAGTTTCTCTTCCCACCAATCCAAGGGATTTGGGGGAGAGGAGGTGACTCCAAAATGCAGCAGATCCTGGCAAGGGTTCCAGGACAAAAACTCCTACCTTTCAACTTTTCTGTATAAGAATTTTCATAATGAAAGGAAAAAAGAATAAGTGATATCTGTGAAACCATTTTGTAAACCACTATAGCCCATGGAACTTCTTCTATGACATTCAGGTCAAAAAGTTGTCATTCTGATGTAATTAATCAAATGATACCTAATAAGCCCAGGATTTATGGAAAATGTTCAAAAATCAAAAGAAACCACTATTTAAAGGTGACAGCAGCTGCAATGTATGATGTGTCACAGGGCCCACCATCATTCTACAGGCTGCCCAGGGGAGCAGGGAGCTCCAGGGAGGCCTCCAACACCTGGATTTCCAGGGGTGAAGGCCAAGCATGGGGATACAGCTGTCCAGAGCAGTGTAATCCAATGAAAATACAATGCAAGCCACATGGATAATTTCAAATGTTTTAGTAGCTACATTAAAAAAGTAAAATGGGGCTTCCCTGGTGGCGCAGTGGTTGGGAGTCCGCCTGCCGATGCAGGGGACACGGGTTCGTGCCCCGGTCCGGGAAGATCCCACATGCCGCGAAGCGGCTGGGCCTGTGAGCCATGGCCGCTGAGCCTGCGCGTCTGGAGCCTGTGCTCCGCAACGGGAGAGGCCGCAGCAGTGAGAGGCCCGCGTACCGCAAAAAAAAAAAAAAAAGTTAAATGAAGCCGGTGAACTTATGTTAAATGATATATTTTGTTTATCCCAATACATCCAAAATAGTGTCATTCATTTCAACACATAGTCAGAAACTATTGAGATATTATATTTATATCCTTTTTGTACTAAGTCTTCAAAATCTAGGGTGTAGTCTGTACTAAGAATATGTCTGGACTGGCCACACTTCAAGTGCTCAGTTGCCATATGTAGCTGTTGGCTGCAGGACTGGACAGCTTTCAGACAGCCCAGGCTAGCGCTGGAGGGGAAGGGGAGAGCCCACTATCCCCAGACATCCAGAGACTGTGTGTGTGTGTGTGTGTGTGTGTGTGTGTGTGTGTGTGTGTGTGTGGCCAGCTCTGGGCAATGCCTAGTTGCCGGCTGGGCTTTTCTGCAGTGTCTCCAAGGTTGGCCTTCCCCGTGCACGCCTGCCACGCTGCACTGGGCTGAACTTGAGCAGAGGCCCGAGCTTCCCACGTACCCCTGTTGACTCTTCTTCACTCAACTTCTTTTGCTTGGAGCCACCGAATGCCACTTGCCCTTTGAGGGTTAACCATCCCCCAGTCTGGTGTCCCTGCAGCCTGCTCTTGACCCTGGCTGTTCGCTTACCCCTGGGCAGCTGCCTGCTCCTCTTCAGATGCCTGGCAGGGCAGAAAGGCATGGTTCAAGAACTGGCGGGGCTCTGGTGGCAGGAGGGGCAGCCAAGCTCACTCAGGCCAGGGACAGATGCCAGGCAGACGAGGTGCTGGCGGCTCCGGGTTGCAGCCGCCTCCTGGCTGCCTGTGCGCTCTGCCCGTGGGCTGGGGACCAGACACGTTTTGTCTCTCCTGGGGAACTTCTGTACTTCTCAGTGCCCCAAAGCCGGGACTGACCTGGGTGGGGCGGGGCGAGGAGGAACAGCGGGTTCCTGCGGGGCCCTCCAGCTGGTGCTGGGGCTGGTGCATGGCCTGCCTGGGTTTCCTACAGTGGAAATCCCAAGGCAGGTCCCAAGCGCCTGCCACCTTGCACACTCCCTCCCCTATATTCTACCGAGAGCACGGGGCTGGACTCCCAGCGCCACCAGCTTTGTGCCTCTGGGTCCTCCTCTCCAAGAGGAGCCTACCTCACCTGGTTGGTGGAGATTAAATGAATACATGGGAGAAGGTTGATAAAATGTAAGGGCTTACTGGCCACATAATGTTTCTACATTTCCATTTCTTCATCAGCAAAATAACTGGACCTAACTTGTGAGATTCTGGTGAGGACTGAATGAGACAAGGAAGCCAGGAGCTGGACACGACGCCTGCACATGCTTCCTAAGTGCTGTCATACCCTCTGTAACCATCACCATGCCTGTGTTACGACAGGGCAGCTGGAGCTCCCAGTGGCCCAGGGCCACCTGGATGGGAAATGGCACAGCAGGATTTGGATTTAGCAGTTTGGGATTCTTTTCATTAAATCAGCTCCACCCTTATGGTGTATCCCTGATCCCAGAGACAAAGAGCCTGAGACAGCCCCCTTGCCCAGCCTGGTTGCTTCTCCTACATCACTCAGTCCTCCCAGGGCACAGTGTCAAAAGCCTGGACCACAGGCAGCCCTGAAGATACCATCCTAAAGGGTTGAGGCGGGCAGCAGGCACCAGACTCTGGTGAGAGAGCACAGGGAGCGAGGCTGCGCTTGTGTTGATGCCACCTGTTTATCTGCCCATCCCTCCCGTACATCTATCCATCGGTCCATCAGTCCACCCATCCCTTCAACAAGGAAAAGCAGTCACCTAAGAGCAAAGCACATCCACCTCCTTGGAGGGCCTAATGTTCCTGGAATAAAAATCCAACTCTGATGTGACGCTGGGCGTCCAGGTCCCCTGATCACATCTCCTCCTACTTATCCACCCTTAATGCCATCAGCCATCCTGGGTCCCTTTCTCTTCCTCAAGCTCACCCTCTTCCAACTAGAATCTCTGCACTTTCAGGTTCTTGGAATGTTGTTCCCCCAGCTCCTTGCAGAGCTGGCCCCCTCTCACCTTCAGACCTGGCGCCCTCACACCTTCAGACCTTACCTCAAACATCACTTAGAGAAAACTTCCCTGGGTGAGAACATTTGTCAAGTAACTGCCCCTCCTGCCCAATGACTCTCCCACTCTGTTCTCTATAGAATATAGCACAGCGGAAAATTAGCTTGTTTATTTGTATATTTGTTTATTGTGTCTCTGCTAAAGGCATGTAAGTTTCATGAAAGCAGACCTTGCCTCCCTTGGCCTCCTGGAATCCCCAGGGACTAGTCCAGTGCCTGGAAAGGGACAGGAGTTCAGTGATTGGTAGTGGTCACTGTGGGGACACATGGGGGGCTCTGTGCAAGTGACAGGCAATCTCTCTTAATAAAACACTCAAGTTTTATTGGGTGTTTACCACATGCTTGGTACCGTTTTAAGAGCTTTGCATATCTCAGCTCCATATCCTCAGGACAACCCTATAAGGTGATACGATTATGATACCCATTCTACAGATGTGAAAACAGAGGCTGGGGGAGGCTGAGTAATTTGGCTGAGGTCACACGACTAATTACAGTGGCGCTTCCCAACTGGTCAGCAAGGGGAAATTACTTGCCAACTGGTCTCCTAAAGTGCTGGCCACTCACAACCTGTCTTGGATCTGAACCCAGGCAGTCTGGCTGTAGTCTGTCCTCCTGGCTCCATCCCTGTGCTGGGCAGCCTCCAAGGTGGCCCCCAGTGAACCCTGCTTCCTAGTACTGTATTCACACTCTTAGACAATCACCCCCTTGCATGTGGTCTGGACCTAGTATCTTATTAAAATAGAACAGGGCAAAAAGGGACAGGATGTCATCTGTGTGCCCTCCACTGCCACAGCCCTCAGCCGGGAATGTGAGGAGGCTGACGACCCCCCTCTGCATTTCTGGATGGCTTTTTTATTGTCATAAATGCAGAGAGAGAAAGGAGAGAAGGGAAGGGGGAGGGGAGAGTAAAGGGGGCGCTGGGCAGTCACCTGACACGGGGACTCTAAGAAAGTATGGGAAGGCTTGTCTTGCGGCCTACATGTGTGCCACAAAATACCTCTGAGCACGTAGGGAAAGAAGGCACCCCAGGGAAAAGGATACGGAAGAGGACTGCTGGAAACACAGGAACGAAGCCCAGGTCGTCCGGCATCTGCAGTCCACCTGCCCTGCCTGTCACATGCTCCTGCCAAGGGAACTAAATCACAGTGCATTCCTGTTCTCATGGTGACTGCAGGGCCCAGAGTCTCATAAATACTCACCCTCCCCACCCTGCTCCATCCCCAGCACAGCACTGCAGTAGGTGCCCCAGCTCTGTCACCGTCTGTCACTGGGGAGGCGAGATGGCCCGGGAGCTGGGAGACCTGGAGGGCAGAACGTCAGGAGGGGAGGCGACGGGCTGAGAGAAACAGAGACTTCAGGTCCCTATGGTTCCTTTAGGGCTCTCTGGAGTCTGTCCCTTAGGGTTGCTGTACTGTGCCTGGAGGAAAAAGGATGTAAACCCCAGGGCAGGTCCTCAACCTGCGCAAAGCTTCACGCACATAATATCTACCTGGGCCCCTGGGGCTCTGTTTTCTGAGAAGCAAGACAGGATCTGGTAAAGAAGGGAGAAAGCTCACTCAAGCAGGACCGGACAAGCAGAGACCCCTGTCCCGGCACAGACTGAACCCCACGTCACTACACTGGGGCACGTGAAAACCTTA
Organism: Globicephala melas; assembly: GCF_963455315.2. NCBI lineage: Eukaryota > Metazoa > Chordata > Mammalia > Artiodactyla > Delphinidae > Globicephala > Globicephala melas. Next base: position 46,790,610 of record NC_083329.1, on the reverse strand, counting down.
TGTTGGTCTCTCTCTTCCTGGGGCTGAGCTGGCTGAAAAGACTTCTTTTGTCTCAAATAGTGAAACTCCTGAACAGTGTCCTGGGTGCCCGGCTGTCTGCAGCGCCCCTAGATATTCCACATTAACAGCCTCACTGGTCCCCTCCCCCAGGGCCAGAGCCGTCAAGGAAATTGCTGACACCTTGAAAAAGTGCACCCATCTCCCCCAGTCTCGGGCAGAGAGTTAGAGTCCTCTCCCCCAAGCAGTCAGCACGCAGTGCACTCCCTGTAGCCTCCCCATGGCCCCCGCCCTCTCATTTACAGGGTTCTGGGGACCGACTCTGAGCTTTCAACCACACCTCTTGATGAGCTGGAACCAGAAGTGAAATTCTAATTGGGCTGAGAAAGGCACTGGCCACAGCCTCACCCGGAGTGTTTGGGGGCTCAAAACGCCCCAGTGGGCAGGCAACAGCTGAACCCAGTACAACGTCAGAAGCCACGTAATGGCCAAAACAGGGGAACGGCTTAGGAGAGTGCGCACATAAACCAGATGGAATCATATGTAGCCACTAGAAAATGAGCGCTTACGAGACATTAAGGAGATTTTTAAAGAAATGAAAAACATTTATACTTTACAGGCTAAGACTGGAAGATGCAGCCTCTGAGACACAGGGGAGGTCCCTGGAGGGTCTTCTGAGAAAGGCTTCATGACTTCTAAGAAGGACCCCACAAAGAGACCCCGCTTCATCAAGGCGGCATATCGTGCCTGTCTCTGGGATGTTTGGTAGTCATCTTGTGACCATGCTGACCAACCAACAAAGCTAACAGGCCAAGAAGGGCAGGGGAGGAGGGGGGCCCACGCCCTTGCTAACTTGACTGAGACCCTGAATCGCTGACCCAGGAGCTGCCTACCTCAGGGCTTCTCGGTCGGTGAGAATAACACATCTCCTTTGATTTAAGCCTGTTAGGTGGGCTTTTCTGCTTCCTGCTGCGGAAAGCATCCCAGTCCAGACACGAGAGCCCCCAGGCAGCTGAGAGCTGCACCGGCACCCCCAGGAGCTGCCAGGGAGGGGCAGGTCTGGGGCTAGCTGAGGTGTACACTGGTGGACCTGCAGCCCGGGTCCAAGAGAAACCTTGGAAGGCATGTGACAACATTCAACATCCATTTTGAGATTCTACGTTAAGTAGGGATAGATGGATCCTTCCTCAACACAGATGTAGCCGAAGCCAACACTGTGTTTAAATATTTTTTAAAATTTTTTTAAAATTTATTTTTTATTATTATTATTTTGGGGGCTGCATTGGGTCTGGGTTGCTGAGCACAGGCTTTCTCTAACTGCGGCGAGTGGGGGCCACTCTTCGCTGCGGTGCGTGGGCTTCTCATTGAGGTGGCTTCTCTTGTTGCGGAGCACAGGCTCTAGGCACGTGGGCCTCAGCAGTTGCAGCATGTGGGCTCAGCAGTTGTGGCTCGCGGGCTCTGGAGCACAGGATGAGTAGTTGTGGCACACGGGCCTAGTTGCTCTGTGGTGTGGGATCTTCCCAGACCAAGGCTCAAACTCGTGTCCCCTGCACTGGCAGGTGGATTTCCAACCACTGTGCCACCAGGGAATTCCCAACACTGTGTTTAGTGGAGAGATGCTAGGGGCATTCTCATCAAAACCAATGACAAAACAAGCATGTCCACCATCACCAGTGTCATTTAACATTTTCCTGGAAGTATCTGCCAGTGCGATTAGATTAGAGAGAGAACATAAAACTATAAAAGTGGGAGAGGAGGGTGTGGTGGTATTATTATCGTTGTTATTATTTATATGTGTGGAAAACCTAAGTCGACCAACTGAAAAACCATTATAAGCAATAAGACAGTTCAGTAAGGTACCAGACACAAAATTAATATACGGAAATCACTATTTATAAATTAGAAGTAATAGAAATGCATACCATAATGTGTAACACAATAAAGTATGAATAGCATTTCTTTTTAAATTAGACAAGTTGATTCAAAAGTCATAAGCAAAAATAGCAAATGCATTTTAGTAAAAAAAAACTAAGGAAGTCAGACCAGCCCTACTAATTATTAAAACAGAGTAAATTACACAGCTATAATAATTAAAACAGCATGGTACTGCATAACGTGAACAGATAGACTCAAAACACATTTGAGAGTCTGGAACAGAATTAAGGAGTTATTTCAAATGGGCGAGTACAAGAGGAATTATTCAATAAATGGAATAGGGACAATTGGAGAGCCACCTGGAGAAAAATTATCAAGTTGGATCCTTATAGCACATCTTACAACAAAATAAAAAATCATGATGTATCAATGATTTTAAAGATTAAAAAATGAAACCACAAAAGTACCAGGATCAATTGTGGGAGAAATTTTGTGTAATCTCAAAGTGGGAAAGGTCTTTTTAATATGACCCCCAAACCAGAGCCCACGAAAGAAAATTTCACTTCAGGAAAGTTAAAAATATTTTCAAGGCGGGATGAATTGGGAGATTGGGATTGACATATATACACCAATATGTATAAAATAGATAACTAAAAAGAACCTACTGTATAAAAAATAAAATAAAATGCAAAAAAAAACTTTTCATGGCAAAGAAAAGTGAAAAGACAAATGACAAGGAGAGGAGAGGAACAGACATTCATCAAATGTGATGATTTGCAGATATTTAAAAAAATGAGGATGCACTTTACACCCAGAATGTTCTCTACTAGACACTGTTAAGTGAAAAAAGTAAAGGGAAGAATAACACGCTATCATTTTTGCAAAAAAAGGGAGGGAGGGAGGAAGGAAGATCAGAAATATACTTGCTTGTGCAAAATATCTCTGGATGGAGACAAAGACGTTGGAGCAGCAGTTCTGGGAGGAAAGGGGATGGCTAGGGATAAAGGGTGTAGGGAGACGGGCACTGGCCTTTAGATATTTGAACCATGTTACCTATTTTAAACACTAGATGAAAATAGAATTTAATATAATGTGGCAAGTGAAAGAAACCTCACATCACTTGTGAGCAGTGGGCTGCAGGCTGCGCACAGTGGAAAACGGAGGTGGAGGGCACGCTGGCACCTGAGAGTCGCTCAGAGCCCTGCGACCAGCTCACCAAGGGGCGTGGGGCTCACAGCCGGAGGCACCAGCCCAGGGCGGACAATGAAGCAAGTGGACAGCCCTAGCACGTTGGTAATATTGATTTTCCCACGACCCCTTCGCGCTGCATAATCTGACAACAGAGTAGCGCCCCTCCCCCCATATCCGCGAGAGATTTGTTCCAAGATCCCAGCGGATGCCTGAAACCGCGGGCAGTGCCCAACCCTATAGGGACAATGTTTCTCTATACATACATACTGGCGATAAAGCGTAATTGATAAATGAGGCCCAGTAAGAGATTAACAACAATTAATAATAAAATAGAACAATTATAACAATATACTGTAACAAAAGTTACGTGAATGCGATATCTCGACAGTCTGATAACTGAGTGAGCTGCTAAGTATACGCAGACTCGGGTAGCTGGGAATATGTATATATGGATCCGCTGGACAAAAAGATTAACCTCCTGGTGGGACAGAGCAGGACGGCACAAGATTTCAGCCTGCTGCTCAGAGCGGTGTGCAATCTAAAACTTTTGTATTATTTCTGGAATTTTCCACTTAATGTATTTTCATACTGCAGTTGACCGCGGGTAACTAAAACCACAGAGAAGGAAACCACGGAAAGCAAAACCACGGATCGGGGGGCACTACCATATCTTGTGGAGCCCCACATCAAGGACACCCTACATCAAGGACACAGGACAAAAACTCCGGAATTAACAGAGCCCCCATAGCAACTGCTACCATGGGCTCTCCTAATCTAAACCGGACAGCCCCCGACTCCGTAGTAGACAAAATAATCACCATGTAGCAACCTTGCAGCACCCTGACCAATCACCTAATGCCATCCTGCCAGCAGGAATTTTCTTTGTCTTGAGGCTATAAAAGTTGGCTACTAGCCCACAAAGGGGGTCAGCTCTCCCTGGTCTATCAGGAAGTCGGCCGCTGTAATTGCAGCGCCCCTCACTAACTCTGCTCTTTGTTCTCCAGAAACTCACTCTTGTCTAAAATACTTTGTGTCTGGAAATTCTTCTTCCAACCCACGCGGGGACCATGACATACCTATCAAAATTTTAAATGACTCAGCAATCCATTCCTAGGGGATTTACCCTTCAGATAGATTTGCACATGTGCATAAGGAGACAGGGAGAATAACAGGGAACAGCCTGACTGTCCATCAAGTTAAATAAATAATGTGTTGGTTAAATAGATGACGTACATCCAAAAAAAGAAGGTGGTGGAACTATGTGATATGAGATGATACATTATTATGTGGAAAAAGCAAAATACAGCGTGAAGCACACGCTGCCATTTGTGTGAGAGTGATGTGGACACACGGCGGCGGGTGGTCGGGCCCATTTCTGGAAGGACAAGCAGGACCCAGGGACCCAGGCAGGGGCCTTCAGGAGAGGAGGCAAGGGGCTCCGGAATGCGAGGCTTACTTCCCGCTATAGGCTCTTTGAACTGCTTGCCTGTGTGTTATTGCCTGTGTGTTCTCACAGGCACAGGTTACTTTCTTGAATGAAGACTGCTGCTTCTCATTGTTAAGAGAAGTGATAGATCCTGGTTTGGCCCTGGAGCAGTCAGACCTGCCTCGTGCTTTGAGTACTTTTAATTTAGGAAAATTCCCCAAATGTCCTCCAATCGGTTTGCACTCCAAGTTCCGCTACTGCCAGCCCAACCCCACAGCGGAGTTTCATTTCTCAAAACCAGCATCTCCCTGGGAAATCTTCTTGTGTGGTTCCGGGGATGTTTGGGTTTTTAGGGAATCTGTGTTGACCTTGCCTGGGGCAGCACCCTGTGGGAAAACTGGGGCTGTGATTTTTCTCACAGGGACAATTGCAGAGGTGAAGGAAGAGCTGGGGCCAGCTGGGGAATGCTTGGGCCTGGCCAGAGGGTCTGCTCTGAAATACGAGGCAGGTCTCTACCTTGCCTGGTAAAAATTCCACACCACAGCCTCTCTCCTCTGCCTCCACGAAATGTCCCCGCTCACTGCTTCCCACTGGGGCTCCTCCGTGATCAGCTGAGGAGACCTCTCCAGCCCAGCCAGGTGCTCCCCACCTCACTGGACCCAGCAGGCACTCCGTCCTACTTATTGTTCCTGGGATACACCATGTACTTCACGCCTCTCTGTCTTTGCACATGCTGTTCCCTCTTCTTGGGATGCCTTTTCATTTTGTCCACCTGGTAAACTCCTACTCATTCATCAAGACCCAGCTCAAATAACCCCACTTCTTCACCTTCCCTAACTCTTCCCCCCTCACCCATTCCCAGTCTTCCTTATCCCATTCCCCCTTCCACAAAATGTGTATTAAAGATCTACCACGTGCCAGGCACTATGCCATGTGCTAGAGACACAACAGTGACAAAACCAAGAGTCCCAGACTGGTTGGGGAGAGGGGCTTCAGCCATTATCACAAATGCAAACCTGCAACTTCAGCACAGGAGGGATTCCAGAGGGGAGGTCGGGGGTCGGGGGTGGGGTGGCTAGACAGCACTTTGAGAACTGTATCCCCAGGGCCACCAATAGCTCAGCTTGCCTGGCTCTGGGCCTGGCCTGACTTGGCCTCCTCTTGTCTCCTGACCTCCCAGGGAAGCCGGAACAGGACTGGAAAACACCACTGATTGTAAGGGTAATCCACCCCCCCACACACACACCCGCGCCCATTTAAAAATAAACTTCTGTGTATAAAAAAAAAAGCTAAAAATAGCAACATATGAAAATGGAATATGCCAACTGTCAGATGAAGAGCAGGTTCTGAACTGTTCCAGGGTGGGGGGTTATGGGGGAGGAGGGGTGGGCCTGGCACTTTGAACTGGGGGAAAAAAAATGTGATTTATGCTCAGTGACCATTAGCTTGACTCATTATTCTAAGGCAGGAAAAGAGAACTAACGTTTATGAAGCGCCTGCTCTGCACTCGCTTCCTTATACACAGTAAGATTCAACCTCTTCCACGAGTGTGTGCTGGGGGGTTAATTTCTACGATGTCACAAACAACGTCAGCTGCAGAGACGTAACAAGGACGCCCCCCCGCAGCTTTACTAGCACCACCATCCCCACTGCTACTGCTTGTAAAGAGGGGCACCCCTCCAAGGGACTCTAGGAAGCCAATGTTCTGATCACATTACCACCCCTACTACGTGCAGGAGAAGCTGAGGCCAAGCCCTAGGATCTAGTAAAGGATGGAACCTTGATTTGCATCCAGGACTCTCCTCAGTATCGTCCCAGCGCCAGGTTCCCACCCGCCTGGGTCTCCCCTTCAAGCCTTCCTGAGGTCTGCGATGCACTCCTGCACCTCTCCCAACACCTAACGGAGAACTCTGGCCAGGTAGGCGTGTGGACATTTGTTAAATGAATGACTGCGGCACTGCGGGCTAACAGGAGCTGTCATTAACTGCAGGAAACTTCTGTCTTTTGTTACTTCGTGTTGCTTCTGAGAATGTTTCCCCCTCACACTGCGCGTCTTAGCCTGGGTTCCCCGAAACCAAAGCCAGAGACTAAGGGTTGTGTGCAGGCAGTGGGCTTGGGAAGCAGGGCAGGAAATAAAATGAGGAAGGAGGGACAGCCCACAGGGATGTGAAATGCTGCTGGCCACCGTTTGGAGACCTGGGGCCTCCATCCTGCTGGCACCGTTAGTGCAGCCTCCTGAAGTGTGGATCAGAATTGCCAGCCCAGGGACAAAAGGGGAGTAGGGACCCATGCCCCAGTCACCATTGGTCACATGTGGTACCAGGGGCTTTAACATCCCTCTTCCATGCCCCCCCTCCCCATACCCCATCTTCTCTGTGGGGCTTCACTGGTGCAGGAGACCTCAGGCAGGCTGGGCCTGGCCTGGCCAGCATGTGTAAAGAGGCCCTTTCTTTCAATGGACAACAGATACTCCTCAAGGCCCTACTGTGTGCCTGGTACCGGGGTGGGGTGGAGGGGGCACACAGGTGGAGGGGAGGGCAAGGCACTGCCCTCCTGGAGCTTACTCTCCTCTAGGGGGAGTCAGACAAAGGATGAGGGAGCAAACCAAGGAGGGAGGGAGCACAGACAGGGCGACTGCCGCAAAGATGGGGTGGGCTTGCTACTTAAACAGGGGGTCAGGAAAGGCCCATCTCAGGGGGCTCCTGAGCTGAGAATTAAGTGTACTAGAAGGGCTGGGCCGGGCGTAGAGGGTAGGGCGCGGACAGCAAGTGCAAAGGCCCCAAGGTGGGAAAAGCCCTGAGGTCCTTTGTGTATCTCAGTGCACCCAGGAGGGCACGAGTGGGTCCAGAGGTGGAAAGGACCTGTTCCCCAGTCCTGGCAGGGGTCCGGGGGGAGAAGCGGTGGCGTGGGTGAAGGGCGGGTGACGAGCACCTGGGTTCAGGATCTGTCTTGGTCTTGGTGGTGATCCAGAGGAAATTGAAGAACAAGGCTCACTTCTGGGGCTCCAAGTCCGCCTACCCCCGGGGGCATAAGTAGAGCCTAGGCAGGTGCTGGGCCCCTTGCTGGCGGCAGGAGGGGGTGTCCCAAGTCCCATCACACCCTGCTCACTGCCTCCAGAAACTGCACATTTAGACTAAATAAAATCACTTTGGAATTGTAAGCATCACTTCTTTTAAATGCCGGGGGCATCCCCTCTCACCCGCCTCCCAGTTGATCCCCACCTCGGGCTCAAGCCCAGCTGCCTGAAAAGCACAGACCCAGGATACCTGCCAAGAATCCCTTTTTCTGGCTGTCAGCTCCCTGTGCCCAGGCTCCCCAGCCTGGCATCAAGGGGGAAGGCCTGGGGCATCAGGCAGGGGCTGACCTTCATCCAAGGACCTGGACTAGATTCTTATCATTGACACCAGGAGGTGGCAGCCAGCCCGTGCCTACATCTCCCCTTCTCCCACCGCCAGGGGGAAGTTCTTGTTTGTCCCCAGGTGCCCCTCTGGACAGGTGCTTGAGAACCGCTGCCCTGAAGGACATTCTCAGATCCTATCCTGCACAACCTTCCAGACGCCATGCTAGGAACTGGGGACACAAAGATGAAGCCCTGGTCCTCAGGGAGTCAAGGGCAGGCGGGTCAGCCACAGACTGGGAAGCAACCCAAGAAGCCAAATTAGCAACAAGGACATCCGCTCTTTCCTTCAGAGTCTGGGAGAATGTACTGCCTCTCTGCTCTTTATCATGAAGATGCTCTAAGCCCCTTCCCCAGTTCTGCATCACAAAACCTCCCGGTCACAGGAACTCTTCCTGGTGGGGGAGAAACCTGGCTGGCAGCCTGGGTTACCTCCAGAAGCTTGGAGGAGTGGGGGAGGGGGCATTCCTACCATTTCTGCCTCCCCCAGAGGGGGGTTTAACTCCCTCCCTGAGGCCAGGGTGGAGGCTTGAAGGAGTGCCTCGGGCTGAATGAGGAGACTGGGGCTGGGGAAAGTGACATGCCAAATGGCAGTGCAGTGCCCGGGGTCTATGGGACTCCAGGCCCATTACCCACCCAGCATGTTACACGCAGTACAACCTTCCCAGTTCCTTTCTGCCTCTGCTAGCCGGTAATGTGGACATTTGTTGAGCCACAATATCTATGCTGGGCACAGGAGAAATCCCTTACTTTGATACAGACACCATGGATCTCTGTCTGGTGCTCTTTTCCTCTTTGCATGGGTTCCCCAGAACGTAGGCCCACCTCCAGCAGGTGTGTGAGACCTCAGGGCTTTAGCTAATGTTCTCCCCATGCCCTTCTTCAACCAAATTCTTCAGATTCCTTAAAAAACAACATACTATTTGGTAAACTGCCTCCTTCCTGGAGGCCAGTTATAAACAACCAGACAAGCAAGAAGTTATGCTAGTGCCAGGATAGAGGTTTAATAAGTTCACTGATAACTGTAGCACCACTCCCCAGCACAGCTCCAGGAGGCAGCCATTCACATGGTAGTCTAAGTGCCTGGAACCCTCTGGAGGCAGCCATTCACCTGAGAGTTTGAATGAATGGCACCCCTGGAGGCCAACACTCACACTGTAGTCTAAAGTGCTTGCCTACTCCCTTCCCCCAGACAGCCATTCTCATCGTAGTGCAGCAGTCCCCAACCTTTTTGGCACCAGGGACTGGTTTCGTGGAAGACAATTTTTCCATGGACTGGGGATGGGGGATGGTTTGGGGATGATTCAAGCTCATTACATTTATTGTACACTTTATTTCTATTATTTTACGTTGTAATATATAATGAAATAATTACACAACTCACCATAATGCAGAATCAGAGGGAGCCCTGAGCCTGTTTTCACTTGCCACTCACTGAGAGGGTTCTGATATGAGTCTGCAAGCAATTGATTCATTTTGGTCTCTGTGCAGTCAAACCTCTCTGCTAACGATAATCTGTATTTGCAGCCGCTCCCCAGCACTTGCATCACCATCTCAGCTCCACCTCAGATCATCAGGCATTAGAGTATCACAAGGAGCATGCGACCTAGATCCCTCGCCTGCGCAGTTCACAGTAGGGTTCCTGCTCCTATGAGAATCTAATGCGGCTGCTGATCTGACAGGAGGCGGAGCTCAGGTAGTAATGCAAGTGATGGGGAGCGGCTGTAAATACAGATGAAGCTTTGCTGGACTGACTGCCGCTCCCCTCCTGCTGTGTGGCCCGGTTCCTAACAGGCCATGGACCAGTACCAGTCTGTGGCCTGGGGACTGGGGACCCCTGCTGTAATCTAAATAAATGACGCCCTCTGGAGGGCCCGTTCACACTGCAGCTTTTGTGAATCCCCCCTCTGCTGGAGTGATGCAACATGGTGGCCTCTATGTTCTCACATTTAAGCCTCAAGACAACCTTGAGAAAGGTCTTACCTTTCCACATTCTACAGAAGAAAACTGCCCCAAACTCCCGGCCAGAGAGCCAGAGCAGAGATTTGCTGCCTCACCTATTTGTTGTCCAGTGCTTTTCCCTTCAGCAGAGCTGGCAGGGCTGGGGAGCAAAACCTCAGCTGCTCCAGCCTCTCGGGGCCTCCTGCCTACCACAGTCCCACAGCAAGCCCCAAACTAGGCCTTATGAATCCCACTTCCCTGATGGGGAAAATGAGGCATGGAGATGTGTGTCTCTTGCCTGGAGTCCTGCAGCCTGTGAGTGTCATGGGTCTGCTCGTCTCAGAGAGGGCCCGCTTCCCAGGGCTGCCCTGCCTTCCACCAGGATGGTCAGAATCCAGTTCAGCTGCCGGGGCTCAAATGCTGGGGTGGCCGTCGTCTACACTGAGGCAGATGCTGTTCTTTACATGGTGGTGCTTTGAGGACCCCCAAACCGTCCCTGAGGTGTCAGTCTCTCACCTGACCCTCATCCCAAACAGATTTACCCTGCCAAGCAGGGCCCTTGTCAAGGGTCACACTCTATGCTAGGTTGTGTGTAATGACCCCACCACTGGTCAGGGGGTGGCCCAGTGTCCTTTGTGAACAGCTATTAACAGGGACTCATCGGACACCTGCAGAGGACATTTAAAAACCCACCGTGAGGGCTTGACATCAGTCTGAGCTGGACATCAGTAATGGCTGGCATAGCTGCTCAGAGAGGTATCTGCCAGTCTGGCTGCCAAGCCTTTCCGTGCAGCGAGGGGGTCCCTCCAGACACACAGCAAGGCCCACCGCAGGCTCTTAACCTCAGGCACAGCCTAGGAGAGCTAAGCTGCCTCCTTTTGGAGGACTGTCTGATTTTCTATGCGATACATGGATAGGTACCAACGGGGGGGAAAAACGAAAACTGGAAAGTCATTAAAACGGTTTTTTTTTTGTAGTACGCGGGCCTCTCACTGTCATGGCCTCTCCTGTTGCGGAGCACAGGCTCCGGACGCGCAGGCTCAGCGGCCATGGCTCACGGGCCTAGCCGCTCCGCGGCATGTGGGATCTTCCCGGACCGGGGCACGAACCCGCGTCCCCTGCGTCGGCAGGCGGACTCTCAACCACTGCGCCACCAGGGAAGCCCCAAAAACTTTTGAACAGATGGGCACCCCACCTGTGGCTCCAGTCATACCCGCATCCCGGAAGGATCACAGGAAGGTATGGCTAGAACGTCACTGCCCAGCCAGCAGCTGTGTGAGGAAGGGCCTGCAGGTTAAGTAGAGGCGACCCAGTGCACAGTCCTTTGGCATGGTGAAGGCTCCAAGAGGTCCAGCTTCAGAGAAAACACTCAACTCTGCTCAGCTCTTCCCAGGTACCACAAAACGCATCGCTAATGGAGACACCTGTTAACATACGGAGACATCCCGAGAGCAAGTGTGCCTGAGAAGGCGCTGAGGGTACTGCTGAGGTGGGGGAAGAGAAACACAGTTGATGAGGACACTGCTGTGACCATCTCATGATGAAACTGAGTACGTACACATAGGGAGCAGAGATGCCAGAGCCTTCGACTCTGGACGCAAAAGGCTACATCTTCATGAGTCTCTCCCTGATCTTTGTTCCTGTCCATCCACACAACTGTCCTTGAGCAAGCCCGGGTGCGGCCTAACGACGGGGCGGATTAGACCTGACCTCCCCGGGGAAAGGCCAGGGCAGGATCTCATTTACGGAGAGCCGGATGCCATCCTGTACTCCCTCTGCCGGCCATCCTGGTCCAGGATGCACTCCAGGCCAGCGTGGGGGACCAGAGTCCATGCCGGGCCCCACGGGGCCTCGCTCGGGAGCACTCAGGACAGGGAGAGCCCCAGCATCCCCGCCCATCATTGGGGCAGCGGGGTGCCCTCCGGCTGAGGCCTGAACGGGACGCCGAGCACAGCAGAGCTTTGTTCCAGCCTCCGCCATCGATCGCCGCGCAGACGCTCCGTGAATGGCACTGTTGTGGTATTTTAAGAAGATTCTACAAATAGCACTAACTCAGAATCGGCCTCAGAGCCAGCTGATGAAGTCTGCCTCAGCGAGGGCCGGCCAGCCTGGGAGCTCGAGCCAGGACAATGGGGCCTCACAGGGAAGGCAGAGCAGGATGTTGGGTGACCCAGGCCTTTTCCGGGGCTCCGTGGCCTCATTTCCCCCAGACTCACCCGGCGGCACCACCCCTCCTCTGTCGCCCAGTCCTGGTTGGTGGCGTCCTGGGAGTTTATTGGGAAGGAGTGACTCCCCAGCCTCTCTGAATAAAGGAAGGGGGCCCCTGACATCCTTTTGGCGCCTGCATCTCCCGGATTTCCAGGGATTTCCAAGCTCTGCTGTTTTGCGGGTCATGGAGGAGGGGGGCACAGGAAGGAAGGATGTCCTTAGGTTTTCATCAGAAATAACTTTATTAGGTAGCCAGAGAAACCTCAGAGACCCGCAGTCCTAGCAGCCAAAGACTATTAATTGGAATCTTTCCAGAAGAGTCCATTCTTGAGACTTGAAAGACAGCTTAGGGAGAAAAGAAACAGTCTGGATTTAGGGTCATTCAGAGCTAAGTTTAGACTTAACTTGACCGACGACACATGGGTGGCCTGGGGCAAATTATTTACTTCTCAGAGTCAGGATGTCTTCATCTCTAAAACCCACAGTATTGGACGCCCCTCGCGGGGAAGGTTGAGAAATCAGAGGCAGAGCATGCGCTGTGCTTGGGACTGTGAGTGGTCAGCAAATGTTGGCCTCTCTTCCCTCTCAGATGAAAGACCGTTTATCTAACGCATGTGCGCATTCCATGCATAAAATGTTTCTGAACTGTGGCGGAGAAACCTGGCAGACATTAAGGGAACCACTCTTGACCCTGTGAATCCACAAATACATCCGAGCTGTGGTGTTGATGCAAACTAGCAAAGCAGGACAGTAGAGAGGCCCACGGCCTGCGGCAAAGTAGAGGCTTAAGTCTAAGCCCATCTGGTACTTGGAAAACGTTGAGATAATGGAGGAAGGGTCATTTCTGACGGAGCTGACCTGACCACCCCCCCACCCCACCCCAGCACATTCTGAGCAGGGGCTATGGCCAAGGGGCTGGCTGTGCCCTCCAGCTGTCAGAGGTGGTCTGCAGGGGGGCTCCCCACACCCATCAGCTCCCTTTCCCCAGCCCTCACCCTTGCCTTGAATGTTTGGCCCCTTCCCTCTATTACTCCATTTGCAGTAATGAAGGTGCGACACCCGCCCTGTAAGTGGCCTAGCACAGAACTTGCCCTCAATTCATAGGGACTAAACTAGAACAAACTTAGGCAGCCTTACTCAGAACCAAGAGCAATCTGGGGCCCCCAGACTCAAGGGTGAGGTCCCTACTGGGCCACTGACATGGTGGGTGGCCTTAAGCAAGTCATTTTTTCTTTTGGGGGCTTTTAAAACAACTCACCTAGAAAACAAGGTCAGGCTAGGTGGATCTCTGAGGACCTCTCAAGCCTGCCCCCTCTGAGCCCCTACATTACATCTCTAAGTCCCCACGTTTTGATCATTAGTAAGATGAAACTCAGTGTAGACTCTCTCCCTGACCCTCCCCAGGAGGCCTTCACTGGCAAAGAGCTTGCTTGTTCCCCAAACCGGATTGGGGCGAGGGAGGTAGTGGTCCATTTGCAGGCAGGTGGCCCTGGACATGGCCTCTGGGGCCGTGCTGAGTCAGAGGTGCAGGTGTCTCCCAGAGGACCCCAGAGCCCGCTGTCCTGGGGAAGACAGCGTTTGGTGCTGGGGGGCACCAGCCCTTTCCCTCCACGCCCTCCGGTGACAGCCCGGTGAGGCAGTGCTCTCCCAGCCAGGTGACACCGAGGCCCCGAGCCCAGGGCGCCCAGCCAGAGGCACCGCAGGTCAAGGTGGGTGAGTCAGGACTTGGGCCTAGAGCAGCCTGACTCCAAGGCCGTCCATGCTGTCCCCCGCCTCTGCACCCCCTTGGAGGTGACACGGGCTCTCTCAGTCAACTGTCCTCAACAGTAAACTGAGGAAGTAGAAACTACCTAAGCTCAAAGATCTCTCCTTGCTCCCAGGTTCAGGGCTCTCTGCCTCCAGAAGTTGTTGACGCAGACTGGGTGATCTTCAGAATCCTCAAAAATGGCTCTGCAGGGACCAGGGTCAACCACAACAAAAGTGGGCCATAAGCCACATCTGGTCCTAGGTAGCTGCGTCCTAGAGAGTGGGGGGGGGGGGGCTGGGGGCAGTGATGGTTTACTAACTGGTTTGGGAACGTTTCAGCAGTTTATAAACCTCCTAGCTGTTCTGGTGAGCTCTCTCTGAAGGTCTGTCATGGCTGCAGACCTCCCGGACAGGAAGGTATCTGGGAGCCTGTGGGTGAGGGCCCTCCTGTGCGGAGGCATGAGAAGGAAGGTCGCGAGCAGGTGCAGAGGGCCCAGTGCCAGCTCCTGATACACTTGCACAGACAGTCACATGGCAGGTGGGGCCACTATGACCTCACTGATTGTGATGGTGGCTGTTATAAAAGACGAACTGAAGCCCTGGGGTGCCCGCACCTTCATGGCCCTAGTGTGTCAAGGTGAGTGCCAAGTTATTAACCATCCCTCCCGCTGATGGTGCTACCAGCTCCTGGGCATCCGTGTGGAGAGCTGATGAGGGTGGGAGGGACCGAAGGCAGCAGTGTCCCCCCACGCCGACAAGCCCTCAGTCCGTGTGAGAGTCTGAGCAGGCTCAGGGAATGGCTGTGCTCAGGGCAGTGGCCAGCTCCAGGGACAGGCTGCAATCCCCAGCCCAGGAGGAACTCCAGTGGGGTGAAGGTCCTGTGTGTGCCTGGTCTCAGAGAGGAACCTGGCCAGGCTCTGTGGCCCAGCTGAAGCCGCAAAGCAGAAGCTGCTGGGTTGAGCCTCTGCCCTCTGACCTTTTCCAAAGTCAATGTGACTCGGGAGTATTCAGTCCTTTTGTTCCAAGTTTCATTAGTAAAGGGCAAAGGCTGCTTTTCATTTTACTCTCACTTGAGTGTTCTCCACTGCCAATCATCCAGGTGAACACCCGGCTTGGAGGTGTGTGGTACTAAAACAAAACAGTGAAGTTGAGGACTGCAAGACTCTGGTGCCAGACGGCCTGGGTCAGAATCCCAGTTCTAAGCGGCCTGGGGCAGGAACGTCTATGCCTCAGTTTCCTCATCTCTAAATGAGACTCATAATAGAATCCACTTGAGGTTCATGGTGAGGACTAAATGAATTCCCATGTACAAAGTGCTTAGTGAGTGTTACATGGGCTATAAGTGCTTTTATTTCAACAAAACACCAGCCCCATCATCTTTTCAAGTCTTATCCTAAGCCTCAAGACAAATAATAATCATTTCCATGAGAGAGCATTTTTCCGTGCGCCAGCAGCCTCACATGCAGAGACTAATTTAGATTTTCTCTTGACACAAACTGGTGAGGTTGCGGTAACCCAATTTACAGACAAAGGTATCCTTCTTTGGCTCAGAGAAGCAACTTGTCCCCAAGGCTGCAAAGGAAGAGCCAGAATTCAGCACCAGGTCTGCCCAACTCCCAGCTGCAGGAGCTCACATTTCACACTACCAGCTTGAGACCAAGCCCTCAGGCACCTTACTCACCTCCAAGTCACCACTTAGCATCTAGGTAAAGGTGAGGTGAGAAGGACAAGGCCAGAGAAGAGCTAAGAGCTATGCGGTACTCACATACCTTGGCATGAATTAGCATCTTCGAAAGTCCCATCCTGGGACACTGTCACAATTTGACCTGTTATGCAGCTCCCTGAAAAAGCCCTATTTACAGAGCATTATCATTATTTGACCTGACTCACTCTGTGGAAAAGCCCTATCTCCAGGGCATTTGTCAAAAAAAATCAGTGGTAATTCTTTAATACTACAGCTGCCTAAAACTGTGATGCTAATTGGGGCAAATAAGCTCTGGCCAAAAGGAAGTTATTGGGAAGGAGAAATCTACTGGGGACTTTGAAGAGGTCTGACCTATTTCTGGATATCCACAAGGCCATGTACATGTGTAGAGCCTTGTCCATGAGCAGGAAAGACTTGAGAGGTCTCCGATCTCTGACCTCTGGCCGACTTTGGGTCCTTGCACAAGCAGGAAGTGAAGATTAAGTCACAGTCATAAACTACCTAAGCACTGAAGGCGTGTCCCAACACACACACACAGACACACACACACACACACACACACACACACTCAGCACAAAGTAGACTTATTGGTTAAAGGCATTTAGTATAACTCTGACAAATCATTAGCTGACCACTAAACGAATCAATGAGAGACTTCAACGGCTATATACTACAGGTTTTATAAATTTTGTCCAGGAAAGTCACTAAACAGCTAAAACAATAACAACAACAAAAGCAGGGGAGGGGAGGGAATCTAATTTGCAGAGTTCCCACATTATATTATTTAAGTCACAGTCATAAACTACCTAAGCACTGAAGGCGTGTCCCAACACACACACACAGACACACACACACACACACACACACACACACACACTCAGCACAAAGTAGACTTATTGGTTAACGGCATTTAGTATAACTCTGACAAATCATTAGCTGACCACTAAACGAATCAATGAGAGACTTCAACGGCTATATACTACAGGTTTTATAAATTTTGTCCAGGAAAGTCACTAAACAGCTAAAACAATAACAACAACAAAAGCAGGGGAGGGGAGGGAATCTAATTTGCAGAGTTCCCACATTATATTATTTAGAGTGTCCACTTTTCAACAAAAGATTATAAGACACATAAAGAAAGAAGTATGGTCCATACACAAGGGAAAAAAAGCAGTAAATAGAAACTATCCTTGACCTAGATGTTAGACTCACTAGACAAAGATTTCAAATTGGCTATTATAAATATGTTCAAAGAAACCATGTCTAAAGAATTAAAGGTAGGTATCACAATGATGTGTCACCAAATAGAGAATATCAATAAAGGGGTGGAAATTACAAAAAGAACCACACAGAAATTCTGGAGTTTAAAAGAATAATGACTAACATGAAAAATGTACTATAGAGAGTCAATAGCAGATTTGAGCTGGCAGAAGAAAGAATCAGTAAACTCAAAGATAGGTCAACTGAGATTATGCAATATGAGGAGCAAAAAGAAAAAAAAAAGGATGAAGAAAAATGAACAGAGCCTCAGAGACCAGTGAGACATCATCAATGTACCAAGATACACATAATGGGAGTCTTAGAAGGAAAGGAAAGAAAGGGTTAGACAGAATATTTGAAGGAGTAGTGGTTGAAAGCTTCCCAAATCTGTTGAAAAACATTATCAATCCAAGAATCTCAATGAATTCCAAGTATGATAAACTCAAAGAGATTCATACCCAGAAATATCATAGTCAAACGGTCTAAAGAGAGAGAATCTTGGAAGAAGCAAAATGATTCATCACATACAAAGGATTCTCAGTAACAGTTAATGTCTTATCAAAAACCATGGAAACCAGAAGGCAGTGGGATGACATTTTCCAAATGTTGAAAGAAAAAAGACTGTCAACCAAGAATTCTATACCCAGCAAAACCATCTTCAAAATGAAGGAGAAATTAAGACATTCCAAGATAAACAAAAACTGAGAGGATTCAGTTCTCTGTCCTAGCAGACCAATACTACAAGAAATCCTAAAGGTGAAATGAAAGGACATTAGATATCACTTGGATCTACATGAAGAAATAAAGAACACCAATAAAAGGTAACTATTGTTAAATGTAAAAGACAGTATAAATTTTTTTTTTTTGCGGTACGTGGGCCTCTCCTGTTGCGGAGCACAGCTCCAGACACACAGGCTCAGCGGCCATGGCTCACGGGCCCAGCTGCTCCGCGGCATGTGGGATCTTCCTGGACCCGGGCACGAACCCGTGTCCCCTGCATCGGCAGGCGGACTCCCAACCACTGTGCCACCAGGGAAGCCCTAAATGTATTTTTTGTAGCACTTTTTTTCTATCTGATTCAAGAGATAACTGCATAAAGCAATACTTATAAAACTGTGTTGATGGACTTATAATGCATAAAGATGTAGTAAGTATGACAATAATGACACAATGGAGGAAGAAAGAACAGAGCAATATTGGAGCAAAATTTCTGTACACTATTGAAGTTAAGGTAGTATTACTCTGTACTAAATTGCCTTAAATTAAAAGGCCAATTGTAATCCCCAGAACAAACACTAAGAAAATAACTTTTAAAATACTATAAAGAAACAATAAAGAAATTAAAGCAGTACATAGAAAATATCTACTTAATGCAAAAAGAAGGCAGTAATGAAGGAATAGAAGAACAAAAAAAGACATAAGTCACATAAAAATAAACAGCAAAATGGCTGGCATTAATCTACATTATCAGTAATTATATTAAATGTAAATGTATTAAATACTCCAACAAAAAGGTAAAGACTGACAGAATGGATTTAAAAAACAAACTATATACTGTCTATAGGAAACACATTTAGATTTTAAAACAGAAGTAAATAGAAAGTGAAATGATGGGAAAAGATATACCATACAAACAATATCCAAAGAGAGCTAAAATGATTACACAAATATTGAACAAAATAGACTTTAAAACAAAAATGTTACTGGAGAAAAACAAGAAGATTTTATGATGAAGGGGTTGATCCAGCATGAAGATATCATAATTATAAAAAAAATGCCCTAACAACAGAGCTCCATAATTCATGAAGTAAAAATAGACAGAATTGAAATGAGATTCAACAATAATAGTTGCAGACTTCAGTGCCCATTTTCAATAATGGACAGAACAACTAAGCAGAAAATCAATAAGGAAACAGAACACTTGAACAACACAAGGAGCCAAGTAGGCCTAACGTATAGGACACTCCACCCAACAAGCACAGAATACACATTCTTCTCAAGTGCACATGTAACGTTTTCTAGGATAGACCATATGCTAGATCATAACGCAAGCCTTAAACACTTAAAAGGGTTGAATGAGACAAAATACGGAAGTATACTCACTGACTACAGAGGAATGAAATTATAAATCAATAAAAAAAGGAAATTTAGAGAATTCATAAATATGTGGAAATTAAACAACTCACTCCTAAATAACGAAAGAAGAAATCACCACGGAAATTTAAAAAACATTTTGAGATGAATGGAAATGAAAACACAACATATCAAAACTTACGGGATGCAGTGTGCTTAGAGAGAAATTTACAGCTATAAATGCCCACGTTATAAAATAAGAAAGTTGTCAAATTAAAAACCTAACCTTACACTTTAATAAACTAGAAAAAGAACAAACCAAACCCAAATCAAACAGGTAGAAGGAAATGATGAAGATCAGAGTGGAAATAAGTAAAACAAAGACTAGAAAAACAACAGAGAAAATCAATAAAAACAAAAGTGTGGTTCTTTGAAAAGATTACCATATATGACAAAATTTAACTAGACTGACCACGAAAAAAGAGGATAAGACTTAAATTACTAAAATCAGGGATGAAAGAAGGGACATCACTGCCAACCTTACAGAGATAAAAAGGATTATAAGGGAATAATATGAACAACATTATGCCAACAAATTAGATGACTTAGATGTAAAAGAAAAATTTCTAGAAAGACATAAAGTACCAAAACCGATTCAAGAAGAAAGAAAATCTAAATAAACTTTTAACATGAGACTAAGTTAATAATTTAAACATTCCCCCAAATGTTTCACTAATGACTTCTACTAATCATTTAAAGAAATAATATCAGATAGTTTCACTGGTGAATTCTACCAAACATTTAAAATATTAATACCAATTATTCACAAACCCTTCCAAAAAGTAGAAGAGGAGGGAATGGTTCCCAACTCCTGTGCAGCCAGGATTCCTCTGATAACAAAAACAAAGACACTGCAAAGAAACTACAGACCAACATGCCTTATGAATACAGACACAAAAATCCTCAACAAAATACTAGCCAAATATGATTCAAATGATCATCATTTGAGGAGTAGATAAACAAAATGTGGCATAGTCATACTATGCACTATACACAGCCATAAAGAGGAATGAAGTAGTGATAACATGCTACATCATGGATGAATCTTGAAAACATTATGCTAAGTTAAAGAAGCCAATTACAAAAGACCATATATTGTACAAAAGTATGCAGTTTAGTGGTTGCCTGGGGCTGCAGGACAAGGCAGGAGGGTTGTCTCAGGAATGGGAAGTGACTATTAATGGGCATGGGATTTCTTTTGGGGGTAATAAAAATGTTCTAAAATTAGATTATGGTGATGGTTGCATACCTTTAAATATACTAAAAATTACCAATCTTAACAATCTAAATGAATGGATTCTGTGATATTTGAAATATATCTCAAAAAAGCTGTTTAAAAGAGTCTGGTGATGGGTGTTTAGGGGAAGAGCCCAGCAAAAGATGTAACTCAGGCAGGACATGCATCAGCTACATAGCTGAGTTGGGGCAGGTAGGATAAGGAGAACTATTTAGGGGTTCACTTCACTTGGATGCTCCCCATTTGGGGCCCAGGATTCCTGAAGGAGTGTCCCTTATGGTGAAAGGACTCGCAGACCAAGAAGATGAGAAAACACACATCAAGTGTTTTCTTACCCTCTCCCTCCAGGAGTTCAGGACTCTGGAGCTCTCTGGGAGGCTTGCTGCCCTAATGGCCAAGGTCAAGGACTTCAGTCTCCTCCAGGATTGGCTCCTCTTTGGGGCCATAAGTCCACCCCCCAACCCCAGGGCCAGCAGTGTTGACCGTGGCTGTGTGCTGGTTAAACAGACTTGCTCATAAACTCTGTCCACTGACCTATCCTTGCTGTCTCACACCGCCCCCCAGATAAGTGCTGGCTGAGCCCTCTCTGAGCGGGTGGGAAGAGGCATTTGACCTTCTGATGCCCTCCTGCTAGGAGCATAGAGCAATTCTGAGTTTCCTCAGAAAATCTTCTAAGGTTCAAGCTGACAGGGACATTGGAGATAATCCAGTCTTGCCTGTTTCCCTCTTTACAGACGAGGAAACTGAGGCTCTGAGTGGTAACTCAGAGAGGGGTGGTACTAGGACTGTTATCTGGCCTTCTGACAACCCTGGCGGTTGGCATGCCTGTCCCCATTCATAGGTGCGGACGCAGAGGCTCAGAGAGCTGAGAGGTGGCCTGGGGTGCCCCAGCTAGGAAATGGAACCAAATCCTATGCCTGAGGCTGCTTCCCTTTTTGAAAAACCCACAGGACTGCTGTCCCAGGACATTTGAATGGGGAAGAGGTAACAAAGAGGGACACTTCTTGGAAAACAACTGTGACCCCTGCAAGGCCTGAGCTACAGACAGGAGGCCTCTGGGCTCTGGGCCATGAACACAATCTCTGGAGCAGCAGGCTTGAACATTCTGACATATCCTTCCCACCTTACATGTCCTTAAGGCCAAGTCAGATATAAGTGCTCTCACTCCTGGCTTCTGCCAGCCTTCCCAGTGGAGAGAAAAGACAGAGCCTGCCCTGCCTTCAGGGAGCTTCTCTGGCTCACATGGTGAGGGGACAGGTTTTGCAAACAGACACACATATATTTATTCATTGTGATAGGTGTTTTAGAGCAGGGGTCCCCAACCCCTGGGCCGTGGACCGGTACCCGTCCGCGGCCTGTTAGGACCTGGGCTGCACAGCAGGAGACTGAGCAGCGGGCAAGTAAGCAGAGCCTCGTCTGCCGCTCCCCATCGCTCGCGTTACTGCCTGAACCATATCTCCCCTCCCCCCACCCCCGTCCGTGAAAAAATGGTCTTCCGCGAAACCGGTCCCTGATGCCAAAAAGGTTGGGGACTGCTGTTTTAAAGGAAAAGTATGGGATGGCACGTGAGCAAATAACAGGGGTCAGGGAAGGCCTCTCAGGAAAGACTGACGTTGAGAGTTCACTGTGGGCACCACTGGAGTCCCTGAGCATTTCTGAGCAAGGAGCAGTGGGTCCCGAGGGCCACTGGAACAGTCACTGGCTACAGCTGGAGGATGGATTGGAGTGGGGGAGGGTCCAAGCAGGAAGACCCGCCGGGAGGCCACTGCAGTGGTCAGGCGGCAGGCCAGCGGCTGGACCCGGGGAGCTGGTGTGGATGGAGACAAGCAGAGGGATTCAGGTGCACTTTGGAAATGGAACTGGCAGGACCTGGCGATGGCAAATTGGAGGAGGAGGATGCAGTTGAGAGCTCAGGTTTAGCCTGATGAGCTTTGGCCATTCTCTAGACCAGGAGACACCCAATGGAGGCGTCAAGTGGCTCTGGTGCTCAGAGCGAGGCCTGGGCCGGGAAACTCACTGTGACTCCGAAGAGGCTGCCAGCAAGAGGGCCGAGTGGGTGGGGGCAGAAGTGAGCCCAAGGAGGATCTGCTCATGCAGGACCCTGGGAGCAGTGGCAGAGAAGGGACGGCTGGGGAGCTGCAGCTCAGGGGAAGCCTCGACCCCGACCCACCTCCACAGGCCTGGAAAGCCCTTCCCTATTGTCTCTGTTGGTCTGGCTGCTCACCCTATGAGAGCCAGCTCAGGCATCAGCTGGTCTGGGCATCCTCTGAACCAGCCCTTGCAGAGCACCCAGGCTTGCTGTTCTCCCCGCATTTCTTCTCGGCCTGCAGTGTCACCATCTGATTCCTGGGTCTCTGCTCAGCCAGGCTGTGAGCACACTGGGGGCGGACGCTGTACCCTCCCCAACTCTTTATCCTCATGCCGGGCACGAGGCCTGGAGTGGAGCGGGTGTCCCACAAATGACTGTTAAATGAACCGCCCAAGATTGCTTATTAGCAATCATGGAAGATTCTGTGAAAAATGGAACCTTCTCAAGAAAGTGGGCTCAGAGGCTATACAAGCGTTTACACAGGAGAACCAGTTCTATCAACCCCACCTCGGGACGGCCACGCCTCCCTCCACAGCAGCGAGGGGCACCTCGTCTGCCCAGCTTGAGCTGTGCCCAGCAGCAGCGCTCCTGCCTGGCCCACTGGCCTCTGCACCCTAGCCACCAGGCACCCTGACAAGCCTGTTGACCTCAGGAAAGGGACAAGGAGTCCACGTCAACACCTCCCTCTATCACTTGGAGTGCTACAACAAGTGAGGCTGGACTCTCCCAAGTGGACTGCTGCTGGGACCCCCAGGCATCAGGAGACAGGAACAGGTACAGGTGAGCACGACTGTCTCCCCATCTCTGCTCCACCCACTGCTCTCCTGCCAGCTTCTCTGTTGAGTACAGTGCCAGATCACGGAGGTGACAAGACGACCGCCACCTGGGGGAACAGACCCACACCAACCAGGCACTGGAGAGAACGAAATGAACTGGGCCCCCGGGCCAGGGTTTCAGAGATGGCTCCAGGTGTAGGCCACCTTCCCAGGTCTTGACCCCTCTCAGTCCCGACTGAAGGCACCGTGAGAGGGTGTGGTGTGTGCAGGGGCCAAAGAGGTCCAGGCTGTGTGGTGGGGGGAGGCTAAGAGGGGGCTGGAGAGGGGTGACAGGCAACACCAACAAGGCTAAGAAGCTGGGCTTTCTTTTGCAGGCACTATGGGGCCAAGATGCAGCTTGAGGAGGGACATAAGGTGACAGGAGCCGTGCATGAGATGCTGGCTTGGGCAGCGGACTAGCAGAGGCAAGGATGAACTTGGGATGACCAGTTGGGAAAGCCAGCGCAGTGGAGATGATGAGGGTCTGCACAGAAACTGCAGTGGCCTTGGGGGCAGGGATGGGGACACAGCCCTGGGCAGGATCTTGGGAGCTGTCAGCCTTTGGTCATGGGAAATGAAGCAGGGGGCAGGCTCTCAGGAAACGAGAGCCAGGAGACTGGGAGAAGGGGCTCCAGCTGGAGTCCTGGATCTGCAGGCTGGAGGCGGGCAGTTCAGAGGTGGGGGCAGAGGATTTGGGGGCTTTTTCCTTAGAGGTGCTCACAATCATTGGGGCCCGGGGTGAGATGCCTGGAGGAGACTTATAGACAGAGCTCAGAGGGTGAAACAAAGAGGATTCACAGCCAGACTCGGTGCATGGGTCAGGGAAGAAGAGCTGGCCAGGGGAGGTAGGAAGGGTCGGGCAGGCGCAGTCCGGGAGGGGGGGCGCATGGGGCGGGTTCCCAAGTGCTCAGAACAGCGGGACTGTTCACCAGGTCCAGCACCAGCACGGGGTCAGGGCTAAGTATAGGAGGAGCATCGGGGGAGGCTGGGACCAGCAGACAGTTACTGGGGGCTCGTGATGGAGGGAAGGAGAGATGGGCTGGGCTTGTGGGGCACATAAGGGCAAGAGACTGCCTTTTTTTTTTTAAATGCTCTAATGAGAGACTGAAGCAGGTTCATGGGCTGATAGAAGGAGCCAATGGAAGGTGCTGGGGACAGAGGACATGACAGGGGGCAAGATCCCGGAAGACAGGAGGGCTCCCAATGCTGAGACCAGCAGGAAACATGAGGCGCAAAGAGTGGCAACAGGGGGTCTCAAAGGTCTCAGGGGCCTCCGGTCTGCCCTTGACCCTCCCTGGCCTTGAACAAAAGCTGCCTCAGTGGGACTTCCCTGGTGGCACAGTGGTTAAGAATCTGCCTGTCAATGCAGGAGACATGGGTTCGAGCCCTAGTCCGGGAAGATCCCACATGCCGCGGAGCAACTAAGCCTATGCGCCACAACTACTGAGCCTGCGCTCCAGAGCCCACGAGCCACAACTACTGAGCCTGAGTGCCACAACTATTGAAGCCCACGCACCTAGAGCCTGAGCTCCGCAACAAGAGAAGCCACCGCAATGAGAAGCCCGCGCACCGCAACGAAGAGTAGCCCCCGCTCTCCACAACTAGAGAAAGCCCACGTGCGGCAATGAAGACCTAGCACAGCCAAAAATAAATAATAAATAAATTTTTTTTTTAAAAAAAAACTGCCTCAGTGCTGCACTCCTGCACCACTTCTTCCTCCAAGTCTTGGCCTTGGGTCACCATGCAAACTTGAAGAGAATGAAATCTGCCACTGAACAGCCCCACCACAGAGCTCTACATAGCAGAAGCATCTGGAAACATTGTCCAGAAACAATGAAATCAGACAGTGTCCTCAGAGTTCAGAGCAAGCCTGTTCGCTTCTGCTCTTAGGAGAGTGTCATTCTTCTCTGCACATCAGATCCTGCTCACTGACCTTTTGGCTTCTGCAGAAGAACCTGGGACCCAGGACTGCTCCATTGTAACCATCTGTCCTGTGTATGATAGTAAATGTGATTTATATCGCAGCATATCACGCCCCGAAAAGCACCTGCAGCAATCCCTCCTCAGGTCCAGGTTGCCCACCTGCAGCTCCACCACCAGCAGGAGGGCAGGTGTCCTCTGGAGAGAGTGCCAGGCTTTCGATTTTAAAGACATTAAGCCTAGATCTACTATGGTGACTCTGGCATGTGATGTATTTTTGCTGCTCTCTTTATGGGATTTATTATGTGAGCTTGCCTGCTTCATCAAGTACACTTTTACTCAGGGACATGGTCAAATATCCTGTTGATTGAGAAATACTCAAGAATGAAATCGATACAACAGCTGTTGTCTTGGGGAAATTTATACCAATGACCAATGGATTCTCTTTTGACCTTAAATTTAAAAACACACACTTTTCTAATCTGGAAAGTCAGAAAGCTTCTTCACAGGTAGCTTGTAACAGCTAAACACACACAACATGCACGTGCACACACACACACCCCTCGGAAACAGATGTACTGTGTCACTGCTATGACAACTCAATCACAGTCCAAAGCAGCATTTCTCAAAGTGTGTTCAAAGATATGGATGCCATGAGATGCTCTGTGAAAGGCAGGTTCCCTGGGCAGAAGTTTGGAGACTGTATCTACCATCCACCTAAATTGGAGATGCACAACTGCACCAATGTGTTGAAAGTTCTGAGAAGTCTTGCAGTGAAAAACCTTCCAAACTTTAATAACTCATGACTTCTAAGGTTATGGCCAAGAGAAACCTGCCCCCCTGTTTATAGCAGAACTCATTTGGAACAGTGGTCCAAACTGTCTCCTGCCTAGCCAGACTGGCCACATGGGTTCAAATTGGTTAAATAAGGCAACATTTAAATATTTGGGGATTTTACATTAAAAGACCAAATGTCTGCCCTCTTTGACCATCCTTCCTGCCTGCCAGTGGCTGGCTGCCTGCTCTGGACAGGGCAGGTACACTCTGGCACCCCAGTGCTGCCTAGCCCCTCTCGCTCCAGTCTTGGCCAGCTCTGCTACTTTAAATGGGCTTTGGGACTTTGTGGGCCCTTCAGACTGGGTCCCTGCTCCCAGGCTGCTGTGGCCAGCTGTGCCTTAGGATGGGTTGGGAGGATGGGGGCAAACTGGGAAACACTCCTACACCAGGCCTGTTCCTCACATGGACAGTATAGCCTGGGGTCCATAGTCCCCAGAAGACAATCCTAGCAGGAGATGCCCCTGGCTCCCTTCTGGGGCTGCTAGTTGAGTAAGTACCTTCCCTAACCAAAGCCTTGCAAATCCACCCTTGCTTGTGGGACTCAAGGCTCCACCTCCCTGCAGGGTTGACTGAGAAACGATCAGGAAAGACTAAAACTGCTCCAGCCCTGCCAGGCCCCCAGTGAAATCCTTCCTGCTCTGCTCTGGGCTCTGGCCTGACCTCAGCCAGCATGCAGCCAGACCCTGCCCTCTGAGTCCTATGGAGGCCCTGGCTACTGCAACAGCCGAGACACGCTCACCCTCGGTCTCTTCCCTCCAAATGTGAAGACGCACGTGCAAAATTCTTTTTTCTTTTTAAAATCAAAGTTAGGAAAACTGTTGCTCTGGGGCAATGAGAACCATGGATGTATTCATATTTCACTTGGGCTGCAAAAAAGCTCAACCACAGATACTATCTTATGGCCAGATTAACTGGGCTCTTCTCTCTTTGCTCTATATGACCTGTTCAAATGCAGGGTCCAATTTAGTTTTGCTATATTGAATACTCATGTTATAAGCTACCTCAAACCCTTTGTGAAACAAACCAATACATTTGTGCCATCCTTATCATCACCCGGACAAGAGTCCTTCAAGCTGCTTGACACATTCAAACCTTTCTTTATTGGGATCCAGAATATACTTTTCAAGGAACTGGGACCTGGCGCCCATCCTGGTAAAGCCTGCGCTGACCTTACAGTTTAAAGGAGGCTTCCCAGACTCACCTTGTCTTAACAGTCACTTAGGGAAGTCCTTAAACACACAGCTTCTCAGGCTCTTCCCCAGAGCCTATGCAGAAAGAAGGTCAGGATGGGGCCCTGAAATCTGCATGTTTAACAAGCGAGGGGCAGGTGGGTTTTAGGTTCCGGCGAGCTTGGGAAGCGCTGCAGTAAAGAGTTGCATCACTACGTTTCTGACAATCAACAGGGATCGTTTCAGTCAGTCAAGGGTTAAGTTAGAAGGGCCACTGCCCAAAGGAGGCCGGACCTCATTAGCAGCCAACGTCCTCGGCGTGTTTCTCGGCTTGGAGTTCTCCCCAAGCCCACTGCATTCCACAAGCAGCTCCCCTCGAGGTTCTACCGCGACTTTTGGAAAACTCTGAGTCAGGGCCCCTGGGTACAAGTCTGTGACAGAGGCAGGCAAGGAGAGTGAATGGCCCTGCTCCGGGGCGGTTAAGCCGCAGAGGCGGCACCAGGCGCAAGCCAGGCTCCCTCTGCAGAGGACCTGCGGGTGGGGCCGGGAGCCAGGGGTTCCGCCGCCCCAGCCCTGGACTTGTCGGACTCTCAGCCGGCGCTCACCGTCCGCTCCGGACCCCACAGGGCGGGCGCTCCCCTCCGCTCGGCTCCACTCCTACCCCGAGGACGGACCCTAACCCCCAGCAGGGTTCCAGGAGGAGCCCCTGTACGCGTGCTCCAAAGTTCAGAGACTCTGGGGGAGTTACAGCCACCTCTGAGCCCTTTCTAAGGCGGAGGAGGCAGGTGTCGGGTGGCCCAGGGGGATCCCGCGGACAAATCCCCGAGGCGGGACTGGCGGCTCCCAGCGGCGGCTGGAGGGAACCGGCGGCGCGCGCTCCGCGCCGGAGCGCCGAGGTTCCGAGCCCGCGGCGCACGTGCGCGCCCGAGAGTTACCTTTGGGCGCTCGCAGGTGTCCCCTCCAGTCTTTGCAGCAGCACAGCCCCATGGCAGACGCCCGCGCCCGCCGCTCGGCTCCGCTGCCTGGCGCGCCGCCTGCTGCCCGCACCCCCGGGGCGGCTCGACCGACGTCCGGCCGGCGGGCAGTCTCCAGCCCGGCGCGGGGCCACCGGCCGGGCAGCTCCCTTGCCCTCACGCTCCGTACTGGTCCCGCTCCGCGGGTCTCCCGGCCTCCGGGCAGACCCTGCTAATCAATAGGAGAACGCGCAGATCGCGCCGGCTGCCCGCTTTTATCTCCGCGCGCCGGCTCCCTGCCCTCGCGGGCGCCCTCCCCGCGGCCCGTTACTCTCCCGGGGCGCCGAGCTGCGCGCTTCCGAGGGGCCACCAGGGAGCGCTGTGCGAGCCGCCGCAGTCTGTAGCTCCCTCCTCTGCCAGTTGGGAGCCGGCTAAGGGTGGGGGTCGATGCTGGCCGACCGCAGACCGGAAGGAAAGGTCCCCTCGCTGTGCAAGGGCGGCGCCACCCTTCCCCCAGCATCCTCTAAGTAGTCATCTCTTAGGTGACTTGGGGGGCGTCTACCAGGGCCACCCTGCTCTCAGTTTCCCAGCTCACCTGCACTCCACAACTGTGCAGTTGCCCAGGTTACCCCCCAGACCTGTCTGGGTTACCTATGGACTAGTGACGTTGGGTAAGTCACTTCCCCTCTGAGACTTCTGAAACGTGAAGGAAAGGACACCGTTTCACATGTCATTTAGCACAAATGAAAGGTTTGATGGTATCAAGTTACGCAAACACTTGTATTCAGTTTTCTCATCTATCAGATGGAAAGAATAATAGAACTTCATTGGAGCTTTGTGAAGATTAAATTAATATTATTCATTTAATCATTAAAATGTTTTAGGACACAACTGGCATATTGCTAAGTGCTTTGTAAGTGTGAACTATCATCATCATCAAGTGTTGGTGAGGATTTGGAAAAATGGGTACTTTTGCCAGGAGGGTTTGCTTTGGTGCAATCTTTCTGGAAGGTAACACTCAATCAAGCTGCTTATTAAAACTAAAAATGCTAATACCCTGGGACCAAGCAATTGCATTTCTCAGCATGCATTCAGCCCACACCCCCAGGAAAACCCGTACCAGGCTTCTCATTGCAGCCCTGTATGTAACTGCAAAAATTGCAACCAAAAAGATGTTCATCAGTAAAGGGATTATCAAATACACTGGTATTTTCATGAAATGAAATACTATCAAAGGAGGGAGATGCAGCTGAATGTTCAAGGTCTATGGATTCATAACACTTATGTAAAACACACACTCTCAGAATATGATTTCCCTGTATAGTGCCCTCTCTATGCTGGGCACTGCTCTAGGCACTTGGGCCTGGAAAAATACTTAGGAAGAAGACAAAAAATCAAGAGTTGTTCCCTCTAGGGAGAGGGCAAGTGATAAGAATGAATTGAAAGTAGGTGTCAAGGGAATTTAGCATTCTTATAGTGGTCTAATTTCTTAAAAGGAAGGCATATTTACGTATTATTGTGTAATTAAACAAGTAAGAGAAATGATTTCAACTGTCCAGCACAGAGTAGGGTTCTTAATATTAGGTTCTCTCTCACCCACCCAGTTCCTAGGATCTGTTCGTGCCCCTGAAACAGGCTGTGGTTAACCTCTGATGGCCTTGGCTTGACTGGGATTTTCTCCTTCCCTCCCCATCCCGCCTTGAGAAAACAGACATGGCCTGGAGGAGAGCAGTGGCAAGGCCAGGCCAGAGGCAGAGGCTGCCTGTAGCATGGAGCAGAGGAGTTAATTGTTGAGGGGGAGGCTGGGGAAGGGAGGAAAGAATGACTTGGAACAGGGAAGAGGTTTTTCCAGGAGTTAAGTCTCATTCAAAGGAGAGATTAACAACAGTGGGACAGATTTCTGCTTCCCTCTCTAACTCTCCAGAAAGACCAGGGTGAGGCTTCTTCAGGGAGAGAGGAGGGTTGCCCCGCACTAGATCCGGAAAGAAAGATGTTTTCATTTCATGACATGAAGGCGGGGGTTACAGAGAGGGAGTAACTGAGAAAAAACAGAGAGACCTGACTTCTGGTTGCTGCCAAGTCATTTTAAACAGTTTTAGCACCAGGCAAGATCACTTAGTCACAGCGGGCTTAATGAGGCCCCAGGAATTCCAAGCTAGAGCTCCCTGCATTCAGGGAGAGCATGTGCGGGGAGTGAGCCCCCGGGTGATTGTCCAACGGCCAAGTCCTACATTTGGAAAGCAAGATTTAAAAGAAAACATCACAGCGGCCATTGTGGGCTGCTTGTTTATCTTTCTAAGAGGAAGTAGCAAAGCAGGATCATTTCAAATGAACCTATTATAGAGGGTCAGCATCCCCATTGAACCGTTCAAATATATTTGGGGATACTCAACTTTTCAAAGTGACTTTAAATATCAAATCCCAGGGCAGTTTACAGGACAGAACGCAAGGCAAGAGCTTATAATATTATTGCCTTGGGTTTCGCACACTTTAATTCCTGATTATATTCATATATCGTCTTTTTATAGTTTTCTAGCTGTGCGTCTATTTCTCAAGAGGGGAGGAAAATAACATTCACTATGTTTCCCACCATGTGCCAGGCAACTCACAAGTGCTATTATCTCCATTAACCACAGGACAACCCCATGAGGCATCGTTAGATTAAATTTACAGAGGAAGAAACTAAAGTTCAGGGAGGTGAAGAGATTTGCCCAGGATCAATGAAATGGTAAGTATCAGAATCAGGATGGATGGATGGATGGGTGGATGGACAGGTGAGTGGGCTGAGTAGGTGAATGAGTGGGTGGATGGGTGGGTGGGTGGATGGATGGATGGATGGATGGGTGGATGGGTGGACAGACAGATAGATAGATGGATGGATGGCATTTACCCCATCACGTGTAGAGTCATGGGCTGCAATTGCAAAAGCACAGACTGAGCAAGGAATTCACCTGATAATTAAAATCCCTGAACATAGACCCCTGAATTGATCATGACCCCAAACCATCTTGAACTGAGCCAAAACGTCAGGATCACTCACCGCTCCAAGGCTTCAGCTGAGCTCAAGCCACTCAACTCCAGAAAACTGACCAGGGAGGTGGGGGCCCCTGAGACATCTTCCTGAGCTAGAAGGCCAACATCCTACACATCAAGGGAAAGCAGAGCCAGAACCAGGGGGCGGGTATCCAGTGAGTACAATGAGCTCTGGGAGGAGGATCGGATGCCAGCTTTGGAGGACAAAGGCTCTGTGGGGCTGGGGCTACACCCACCCATCCAGAGCTCCACCTCCTGCTGCTTTAGTCCATTTCTCTGGGAGCCTCAAAGCTCGGTGGTGAGGATATGGGGTTGTTGCTAAGGAGGCTGCTGCTGCTGGGATCCTAGCCCTCTGCAGCCTGAGCCCCTGGTTCCAGACACGCTCCAGGCCACTCGGGGATTTGCTTAGGAGTCTCAGGACCCGGCCTTCATACCCCTCTGCAGGAGTCTGGTTACTCCTCCCAGCTCATACCCAAGGTACCCCTAGGGTGCCATCTGAAGGTGTGAGCTCAGCCCTAGGCAGCTCAGGGAAGAGTAGAAATGGGGACATGGCATCTTAGTCACAGGTGCAGCTTTGGGGGGCTGTGATGATCATTCATTCATTCTTTCATTCATTTATTCATCCATGTACCAAACGATGACTGAACACAACTGAATACCTGAGAAGAACAGCCCAGGGCTGAGCTCTGGGGGGACAGTGCCCCGGTCTGCTGAGGGTGGTCAGGAGAGGCTCTCCAGAGGATAGGTCTCTGAGGTGAGAGCTGAGACATGAGGAGGAGTCCAGCACCTTAGGGATGGTGTGGGAATGGTCCTCCAAGGAGCACTGTTGGTATCATGTGAAGGAGCATGGTTCCAGGGTTGGGAGCAACACAGCAGGGCGTTTAGAGCATGATGCAGTCTGTGATTCTGACTGATCAGGCTGGTGCTGGAGTGAAGGAGGGACTGGAAGGGGGCAACCGGGAGAAGGGAGGAAGCCTAGAAGCAAAAGGCATAAGGCAGGTGAGAAATGCAGGGCAGAGGAGATGGAGATCGGGCGGGACCGTGTACTAGTGAGGTGGCCCCCAGCGCCCCACACCACCAGGTCCCCACACCCTGTGTGCTCCTATCCCCTTGAATCTGGGCCACCCTACGACTTGCTTTAACCAACAGAAGGTGACAGAAGTAAAGTGACTCTGGGCCAGCGCTGGGCCTAAATCCTAAAATGGCTTGGTAGCTTCCGCTGTTGTCTTCCCGGGAGAGCCACCCCCTTGTGAGCAGTGGGACTCAGTCCTGAGACCGCCATGCTCCGGGAAGCCTGAGCCAGCCATATGGAGAACTGAGGTCAAGGCCAGCCACGCGAGTGAGGCCGCCCTGGAGACGGTCCAGCTGTGTAGAGCAGTGATGAGCTATCCCTGCTGAGCCCTGCCCTCATTGCAGAACGAGAGCAAATAAATGTTTAAGTCACTTAGCTTTGGGGTAGTTTGTTATGCACTAACACAACTGAAACATGGGGGGCGGGGGTAATACGTCCTCCTAATAGCCAGCACTGCCAGGCTAAGAGTGTGACATTCCATTCGAATTCAGAGCAATCCTCTGTGTTCGGTATCCTCATCATTTCCACTTTAAAGAGGAGGACACTGAGGCACAGAGAGGGGAAGGAATTTGCACAGGTAATTCATACAGCTAATGAGTGGCTGAGCTTGGATTAGAGCCCAGCCTGTCTTGTTAAGGAGCCTCCGCTCTTAACTCTGTGGTAGATACTTTGGAGGGAGAGGAAACAAACGGCAATGGATTCATGCCGCATGGGTCTAAGGCATGTCCGTAGGTGAGGCTCGTGGTAAAAAAAGACAGCCCCTGGGAAGTGCTGGACGGGGTCTGGCAGGAAAGCTCACTGCTCACTTAGCTTTTCAGAGTAATGCCTGTTCCCTGGCGGCCCTGACACCTGGTTAGAGGGGGCTTCGTGAAGGTAAAAGCACTTTGTAGACTGCTTATTACAGACCTACCCCATACTGGCACCGGTATCTCCCATTTAATTTTCACAGCAGCCTCATGATGGTGATATGTCATAAGGCTCATTTTACAGGTGAGAATATAGTCATCTGCCCAGGTTATGTGAGCTCTCAAAGTCACAGAGCTGGTAGGGGGGAGAGCCTGTCCTTGAATGTGGGCAGTCTGACCACCATGGGACACCTTCTTAATGATCAGCTCCCTGCCTCCTGCTTTAGGGCCTGAGTCACCCTCTCCCATCTTCTCCTCCCATCACAGTTCTGATCTGTGTCAGGAGTTTGCCCACAATTCAGTGTGCATATTATGCTACACATACAACACTCACAGATATTCTGGAATTGGAAAGGACTTTACATTTTAGTACGGCCTTCTCAATTTTCATGGGAAATGAGAAGTCCAGAGAGGCTAGATCCACTCCACATCAGGCATTTCTTGAGGGCCTACTATGTGCCAGGCACTAAAGTTGAGTTGGAGACAAGTTGGGGCTATGTTCAGTCAACTGCAGTTTTTGCTTTGAAACAAATAGATGTAGAGAAATGATAAGCAGAAAAGAGGCTTCACCCACCATCTCTCAAAATAAGTTTTGTGCACTTTTACCACAGTGCATGGAAGGCAACTGATCTGGATTTAACTATCTGGTTAAACATATTAACTAGCTCCCTCCCACACCCCCATTATCCCTCATCAACAGAGCTGCTGTTATTCACTTTACAGACTCATTGCTCTGGGTTCTTTTTTCTAAAATGAAGTATGTCACTCTGGGGAAGGTGGAGTCTATTTGAAGCAAGCACACACTGCTTTGTGCTAGAAGAGGCTGTGGATCCCATAAGGAGTGGTATGCTTTTTCCTTTCTCTTAATGAGACTTAAGTCTCATTTCTCTTTTTCCTTTGGCTGCCAGGAAGCTCAGAGAAATTTTAAAGTTCGGCTTTGGCAAGTATGAAGGCACCAAAGTAGGCTTTCACATTTACATTTTGTTTCCTGATTTTGCTTTTCTACTTTTATTTGCATCTTCTTGGGTCCTTCAGTTTTATAATTATTACCATTGTGTTACCTTCATTTTAAGTGTTCTCATTAGCAGCCATTTCAAACCCTCTGTGGAATACCATAGGAGTATAAGTCGATAAGTGAATGTGATACCTCTTGTTTTAAACGAGGAGTTGGTAAACTTTTTCTGAGGGGCAGATCATAAACATATTTAAGCTTTGCCATATGGTCTCCGTAGCAACTACTCAACTCTGCCCTGGTAGCATGAAATCAACCATAGACAATACAGAAATGAATGGGTGTGGCTGTGTTTCAATAAAACTTTATTTACAAAAGCAGGTGGTAAGCCAGATTTGTCCTGTGGGCTTTATGTAGTTTGCAATCCCCTGTTTAGAAGACTTTTAGACCATTAGGAAATTGTTTCCTCTTAAGTTGGGAAGTACTTGGCTTAGAAAAAAAAGTGAATTCTCATCTCTAGGAGGCGGGGATTCTGTCCAAGATGTCTAGTTTCCATTTCTGGGTGACAGATTAGGAAAAAGCAACTGCACAAACTGTCTGGACAGTTGGCTCTCGGGAGAGATCCACAGTGCCCGGGAGGGGTCAGTCTCTGATACAGTGGGCTCTGAAGTCTGCCAGCCAGAGCCTATTCTCCTGCACATTTGCTATGCCCAGTCCTCAGGGAGGGGGGCAATGGGGGCCGGGCCCCAAGGTGCATGGCCAG
This sequence comes from Globicephala melas, assembly GCF_963455315.2. Lineage (NCBI taxonomy): Eukaryota > Metazoa > Chordata > Mammalia > Artiodactyla > Delphinidae > Globicephala > Globicephala melas. Next base: position 46,755,986 of record NC_083329.1, on the reverse strand, counting down.
CCGGCTTCCCCAGCTCCGGCCAATGGGCCTTCAGCCGCTGCGGATGTTGTTTGTGGAAGGAATGTGTCTGCAGCTCCAAATTCCCACAGAGAAAGACAAGGGGAATCGTTGGGGAGAAATTCCTGGGCCACATTTTTCTTGCTGTTCATGTGGCCTGAAGCCATTGAACTTGGCCAGACTGCCCAGAGAGGGATTTTACAAAGCCCATTGTCCTTCCTGAAGCCTCACCCCCAGCCCTGCTCCCACCTGCTCTTTCTGCCTTTCTTTCTTTCCTCCCCCAGCCCCAGGAGAAATGCAGCATGGGAAAGAGCAGGAGGCCAGGGCCATGGCCCCGAGGGCTTTTGCTCCTTGTCCAGGATTGACCGGCTGCAGCAGCAGCTCCTCGAAGGCAGGCAGGGCACTTCCTGGTGGCTGTGATGGCATCAGAACTTTCCATACACTACAGGGGCATGGTCTCATCTGCTTGAGCAGGAGTCACCAAGTGGTACACTTGCTTCAGTAATAAAAGCAACACATACTGAGCATCTGCTGTGTGCCAAGTACTGAGCATTCTACATACATTTACTCAAACTCCATAAGAACGCTATTACAACCCCCATTTTACTGATGGGGAAACTGAGGCGCAGAGCTGCTAAGTGATTTATCTGGGGTTCCACAGCTAGTAAGAGACAGGATTTGAACTGAGGAGCCTGGCTCCAGCGTGGCTCTTACCTCTCCCTTTCAGTACGTGGGATCCCCGTGGCTCAGCATTCCATTACAGATACTGCCCTAATGGCGAGTCTCCACAGTATTAGAAAAATCCAGGTGACAAAGCGTTTGCATAGATAAGACCTGTGCACCTTTGAAGGTTCCCAGCATCCCCACGTGCCACAGAAGATAAGACCCTCTACCATGAGCCTGGCCCATCTGTTGTCTGGTCCGCCTGGCTGAGGGCACAGCACTGTGACCTGGGGGTTAATTAGTCCTCCTTGCGGTTGTCACCATTGCTGCTGCAGCTGCTGACAGTGGAAGGGAGTGACCTCAGTTACCGGGTGAGTCTCTGAGTGTTTGCAATGCACCAGCCTCCAGGATTGGCAATTTGCATACGTTATATGTCTTAAGCACAACCACCCTGAGACTGAATGTAGAAAACCCCATGTCACAGATAAAGAAACCAGCACGTTAATCAGGTAATTAATGCCGGCTGCCGTTACAAAACAACCGCAAATCTTAGAGCCTCAACCCTATAAACATTCTTTCATGCTCAGGTCACCATCTCAAGTAGGTCAGTATGAAAGGCGGGTGGGAGGACGCTCTGCTCCAGGCGGTCACTCAGGGACTCAGGCTCCTTCTAGGACCTCAGCGTCCTCCCCTGGATCCTTTCCATCAGAGGAGGGAAGAGGGAGCAGGGGGATCTCAGGGAATTTTAGGGGCTGAGAGCAGCCTGCAGTCACACTCCCACCCACATTCCATTGTCCAGCGTTCAGTCATGTGACCCATCTTGCTGTGGGCGAGGCTGGAAAACTGTCTGCATGGACATAGGAAAGGGAAACAGGTTTGGCTGCCGCCCTGGGGTTCGGAGACGTGAGGTGCTGTGAGGGGCAGGTGGGCATTAGATGCCCAAGCCTGTCTTTGGCCTCTGTACTGCCTTGACTAAAACTGAGTTGAATTCCAACTTCCACCACCTTGAAAGATCTTCTCTCTTTCAGTGGGGCAATGGATGGGGCCGAAGGTGCTGAAGGGCTATGAGGATTAACTGGGATATTAAGAGAAGTAAGTGCCCAACAGCCTTCCCTTTCATAGTAGAGCTGCAGCCAGCGGTGCTGGGCAGGTGGAGGGGCGGCACTGGGACAATCTCAGCCCAGAGGAGAGAGGTGGGGATGGCAGAGTCCACAGGGTGGGGGTTCAAGTACCTGTGCTTGCTGCTGCCACCTAGCTGTAGAAGGAGGAAGCACAGGACAAGCCGGCTTCGCGATTCTGGTTCTGGTGGGCAAGGGTCCAGGCCACTTCCATCCCATCCTGATGCCCATTAGGTTTCTTAGCAGAAGCTGGCCTTGGCCATGTGTCTAAAGCATAGATGCTGGGATGGGTGAAGTCCCCGTTCCCCAAGGTTTTGCTGTGGAAGCAGCAACTCTTCCAGGATGTTCTGCTCAGGCCTCAGCATTTCCCTCAGTCTGGAGGACTCCTAGCCTGATAAGGCAGGACCTCTGAGGTATGACTGTGGATGTCCTTGCTGACCACTCTCACAGGGCTGCCCCAGGATGGTGGGCATGGGGTGGGCCCCTCCCAAGCTGGCCTTGGTGTGTCAATGAGATCACAGGTGTGTGGGAACCGGCTGCTGGGCACCACAGAAATACCCCCGTGGGGAGGGAGAGGGCCACCAAATCTCTCCAGGGCCACACAGCACCTCTGGCACATGACATCTTGCTTCGGGAGAGGGTCCACAAGCTTCTACTCTGTCAAATCACACCCAGACACACACAATTTCCAGGGGCGAGTTGGCCTCAGATGGCCAGGTCAGATCCAGTTCTAGCATTTGACAACTCGCAAGGACCACCGTTTCTCTTCTCCCTACTCAGTCCCAGGTGGAGCTCACTAACCCCATGGCCACAGCACCCTTCCCACAGCCAGGCCTTGGTCCACCCGACAGGTGTCCTGAACACCAAATCCCAAGAAGAGTTTTTCAGACTATGGACTCCAAGCCAATAGGGGGGTCATGAAATCACCTCAGTAGGTCTTGGCCAGTCTTTTAAAAAATGAGATAGAATCACAGAGAGTGGAAAATGCCAGTGGGCACTGCATAGAGGAACAGTACTGTTCTGTGAAACCCTTGCTTCAGTGTGTGCCTGAGCCCTCAGGTGGGATGTAATGTTTATTTCTTGTCAAAAAAAGTGTGAAAACACAGTGGTGATGCAGCCATCTCATTCCTTCCAGAAAACTTGGGCTCTTTGTGCAAATTAGTCCACACATGTCTCTTCCTCCCCAATTCTCCCCACAGATCCCCCTTCTGCTGCATGCCAAAGGAGGGCACGATCTTTGCCAAGCCACTCAAAAATACAAAATAGAACCCACCACTACCGGCCACAAAAGGTCCCCTTAAGCACAGATCCCAGGATGCTGGGTGCTTACTCGTCTGGCATTTGCATCTCTAAGAGGGCCACTTAAGTGACCCTTCACAGAACAAAGAAGATCAGCTTCTCTCAATTTAAAAGAAAAGAAAAGAAAACCTTCCGCGCTGCACATCTCTTCAGTGGAGGCTCCTGCGCGGTGGGCTGGTCTGGCAAGCACTTTGTTCTGACACATCTGGTGAGTTGTTCCGTCTCCAGCATCATTCCTGAGACAGTTATTTGTGGAGTGCCACTCAGTGCCAGACACGGGAAACCACAGACCAGAGCCCCCTGCCCGACGGCCCTTCTCAGCCCGGCGTGTGTGTGTGTGTGTGTGTGTGTGTGTGTGTGTGTGTGTGTGTGTGTGTGTGTGTCTGATGAGGACGGCCGCTCCTCTGCCAGCTCCAGGCCTTTCCTCCCAGAGGAAGGCTCCGCCCATGGCAGGTGTGTTCTGGGCCTCACCTGCTCCAGCTCTTCCCCAGAGCCGGTCAGGAAAGGCCTGGCTCTCTAGGATGCTGGGATTCTCGTCATTCCTGCCTGTGGGTGGGAGAGGCCCCTCACGTGTCTGAGTGGCTATGATGTACCAGGCACCGCTGCATCCCGCATCCCTGCCGAGGCCCATCAGGGTCATTACTGTCACCATCCAGTGAGGCTCAGGAGATGAGGTGACTTTCTAAAGCATGCACACAGCCAGGAAGAAGCCAGTTCTTCCCAGGATCTCAGACTCTTGTGGCTCTGTTCTTCCCACTCGACCACAGGCAGCATTTGGAAGTGACCAGGTGGTGGAGCAGGTGGCGCAAATGACGGGCCATAGCTGGGGTAGCAGGCTGCTCAGATGGAGGGGCTAAGAGGATGCGGGACCTTCCAGGGAGGAGGGGAGGAAGGTGAGCCAGGTCTTTGAGGTTTGGGGCCTTGAGAGTGTGAGCTGGATTCTCCAGGCCAGTGAAAGTCAGTTCTGCTGCCAAAGGCCCACTGCTCTGGCCGCTTCACTACTAACTGCGTGTCTGTACCAGTTTGCTAGGGCTGCTGTAACCAATCAGCACAAACTGGGTGGCTTACAACAACAGAAATCTGTTCTCTCAGAGTTCTGGAGGCTAGAAGTCTGAAATGGAGGTGTTGGCAGGGCCATGCTCCTTCTGAAGGCTCTAGGGAAGGCTGTCCATGCCCTTTACTAGTGCTGGCGTTGCGGGGACTCCTCGGCCTTCCCTGGCTTGTAGCTGCATCACTCCAATCTCTGCCTCCATCCTCACATGACCTCTCCCTTGAGCGTCTGTGTGTCCAAATCTCTTCTCATAAGGACACCAGTCATTAATTTAGGGCCCACCCTATGCCAGATGTCATCTGAACTAATTTTATCGGCAAAGACCCTATTTCCAAATAAGGTTACATTCTGAGACTGCCGGTGGACATGAATTTTGGGGGGACAAGAACAACCTCCATCTTTTCCCAGCCATGGCCTCCTCAGCTTTGCTTCCTCCAATGCAAGTCTGCAAGAAAAGCAACAGGGGCAGCTGTGCCCTCAGAACCCAGGAAAGTATCACTGACCTTGAGGAAAGCTTCCAAATCTGGTGTTTTGTTTTGTTTTTATTTTAGTTATTGTAGCCCCAGTTTTTAACATTCTGGCATTCCAGAATAATGTGCTTTTAAAACACAACAAACTCCAGGTTATTTTTGTGATATATTTTTTAAAAATTGGAATCATTTACACCTGGGGATATGCTTCAATAGACATTTAGATCCAGTAAGGAAAAGTTGTTTAGAAAGTGGTTTTCTATTCCTCCATAATCCACAGTGGGGAAGAGAACCAAGGTGCCTCTATTGCAACATAAATCCTTATTCTGGTTCAAAGACTTTCCGAACCAGTGGCCTTCAAACACAACTCCTCCCAGCAACCCGTCCACCAGACCCGTGGGATCACCTACCCAGGAGGATGCTGCAGAAGATGAGACAAACTGGAAATGCTTTTTCGGAGATAAAACTAGAGGTCATGATTCATTAAAAGATGTAGCCCCTGCTAACCACGAAAAGCAGTTAAAAAAACCCTCTAGCATACTGAATAAGAAAGAAGATTACTTGAAGGTAAAGCACTCAAAGGATAATCTTAGATTGAAATTTAGTTTGGAACAATATCCTCAAAAATTTTATAGCAACTAGAAAAAAGGGCCCCAAATATGCTCGTGATTCAAAACTAACATCAAATAGTGTGATTTCAAGCGTTCATTATTATTAAACTTTTCTTTGTCTTATGGGGCTTGGTTTGTTTTTGTTTGTTTGTTTGTTTTTTGCGGTACGCGGGCCTCTCACTGTTGTGGCCTCTCCCATTGCGGAGCACAGGCTCCGGACGCGCAGGCTCAGCGGCCATGACTCACGGGCCCAGCCGCTCCGCGGCATGTGGAATCCTCCCGGACCGGGGCACGAACCCGTGTCCCCTGCATCGGCAGGCAGACTCTCAACCACTGCGCCACCAGGGAAACCCGGCTTGTTATTTTTGAATAATATTTTATTAATTTCATCTGCTAGTAATTTTTATTAGGAGGGTAATATTTTCAGTGTTTATGTTTTCACTTAATGCTTTTCATATGTATGCAATTTCTATTTGAAATGTATAAAATATGTAGCTTCACTGAATTTAACAATTTTATGTATTCTGTAGCCTTTTGGTGGAAAATATTGATAATTAAGGCTGATATTTTAGAAACGCAGGGAATAAATACCTGCATTCACGTGTGTTGTTTTGCTCTGGCAACTGCAATTACTAACATCTTACTTATCAGCTTCTGCTAACTATGTTCCAGGCCTGGGGATTAATGCTCCACATGGAGATGCTCTTATTGAGCCCATTTTACAGATGAAGAGACTGAAGTTTAAAGGGTTATACGACTCGCTCAGGACCCCAGACCTGGGCAGAGGCTGAGCCACAGCTGAATCTCAGACAGTGTGACTCAACACCTCGCCCTTAACCACAGCCGCACAAGAATGGGGGTGTCCAATGACTCGGCCAATAAATGGGGGTGTCAAGTGACTCGGCCGATACACAATAACTATCATTTTCTAACCATCTTTGATTTTGAGTTTTTAATTGCCTACGCTAGAGCTCCCAGACTCAAACCCTTATAGAGAGATGAGACAGGTAAGTTGAACTGAGAAAGCAGGTGCCAGGGGCAGAAGGGGGCCTGGGATGGGGACGATAGGGAGAGGTGGGGATTCTGGCCAACTGGAGGACACTCAAGCTCTGTCCAAAAGGAGCAGCTGTTACTGAGATCCTGTTAATTGTTTATATGGAGAAAGTAGGCCCAAATTCACCCTTATAGAAATCGACATTATCAATGGGTAAAACCTTTTGCTTTTAAACATGTTTCATGAGCCAAACAAAATACGTCTTGCGGGCCAGAACCAGCCCGTGGGCAATCAGCCCTGGTTACAGCTCGGCTTGCAGCCTGGGAACTACACTCAATTTCTTGTCACTGTTTGCCTCTCTCTACCATCACTTTCAGCTCCCTTCCTGCTTTTGAGTTGCTGCTCTTTCACAGGTTTAATTTCTCAAGCATCTTGAAGAGCACGGCACCCTAGTTTCTGCACGCACAGATGCAAGACCCTCCTTCAGAAGCTTATGGTCCAGGGTTGGGTAGCACTGATGTTGTTTCGCTTGGGAGCATGGCTTTGCATTTAACATGCACACAAATCGCTCAGGGCTTATTGCTATAACCCAGATTCTGTTTCAGTAGTTCTGAGTGGGGCCTGATAATCTGCATTTACAACAAGCTCCCAGTGATGCAGCTGGTCCATGGACCACACCTGGGTATGAAGGACCTAGACTAAAGAACAGCCTTGTGTCTAAGTTCCTAAGCTAAAGGCTCTCCATCAGAGGAGTCTCTGTACCTGGGCTTGGCTTCCCAGAGGTGACCTGGGTCATTCAACCCCCCACCCACTAATCCCCTGCCACATTCCTCCCCACATCCTAATTTATCTAGAGATTTAGTCTAGCTGAGATCACTCGTAAAGAATTTTATCTACATCTTTGTTCTGAGCTGGCACTGAGTATACCTCCTCCTGCACATCACCCTTTCCCATCCGGTATGCATATCTCTAGCTGAGGAATTTCTGTCTGCGCCCCTCTGTGTCTCAGACCTGTGGTGCCCGGCACCCTCCTCGGCTCCTGTTGGCAGCCTAAGATGGGACCCTGGACGGGGACTCACCTGGATGGACCCCGGTCTCCATCTTGTACTAGTCATGTGACTTTGGACAAGTTACCCCTCTGTGCCTCAGTTTCCAAATCTCTACAACAGGAGTGTAAGGTGCAATCACCTGGGAAGACTGAACCAATACACTGTAGGGTGCCCTTCCCACTTGTCTTTCTAAAAAGAAACTCAACAGATGACTTTAAGAATCTCATGTTGCTTGTGTCCTGCGGAAAATGTTAATATAGGGAATTTATTCCTATTGCTGTCCCAGGAACACGACCAGTTGCTCTTGAAGGAATTTAGCAGGTTTCCCCTGTGAGTGGTCTTTCATTCCGTCTGTCAGCAAACATGTTCCTGTACCTGATCTGGGTTGGGGCGTGTGAGGGGCAGCCATACAGAAGGTGGGCAGACACGTGCACAGTCGCCATAGCTGCAGGAGTGCCACACACAGGTGTCTTGCAAAGTCAGGAGATGTCAAGCTGTTAAACCGGGCATTTGCCAATTTTCAAATAATATTCTCAGTGTTTTTTCATGTGAAACACCCCTAAGAAACAAGGGGCCCAGTGGTCAGTCAATCAATCAATAGACCACAGAATGGCCAGAAAGTCACAAAGTTCTGAGAAAGTACTGTATTTGTTATACTTTTTGATATAAATAACTTGACCCATTGCCTTATAGTATATTATATAGTATATTATTTGAAAAGGTTACTAACTACTCTTTAAAGATACATTGATCCTTTGTTTCTAGGTTTTGCAGACACCTTATTGTAATACTTGCTAAACTGTATAGAATACTTAACACAGGCCAGTATTGTCCTAAGATATAGGTGTATCACATCACAAAAACACTATGGGGTATGTACTTAAAAAAAAAGTTTTCTTTTGAAATAATTCTAGATTCACTGGAAGTTGCAAAGAATTGTACAGAGAGGTCCCATGCACTCTTCACCCAGCCTCCCCCGATATTAGCATCTTATATAACTACAGCACAGCATCAAAACCAGGAAACCGACCTTGTACGATCAATCCACAGAACTGATTCAGATTCTGCCAGTTATACCCCTGGACTGGGGTGTGTGTGTGTGTGTGTGTGTGTGTGTGTGTGTGTAATGAGGCAGGGGAGGGGTCTATGCAGTTTTATCACATGTGTAGCTACATGAAACTATCACCACCATTAAGTTACTTAACTATATCATCAGAGTAAGGCTCCCTCTGCTCCTCCTTTATAGTCACATCCAACCCCTTTACCCCCATCCCTAACCCAAGATATAGATATACCCAAGGTATAGGTATACTTTAATTATTCTCATTTTATATATGAGGAAACTGAGGCACAGTGAAGTTAGCAATTGACCAAGGTCACATAGCTAGTAAGTTCTGGGTCTGGTTTTTGAACTCTATCATTAAAAAGACGCATCGCAGGGAGGGGTTTGTGGGAGCATGTGGGAGTGGAGTCTGGAAGGGCTTCCTAGATCTTTGTCTCGAATAGAGAAAGAGCATCACTTACAATGGGGGAGGGATGGAACATCGGACGACGTGGGAGTGGAACTGAGGGCTGCAAAACTGAATCCAGGTTGTCACAGCTGCTAGTCTGGGCTTCCGTGACCTCACAATGACCCAGTCATCTTCATTCCCAAACTTCTTCTCCCTGTCTGTCCTTTTTTAGTTGCCCAGCAGCCTGGCAGTCATTTTGGACTTCACCTCCAGCATCCTGTCCCTCACCGGGTCTGGCCTTTCTGCCTCCCAGCCATCCCCCATCCTCCCAGCCACAGCTTGGTTCCAACTTGTCAGTACCCAGTGCCTGCTGCTCTATTAAAGCAGCCCCCCCCAACTGGTTTCGGGTCTCCCTTGTTACCACCCACGCCAGTCCGGTCTTCTCATTGTTGCTGAATACGATCATAACTTTCCCCTGTTTAAGAACCTTCAGTGGCTCCTCATTGCTTATAAGACTGTCCAAATGCCAAGGCTCTTTGGGATCTAACCCACGGCGAATGGCTCAGAGTTAGCCAAGCTCTCTCATGCCCCAGGATATTGGCACAACTGTGCGTGTCTCCTCCCGTGCTCCTCGTCTGGGCCAGACACTGAGCACCGGGCTGAAGTTGCAGGTGTGAATCAGACATGGACCCCGCCCCCGAGGAGACCTAAGTCTGATGAGAGAAACGTAACTGCCCCCAAAAGAGAAGAAGGTCAAAAACCAAGAGGTACTTTCAATCGTGCATGAAAGGTGCACAGAAGCAGGTGCGGCTCTGAACGAGGAGCCCTGAGGTGGGAGAAGGTGGGTCACCTGGCTGGGACGAGGATGACAGTGGCAAGCCTGGAGTCTGGATCCACGCGCCTCCCCAAGCCAGGGCAGGACACTTCCTGGAGTCCCCGCAGGCCATGCAGGTGGCCCTCACTGTGCTGATCAGGAGGCCGTGGGTCAGGCAGAGTGTCACACTTGCCAAGGTGAGGCTGAGCCAGCGCACTGGGGTAAGGACCGTGTTACGCACTCAGGAAGCCAGGCTGCCCTGGTGGTGGGCAGCCCTGGGTGGGCCGCTAAAGGCAATTTCTGATTGGCCTCATTCAAGAGAGGTGGCTTCAGTCTAATCACCTAACGGACCACAGCCTTGATTTGCAAGGGATGCAGGCACTGCCTCCGAGGGCAACATTCCCTGATGCCCTCTGGGGTGGCGGCAGTTCCATTTAAAGGCCCCTCTGCCTTAGTGGATCAGGATGTGGGAGAAGCGGAGACTTCAGCAAGTGCAGGAGCATCTCTATTAACAGGCCCAAAGGGAGAGGACAGTGCAGCAGTGGCTTCGGGCCCAGGGCAAGGGATGGACGGGAAGAACACAGGGCTGGGCTATGATGGGTGTAGCACGCTCAGCGCCTGGAGAAGCCACATCCCTTCTGGGTGCCAAGTTTATGAATAGGATAAAGACACTGATAAGATGTGCACTGAATTCATTTATGACTGGAGGCTCTGAGGGCTAGTGAATTTGCAAGAAGAGATCAACAGGGGTGTTAGGCTGAGCTCACAGGCTGGAGTCTAGAGCAAGAGAACAGAAAGTCAGGTCCTGCGTTTACGTCCAGTAGCCCACAGTCAGGGCTGAAGGGCCTGCGACCAGGGCAGGTGCACAGGGTCCCTACTCAGAAGGACCCTGTGTTAGGAATTCACTGCTCTCTGGTGGCTGTCTTGAGGTTGTCAACCATTTTGCCTTTAAATTTGTGTTTTATAAGTGAACTCTGATGGGCCAGGGGAGCGTGTGCAAGGGCTTGGAACCTCAATTCTGTGGTGGTCCTGCCCCTGGCAGCCTCCTGCTTCCAGGGGTGCTGAGCCACCCACTGTTTCCTGGTGCCCCAGGCCAACAGCCCCCCTTCCCCCTCCCCCCAGTGATTGCTGCCACCCCCTTCCCCTAGTCTGGCAGAGGGCTGGGGTCAGGGCCACCAACCCAGCACAGTCTCAGGGTGGAGCACGGTGGTGACAGTCCCGGCCTTGGTTGACAGCACCAGTGCACAGGGTAGGGCATCGGGCTGCGGGAAAGGGAGATGCCTGGTTGGACTCCCTCACCCAGGAAGGTGCACGGCGCCGCGGTCCAGTGGCTGCCGAGAGGGAGACCCACAGCTGGTGGGAGTGTGCGCTGCACCTCGGGGGACCCTGGGTGCCTGTGAGTGGTCTCCTCTCATCCCACGAGTATCTCCTCCACCCAAGGGAGTGCGCCATTTAAACAGCAAATAGGAAACCCCGTGCCTGGTCTGGCCCTAGGCCCCTACAAAGAATAGCTACACCTGCTCCCGTGTCACAGTGCTTCGTGAGGCTGTCAAGCCCCTTGGTGCCCTCTTCCTACCACAGTGGAGCAGCTCAGCCTCGTTTGCATAAGGCCCTCAAGCACAGTGCTGGGATCATCACCTCCTTTATTCCAGACTCATGTCTCCATGGACACAGCCTCTGGGCTCCTTGCTCCTGTAGCTACCCCTCCACTGTACGCAGGACCAAGTACCTAATTTGTGGGGCCCAGTGCAAAGTAAAAACGCAGCGCTCCGCCTCCAAAAAGCAGGGGAAAAGCACCATTAAAGGCATCAGATATAAAATTTCCCCTTTCTTCCATGAGCTCCCTTTCAATCTGTCAAAGTGTGGTCCCAGGCCAGCAGCGCAGCATCACCTGAGAGCGCATTCAAAATGCAGGTCCTCTGGCCCCATCCCAGACCCTGGAATCAGTAACTTTGGGGATGAGCCCAGCATTCTAGGTTTTGATAAGTGCTCCAGGGGATTCTGATACGCAGGAAAACTTGAGAACAACTGCTGGAGAGCTGGGATTTGTTTGTTTTGAAAGCCATAAACTAAAGAAATTTGAAATCTTATTTGAAGTTTGTATATGGTAAAGAGGAGTTGAAAGAAAGGGAGAGAGGGAGGGAGAGAGAGAGGAGAGAGGAAAGAGGGAGGGAGGGAGGGAGGAAGGGGAGAGTGAGAACGGGCTGGTGGAGAGCAGAGGAGTGTTCTCTGCACGTCCACGTATCTTAGTTCACTTGATGTTCACAGCCTTCTTGCCAAGTAGGTAGTTTTCTTTCTATTATCAGATGATGAAAATGAGACTCAGAGAATGTAAGTTATTGGCCCAAGTTCTTGCCCTTAGTGTGTGGTGGAACTAAACTGTGAATCTTGGTGTCTGACTTCAAAACCTAGGCTTTGGGTTTCCCTGGTGGCACAGTGGTTTAGAATCTGCCTGCCAATGCAGGGGACACGGGTTCGAGCCCTGGTCTGGGAGGATCCCACATGCCGCGGAGCAACTAGGCCCGTGCGCCACAATTACTGAGCCTGCGCGTCTGGAGCCTGTGCTCCACAACCAGAGAGGCTGCGATAGTGAGAGGCCCGTGCACCGCCATGAAGAGTGGCCCCCGCACAGAAACGAAGACCCAACACAGCCATAAATAAATAAATAAATAAAGCAAACTGTCAACAAGTAAAAATAAACACTATTATATTAAAAAAAAACCCAAAAAACCTAGGCTTTTCCCCCAGTTGTTCCTCCTCCCTCCTCCCCCCCTTCACTTTAGGAGTACCTGCTGAGCACCTATTCTACGGCAGGCATTGCACCCAGTCGCCTCCGCATCCAGGCCTGTGCCGTGCGGTACGGCTCCACCACACACACGTGGCTGCTGAGAACTTGAAATGCAGCTGGCGTAACTGAGAAAGGGGATGGTCAATTTCATTACAAGCGCGGCTTGCTTTATATTTCTATTGAACAGGGCTGCTCTAGAACATGATTTTGGCCAAAAGGAATGAACTGCAACCTCCTCTTCAAGGGCATCTATTTCCAGAGACATCAGCGGGAGTTTCCCATACCTGGTCCTGTGTTTTGTTAAGAAAAGTGAGGTTAAGACAGTAGGGCCAGACCACAAAGCAGGGAAGTTCCAGAAACCACTCTTGTATTTGCTGATTCTCCCACCCTCAGGGGTGGGGAGCGCTTGTGAACTGCTCATCTAATTTCATTTCTAGTCATTACCCATCGTCTGGCGCTCTGCAGGCAAACTCAGCAGGGCCACCCGGGGTCAGGCTGATATGCCGGCTGGCTGGTACCAGGTGCCGAGATAGGCTGAGATCGGCATCCTGCTCAGGAGGCGGCTGAGGAGATGAGCGATGCTCTGGGGATGTCAGGAGCACCGTATCAGTCTACTTCTACAGAGTAATCTGTGTGCGCTGGCTTCGCTCCAAGGTCAGGCCTCACAGATAGCAGGCAGCAGTTCTCCTATCTGCTTCAAGCTGCAGGCGGATAAGGACAGCCAGCTGTAAGCTCAATGCCCGAGAGAGGCTTCAAAGATCCAGTGTAGCCGTAAGAAACTGCTGGAACCCGTTCTCGCAGGGGAAGCTTGCTTATGGGAGGCCATTCTTCTGGCACCATTCTACTAGGGCAGGTGGACACCTCGGAGGCCCTCTTATCCTGCAGTTGGAGAAACCAAGGAAATCTGATCTGGTTTCCCCAGCAAGTTAGAGACTGAGCTGGGTCTGGGACCCACTCAGATCCCAAAAGCATATGCTGATCAGGGCCCCCTTGCTAAGAACTTGGCACACGAGCTTGGAACTGCACAGGAAGAATCAGAGCTCCGCTTTAAGTGGCCTGGCTTCTGAGTTGCCTCCCCGACGGTGAGCGCTTTGGCAGGGCAGGGTGGTCTCCTCTGTGGACATTGGCTGGGGCGAGGGTCCGGGCAGAGCATGGACGGTGGTAACGAGGAGTGGCAGCTTACCTCCTCATCTCCAGCCGGGTCCTTGCAATCCCCCCAGCATTACATTAGTGGGTTTGCTAACACACAGTTCTGGTTTTAACCATCCCTCCTGCCTGCTGAAGAAGTGCAGTGGCTAAAGTTCAAGCCTCTGTGTCCAGCATCCAAGGTGCTTCGTGACCTGGCCCCGCCCCCCTTTCCTCCTTGGTCCTCTACACCACGAGTCTCCCCCACAGAATACTTCCCCAGGCCTCTGTGCCTTTGTGTACTCTAGCCCCCCATCATTTGGGGATGACCTTCTCTTGTTTGCTCAGCTGGGTCATTTTCACTTCCCTGTCAAGGTTTAGCTTGGGTGAAATCTTCCCTAACCACCCAGGCGAGCCACCCTCACCCTCTGCTCTGGGCTCTCAGCCCTGGGGACACCCTACTGGGGCACTCATCACACCGTATTAGGACTGATAACTTACAGGTGATAGCTAAGCGGGAACTGAGTTGTTGTTATTAATAATAATGATAAACAGACAGACTGCAGAGAGGAGGGAAGAAGAGAAAAATATTGGCATCTACACTGAGCCAGGCACTAGGCTCCCCCTGCAACCTCACCAAACCCAAGGCACTTGGCTTTATTATCTCCAAATTAGAAGTCATGAGACAGAGGCACGGGGACATTGAGTGACTTGTCTAAAACCAAGCAGGCCCTGGGTGGCAGGGTCGGGCTTCTGTCCAGTCCTCCCTGACTTTGGAGAGGACAGTCTGGAACACTGGTCAGAGCTAGCTGCTGTGTGGTCACACGTGCCCTGCTGGAAGAGGGCAGAAAACAGGCGCAAACAGGGATATGGCACGTGCACTCGGCCTCCCCACTCTCTCCCCTGGAACCTTCCTTTCTGTGTGCAGATGTCTGCCCCTAGGGAACGGCGGCATCGCTGGCAAGCCTGGGTACACTCCACTGTCTCCCCAACTTCCATGGAGTGCCATTGCTCGCTTTGCTCGTACGAATGCCTGGGTGGAGCTGAAAACCCAAGGCCTCAAAGCCATCCCTGCCCAGGCCCATTGCCCGCAAGATGCCCACCTGGTGTCTGGGGAGTGGGTGGGGATCCCAAGCAACGTGGTAGAAGGAGGCAGCGGGGGGCTCTGTGGGAGAGCAGGGCACCTGCCAGACCTCTGAACTGGGCAGTTTCCCCACCAGAGCCTCCAGCACTTTATCTTGAGAAATGTGGTCTGTGGGGCACAAAGCAGACAGGCGCTCTGTGATGGGAACTGGGCCCAGATGTCAGAGCCACCGTGACACCCTCCGTGTCCTCCTGCTCCAGAAGACAGCACTTTCCTGCTCTGAGATTCCGGGCGGCCTTCGTGTTTCACCAAGGTCATCCTCAGCCCCGCACGCTGGGACCCTCACACTCCAGGAGGAAATGCTGCCGGGAAAGGCGCTCGGACCTGGGACCCCGGTGTGGATTTGCAGAAAGAGCCACGGTCAGCGTGGACACTTGGTCCCTAAAGAAACAGCCATGGACTGTGTCTGATGCAGGGCACCTCCTCTCCCTTCCCTGGAAGCACCTGAGTTCCTCTGGGGGGTCCTTGTGCCTACTGTGTGAGCCTTTGTGGGCGGGTCTGTCCAGGCACTGGAGTGGACAGGTCCTTCCTCACCACCCCAGCGTCACCAGTGGCAGGCACACGGCGTAAACACAGCCACCTCAGACCCTGAGCCATCGACGCAGCCGGGACTGAAGAGCCTGTGGGATTCGGCCTTCCCTGCTCAGAGCACCTACCACTCTCTCTTCCTGGCTCCGGGGGCCCTGAGCAGCCCTGCCGCCTGCCCCTTCCACACGCATCTCTCCAGCTTCCCATGGGCTGATTCTGTGTGGCCCCATAGCCTCTGGCCATTTCCCCCTTTGTCTGCATTTGTCAGAGCTGGCTTCTGCCACCTGCCATCGGGGACTCTGGAAAGACATGCCCAGCAGTGGAGAAGCCGTGATAGACCAGCAGTCACTCGCCAGCACGACTTAGGGCTCCCGTCTGAATGCCTGTAGTCAGTGGGCTTGCCTCCCTGTGGTAGCATCAAGGTAATACTAGAATAAGGATGTTAGCGAGACGACTTCTAGGGATCACCTAACTCGACCCATCAAACATAAGCACACGTTGTGGGTTTAGCAACTTTTTGTCCAGAGCGCCAAAGCAGGCCTCTCCACCCCTTCCCCCATCCTTGTAGGTTCGGAGGAAGGCCTAAGCTTGCCTGTGCCCAGATGCCTGCAGTGCCAAGCAGTGATGGTCTGGGAGGCCAAGAGGATCAAGTCTGCAAGGGGCAGACGGCTTTCAAAGGGCTGGGAGGGGCTGCTTTGCCCCTTCCTGGGAGGGGAGCAACTGCCAGGCTAGAGAAGAGGCCCGAGTGGGAAGGAGACCGAGCGTCCTCGAATCCCAGCCCCTCCTGGGGCCTGGCTCCTTCCGGACTGACCCAGGAACCAGCCTCAGACTATTGGTGGATGCGGGGCTCTGGGGCTAGAACTGGCTCAAGCCGCAGCCCCACTATTTAGTGGCGGTCGGAGCCCGTTAAGAATCAGAGGTGTGGCCTGGCTGACTGAGACGGCTGGGGGCTTGCTGGAGGACACGCGAGGCCTGTCATGAAATTGGCGTATCTCTCCACTAGATGGCACTCACAGTATAATTTTCCTCATATTTTAAATTCTATCTTGATGAAAAATTGTGATTTTTTTTTTATACTGTTAAAGAGCATGAATAGAGCTATGACTTAAAATTCATGTAACTGACCTCATGCCTTATCGTTCTTGGGTTTCTATCACATGTCCAAGAGTTGTCAAGTTTCCCTCCCTCTGAGGTCTTGGGTGTGGCAGATGTGCACTGCAGTTCGGCTTTCCGGGGCCAGAAAGATGCATCCAACGGAAGCGGAAGCGACTAAGTCTTTCCTTTCAGCGCTTCCCAAAGGCTGCCTGGGGCTCTGCACTACCTACCACCTGACCTGCTTTCCCTGAGTGGTCTCACAGCTACCCTCCATCCCCAGCCCCGGCTTTCAGGAGCGGCTGCACATCCAAAGGCAAGAGGGCGGCGCTTCGAACCTGCATATATTTGGTGCTTCGACCACTGCTGTGCTTGGGAAAAAGGGGTGTGAGGAGCCTTTCCTTCTATAACCGTGTCCTGAGACCTCTCGGGCCCACCCACATAGGAAAAATGCCAGACCTGTACCAGGTACCTGTGTTGAAGGGCAGCATAAGTGTGTGGCTTTGGAAGTCAGACTGCCCAGGTAGAAGCCCTGACCCTACTGCCATCCAGCTGTGTGTCCTTGGGCAAGTCACCAATCCTTTCTAACCCCCGGTGTCCTTTTTTATAAAATAGGCATGGAAGTACCCCTTACCTTAGAGGGATGTTTTGAGTACTGTGGTAGCAGAATAATGGCCCCACAAAGATGTCCACGTCCTAAGCCCTGGAACCCGTGAATATGTTCCCTTACGTGGCAAATGGGTCTTCCCCACCGAGTCAAAGAAATTCTTGTAAATAGCTCTGACCCAGATAAAGAGCATGCACACTGGTGACCATTCCCATCCGGTCCCTGGGGGCACACGTCCAGTGCCTTTCTGACTTCATGGTGGTGCGCGCTGACCTCCACCTTGTGGCTCTGGCCTCACCTCAGCCCTCCCCAACTCCCAGGCCCAGGCCCCCGGCCCCTCCCCAAGCCTTCCTTCCATGTGTCCAGCTCCCCCTCCCCTACATGGCAGGGCCCTGCCTACCTCACTCCCCTCCTTCATTTCTTCTCTACCTTCTTGGCAGAAACCTTTACTCCTGTTCCATAATCAACCAAGCCTCTATTTTCCACTCCATGCCCTGGGATCCCTCTGTTGCCACCTTCTAATGTGTCCTTTCAGCAACAAGATTCTTGCAGTAGATGAAATACCCAAATGAAACCACGGTACTTGAATTCTGCATATGCGGCAGGCAGTTGGGAGGGTCTCCCTGCACTTCACCTGCAGCCTGTACCTCCTGGAGTTCCCAGTATGGACAGAGCAAAGGTGAGCACACCCTGCCCCAGGCTTGGATTCGCTCAGTCCTGCTGCCAGTGGGCCATAGCTTGCTGGCCTGAGCCTGGGCTGATGCGTCCCCTGGTGCACAGCCCGTAGCCAGGTCACTTTGTCAGAGAGGTTGTGTGGCTCTGCCTCTCTGAGACTGTAAACTTACTGGCTCACAGACCCCACAGGCCCTAGCACACTCGATCCACAGCCACCACTTCCCAGAAGGAAGTCTAGATTCGATTGGCACATGATAGGGTGTGATGACTAGCTGCCTGTAGCCTCTGCTCTCGGTGCTCTGCCCAGACCCCTGGGCACTCACTGCTCCCATCCACACTGGCAGCCTCTTTCCTCAAGCACCTGCGGCTCTGCCTGAAGGCCTTCTCTGAAGGCAGGGAGCTTGGCCAAGCGCAGGGCGGGCCAGAAATGCCAGAGTCAGCCTCCCAGGGAGCAGCTCTCAGTTAATGGCCGGTGGGACTTGGTGGGTAAACCCCCAGCCTCCTCACTCCTTGGGTGAGACACCTCTGAGTCGGTTCATTGGAACTGAGCCCCGGGCACCCCCAGTGGCACCAGCTCACCCTGCTGGCTCTCCCTTCCTGCTCCCTTTCTCGTGCTTTTTGGGGTCACCACAGGATGAACTGCTCAGATCCTTGCCTGAGGCCCTGCAACAGGGGGAGGCCAAGCTTAGTAAAATACCACCTCACCAGCCAGCCCCTCTGTAAACTGACTCACTTGCAAGACACATTTACTTAGTTCAATAAGAACCACATTTTAAAACTGGGAACTTTAAAAACCTGCTTTGTAACTGCTAACATGTCGGCGGTTCTTTGAGTTAAATTGCTCCCCTTCCTCCCACCACATTGCAATGCTTTGTTCTGGGATTCGTGACAGAGCTTATTTTAATGCTCTGAACCTGTGCTAGTGGTTTTCCCTGGACTTATTTGCATGTGACCCAGACATTGTGTTTGGACCTTCACTCTAAGGTGTCCCCATGGATTGGTTACCTCCCTTGTTTTATTTTGAACTTAAAAATCCACACTTTCCTCTCATCAGAAGCTAATTACCTAGATAATTGACTGGACTTTCTAAATTCCCCCCAAATGTGTAATATCCTCTAGATTTGGCCCAAATTTCCGAATTGTGCTTGGAGACAGCGCTGGCGTTCTCACAGAGAGGAGTGTTGCGGAGGTGGCCCTTCCCAGGCCAGAGGTGCAGTGACACTGCCATTGGGGCCACCAGGGCCAGCCCCAGCACAGAGCTGAAGGGTGCTCAAGCCTACCTGGGCTGATCTCAAAGAGGTGCTTTCCCGGGTCCTCAGGGCCAGGAAGAAGTTCAGTCACCTGGGTCCCTTGTAGAGAAATAAAGCCCTAAATAGAGAGACAAACACAAACACGAGAGCGTGAGATGGCTGGGAAAGGGCTTCTGCGGTCAGGGCTCTGGGGAGCAGAGGGTGAAGCCGCGGGTCAGAGTCCCAGCCCTCCAGGACCTGGATGGGCAGGCTGGGTGCTGGGAGGAGCACAGGCCTCCTCTCCATGGCAGGGACCGAGCGCACATGAGGCCTTGCATGGGGTCCCTGCTCGAGTGGGCCGACACTACCTTCTGACACCCTTGGAGGAGCTCTGCCCACAGAGGACTGCCCAGGGTTGTCACTCTCCTGGTTAAGGCATGGTAAGCCCAAGTCAGGAGCAGGGAGGAAGGCTCCATTATTGGGGCGGGGGCGGGGGGGGGGATGTGCCCATTTGCAGGCTTTCTGGGGCAGGAGAGTCAGGGAGAGGAAGGTTTCTTGTATGTAACTGTCCAGGCGGTAACATGGGGGAAAGGATGCACAGACCTGTGTGAGCCCAGTATCGCCCCCTCCTGGCTGGGTGAGATTTCATTTCTTTACCTGTTACGTGGGAGTCAGCTACCGCGAAGAAGGTACGATACCTACAGTCTAACTGCCTGGGTTCAAATCCTGGGTCACCTACTTACTGGCTGTGTGACCTCAGGCAAAGTATTTAACCTCTCTGTGCAACTTCCCAATTTCCTTATCTGTGAAATAGGAATAATAATTGTCCTTTCCAGGGCTGTTGTGAGCATTAAGTGAATTAGTACTTGGGAAGCCCTCAGAGCAGTACCTGGCATAGTGAAAGCTGTTTATTTGCTAAATAAACCCCAGCTATTACTGTGTGTCAGGGCTCCACACTGGGTGGGGGAACAGCATCCCTGCATCTGCACTTGCCCAGGTGACTGGCGCGGTCACTTGCTGTATCCACACGGTTGCCTCCAGTCCCCACCCCCATGTGTACTCATGGAGCGCTCTTCTTTCCACTCCCATCTTTTCCAGGCAATTCCTGGCTTTCAAGGTGACTGGAGGCTCCACGTGGCTGCTGGAGTCTTGTGCTGCACGGACACATGGAGATGCCTTTTCTCATTTAAGCACCGTAAAGGCAGAACGGCGTCTTTACCTACGGATGCTTGCTTTAGAGAAATTATAGCAATAAACCGGAGAACCAGATGGTAATCGCTGTAACTGAACTAACGGTGTCTTTCTAGGAAACCGAGGGCTAGTGGGAATAAATCAGGGCTGCAACCCCAGGATGGGGAAACGTGTTCATTACAGGATGTGGATGAGATCCATCACTGGCTAACGGGAAGGGTCTCTGGTGTTTGCTGTTTCAGTAACTGTCTCTGAGTACTTCTGAGCACTTTGGGTTTTTTTCCCTCTATGCCTCAATATCTGTCATCCATAAAATGGGAGTAACAATATTGACATTGACATTACTTTCTACTCCAGCTAAATGGAAAAGCAGTAATAACCCTTGTTTACAGAGCTTGTACTATATTCCTGGCTCTTTGTCTAAACTATTGGATTTAATCTTTCTAGAGGCCCCACAGGGGTGAGTACTACTATTCCTATCGTCTTGGGCAAGCAGATGGAGGTCGGAGAGGTGAAGCAACCAGTCTCCTGGTCCCACTGCTGGCAAGGGCAAGCGGGGACGTGCACTCCGGGGGTGTCTGATGATGGAGCACTTTCCCTCCTGTATTTGTGACAGCAGCTGCCGGCTGACTTTGTGTGCAAGAAGCTGCCCTGGAGAGCCAGGCTGTGCCTTTGGGACCCACTGCTCATCACTCACTCAGAAGAATCCCAGTGTGGCCCCCATTACTGCAAGGGGCCCTCAGAACTGGCTTTTGGTCACCCAGATCCCTCCTGCTTCCCACGGGTTAAGAGCACGGCTTTGATCCCAGCATTTTGCTCAAGCACTTGTGGGGGGAGGGCTGGGAGTGGGGAAGAAAAGGGGAGGGGAGAGGAAGGGGGCAGGAGAGCAGAGGGAGTCTGCTTTCCCCTTTCCGGTATGTCATTTGTTAAGGCTGTGATGAAAGACACGTAGAAGTCAGTATGAAGCATCCAGCTGAGACCCTCGGGCTAGGTCTCAACCTTGAGAGGGCATGAGAGTCACCCCAGGGCTTGTTAAAACACGGAGTACCAAGTTTGGTGGTCTTGCAGTAAGTGTTTAACAACAGGTTCTCCAAAAAAAATAAGGCAAGCTGATTTGTAGTGTTTGCCAACTTCTGTGATATAAATACCCTCCATGGCTGATTTCAGGTCGTCATTGAATGTGGCACTGGGAACAAATGCACCGCAGTGTTCCTGCCACGTGGATACCATAGGGGTCAACAGGCTCTAGAGCACAGATAGGAGTAAATGAAATCAAACAATTAGGAGGTGATACATTTTGAGGACTGATTATCTTTATTTTTTTAATGTATTTTATTGAAGTATAGTTGATTTACAACATTGTGTTAGTTTCAGGTATTCAGTAAATGATTCAGTTATATATATATGTGTGTGTTTATATACATATTCTTTTTCATATTCTTTTCCATTATGGTTTATGACAAGACATTGAATATAGTTCCCTGTGCTATACAGTAGGACCTTGCTGTTTATCCATTAATTACCTTTGTTTTTAATATAATTTATTTAATTGTAGGTCTGTATGATTTAATTTCTAATAGTGGAAATGTTTAGCAACTGGCTGGTAAGCATAGCACTAATAGAACTACCCCTGGGGTTTCTGACTCTATAGGTCTGGAGAAAGAAGGAGAATCTGGGGATTTCTCTGCTGGTCCAGTGGTTAGGACTCGGCACTTTCACTGTCGTGGCCCGGGATTCAATCCCTGGTTGGGGAACTAAGATCCCACAAGCGGTGTAATGTGGCCGGAAAAAAAAAAGAGAGAAACAAAAAAGGAGAATCTGCATTTCTAACCAGGTTTCTGATGCTGCTGGCCCCCGGGGATACACGTTGACAACCACTCTCTAGGGGCACTTAGAGTAAGTAGCCAAAGGAAGGTGCCTTTTCCATAAGCTTATTCAGCACATCAGTTTCCTCAAGTGTAAAATAAGGATAACAGTATCTGCCTCATGAGGCTGTTGTGAGGGTTAAAATGATCCGATATTTTCCTGCTGGCCTTGGAGAGCCAGGTTTTGGTTGAGCTGCTGTGCCTTGGACACGTACAGTTCCGAAGGACAAGGAGTACCTCCAGCCACTCAGATCGTGCCCTGGACTAGAGGGGTCCGGGCTTTCCCTGAGGAGCCCAAAGTGAGTGTTAGCACTTTGGAGGGGGTGGCTGGTCTCCTTCCTGCTGGGCCTGGGAAGGGACCAGACACACCATTTGCACCTACAACTGCACAGATGGGCAGCTGGGTGCAGAAAGAGATCGTGCAAACTCCAGTCACACTGACAGCTTCCCACAAAGGTTAGTCCCCTCTCCCCCTCCCCCTGCGTCTGAGCTATGTGCATTTGCTCTGTTTTGCTATTTACTCAGCCTGCATATCCCAGTTTGTCCTGAGAGGCTGCCAATGACTTCATTCATCTCTAGCTTCACACCAGTGCAAGTCCACTGGTGTAAGGGAGTAATGGTCAAAGGATGTGCTATTCTGTCTGTGTGTAACCGAGCTCCACTCCAGGCCTGCTGCTGGCTCACCAAAGCTCCCTCCCCAGCCCTTGTGAATGTACCAGCTTGAGAGGACCCGTGGGTATCCAGTGGAGGCCCCAGACAAAAGCTCCAGAAACTCCTTCTCTCAGAGAGCAACTTTGGGAGAGAGTATATTTCTTATATTAGTGTCAGCTTAGATGGTTTATTCAAAATCCATCATTTCTACAGCGTAATAAATACAAACTCCAGGAACACTGCAGGTGGAGGGGAAGCAGCCCAGTGATTAGCCTTGCTCCCTCTCATTTGTCTAAACCCAGCAATGGGGCACCTAGGATGTGGTACAACCTTCAGGGACTGGTGAACATGCTCAGAATTCAGAAAGCTTCCTATGTCAGATTCTGAATGTCTTAGTTATCTATTGCAACATAACAAATTACCCTAAATCTTGGTAGGTAAAAACAACAATAAACCTTTATTCTCTTACAGGGTTTCTGTAGACCAGGAAATTTGGAATGGCTTAGCTGGGTGTTTCTAGCTTGGGCTCTTTTACGAAATGATAGTCAAGATGTTGGGTGGAACTACAGACATCTGAAAATCTGACTGAGGCCAGAGGATATGGTGACTCCCTCAATGGCGGATATAAAAAAAAGTCTCAAATCTACATTCTAGAGATGAGAAGTACAATGTGCAAATAAAAAATACAATGAGTGGGATTAACAGCAGATTCAATGTTGCAGATGAAAAGACTAGAGAACTTGAAAATATAGCCATAGAAACTACTCAAAATGAAACAAAGAGAAAAGAGAAGTAAAAAGAATGAACAGAGCATCAGTGAGATGTGGGATAACGTCAAGCAGTGTAATTTACATGTAATTCGAGTCTCTGGACAAGGAGGGGGGAACTGAAAAATATTTGTGAAGAAATTATAGCTGAAACTTTTCCAAATTTATGAACAGTATAAACCCACAGATCCAAGAAGTGCAATGAGCCCCAAGCATAAGAAACATAAAGAAAAGTAAGTATATGAAGGCATAATCAAATGGCTCAAACCCAGTCATGAAAAGAAACTCTTAAAAGCAGCCAGAGGTGAATGATACAATATGTACAGAGGAGCAAATGTGAGGATGACAGCAAATTTCTTATCAGAAACAATGTAAGTTAAGAAATCAGTGGAACAACATCTTTAATGGTATTGAAAGGAAAATCTGTCAACCTCGTATTCTGAATCCAGTAAAAGTATCCCCCAAAAATAAAGGCTAAGTAAAGACCTTTTAAGATACACAAAACAAATAGGAAATAATGCATCATTAGCAGACTCATACTACGAGAATTGTTAAAGACAATTAGGCAGAAAGAAAATGATATTAGACAGAAAAAAGGAAAGGAAGGAAGATTAATGGAGCAATAGGAAGTAGACGATTAAAGTAAAAAAAAGTTCATTATCTATTTATCAATAATTGAGAAAACAAGTAGACAAAAAAATCAGTAACGATATAAATGACCTGAATAAACACTATCAACCAATTTGACCTAATTGCTGCCTTCCTCAACAGTAGAATACACGTGTTTTCAAATGTCCATGAAACTTTTACTAAGATGGCCATAAACAAGTCTTAAAAAATGGAAAAAAGTTCAAATACAACATATGTTCTCTGATCACAATGGAATTAAGTTAGAAATCAATAACAGAAAAATTTCTGGAAAATCCCCAAACATTTGGAAACCAATTAATGCATTTCTAAATAACCCATACATCAAAGAAAAACATCAAAAAGGAAAATTAGAAAGTGCTTTGAACTGGATAAAAATGAAAACACAACATATAAAATTTTGTTACATGCCTCTAGAGGAGTAGTTAGGGGGTAAATTATAGCACTAAATGTTGATATCACAAAAGAAGAAAGGCTTCAATCAATGACCTCAGCTTCTACCTTAAGAAATGACACAAAGAAGAGCAAATTAAACCCAATGTAAAAAAATGAAAAAATAAAGATCAGAGTGGCTATAAATAAAATGAAAAATAAAAAAATAATGAAGCCAATGAAACTAAAAGCTAGTTCTTTGAGAAGATCAATAAAATTGATAAGTCTCTAGCAAGACTAATCAGGAAAAAGAGAGAAGATAAATTGTCAATATCTGGAATTAGAGAGGTGACCTCACCACAGATTCTTCAGGTATTAAAAAGATAAGGTAATGTTAAGAAAAACATTATGTTAATAAATTTGGAAATTTAGATGAAGTGGATAAAAGAAAACACAAACTACTGAAGCTCAGTCAAGAAGAAATAGTTAAATAGCCCCATATCTAGTAAAGAACTGGAATTTGGGGGCTTCCCTTGGTGGCACAGTGGTTGAGAATCTGCCTGCTAACGCAGGGGACACGGGTTTGAGCCCTGGTCTGGGAGGATCCCACATGCCACGGAGCAACTGGGCCCGTGAGCCACAACTACTGAGCCTGCGCGTCCAGAGCCTGTGCTCCGCAACAAGAGAGGCCGCAACAGTGAGAGGCCCACGCACCATGATGAAGAGTGGCCCCCGCTTGCCACAACTGGAGAAAGTCCTGGCACAGAAACAAAGACCCAACACAGCAAAAATAAATATAAATACAAAGAAATGGAATTTGTAGCTAAAAACCTTCCCACAAGGAAAACTCCAAACTCAGATGATTTCACTGGTGAATTCTACCAAATATTTAAGGAAGAAATAACACCAATACTACACAAATTCTTTTTGAAAAGTGAAAAAAAGGCATGGTTTCCAGTGCATTTTATGAGGCCAACATTACTGTGATATAGAACAGCCGAAGACATTATAAGAAAAGAACACTGCAAACCAATATCGCTCAGGAACAAAAATTCTCAACAAAATTTTAGCAAATCAAGTTCAACAATATATAGAAAGGAAAATAATGACCAACTGGGGTTTATCCCAAGTATGCAAAGTTGGTTTAACAAACCAAAATCAATCAAGGTAATTAACCATATTTATAAACTAGAAAAGAGAAAAGATCATCTCGATAGATGCAAAAAAAAAAAAGCATTTGACAAAATTCAACATCCATTCCTGATAAAAATTCTCAGCAAACTAGAATAAAAGAGAACTTCCTCAACCTGATAAAGGGTATCTCTGAAAAACGAAAAGCTAATATCATACTAAAAGCTTTTCCCCTAAGACCAAGATCAAGACAATGATGTTTATTCTTATTATTTCTATTAAATATTGTACGAGTCCTAGCTGTTGTTATAAGGTGAGAAAAAGAAATAAAATTTGTCCAAATTGGAAAGGAAGAAGTGAAAGTGTTTCCACAAACAACATAATTGTCTATGTAGAAAATCTGCTGAAACTTTACCAAAAAAAAGCTACTAGAATTAATAAATGATTTTGGTAAGGTTTCAGGATACAAGACAAATGCACAAATTTAAGTAGTATCTCTCTCTATTAGCAATGAACAATTGGAAATTGAAAATCAAAACCATTTTACTTGCACCCCAAAATATGAAATACTTGGGGATAAATATGATGAAAGATCTTCAAGATCTGTGCACTGAGAACTAAAAATCATTGCTGGGAGAATTGAAAGAAGATATAACCAACTGAAGAGATATACTGTGTTTACTGGCCAGAGGACTTACTATTGTTAAGATGTCAATTCTCTCCAAATTGGCCTAAAGATTCAAAGCAATCCCAGTCAGAATCCCAGTAGTGTTTTATAGGACATGACCTATAGAACATGATTCTAAAATTCATATAGAAATATAAAGGACCTACAACAGTCAGACAACTTTGAAACAGAATAACAAAGTTGGAGATCTAATACTTCTGGATTTCAGGACTTACTATAAAGCTATAGTAATCAAAACATTGTAATATTGGCATTAAGATAGACAAAGAAGTTAATAAAACAGAATAGAAGGTTCAGAAACAAACAAACAAATGGATTTTTTTTTTTTTTTCTTTCTTTTTTTTTTTCGGTACGCGGGCCTCTTACTGCTGTGGCCTCTCCCATGGTGGAGCACAGGCTCCGGACGCGCAGGCCCAGCGGCCATGTATCACGGGCCCAGCCGCCCCGCAGCATGTGGGATCTTTCCGGACCGAGGCACGAACCCGTGTCCGCTGCATCAGCAGGTGGACTCCCAACCACTGCGCCACCAGGGAAGCCCAAACAAATGAATTTTTGACAAAGGTTCAAAGGCAGTTCAGTGGAGTATGGATAGCAGGATGGTATTTTCAGTAAATGGTGGTGGAACAATTTTATATTCTTGTGTAAAAAAATGAACTTTGATCCATGCCTGACATCACACATAAAAATATACTCAAAATAAATCATATACCTAAAAGTAAAATCATAAGGCGATAAAACTTCTGGTAGAAAACCTTTATGACTCTGGTTAGGCAAAGACTTCTTAAATACAATGTCAGAAGCACAATTGTGAAGCGCTATTGTGATTTGTGAGTTATTACATAGCCAAGGAATAGAGTCTGCTTATAACCATTTTACAGGAGCTGGAATACATATAAACATTTAAAAATAATTATAGGGGTTTGTAATTATTGTGACATTGACACTTAATGTGGGACTCAAGCAGGTCCAGGGCTGATGCCTGGTTTTATTACCTGTACAGTGAGGACATTAACCTCTGTCCTTTTGTCCTCACTGGGCTGCCTGAGCTGGTGCTTTGTAAAGAGCTAAAGGCTGAATGAATATGAATGAGTACTTGTCATAATTATTATTTTACAACCATTTTGGCCGCTATGCCTGTTCATTTGGTTTGTCTCTAGGAACAATCCCTCCCCCAATAACACTATCACTTGTGCCACAAAATAAGGTATGGTGTAGATTCAGGAGTCCCAGGATGGTGAAGGACTGGGTTCCTCCTTCATAGTTTGCGGTGACGATGCTGGTGGGACCTCCTGCAGGGGCCGGGTGTCTGCCCTTCTACCACTGGTCTGGGTTTTGGGCTTCCTGATCGTTCTGTGAACTTCACACTCTAATCCAGCTCTCTCTCCCACCTGATCAAAGCTGGCTCTCTGGGAAGTCTTCATTTTTCATCTTGTCTAGAGGGAGACCGTCTGAAGAACCAACTTCTGAAATGCTTCTTAACAAGTGGCATGATAAGATTCTCCACTGGCAGCATCTTGGAAAATTGCACACGTTTTAAAAAGCAATCACTCAGGGTTCTTTATCTCCTATTATTCTGATTGTGGCCTCAGATCAATCTTAAAAAGCTTTAGCCTCTGACACCCAACCAAGAACTGAATCACTCCAGATTTTAAATAACGCAGATCAGAATGGAGTTCAGTGCCAAGCTGGGAAACATCCTCCTCCTTCTTATCATACAAGCCTTTAACCAGGGTCCATTACTGTCCAAAATGTACATACTTAAAAAGGCAACCTAAAAGTTGGAGACAAATTGCTTCTTGGTTGGGGCACCTTCCCTCCTTAAGGAGTTGAGATGAGTCACTTCTCTGGCCTCATTCTTTGCTCAGGACTTCATCCTGAAGATTCTCCCAACCGATTCCAGCCAGAGGCTGCCTCCTGTGCACTCCAAATGCACTTGGTGTGCTCCACACGTCTCCGCGTCCCGCTTTACCACCATGTCGGGGCTACACCTGGTCTCCTGATAGAATCTGTCAGCCCGTGAGGGGTGCCCCTTGGGGCAGAGTGTTGGAGGGACAGCACTGTGCTTGGCAGAAAGCAGGGGCTTTGGGGTCTGAGCACCAGCTCCCTGCACCTTCCTGAACCACCCCAGATGGCCACAGGCCCTGAAGCCCTCACCAGGAAGGCCACCCAGCCTAGGGCCTGAGCCCATACAAGTCTGCTGGGATCAAGGGTGAGCCTGGGACCCAGGGCCTGGGGCAGACTTGCGGCACTAAGCCTGGGGTCTGGGCAGAGCCCTCAGCAGCCCTCCAGCCTCACCGTTAACAGTCTCTCCCAACCTTAGAGGGAATGTCCTCTCCAGGGTGGGTGGGTCTTCCTCCAGTGGTCCTGGTTTTCCCTGCAGTAGTTCTGTGCCACTCCAGGACTCTGATCTAGGCTCTGCCCCAAATCATGAATGCCTGACTCTCCCTGAGTGATTCCTGAGCCTCCCAGAGGCTATAGGATTGAGGCTGTGCCCATGGTCCCAGCACTGTGAAACCTCGGGCTCCACCCAGGCAAGGGGTCCCAATACAATCACCCCCCAGGCCCTTGTCATTAATGCCTGTGATCATGTTCATGAGAAAAAGATGCATGCCATGTTGCAAAGTATCTGTGTGAAGCCAGCACTCACTAGATTTAGTGTCTTAGCCTCTCTGTGTCACTGTGATAGGCCCAGTGCTGGAGTGCCAAGTAGCTTTCTAGGGAAACAGGGGAATGAATGCTTGTGACCAGTGGACCAGAATGCTTACAAGGGGGGCTTCCTGAACCCTCTAGTGGTGACAGGGCTCTGGCCACTGGGACTAGGCGGTATGACTTCATCTACTTCTGGGCCTGGGCCTTTAGAAATGTAACCTCCATCCGTCTCTCCTCCCTCCCTCACTGTGTCAACCTTAGAAGGCACAGAAACAGATGAAGCTGCCACCTTATCCACAGCAGACTTGCCATAGCCAGAGGTAAACTGTTATTTTGTTTAGGTGCTGGGATTTCAGGAATATTCAGCATTGTTTATTTTGACTAATTAGATGTCATTTTATTTTTTTTTATAAATTTATTTTTATTTATTTATTTTTGGCTGTGTTTGGTCTTTGTTGCTGCGCATGGGCTTTCTCTAGTTGCGGTGAGCAGGGGCTACTCTTCATTGCGGTACGCGGGCTTCTCATTGTGGTGGCTTCTCTTGTTGCGGAGCACGGGCTCTAGGCGTGCGGGTTTCAGTAGTTGTGGTGTGTGGGCTCAGTAGTTGTGGCGCACGGGCCCAGTTGCTCCGCGGCATGGGGATCTTCCCGGACCAGGGCTTGAACCCGTGTCCCCTGCATTGGCAGGCAGATTCTTAACCACTGCGCCACCAGGGAAGCCCTAGATGTTATTTTGAGTAAACACATTTCAGATAATTTTGTCCCAGACTGCTCACCTGGCCCAATAAAAAAGTTTTAAAATCATAGTACTGGGACTTCCCTGGTGGCGCAGCGGTTAAGAATCCGCCTGCCAATGCAGGGGACACAGGTTCAAGCCCTGGTCCAGGAAGATCCCACATGGCGCGGAGCAACTAAGCCCATGCGTCACAACTGCTGAGCCTGCGTTCTAGAGCCCGCAAGCCACAACTACTGAAGCCTGAGCGCCTAGATCCCGTGCTCCACAACAAGAGAAGCCACCGCAAAGAGAAACCCCTGCGCCGCAATGAAGAGTAACTCCCGCTCGCCGCAACTAGAGAAAGCCCGCGCACAGTAACGAAGACCTAACGCACCATAAATAAATAAATAAGTTTATTTTAAAAAATAAATAAAATCATAGTACTATTGAAACACTGTATTTCTATGCAAAGCCATTTAATTAATGATTATTCTCTTGCTCCTCTGACTGGATGTTGGGAAGGAAAAGCAATGAGAGGGCAGGCCCATCTACTTGTGATACAGCCTTGGGGGCACAGGCTGCTGGGATCTGCCTAGCTCTCATGGTCAGAGCTCTGAGCAGGGCATGGCAGAAGGTCTGGGTTCTGGCCTCCAGCTACGATGGCTGTGGAGAACCCCCTTCCTGCCTGACCCTTTGGACTGGAGCACAAGAAACCCAGCAAGGATACAGGTCACTGTCCGAGAGGGGTCATGGCTCCCACTGTCCCTGGCCAAATGCCCAGTCTGTAAAGGATCTCCGCTGGGCAGTGGGAGGTCCTGGGAGTGTGAAAATGCCCCCCTTCCTCCTTGGCTCAATGGACCGAATGGTAGGTCTCTTTGCCTCCTTAAAATACCTGGTGTTCTAGCTGGAGGAGCTCAGGGAGAACTAAGCCTACTCCCTCTGATGCCCATTTGGTGGCTGCATCGGTTAACTGCCGTCGAGGGCTGATGCATTCAGAAGGGAACCAGCCATCAGAGGCCATGTGCTCTGAGCTTCCTATAGGGGAGTGAGTCTTCACTGGTCAGCCACTTCTTTCCAGTACGTTCTCTGACCCAAGACTCAGGCAGATGTTGGTGTCAATTTCTGCCCCACCTAGATGCTAACTCTGCCCTTGGCTCTTTGGAGCCCACATGGCAGGTGTGGAAAAGCCTCTGCTTCAGAACTGGGAGCCCTTGGTAGGCAGTGCTGCGTGGCCTCCACTCCATGCTGTGAGGAGTCCAGGGGGACCCTGCCTCTCCACAGCCCAGCGTCTGCAGCACTGAACCACAGGGCTATTCTTCCACGCGGCTGTCTCTGCCATGTTTCTGGGGCTGCACAGCTTCCAGCCTTCTCCCTCATGATGAACAGTCTGCCCCTGCCACTCAGGCTGGCCTGGGCCTTGGAGCACACTCCCTGGGAAGTGTGTTTCTGCCCAGAATATGCAGTCGGGACATGGTGATGCCGGGTCTGGGGGGTTTGCCTTGGATGATCTTGACTGCAAGTGGTTTGGTCTGTCTTACTGCTCTCCAGGCCCTGCAACTAGTGCTATGCTCTGGGGTATATGGTGATTTGGGAGAGGACTGCTA
The DNA here is from genome assembly GCF_963455315.2 of Globicephala melas. Classification (NCBI taxonomy): domain Eukaryota; kingdom Metazoa; phylum Chordata; class Mammalia; order Artiodactyla; family Delphinidae; genus Globicephala; species Globicephala melas. Next base: position 46,725,001 of record NC_083329.1, on the reverse strand, counting down.
TGCTGTTTAGTTGAGAGCAAGTTAGTCTGAGAAACGCAGTATAGACTCTTTTGCTTTGATCTGTGCCAGGCTGACCTGCTGAGCAGACTGCCGCTGAGGGGCACGTGCTGCCTTCTGCTGAGGAAGGCACACCCCATCCCAATCCTCTGCAAAGGATCATTCAGGAAGCCTACCCATCACCTTCAGCAGACCAGGCAAGGCGGCAATCCCACAGCAGCACCCCCAGATCACCTCCATTTTGCTGATAAACAGTAACTCAGTACTCGAATTTTGTCCCTGAGTGTTTAGGCAGCATGAATGAGCTAGAATGTCCCAAATGTAATTAAAAGTAAGTTATGCTCATCACACAATGAATAAGATATGTTTTCCATGTTGCCTCAATGTCATTCGATGCAGTTTTTTGCCTAGTAATTGACAAAATGAGTCATCTACCAACCAGGCTTCCAGCTATTACTGTAAATTAACTGGGTTCAATTGAAAGCCAAAGGATTGATCTATTTTAAGTGGAAGACATTTAAATACTGTAAATGAATATCCGTGGCTGACTTAAATTAGCAGAGCCTGAGAGAAGCTTATTACATTTCCATGAACAGGCAGCCACATTGAAGGAAACACAGAAGCCATTTTTATAAGATGAAGATCCATTCTGTAGGCAGAGACACTCTGAGTACGAAACAATTCGGGGGCAACCAAGACACTTGGCACTTGATTTACATACTCCCAAGCGTGTCATCAGGCTTCTTAGTAACTGGGTTTTCTTTCACCACGACAGTGGCAAAATCTTGTCATATAATGATGAGTTGTAGGTAATCATAAGGTATTGTGATGTTGTTATTCCAGCAGTCGCCTTCAGAACCACTGGTATATGGTGCAAGACAAGCTTGAAAACTCATATTTTTGGATGATTACTTCCATCTTATGTTTTTCCTTGACAGGTCAGATGCAGAAAAAAATTGCTTTAACTAAACAGTTTAAAAATTGTTTAAAAACGAGTTGGCTGCTGCCGCCAATTTTGAATTTACTAAATACATTTCTGTTTCATTTAAAATAACTATTTGATGAGAATTTTCATTTTGATCTGTTAGTAGAGGGGAGTTACATTTCTCAAATAGCTACATAAATGTAAAGTATCCCTTAAGAAAAAGCCACGCATTCTGACATTTGAACCTAAATAAATGATAACTCTTTTTTTTAAAATAAAACTCCAGTGAGTATTTCTTCACAAAAGCAGCATTTGAAGTCATCCCCAAGGACATTTAAAACAAGAAAACATTTACTGTTTAATTTTTTTCTGGGGTGCTAATGGCAACGTTAATATCAGTTCCCAGTTAGCTCATGGTTATCCCTACCGCCCTGTGGAGGACGTTTGCTCAATAGCTACTGAGCTATCCTGAGGCGGCGAGCAGGGCTCGTCTGATGCTTCAGTGTCCTTCCCTCTCACTCACGCATGTTCCTCTGAGTACAACTTGATCAACTGGAGTTTGCTGTGCCAAGATCTATGGGAGCTGCTATGGAGGTAACCAAGCCCTTGTTCTTCTGTGCACAGAGATGTGCGGGTGGAAAGTATGAAGGAGGAAGTGAAATCAGGCTCTCCTGGACCTCTCAGGGAGTCAGGGGCAAGTTCACGAGGCCAGATGTGACTGGTAGAGATGCCAGCTGCAAAGGCCCCACTGCACCAAGGTCTGTACACATCAGCTCTCTTGCCGCCAATTGTGTCTCTGCAAGATCTTTGCTAGGAGCCACCATTAAGCTTGGCACTAAATGGCCACTAATGACCAGGAGTAACATCAGCCACAGGAATTCTGGGAAATCCCCCTGCTCTGGCCAGACCCCCACAGCTTGCCTGCTTCTCTTTCTTACTCATCCAGGATGGAACTTCTGAAAACCTCTATGGTTTGGCTGACTCTAGGTATTGTCCCTCCATTCCTCCTTGCCTTATAAGGTCTCCACTGACCTCCTGGCTCTGAGAGTTGAAAGGGCACTTGGAGATCAGCTGTGGCCACCTTCCTACCCAGCGACAGGCTCTCCTCCAAGCTTCTTAGTCAAGTGCTGGTCTGGCCTCAGCTTGCCCAGCACCAGGGACTGGAGCTCACCCCTGCCCAGCAGACCACTCCATGGGAACAAAGTATCTTTCCTATATGGAGGGCACAGTGGCCTCCGTGCAATTCTATTTATCCGGGCTATAGCTTCTGGAGGTTCACAGAATAAATATAGTCTTGTTCGCATAAGGATGCAGTGCCTGATCTAGCGCCCTTTCCACGATTTCTCTTCAAATTTCTTATTCAGTTTGTCCCTCATATGGGCAGGAGTTCAGACCCCTCATCCTGGTTGCTGGCGGTTGGAATGGGGCAGAAGGTCCAAGGATGCCCTACTTGTCTGTCTGGGCCATGTGGTCCGTCTCCTCATAATTCTGTGGTCCACTCAAGCATCCTGAGAGCATGGCAGTGGCTTCCCAGAGCAAAAGCAGAAACGGCTTGGTGTCTCAAGGACCGAACCTAGAACTTGCATGGCATCACTTCTGCCTCATTCTATCGGTCAAGTAATCACTAGGGCAGCTCAGATGCAGAAGAGAGGAAGGAGACTCCACTTCTTGTTGGGAGGAGTGGTGTGTGCATAGGCAGGGGAGGAATAGGGACAGCTATCCTTGGAGACTATCTAGCAGGTGCCTTGTAGAGTTGCTGTGAGAATTAAGTCAATACATGCCAAGCACTTAGGATCGTGCTTGGTTCGTATGCATGTAAGTGTTAGCTTTTATTTAGATTTAAACCCATGAAGTAAGGCAGAGCTGAGATCAGGCCGTGCCGCATGCCACGGGACTTCTCTTGCTTGACTGAGCTGGATGGCTGCTAACCCTTTACTGTGTACAGTTCCACCGAGGAGAGAAGGCCGACACTAGGCTGTTTCCAATATGTTTAATCTTACCCTGACAGCAGCCCTATATAGTGGGTGTGGTTATTCCCATCTCACAAAAAGAAAAGTGAGGCTCAGAAAGGGAAATACCTTCTCTGGTAACTAGCTAGTAAGCAGTGAAGCCAAAATTCGGAAATCTGTCATTCTCTGTCATGCAGGATTCAGTAAAATGACTTGCTAAGGTACAGCCTGGACTCTTAATTGGAAAAGGCAACATAGGGTTGCTCTCGGGGAGCCTCACGGGTTCAGGCAATCCCCGCTTCCAGGCTCTGTCACCTGCTTTTCACATGTCATTTTAGAAGCCTTCTTGGAGGACTTCTATCTTAGATCCCATTCTAAGAATTACAGGAATCTTGTCCCTGAGTATTTAGGCAGCATTGACACCACCACTGCCGCCAGCTGCCATTTGTCCAACTCTCAGGGCAGCCTCAGAACAACACACCAAATGTGGGAGCAAGAGGGTCTTCAATGATCTACCTAAATCTACAACCTGTAGGTGGTATAAACGGGATTTGAACCCAGGTTCTCTGATTCCAAATATTATTTTCTTTCCATAGTACGCAAGCTTCCATTCCACCCTTCTGAACATCATTTTCCCCACCTATACGATGGAAATGAATTGTATCTGCCCTGTTAAGGTTGCTGTGAGGCTCAATGGAAATTATGAATGTTTATTTAAAAAGGCTTTAGGGCTTCCCTGGTGGTGCAGTGGTTGAGAGTCCGCCTGCCGATGCAGGGGACACGGGTTCGTGCCCCGGTCCGGGAAGATCCCACATGCCGCGGAGCGGCTGGGCCCGTGAGCCATGGCCGCTGAGCCTGCGCGTCCGGAGCCTGTGCTCCGCAGCGGGAGAGGCCACAACAGTGAGAGGCCCGTGTACCGCAAAATAAATAAATAAATAAAATAAATAAAAAATAAAATAAAAAGGATTTATTGAGCTTCTACTAGGTGTCAGGCACTGTTCTGGACAATCAGGATACAGGGTAAACAAAACAAACGAAATCCCGACCCTGATGAGCTTACATACTAATAGGGGAAGGCAGTCCAATAAGCTCCTTGTCACTTTTCAAGCACTTTACAAAAACAATGAAATATTTTCCCACCAAGGATCTAACACAGGCTGGATCAGTGTTCACTCATTCAGTCAATTTACTCATTTCTTCATTCATTCACTCATTCATTCATTCAATTATTCATGTAAGTATCAAATGTTACTACATATCAGTTATGTGTCAGGCACTGTGCTGGGTGGTAGGAAAAGATAAGTAATAAGATAGACTGAGGCCCTGCGTGAATGAAGTGTACAGACTAGAAGGGAGGAAACATATAACTAAGGAAGTGTTATAAATTAACGGTAGCAATGTCAACAACAGCAACAATGGTAACAACAACAATAACAATAATGACCTCTAGGCTGGTTTGAGTAACAGTTTACAACCGATGAAGGATGCTCAGTTAGTGTTTGCTGAATCAACTCCAGCTGAGTCGAATTTACAATGTCTAGATGTGAAAAAGCATCTGACACATGGGCTGCTCTGTGACTTGCTGTGAGCATGGACCGGCTCAGACCAGCCTGACAGCATCTTAATTATGCCCCCAGATAGAGCTGAGATAAGGGCCCTGGTGGGTAGAGTCTTACTAGACAAAGCTGTGAGGTTCCATGGGCAGACATTAAGCAAAGACTTCAGGCGCTATGGTAACACACCCACTAACCTAGGCCTGATGCCAGCCCCCAAATTCCCTCATCCGGAACATGGAGACAACCCAGGCACCTTCCTCAGGAGCCAGGACCCAAGGAGCTAGCTCATGACAGCACCGTTTTTGTCTTTGACATTCAAGCTTGGTAAACAAAGGAAGGAGGAAAGGGGTGATTGGCGGCCTGCTGGAACATTCCCTGTGACCTTCAAGTTCTGGAGTCAGATGGCCTCTCTTTCCTCCCCTGAGGTTTCCTCTTTCTTAAAGACTGCTGGTTTCTGATTGCCCCATATTAACGTTCTCCCCTAGAAGTGCATCTGCTTTCCCATCCATCTTGTCTCTCCTCCTCCCAATTCCAACCTTTTACTCTAAATTAAATGAAACTTTAAATCAATCTTCTCTCCCACTCCCATTACTTACGCTCCTGGAAAACAAAACAAAACAAAACCCAGTCTGCTCTCAAAGTGATTTTTAAATTGCCTCTGCTAGAACCTACAGCTGCATCGGCCACATGGGCGTAGATTTGAGACTCTGCTACCCAGGGATGCAGGCGTCAGCTCCCACACTTTGTCCCCTGCTGCTGTCAAGGCTCCCCAGCCCCTTGTTCCAGCACCTGGCGGTCTTCTAGGCCACACCGGCTGTCAGGACAACAGCCCCATTTGGATGGTCTTTCTGCCTCCAGCCTGGCACCTTGACATTCCCTGCCTGTGCTGCCGTGGATGACTTTCCTCTCGGAGTGAGGAAGGCTAAGTCTGAGCTCCCAAACCTCACAGCCCCCCAGTGCTGCCAGGACCCAGCTTCTGAGTGTGGCACCCGAGCCATCCACATCCAGCTTCTGGTACCACGTGTGCAGTCTGGGTTCCTGACAACACGATGACCCTCACACTTCTGCTTCAGAGGCCCTGCGCTCCACCCTGGCCATGAGCTGCCTGATATAGCCCACCTCCACACATGAAGTTACACAATTTCTGAGCACCTCCAGTGTGCCAAGGCCAGCTCTGCAGAGACCAGCTGGGCTTGGCGACTCTGTCTGGAAGAGGGAGCTCTTTGTCTGCTCCCCTTTCTGGTTACCTGAAGAGAACTCTCTAGGGCTGTGTCCCTGTTGCCTTCCTTTTCTGCTTTTAGTTTTTCTTTCCTTGTTTAACTTAAAATATTTTAAAATATGGACATAAGTAAATATAGTCTCATTGTGAGAAATGAAAAGACAATCACCCCTCAGTACTGGTGGGGAAGGGCTCCTATAGTGCTCCCCCATGAAGTTACCCAAAACCTCGGATTCTCAAGTCCCTTATATAAAATGCTTGTAATTGCATATAACCTAAGCATATCTTCCCATATACTTTAAAGCATCGCTAGATTACTTATAATACCTAATACAATGTCAATGCTAAGTAAAATAGTTGCGGTGTACAGCAAATTCAAGTATTGCTTTTTGGAACTTTCTGGAAATTTATTTTTTTTTCTGAATAGTTTTAAGCCTGGTTGAATTCATGGCTGTGGAGCCCATGGATATGAAGGGCCAACTGTAATACAGATAAATATCAAGTTTTTTGATCATCACCTCATTGTCCATTTTCTCCCCAAAGCCTTACCCTATAGCTTTGGTTTGTAGTAGCTATATTCTGAAAATCCCCAAATTAAACTATTTTAGCTTTATTTCACTTATTTTTTTTAGTGAAAGTTATATCTAAACACAGTTTAGAGAATCAAATAGCTCTACAAGGCTTGTTATAAGCAGCAATTTCTTCCTCTTCTACTACTGCCCAAATCTTAGTCACCACTTTCAGCTCTTTTAGGTGAGGTTTTTTTTTTCTTTTCTTATGTTTATTTCTAAATAAGATCCTTACACTACCATGTCTTGATTTAAAATTTTAGGCATTATCTATGGAATTCCCAGCATGGCAGTTTGAGATTTTGCTTTATTTCACTGCCCTCCCTGCCGCCCCTCCCTATGTGACTTCCTGAACCTCCACAGTAACTTTGGTTATATCAGTCAGCATTCACTGTTTATACTCCCATCCTAGGAAATTTAATTTAACTGAATATTTTTTCTAAGGAGGACTTTCATCTCTCTTTCTAGAACTTCTTCTCAGACACTGAGTTGTCTCTCCTCTTTTCCTCTCCATTGTTCTTCTTTCCGGGAGATTATGTTAAGATTTTCATCCAGCCCTTCATTTGAGTTTTTGTTTCTGGTATTTTATTTCTGACTTCTGGGAGCTGGTTTGTGCTCTGACTGTCCATTTTTATAGTCTCTCTCTGAGGATGTTAAAGACAGTTTTATTTAAAAGTTTTCTCCCCCCTGCACAGTTTTTATTGCCTCCAAGTTGTTTTTTTCCCCCTTTCCTGTGTTCGTCTGGCCTTCACATGCAATTCTTTCCTTAAGTGAAAGAATTCACTTTGGGTGAATTCTTCCAGTCACCTTCCAGTGACCTTCTAGTGACCTTCTAGTGACCTTCTAGTGACCCAAGGTTCTTTACCCCTACTAGTTACAGTTCTCTAAGCAGCTGATTGGAAATTGTATGGGGGCGGGCGGTGAATGTTTACAGAGAGAGAGATCTGCCTGGCCTGTTTCATGGGGGACCCCTCCTGTCAGTATATTTTGTGTTTTTCTTCTTGGCCTGTCACATTCTCCAGTGAAAATTCTTCATTTCCTTCCTGAGGGCTATTCCTGACTGCTGAGATCTGGCAGCCAAGTGTGGGATAAAGACTGGGAGAGCTAAGGAACTGATATGATGCCCACCTCCCTCTAAGCCTCCTGTTCTAGTGAGGTACCCGCCCCCCCACCCCCAATGACGGGGCAGCGTCCTCAGCTTCCTTCCAAGTGTTACGCCCTAATGAGGGAGGGCAGTCACAGCTTTGCACAAGGTGGTTCGGGAGATCTGGGACCTAATTGCTTTTTTTTTTTAATAGATCTTTATTGGAGTATAATTGCTTCACAATACTGTGTTAGTTTCTGTTGCACAACAAAGCGCATCAGCCGAATGCATACACATGTCCCCATACACCCTCCCTCTTGAGCCTCCCTCCCATCCTCCCTATCCCACCGCTCTAGGTCATCGCAAAGCACGAAGCTGATCTCCCTGTGCTGTGCTGCTGCTTCCCACCAGCCAACTATTTTACATTCGGTAGTGTATGTATGTCGTTGCTACTCTCACTTCGCCCCAGCTTCGCCCTCCCACCCCATGTCCTCAAGTCCATTCTCTATGTCTACCTCTTTATTCTTGCCCTGCAACTGTGTTCATCAGTACCATTTTTTTTTTTTAGATTCCATATATATGCGTTAGCATATGGGATTTAATTAAACTTAAAAGCTTTTGCACAGCAAAGGAAACCATAAACAAGAGAAAAAGACAACCCTCAGAGTGGGAGAAAATATGTGCAAATGACACAACAGACAAAGGATTAATCTCCAAAATATACAAAGAGCTCATGGAGCTCAATATCAAAAAAACAAACAATCCAGTTAAAAAATGGGTGGACCACTTAAATAGACATTTCACCAAGGAAGACATACAGATGGCCAAGAGGCACATGAAAAGATGCTCAACATCACCAATTATTAGAGAAATGCAAATCAAAACTACAATATCACCTCACGTCAGTCAGAATGGCCATTATCAAAAAATCTAGAAACAATAAATGCTGGAAAGGGTGTGGTGAAAAGGGAACCCTCTTAACTGCTTTTTAAACTGACTTTCAATCAGAACTCCTGTTTGGAGCTCTTCTTTTGCCCTCATTTCCAGAGATAACTGGTCCTGCCAATGTCTGAGCCTTTGCTGGGCGGTGAGGGGATTTGCAAACCCAACGGATTTTTGTGCTCTCTGTGGTGCTGGCTTGGAATTTAGCTCTCTGGGGTTTGCTGATCAGCTACCTCCCACCCACCTGCTGTCCAGCATCCAGAATGCTGCTGTCTCCCTCCTGCCCTCTCCATCTAGGTGTGTCCAGACCTTCACAAGCACACCTTTAGTGCTCTTTATTGGAATTTTGGGGTTTTTAACTCTGTCATCCTTGACTAGAAGTTTGAATTTAAGTTTTGACTTTCTTATTAACTTAGGAGGTGTTATGAAGTACGTGTGTGTTTTATTTCCACGTGTATAGATTTCTCTCTCTCTTGCATATATACCCTCACTCACTGTCATTTTGTTCTTAATCTCTAAGTCTTTTTTTTTCTTTTGCACTATTGTCAGTGAATGTGTCTCTATAATTTCATTTTTTTTTTTAAAAATGGAGAACAATGAGAATTCTTTTTCTTTGTTTAGGTATCCTTCAAAGCTATGTCATTAAGAACATAAAAGTTCACAGCTGCTCTATTTTCTCAGTAGGTTATTTATATTATAATGAAATGTTTCTTTTGTTCCCTTTTGTTCCTATCACCTTGAATTCTATTCTATTTGATTTTGATATACCTAAATCTGCTTTCTTTTTGCTTGCATGTGCTGGCTTACGTTTTTCCCATTGTTTTGTTTTTCAACCTTTTTATTACTTTCTCTTTTTTAAGCCAGACTTCCACTTTGTCTTTTAAGAGACAGATGAATCTGACCTATTCACATTTATTATGACAACTGAAAGGTTTCTTCCTATTCCTTGCTATCTTATTTATTTACTTTTTTGTTTTCTATTTACCTTTTTCTTTTGTTTTTTCCTCCCCTCCATTTTCTGCCCATTTGTTGAAATGATCACATTTAATTTGTTACATTCTTTCCATCTCACGTTTTGGAAGTTGTACTTTCCATTTCTATTCAAAGCCAAGAAACCCACAGTGAAGGAGTGGGATAACTAGACTTAAAGTGAATCCTCAAACAGTGGAAACAGACCAGGCTGATCAAGAAAGAATGTGGCAGGAGTTTTCATGGTGCAAGAAACATTTCGCAGAAGCTAAAAGTATTTAAGAAGAAAAAACCTGGAATCTTTTATTAGTAAAACTGTAGGATCTGTCTGCTGGAAACTATTAGGGACATGTGTTGGGAAAAGCTGGAGGGACAGGGCCACACTTTCAGGTTCTGTTTTAAAGCACCTTTGCCTAGTCTTTCTATCTGAGTTTCCATCTGAGCCAATTCTTCCACCATCTTGAATTTTCCCCGTCTCTGTGCTCTACGTCCTCTGCTGACCTTCATGCGAGAAGGGGAGAAGGGAAGAGCTAGGGCTTTGGAGAGAGAACAAGAATATGGGCTGGGAGTGATCCTTATCACATGTATGCGCTCTGGGCAGCATCAAGGGTAGCTGGACATCCCTCCTCTCCACAATTACATCTGCTGGACAGATGACAGGCCATCTGTTAGGAGGGAGCTCACTGCCTGGGCACTTCTATCACCGTAAACAGTGAGCAGGGCCCATTTTTCCAGGAACCAGATATTGAGAATTAGTCCATTACATGTAGTTCATGCAATTAAATGGAAATTTGAGGGTTATTCTGCCAGCAGGCATGTAGGTTTGAGGTCATACTATAAAGATAAATGAATCAAATTTGACCAAGAGTCTCCTTGAGATTGGGAACCTGAGCAACAGGGCTGCCAGAGCAGTCAGGCTTTGCTGGGGAGGGGGGATAATGGAAAAGAATAATCCCCCATGAGGATGTGGCAGAGACCCGGAGAGGCCAAAAGAGGAGCCCTGGGCATGATGCTGGCATCTGTTGGAGACGCTGGCTCCTATCAGGGATCCAATGGCTCCCTGGTGACGACTGCGCTGGTTTAGCTTGGGTCAGGCCCCAGGGCTCCTCCTTTGCCCAGGCTGGTGACTGGGGATGTCATTACTTCCATTCAATTAGCTATTTCCACCAGAAGCCATTGATGTCTGGAGAAGGTGGCAGGTGAGGGAGAAGAATGTCCAGTCTGGAAAATCTGGGGGATGGAGGTTCCTTCTGGAGCTGCAGTGACAGGTGAGGGCCACCTGAGACTCACCGTGAAGAATACGTGGGGAAGCCTGGGGCAGGGGTTCACACGTAGGCTGGTGACCTCAGTCTGTTACTTTAGTCCACTGGGTTCACCCAACATTATAATGCATTTCTCCCAGGAGATGGTGCTATGGGCGGGCCAGGAGGGGGATGACAGTAGGGGCCATAGGCAGGGCTCTGAGGTGCTAGGGACTGTGGCAACTTTGATCACCATCATCAGAGTGACATGTCACCAAAAGGACAGCCAGGAAAGCCAAGAGGCCGCTGAAGGGCCAAGGCTGGTCTTCAACACAAAACACAGAAGCCAGAAGGAAGATGGCAGCGGGCAAGCCAGAGGTGTGGCTCCTGATCTGGGGAGCAGGCTGAGGGGCAGGGCTGAGGGAGCGTGAGGGTACCCAGACTGAAGTATCCCAGGTGCTAGGATCTGCGCTCCGTCGCGTATATGTTCTACAATCTAATTCTTAGTGCATGAGGTAGGTAATAATGTCTCCATTTTAGTAATCATGAAACTGAAAGTAAAAAAAAAATTAAGTGACTTCTACCAAGTTATTTAGCTAGCATGACTGACCTAATTCAGATCAAATTCAAAGTTCCTGTTTGTTCCACTCCACCTCTCTGGGAGTTCTATTCCTTCCTTATAAAGCCTGGGAGGCTGGACAGGATCAGAGTTCCCTAAACTTTAGCTTCGATCCACCTTCATGAGTCTTGTCATCCTCACCTCTCATCTCTACTGGTATTGATGTAAAACTTTTCCTCAAGCAGTCTCACTTGTTTGTGTGTGTGTTAAAATGTACATAACATGTAATTTTCCATTTCAATGATTTTTAAGTGTACAGTTCAGTAGCATTAAGTACACTCACACTGCTGTGCAACACTTTTTGTTTTTAACTTAGATATATTTTAGAAACAAAAACATGCTATGACTCTCACGAATGGAAACCAGTATGGCTTTCCATAAACAAAAGTTAACCACTAGAATAAATACAGTGAAGACAGAAAGTTATTTACTTGCAGCTGGTGACTAGTGCCACTGAGGTCTCTGAGATGAGGCCTGCTCCTTCCCACCCCCAGAGTCCCATGTTTTTAAGGGAGGGTCCCAAGTATTGGAGAAGTGCTAAAGATAGGACAATTCCTTCTTCATACTCAGAAAATTTGGAAGAGGAGTGACAGGGTCATTTTCTCGCTGTGTTGACGACGTGATACCGTGCTGTGCCCAGCTACCTCCTTCCACCTTGCCCATCACAGAGCCCCCTCCCAGCCCCCCAGGCCCCCGAGCACACCGTGGAACTGCTGGATGTGCACAGGCTACAGCCCTGCAAAGCTCTGTGACCCCTGACCCCAAACAAGGGGATCTCTCTTTTCTTTCCAACTTGGATCAATGACTAGGAGCCACCTTTGGAAGAAGTCCTTCAAGTCCCCTTCCCCATTTTCCCCAAGAGAAGCGAGGGTAGCTCCCAGACATCCTTTCTCTGTCTGAATCCCATAACAAGGGTTAGCTTGCCCAAGCTCCGCAAGCCCAGCCACCATGGCCGGCAGCATGCAGAGTGCTCGGTTATGATGTCTGCACAGGGCAACTGTGACCAGGCTGCACCATGGCGGAGGAGGCCACCGACTGCTCTGAGTGAGCGAACTTAGTGGAACTGGGTAGAAAGGCAGACGTGTTAAGCGCCTGAGGTGGAGCTTACAGTGCCTTACAGGCCCCTGAGAGGCAGAGGCCTCTGGCACAGGGGTTTCACCACGAGCCAGAATTCAGTATGACGTTAGATTTGTCTGGGCGCCCGTTTCCCTGCATAATGGAAGGAATGGAATGTGTGCACCTGTGTCCTCCTTGGAAGCACTAAGAGGCTGAAAAGGACATGAGGAAGAGTTGTATTTTTAAGCCATGGACGGATGTTCTCTATCACCATTATAAGGAAACATTTCCATCACTGAAGCTGTGGATGTGTCACAGTGAAACAAGGTGTGATACCCGGAACGTGGTAGCAGGGGATAAAGCTCACTTTGGAAATCCCATTGAAATGTCATGCTGAGTGGAGTCAGGGGCTTGGTGCTTGAGGGGTGGAGGTGCTGACGGGAGGGTCACTCTCTGCCTTCTCCCCTCTCCTGGACGTAGTGAAACACGCCCGCCCACCCCCGCCTGGAGCCCCGCTGTGATGCCCGCTGGACACAGGACGCACGCTCCTCACCTGGGGCTTGCTCTCATCTTTGTCCTTGTAGTAGAAGAGCTGATCCCCACGCAGTACGAACCAGCGTTGCTGCCAGTTCTTCATTATGCTCCTCTGCTTCTTCAGCCAGCCCGCCTTCAGGACGGGGCCCAGCCTGCGGGGGCAGGGTGGCTGCCCAGGGCTCCGGCTCTGCTCCCCCATCACCAGGCTTTTGGAGCGGGCTGGAAGCCAAGCACACACACAGTGAGCATGAAGGATGGCAGGCCAGGGGTCAGTCCTTGCCCCACCCTGGCATCCCAGCTGCCCGGTGACCAGAGTATGGGAGCTTCGGCCAGTAGGGCATGATCATGCTTGGCCTATCTCCCCCTTGGGTTCAAAGGGACATGGGTTGGGACCCCTCAGCACCGCAGCCCAAGGTCATCCACCTAGGGGAGTGCACAGCCTGCCTGATTAGTTTCTGCTTTGTCTCTGTGATCCAAGATTCTGCCTTCCCCCAGGTCTGTTCATCCATCCATGCCTCCATGCACCCATCCATCCATCCAGCTTTCCATTTGTTCAATGACTCATTCATTCATTCAGCAACTATTTATTAGTACCTACTATGTACCAATCACTGTTATAGGTGCTGGGGAAAAAGCAGTAAGAAACAAGAAAAATAAGAAACATAAACATCTGGATCCTGCTAGAGCTCACATTCTAGCAGGTTCCTGTCACTCAGGCCCCGAGGGAGCTGGCCCCAGCAGACTCCCCCCCTGGTACCTGCGTGGCACCTCTCCCCTGGCAGCATCAGATCTCAGCACCATTGCCCAGAACCCCCATCCCACCTGGCAAACCACCTTGCTGCTTCCCTGGGATCATCCTGGCAGCTGGGCCTGCACAGCAGGGCCTCTGCGACAGTTGCTTGCTGTGACTTGTCGACAGCTCCCTGGCAGGGTGAAGGGGCCGTCCCTCCTACCTAGAGCCACCGAGCGCCTCGAGCACTCCTGCTCCGCAGATACCACTGAGCAGCGCTCTGCCAGGGTTGGTACTGCCCTTCACAGTGATTGAGTTCTTGCCCCTCCCATGCCTCCCCTACCCCTTCCCCTCGCTCTCCCCTCTGTCCTGGGGAAAGCTTCTCTCCTCTCTCTGGCCAGTATCAAGGATACTGCTGCAGTGGTCGCTAGGAGGGGCCATCCTGAACTTTGGAGGAACAACTCTGAGTCCAAATGTAATCACACTTACAATTCTTAGACCACAGATCCTAACTTATGATTGGAACGCGCGGTCCCTGCAACCCACAGTTGTTTCTTCCATCCTTTTCCTACTCAATTTCTGGCTTGGCTGCATGGTGAGCTCCTATCTATCCTTCAAGATCCAACTCTACAGAACCTTCCTTCTGATCTCTTCCAGATAGTCCTTCCCTCCTCCACCAGGACATGTGGTCCATGGCTGGTATTTATTAATCTGTGTGGTTGCCTTTCTGCCCCTCTAGACTGAGGGGTAGGGATGGGAGGACATGACGTCTTATCTAGTTCTGCACTTGTGGCTCTCATCACCACACCAGGCAGGTAACGGATGTAAGACATAGTTGTCAAACATCATGGGCTACTTTGGCTTACTCTTTTATTTTAAATTGAAGTATAGTTGATTTGCAGAATCAACTCTCCTTGACAGAAGCAGGGCTCCAGAGGAGGAGAGGAGAGGCCAGCCCCTGCTCCCCTCAGTTCACCAGGGAGGCGCTTCCTGCAGATGCTACTTAGGCTGCCCAGCCAGCCCGGATTGTCCCCCAGCCGGTCAATCACACAGATATTACTCATAAGGCCCATAGAGCATCTTGAAAGGAAAATCGTTGTTGTTATGATTTATTAATAACCACTGTTCCTGTCTTCAGCATTTCCTTGAATCAAGCCATGTAAATATTCCAGTTCTGTAAACATTTAAGCCAAGATTTCAACTGAAACAGCTCTAACCTTCTAAGGCTCCAGAACTACGGGGAGTCTCTGGAGTTTCTGGCCCAGGAGCAGGCCTGTGACCTGGGGAGGAGCAGGGTGCTCTTTGCCCTCCTCAAAGTCAAGTTCTTCGGCTCACAAGCACAATCATTCATTCACTCGTTCATTCATCCATCCCTTCCAAGTCTGCGGAGCTCCTCCAGGTATGGGGCAGAACCCCAAGTTGTTTGCGTTCCCCCAGAGCCCCAAGGCTGGCAGGAGAAATAACACAAAGAAGAGCCACACAGAGATGGAAGAGCCACAGGCCACGTGGACGGGCAAAGGCTGCAGACACTTAAATGAAGGTGCACCTTTCCGCTGTAGACATTTGCAGAGCCACCCAGAGGAGGAGTGCCTAGGCTGAGCCTTGAAGGATGACCCACCTCAGGGGAGGGGGCACTCCAATTTGCAAGGAAGGAACAGGAGTAGCATTTGCTACCTCTTGGCTCAGATCAACGAGTGTGCCGGGTTGATGTGGTCACCTATTCGCACTGACAAGCATCTCCTGAGAGGATGGACCACACTCCCAGTCTCTCCTTCCTCACCCCCCAGTCCCTGCCAACCCCTTGCATTTGGAGGTTTTGTCCTCTCCTGGAAACTGCTCTGATGAAATCCGACAGTCTGGTTCTGATTCTCAGCCTCTGAGACCCTTTGGTGCTCAGGCACATTGATTACCCTCTTCCTGAAGCTCCTCCTTCCGCCCCCCCTGCAGAGCCCAACTGCCTGGTACACCCACGTCTCTTACCACCTGCCCAGCCCGTTCTGGCCTCAGTTCCTCCTGTTCTCCCCGAAAGTCCTGCTGTTGCCCAGGGCTGCCCCAGCTGCCCTCCATTCCATCATGAGTCCACGTCTTTATTTCTGCCCAGATCTTTCTCTGAAACTTCAGGCTCACGTTAAACCATCTCCATGGGGGACATCTCCATAGGGATGGTTCATGGTCGCCTGTGCCCATGTTCAAATTCAACGTCTACTGCCTACTCACATCTCCCAAGCCTGCTCCCCACTCCCTGCTCACCAAGGATTCATGACTGGGACCGGCCAATCTTGACATCTTGGAGTTGCTTTGACAAACCCCTCCCCATCAAGTCCCACGGCCAATTAGTGTGCAAATTCTGAAGATTCTCTCTTTGCACTCTTTCTTTCTTTTTTTTTTTTTTTGCGGTACGCGGGCCTCTCACCGTTGTGGCCTCTCCCGTTGCGGTGCACAGGCTCCGGACGCGCAGGCTCAGTGGCCATGGCTCACGGGCCCAGAAGCTCCGCGGCATGTGGGATCTTCCCAGACCAGGACACGAACCCGTGTCTCCTGCATCGGCAGGCGGACTCTCAACCACTGCGCCACCAGGGAAGCCCTGCACTCTTCTTTCTTTTCACTTCTGTTTTACTGAATCAATTCGAATTCTTACCATCCCTCGCCTGGACGCCTTCCTCTCGCTCCCTGCCCTCTGCTGGAGTCTCCAGAAGAGATACGCAGCTGCCGAGGAAATCTTTCTAAACGCAGATATAATCAGCTTTACTCCTTTTCTCCACAGTAGTTAGGGCATTTATCAATGACGTGCAGAGTAAAATCCAACCCCAGCCTGGCCGTCACGATCAGTTCACAGGACAGCGCCACCCCTGCCTAACCATGCGCCTCCCTGTCAGCCCAGGGCTAACGGCTGCCGAAGGTGCCTGCATATTACGCCTACCGGGGACCTTAGGAGATCCGGTTTCCAGGTTTGTTGAAAACGCCTACCTGGGACCTTAGGAGATCCGGTCTCCAGGTTTGTTGAAAACGCCTACCTGGGACCTTAGGAGATCCGGTCTCCAGGTTTGTTGAAACACAACTTCCGGGGGAAGGACCTGGAATCTGGATGTTGAAGCAGCCCAGGTGATTCCAATAATCACTGCCCTGGGGTCTAGTCACCCTGGACAACTCCCCAGCGTAATGCCCTTTTGCTCATCTTCACTGTCAAAGTCCTACTTTGCACTCAACATTTGGGTCCCGTTGCACCTCCTTCATGTAGCTCTCCAAGAGTCACTCCACTAAAATTAGTCTCTTTCTCTCCACTTCAATTTCACCTTTAGAATAGTGTGAATAACAGTCTGGTGTACAGTAGTGTTGTTTGTGCAGTGCATGTATCTACCTCTCCCCAGAACTGAGGGCCATGGAGAGAGAGGGGGTCCAACTCCCTCCTGGGAAAATCTGTGTGCATGAGTGTGTGTTTTTTCTCGTATGTAAGTATGTATGGGCATGAGTGTGTACGAGTATGTGCATGTGTGAGTGTGCATGTGCATCCGTGTGTTTGCAAGCATATATGCTTGTGAATGTGTGTGTGTGTGCAGGCTGCAGTGTGCAAGTGTGTGCACACATGTGTGTGTCATTGTGAGTGTACAATGAGGGTATGTTTGTAAGTATGTCTGAGAGTGTGGGTGCATGCATATGTGTGAATGTGTATGAGTGTGAGTGTGTTTGCAAGCTTGTGAGGTGTGTGAGCACATGCCTGTTTGGAGCAATCCTAAATTCAGAATCTGGGGTCTCGGTCCAGGCAGTCAGTTCTGAGCAAGGAGACCCTGAGCACAGGGCCTGCAGACTCATCCAGGAGCCCTGGAGGCCTGAGATCCTTACTTGGAAGCTAGGCTGTTGGGAAACTGGGAAAGCTGACAGGACAAGCCAGGGGAGGAGAGACAGAGGGTAGAGGCTGGGGGTGAGTCTCTGGGAGGGTGGAGAGGAGGGGCCACCCTGAGAGACATTTAGGAGGCGGGGCTGATGGCTGATGGCATGGAGAGGGGGACAGGCCAGCAGTCAAGGAGGGGCAGCAAGATGGTGCACGTGTTAGATTTTGCAGTCTCTCTGACATCCAAGAGGATGTGTCCAGGGGAAATGCGACGCGGGGGACGGAGCCAGCTCAGGAGAGAGGTGCTGCAGGTCAGCGCCCAGCACATGGGAAGCACTCAGTCAGGATCTGCTGAATGACACTGCGCTAAAAACCTTCATGAATTGCTCATCTAATGCTTACAACAAGTGTTCTTCAGCAACAGGGGTCACACCACGCATAAGTGGCACAGCCTTGTCTGTGAATACAAATTCTCCCTCCTCAGGGCCTGCTCAGGTGGTGATGGGGGCTTAGCTTGGAACAGCCGCTGGGTGTTGGTAGACTCGGCCCTCATTGCATTAGCACTGGGCTGGCTTTCCTAGAAATGCTGGCCCAGGAGGGGTCAAAATGGGAGAAAGAAGGACCTCGATGGGTGGACAGGTGAGGGTAGGGTGGGTGGCAGTGGAAGGGACGGACATGCCTAAGTGCCTGCAAGGGCCAGAGTTGGGGGTGGGAGCGCAGCAGCTGACATGAGTAATTTCACTTATTCCTCAGAATAATCCTGAGTTCTCAGATGTTCTGACTGAGACTCAGAGGAAGAAAGCTGAAGGTTACACAACAATGTTGTTATGTGGCGAAGCCAGGATTCAAAGCCCAGTCAGTGTTGGTCACCGAGGATGCTACAATCCTTCCCAAGCAAAACCGATACTGAGCGGGGCCCTAAGTGCTTCAGCTCAGAGATGCCAGGAAGGGAGGAGAAAAGCAGCCTGCACAGAAAAGCGCCCAAGTGTCCGCAAGGTGACAGCAACAGTCACTCCAACTCAGAAGGTCAGAACCCTGGGTGGAGGAAATGGAATGCAAGGACCCAAAGGTTCATTCATTATCATAGGACAAAGGCCTATGCAGGCAGCATCAAGGTGCAGGGCCAGCCCTGATTTTTTTTTTTTTTTTTTTTTGGCTTCATTGTGTGGCTTGCAGGATCTTAGTTCCCCAACCAGGGACTGAACCCAGGCCGCAACAGTGAGAGCGCTGAGTCCTAACCACTGGACTGCCAGAGAACTCGCATGCCCTTTTCCTATCAAGGAAGTGTAAAACATTATTTTTTAACATCTTTGTTGGAGTATAATTGCTTTACAGTGTTGTGTTAGTTACTGCTGTATAACAAAGTGAATCAGCTATATGCATACGTATAACCCCATATCCCATCCTTCTTGCGTCTCCCTCCCACCCTCCTTATCCCACCCCTCTAGGTGGTCACAAAGCACCGAGCTGCTCTCCCTGTGCTACGCAGCTGCTTCCCACTAGCTATCTATTTTACATTCGGTAGTGTATATATGTCAATGCTACTCTCTCACTTCATCCCAGCTTACCCTTCCCCCTTGCTGTGTCCTCAAGTCCATTCTCTATGTCTATGTTTTTATCCCTGTCCTGCCCCTAGGTTTATCAGAACCTTTTTTTTTTTTTTTTTAGATTCCATATATATGTGTTAGCATACAGTATTTGTTTTTCTCTTTCTGACTTACTTCACTCTGTATGTCAGACTCTAGGTCCATCCACCTCACTACAAATGACTCAATTGCATTTCTTTTTTTTTTTGCTTTTGTAATTATAATTGCATTTATTTTTATGGCTGAGTAATATTCCATTGTATATATGTGCCACATTTTCTTTATCCATTCATCTGTCAATGGACACTTAGGTTGCTTCCATGTCCTGGCTACTGTAAATAATGCTGCAATGAACATTGTGGTACATGACTCTTTTTTTTTTTTTTGCGGTACGTGGGCCTCTCACCGTTGTGGCCTCTCCTGTTGCGGAGCACAGGCTCCGGACGCACAGGCCCAGCGGCCATGGCTCATGGGCCCAGCTGCTCCGCGGCATGTGGGATCTTCCCGGACTGGGGCACGAACCCATGTCCCCTGCATCGGCAGGCGGACTCCCAACCACTGCGCCACCAGGGAAGCCCCATGACTCTTTTCGAATTACGGTTTTCTCAGGGTATATGCCCAGTGGTGGGATTGCTGGGTTGTATGGTAGTTCTATTTTTAGTTTTTTAAGGAACCTCCATACTGTTCTCCATAGTGGCTGTATCAATTTACATTCCCACCAACAGTGCAAGAAGGTTCCCTTTTCTCCACACCCTCTCCAGCATTTACTCTTTGTAGATTTTTTGATGATGGCCATTCTGACCAGTGTGAGTTGATACCTCATTGTAGTTTTGATTTGCATTTCTCTAATGATTAGTGATGTTGAGCATTCTTTCATGTGTTTGTTGGCAATCTGTATATCTTCTTTGGAGAAATGTCTGTTTAGGTCTTCTGCCCACTTTTTGATTGGGTTGGGTTTTTTTTTGATATTGAGCTGCATGAGCTGCTTGTATATTTTGGAGATTAATTCTTTGCCAGTTGCTTTGTTTGCAAATATTTTCTCCCATTCTGAGCGTTGTCTTTTCATCTTTTTTATGGTTTCATTTGCTGTGCACAGCTTTTAAGGTTCATTAGGTCCCATTTGTTTATTTTTGTTTTCATTTCCATTTCTCTAGGAGGTGGGTCAAAAAGGATCTTGCTGTGAGTTATGTCATAGAGTGTTCTGCCTATGTTTTCCTCTAAGAGTTTTATAGTGTCTGGCCTTACATTTAGGTCTTTAATCCATTTTGAGTTTATTTTTGTGTATCGTGTTAGGAAGTGTCTAATTTCATTCTTTTACATGTAGCTGTCCAGTTTTCCCAGCACCACTTATTGAAAGGCTGTCTTTTCTCCATTGTATACTCTTGCCTCCTTTATCAAAATTAAGGTGACCATATGTGTGTAGGTTTATCTCTGGGCTTTCTATCCTGTTCCATTGATCTATCTTTCTGTTTTTGTGCCAGTACCATACTGTCTTGATTACTGTAGCTTTGTAGTATAGTCTGAAGTCAGGGAGACTGATTCCTCCAGCTCCGTTTTTCGTTCTCAAGATTGCTTTGGCTATTCGGGGTCCTTTGTGTTTCTATACAAATTGTGAAATTTTTTGCTCTAGTTTTGTGAAAAATGCCAGTGGTAGTTTGACAGGGATTGCATTGAATGTGTAGATTGCTTTGGGTAGTAGAGTCATTTTCACAATGTTGATTCTTCCAATCCAAGAACATAGTATAACTCTCCATCTGTTTTCATCATCTTTAATTTCTTTCATTAGTGTCATAGTTTTCTGCATACAGGTCTTTTGTCTCCTAAGGTAGGTTTATTCCTAGTTATTTTATTCTTTTTGTTGCAATAGTAAATGGGAGTGTTTCCTTAATTTCTCTTTCAGATTTTTCATCATTAGTGTATAGGGATGCAAGAGATTTCTGTGCATTAATTTTGTATCCTGCTACTCTACCAAATTCATTGATTAGCTCTAGTAGTTTTCTGATAGAATCTTTAGGATTCTCTATGTGTAGTATCATGTCATCTGCAAACAGTGACAGTTTTACTTCTTCTTTTTGGATTTAGATTCCTTTTATTTCTTTTTCTTCTCTGATTGGGAAGTGTAAATCTTTTGTTTGTCAGAGTTGAAGAAATTAAAGAAGTGAATGTACAGAAGAGGAAACACAAACAGCCAATAAAGATGTGTAGTGATGCTGGATTTCAGTAGTAATCAGGGGGAAGT
Source organism: Globicephala melas (assembly GCF_963455315.2). Lineage (NCBI taxonomy): Eukaryota > Metazoa > Chordata > Mammalia > Artiodactyla > Delphinidae > Globicephala > Globicephala melas. The sequence goes on along the minus strand of NC_083329.1, from coordinate 46,703,957 downwards.
ACAAATTATAGCTATTTTATGATGCAGTACTGTGTACCCTTTAGGGAGGTACATTTTTAAAATTCAGTAATATCATGGGTTGTGAGTTATTGTAAGCTACTTTATAGAAGGCAATTGGGCTGTGTTTATTAAAACTGAAAACATGCCCACTCTATAACCCAGCAAATTCCATGTCTTACCTCTTTCCTGCAAAAAGAACCACAAGTGCCTAGGTAGTCACGCCCAAGGATGCCCTTGGAGCACACTGAGTGATCCCTAATAATGGAAAAACCCAAATGCCCAACAATAGGAAAATAGCCAAATAAACTGTGCTGTATTCACATTACAGGATGCACAACAGAAGTTAAAAAGAATGAGATGAATGTATATGAGCGAACACGGTTAGCTCCCCTCTTCAACGAACACCTCAGAAGAGGTGTCTTCATTCTTTCCAATTCCTCTCCGATTCTCCTTTTTTTTTTTTTTTTTTTTTGTGGTGCATGGGCTTAGTTGCTCCATGGCATGTGGGATTTTCCCGGACCAGGGCTCGAACCCGTGTCCCCTGCATTGGCAGGCGGATTCCTAACCACTGCGCCACCAGGGAAGTCCCTCTCCTTTTTTATTGTAGTAAAATACACTTAACATAAAGTTGACCATTTGAACCATTTTTAAGTGTACAGTTTACTGTGGCTTTAAGTACATTCACATTGCTATGTAACCATCACCACCATTCATTTCTAGAATTTTTTCATCATCCCTAACTGCTTCCTGTTCTCTTTTGATCCCACCCTGTCAGCCTTCCCCTACCTCTGTACCACCAAAACTGCTCTTATCAAGGCCACCAATGACCCTCACAGTGCTTAATCCAAGGTCAAGTCAGCCCATCCATTCCTTCCCCTTATACCACCTGACCCCAGTTGATCCTTCCTGCCTCTGTGACCATTTTTACCCTTGGCTTCCAAGATCACTCTCTCCTGCCTCTCCCCTTCTTCACTGGCTCCTACTCTCAGTCTCATCATCCCCACCTCTTAAAGTCCAGCACCAGGGGCTAGTCCTTGGACTCTATTTCTGTCCACACTCACTGTCTCGGTGATCTCCTTCCATCTCATGGATTAAAACACCATCGATGTGTGGAAGGCACCTGTGCAGAGCTCAGCCCTGAACCCCAGACCCAGGCGGCCATCACACCATCCACCTCCAGCATCTCATGGCAAAGCTCAACTCCTGGTCTTTCCTGACCCCCAAACCTACTCCTCTCATTGTTTCCCCCATCTCAGTCAATGGAAACACTATCAGACATGCCTATTCCCAGCCACCATCATTTCTCACTTGAGTTACTGCTACAGCCTCTTCTCCAGTCTGCCATCTGCCATCCCCCCAGTGCAGTTTCTTAACAGGGCAGCCAGAGACAGTTTTTAAAGATGGGAGTTAGACCATGTGACTTCCCTATGAAAACCCTGCAGGACTCCCCCTCTCACTCAGAGTAAAAGTAGGAGCCATCACTACAGCCTACAAGGGTCCTTGGGACCTGGCCATGTGGCCTCTCGGACCTGCTTGCACTTCCCTGCTCTTGGCCACACTGGCCTCTGCTGTTCCTCAAACAGGCCAGCATGCACTGGCCTCCTGGCTCTGCACCTGCCATCCCTGGCCCCATAGGGCTTCCTCTCAGCCCCTTTGTTCTTTATTCAAATGCCATTTTCTCAGTGAGGACTTCCTGACCACCCTTAAGAAGATGTATCCCCAACCTTTCCATCTCCCCTCTTCTGCTTTAATATTTACTTAAGTTCTATTATAGCGGTCGAAGAGAGCAAATAGCAGAAAAATACACAAATTATAAAACTATATAAAAAGGGAAGAAAAACACAACCCCTTAAACAAAAGGTATATTCACAAAGTATATTCAGTGGGTACATGCATTTGCATAGAAGGAACATGTCACACCTGTAACGGTGACTTTGGTCATGAAGGGGAGGATGGGGCTGTAGTATTGTGGTTTTATACATGCATTGCTTACATAAATTAAAATAAAAACTTTAAAAGAGAGAGCTCTTTTGGAATGGAGCTAAATCCCCTCAGGAGATCTAAAATAGCAATTAAAATATCACAAGTTTGATAAATGTTTATGCATATTTATCTGCAACAAGCACTGCGCTGGGCTGTGGACCACAACACAAAGAGATGCCTAGCCTCTGCCTACTTGGAGCTTCCAGGCTGAACAGATGACGCTTCATGGAAGCATGGCCCAGGCCCACCTGTGGACCTTCTATGGGATCAGGTCGGGGGCCCCCTCTCTGTAGGTGAGCCCCTCCACTGGGCCTGGGTCTACTCCAGCCCGTCTGCTTCACCCCATCTCGCATAAGGAGGGGCTCAGCAAGGGTGTGCAGGTCATTCACTCCCCCAGTGTTTCAACGAGAATACCTGGCAGCTGCCGCATCTTGGAAATGGCTGAGAACACATTAAAGATACCTTACACAGTGGAACATGTCAGAGCTCTGCCCAAATTCCCTTGATTCCTTTTTCCTGTCTTTATGCGCCCTTACTTCCAACAGCTTACCCCGGGTGGTTTTTCAGGGCTGCTGGCCCGTTTTGAAGTCTGTCCTTGGGTTATTGGAGCCATTCTGAGCAGGCAGTGGGAGAACTGGAAGTGCCCAGGAATTTACATCCCTCCCTCGCCCCACAGCCCTTGGCCAAAGACTCATGCATGTGGGAGCCTGAAAGCCGCTGCAGCCTTGTTTCTAGCTGGACGCCACTTGGAGGGATAAAGAGGTGCAATTCACGTTCAGAGTCTCCCTGGGGCTCAGGCTGAGACCCCTCCTTTACCGGCTTTGCACCCCAGCTTGGCTCTCCCCGTCCCGGTGCTGCTCCCCCGCTGCCACCCCTCACTGGTGTCCCTTGGGAGCACCTGCTTACGAAACTACCACATACAGTGCTCATCTCAGGGTCTATTTAGGAGATGCACACCTAGCACACCTGATCGTTTTCAGGGCCTTACGACCACGCTGTGGCAGCACTGGCCTTGGCACCTGCTGGGGCATCGGCACCCTGTTTTTCCATCTGTAGCTCTGTTAGTGCAGTCCCGAGAGCGTGGAGGAGTGGCCGCACGTGAACTAAAACACAATTGATTTATAAAATCAATGGGATTTTAAAGCCGGGCTGGGGAAGGAGCAAGATGGCTCTCAGAGCTGAACTGATTTAAAGGATAAGTATTGAGGCAGAAAGATTAATGGAGAAGAGAGAGGTGAGGTAATGGAAGGGGCACTCTGCAGGGGGCCGGAGGAGCCGGTTTCATGAAGTTAATGCAATTTGCACCTAAGGGCAAGGGGGCCTCGCCAGGTTCCTGTGCTGTCCTGGGAGCACTGCATGAGCCGCAGATGATTTATTACAGGATGGCTCCTGAGTGCCCCCTACCTTTAAAAATTTTGTTTAGTTACTTAGCTTCTTTCTGGGCTCCCCTTGGTCAACTGTTCTTTGCTAAGTCCCCCATCTGAGGGGTCTAGAGAATCAGCCAGGTGCTCCTAATGGGTCTCACTTAGGGGCCTGAAAGGTGAAGGACAAAGGGGAAACCTACCACCCCCCTTAAGTAAAAAGGATTAATTTTAATATAACTCTGAGGGAGTCTAGAAAGTTTGGATTTTTTCCAAAATGATTATTTTAATGCTTTCAAAACATCAATATAAAAGATCACTTTCTTTACCATTATTTTTATTGGCTCTTCCTGGGTCTGTTTCCTGACTCAGCTGGTGCTGGTCTTCAGCGAGGGGGTGCAGGAGGCAGGGCACCCCCCCAAACTGCTTGACCTGCACTTCCATGCAGTGTGAACCCCCGGGTGCAACTGGATCCAGTATTCTTTTATGCATTCATGGGGCTTATAGGGCCTCCTGGGTGGCCACCCTGTGCAAGCCACTGGAGTATGGAAACGAAAGGCACATGCCTGCCATGGTACAAGTAAAAGGAGAACAGAGACATCCAAATACAAGAGTCTGTCATCTCGGCACATATAAGGGGAAATGAGAGCGTGAAGGCAGCAGCAAGGAAGTCAGGCTGGGAGGTTGGGAGGCCAGAAGTGAGGCTGAAGCGGGATGGAAGAATGGACTAAGCTGTTAAAAGGGACCAGGTTATGCCACCCCCAAATATGCCACTTTGGCATACTGATTATTTTGAGCTGAAGGCAACTGAGGAACAGCACACAGGAAGAGCTCTTTTCCCTCCCCCTTTCTGTTCAAAAGCAGGGCATAAATTTCCCTTTGTAAAGGTGCCTTGCAACTCCTGTACCAGGAAAAGGAGAATGAGATTCTTATCATCAGGAGACTACTTGAGTCTGCATAATGAACCTTACTAAACAACGCTTATCTACCATTTTCCTCGTCACCTTCCCACAGTTTACTGACCCTGGGTTTAACTGCCTCTTTTCTATAAAGCACCTGCCCATACACTTAAAACTATCAATAAAATGTATATGTCTTTTCTCCTGTTAATCTTTTAGCAATTTAATCAGCAGGCCTCAGGTGCAGAACTTAAGAGGGTAGAGGAAAAGTTTTTCCTCCCCTACACTATGGAAGGCTGGGAGGGAGAAAGGGTGTGCCCAGCAGATGGAACAGGAAGACACGCAGGATGAGAGAGCATGGGGTTAAACCCAGAAAGTCTGGCTCCCAGGCTCTTAACTCTGACTCTCACAGGACCCATGTCCCTGCCCTAGAACAGACCAAACACTAACCCCTTCCTACCAAGACTAATGAAAAAGCCCTTTCTTTGAGAAGGACAAGCCTGATCGACATCACCTAACCTCTAGCCACAGGCTGGACCTCCAACCATCCTGCCATGGTGGGATCCCTCTTGCTGCAACTCCTTCGAAGAGGCTATGCTTTAGCCATCATCGACATGGGTATGAAGTCGGGAAGATGAGACGGCCTCGGTGAGCCTGTGTGCAGTCAGGTCTCCAGCTTCACTTCCCACTCATACCACACACCCCACTCTTTCCAGATCAACGACTGGTCCCCACAAAGGCCACTTTGTGCCAGGCAGCTGCACCTCTGTGCTTGCCCGCCTGATGAGCCCTGACACGCTTGAAGTGTTGGTGCAGCCGTTTCCTACTATGTGAAGACTCCTCTAGCAGGTTCCCAAAGCAGGGGCTTGCCTGCCATCCATCATGCCACCCCATAGATGGCACACACTTCTGGCCAGACACATGCCTCTCAAATCTCTGTGTTGATCTGTGAGCTTCTCATGGCCAGAGAGGGTGCCCTCCTCATGCTTGATTCCTGGAACGTAGCAGAGAGCCTCTCAAATGCTTGCTGAATGAATGAGTGGATGTAAGACAGGAATCCTCAAGTTCAAAGAAGATGGGAAAGATCAAATCCAAGAGACCTTGTGCCTCTAAAGATGATCTTCCTGGGCTGGAAGAAATCTGCCAGCAGGATTTCTCCTACCCATGGCCTGTTTCCACATGATGGAAGGTTTAAGGGCACAAGATCACTGATTCCACTCCTGTAATCAGAGGAGCGCAAGTAGGAGCAGGAAACACGGAATGTAGTTTTCCTACTTTTCCTAGTTTGGTGGTGGGAGTGAGGGGCCAACTGAGGTCATGGAAAGGGCACAGGATTTGGAGGCTCCTTAGCCTCTTGGAGCCCCAGGTTTCCACATAAAATGAGAGCAAAATACAAATCTTATCCACTTCCTAGACCATGGTGAGGAAGAAATGAATGACACTTTGAAAGTGCTTTGTAAACAGAGAAGCACTGAAAGAATGAACGGTGGTGAGTACTGTTTCTCTTTGCTGCAGGCTGAGGCCTTGGGAGGCCTCTATTCCCTCTATTGGACCTCGTCTGGGAGCAGCTGGCCCTAGGTTTGCTGCCTCTGCTCCTGTTCAGATTAGCAAGCCATTCACCAGGAGCCAGGGATCAGTGGAGTCGATGTAATTCAATATTGATTATAAATTTCATTTCTGCCTGCCTACGGGTCATTAGCTTAGATCAATACATTCTCCACCCTTGGTTAGGTAATCATGGAGCTGTTGATGATTTCAGCAGTCAGGCAGGTCCCTGGCTGCCTTGGTTGCGGGAGCCCAAGGCAGCTCTCCCGGGCTAGGTCTAACCCAGTTCAGGCCTGTCTTGCAAATAAATCATTTATTCCTGTCTGCAAACATGAAGGTCATGGCCAAATCTTCAATTCTCTGGGGCCGAAAGTCCAGCCTGGAGTTCTTGGAGCCCAGCATCCGGAAGTGCCTTATATCCTGAGTGTCTAAGAGTGCTGGGTTATGGACTCTGGGTACCTTCCATGGAAGAACTCAGTTTTCCCATCAGCTGGTATCTGGGAGGAGAGGCAGGAGGAGGGAGGAGGCCTGGGTTCACTGGACACAAACTTCCACCTTCATCTCCTAGCACAAGAGCCTCGGTGGCAGTAGATGGACTGGTAGTCTGGGGCTGGGGTGTGTCCAGAAGCAGGGGAACCTGCCTGGCAGTGGCTGAATGCTCTCAGTAGATGTGCTCTGACAACGGTCCTGCTGTCCCCTCACACCCTCTTCAGATGGCAGATAGGAAACACCATCAATCCCACAGCATTTACTGAACATCTATCTCTTTTCTCCCTGCCCTCAGGGTCACTCTCTGTAGACCCACTGCCCACAGTGCAGCCAGCACCACCGTCTAATGCTCTGTCCAGACATATCACTCCCCTGTTGAGAGCCCTACCTGGATGTGGGATGGGTCTGTTCTCCCTGCCGCATCACCTGGTCCCTTCACTGCCTTCCTGCGTAGCAGGCTCACAGTTGGCCAAGTGCATGTGCCTCTGGGTCTAAATTCTTCAGAGAATTTAGATTCTCTCTGCATCTCGGGCAAAGCAGATGCCACATCACCTAATTAGGTTACTGGCCCTTTGCTGTCCCACTCTCAGGGCCCTAGAGGTAGTCTGTCTTAGGGAGCCCTCAGAGCACCTGACAAGCCTGGGCAGGGGCAGCATGGGATGACCATGGGCATATTCGGGAAGGCCACACTATTCAGAACCAAGCAATCAGAGGAGGCCTATGAATCCCATGGTCACCCCTTAAGAGCAGAAACTCCCCTCTGAACAATCTTCCAGTGTGAACTGGTATGAGGTCAGGTGACCTCCAGTCTATCACTTCTTGACCACACCTCACATAACCCTGCAAGCTTTAGGGTGAGACCTGGCAGGCTCCTGCTCTCCCACCCCCTCCCTTCCCCAGCCCCCAGAGGCAGCCACTTCAGCTGGCTCCTTTGGTATTTACCTCCACTTTCTTTTTTTTTTTTTTTTAATTGCGGTGGCTTCTCTTGTTGTGGAGCACGGGCTCTAGGTGCACAGGCTTCAGCAGTTGCAGCACGGGGGCTTAGTAGTTGCGACGCATGGGCTCTAGAGTGCTCGGGCTTTAGTAGTTGTGGCACACGGGCATAGCTGTCCCGCAGCATGTGGGATCTTCCCGGACCAGGGCTCAAACCCGCGTCCCCTGCATTGGCAGGTGGATTCTTAACCAATGGTCCACCAGGGAAGTCCCTACCTCCACATTTCCAAATAGTGTTTATTTATCGCTCTTTCTTTCTTTCACTTTTTCTTGATTACCCTCATCTAGTTAATTAACACATGCATCAACTCACATATTTATCTTTTTTGTGTGTGCGAGAACATTTAAGTTCTACTCTCTTAGCACATTTCAATGATACAATACAGGGTTATCAACTACAGTTACCATGTTATACATTAGATCCTCAGATCTTATTCATCTTATAATTGAAGGTTTGTACCCTTTTACCAATTTCTCCCTATTTCCCCCACCTCCCAGCCCCGGCAACCACTTTCTACTTTTTGTTTCTGTAAGTTTGCTTTTTCTGTTTTTGTTATTAGCTTCTACATATAAGTAATACCATGCAGTATTTGTCTTGTGTGTGCCTTATTTCACTTAGCATAGTGTCCTCAAGGTCCATCCATGTTGTCACAAATGGCAGGATTTCCTTCTTCCTCATGGCTGGAAACTATTCATATATATATATGTTTTTATATATAACATTTTCTTTATCCATTCATCAGTTGATTGACACTTAGGTTGTTTCCATGTCTTGGCTATTGTGGATAATGCTGCAATAAACAAGGGAGTACAGATATCTCTTGAGATCCTGTTTTCATTTCTTTTCAATATATACCCAGAAGTGGAATTGCTGGGTCATATGGTAATTCTATTTTTAATTTTTTGAGGAACCACCATACTGTTTTTCATAGTGACTGCACGAATTTACAGTATACAAGAGCTCCCTTTTCTCCACATCCTTGCCAATATTTGATATCTCTTGTCTTTTCGATAGTAGCCACTCCAACAGTTATGAGGTGATATCTCAATCTGGATTTTGATTTGCATTTCCCTGATGATTAGTGACACGTTTTCATGTACCTCTTGGCCATTTGTGTATCTTCTTTTGCAAAAATGTCTATTCAGTTCTTCTGCCCATTTTTTAATCTTTTTCTTTTTCGCTATTGAGTTGTATGAGTTCTTTGTATATTTTGGATATTAACCCCTTATCGGATATATGATTTGGAGATATTTTCTCCCATTCTGTTTCTTTTAATTTTGTTAGTGGTTCCCTTTGCTATGCAGAAGCTTTTTAGTTTGATGTAGGCCCACTTGTTTATTTCTGTTTTCCTTTCCTTCGCTTTTTGTGTCTAATCCAAAAAATGATTGCTACCACTGATGTCAAAGAGACTACCCCATATGTTTTCTTCTAGGAGTTTTGTGGTTTCAGGTCTTATCTTCAAGTCTTTAGTCCATTTTGAGTTGATTTTTGTGTATGGTGAAAGATAGGGGGCCAGTTTCATTCTTTTGCTTGTGACTGTCCAGCTTTCCCAACACCATTTTTTTTTTTTTTTGTGGTACGCGGGCCTCTCACTGTTGTGGCCTCTCCCATTGCAGAGCACAGGCTCCGGACGCGCAGGCTCAGCGGCCATGGCTCACGGGCCCAGCCGCTCCGCGGCATGTGGGATCTTCCCGGACCGGGGCACGAACCTGTGTCCCCTGCATCGGCAGGCAGATTCTCAACCACTGCGCCACCAGGGAAGCCCCCCCAACACCAGTTTTTGAAGAGACTGTCCTTTCCATATACTGTCCGTTGTATATTGCTGGCTCCTTCGCTGTAAATTAATTGACTACATACACATGGGTTTATTTCTGGGCTCTCTACTTTGCTCCATTAATTTATGGTCTGTTTTTATGCTGAATCACTTCTTGATTTTTTCCATTTTAAATGTTACCTATTGACCTCTAACTATGGAAGATGAGGATTTTATTTATTTCACTCTCCTGTCCCCATCCCACATAAGCACCCACTCCATCCTCCCAGTGTACTTTTAGTTGGATCAATATGCAGAATTTGCATTATTAGTACTACGTAATTGCTAGTCCCAGTTGAGCTATGTAGTATACTGTAATATTTTGTGCACCACTTTTTGTTTTCCCTGGAGTTCATAATTGGCTTGCCTTTTAATTTGCTTAGTGTTCTACTCTGTATCAATAATTCAACCTTAAATATTCCAACAGTTCTTCAAATCTAATTTTCATGTATTCACAGGCAGTGGGCATCTCCTTAAAAATCACACTGCATTTTATTACTCAAAGAATTTATAGCTCTCCTGGAGACATGCAGGGCCACCTGCAGTGGTGTTTGGACAGTGTGAATCCCTGTGTTGGGTTAGGGAGAGGGCATAGGCCTCAGCACTGGATAGACGTGAATATGAATTCCACCACTTGTTGGCAGGGTACCCACAATTCTCCTTCCACATCTGTTGAAATGGGAATAATGATGCCTCATCATAGTGTAGTCATGAGAATTAAATAAGTACAATGGAAATGCCTGGAGCACGGAGGGCACACAATAAATGTTGGTTTGCTTACTTGTGGGAAAATCAAGAAAAATAAGGCCAGTGAAAGTACTTCATCTCACTCATAGAGCTTTCTCTCTGTATCCCCAAAGAATTGACCAGGCTCTGCACATTCATCAGGGCTTCTAAGACACTGATACTCCTTTGAAGGAAAATAGCTCAAGCTACTGGAGCTTTGCTCATCAGGCTAATGACCTCCTTTAAAAGAAGGAGCCTCCTTAATCGCAACGTCAATTTTATTTTGAAATATTCTAAACAAAGGCAGAAACTCTATAAGAAAATATTGATAAGATTGATGGCATTAAAAATTAAAAACTTATACACATCTGGGGGAAAAAAGCCCTTGATATAAAAGTAAAGGGCAAGCAACAAATTGGGAAAATATTTGCAACATATAAATCAATCAAGGGAGGGCTGACTTTCCTAAGCACCTGGACCAGTTAGGTCCAGAGACAGTGCTTCAGCCTTCCAGGCTAATGCTTTCTCTGCTATTAAGTCACTCACTCACTCATTCATTCATTCATACATTCATTCATTCAACATAAATGTATTGAGTACCTACCAGATGCCTGGCTTTGGGGTATAATGATATTCAAAAACAGAAATGGCCCCTGCTCTCCTGGAGCGCACAGTCTAGTGGGGTGACAGTTATTCACCAAACAGTCATACTCAGGAGTGTACAACTACAACCCAAGGTAAGTGCTACAAAGGAAAGGAGAGCACGGAGCAGAGGACCCAGTTTAGACTGGGGTGTGTGGGAGCACTTCCTTGGCTGGCGACACTTGAACTGAGAACTGGAGGGTGAATAGGAGTTAAGGTGTGTGTGTGTGTGTGTGTGTGAGAGAGAGAGAGAGAGAGAGAGAGAGAGAGAGAGACAGGCAGACAGACAGAAGGAGGCATCCCAGCTGGGGAAACAGGGTGCCAAAGCCCTGTGGTAGGAGGCCCATGGAACAGTTGAGGAATGGGAAGAAGGCCAGTGTGGCTGGAGCTTGGAGAGTGAGAGGAGGCTGGAGGTTTGGCCAGTGGCTAGACTGTAAGAGGTGCCTTACGGGCCATGGTAAGGACTTAGGATTTTAACCCAAAGAGCGATGGGGAAGCCAACCAAAGGATTCCAAGCTGGGGCTGGAGGAGGCCGGAGGTGGGTACAGGCTGGATTTATATTTGAAAAGATGGCTCTGGCTTTGGAGTGGAGAATGGATGGGAGCGGGTGGGGTGAGGCAGAGTGTTATTGCCACAGGTTAGAAATGATGATGGCTGGGATGATAACATGAGATTGAGTGAGACAGGCAGAGTCAAGAGCTCTTTGGGGGGTAAAACAACACGGCTGCCTTCCATACCTTATCCTTGTGGAACAGGGCAAGACCAAATCAATAAACCTTTATTTTGGGCAGTGCTAACGGGCACAGAGGAGGCCTCAGTCAAGATTGGGGGAATACACAAATCTTTGAAGAAGCAGACCCTGGGTCAGTGGATTTCAGGAAAGGGAGCAATCCCAGCAGGCTGGGGTAGCGTCAGGGTCAAGTATTTTGGGGCTTTGTTCTGACTATGGCCTGGACAGATGGGGATGAACCTAGTACCCCTCACAGAATCTGGCATGAGCTTACGGCTTGGGGCGCCGCTGCCTTTCCGCACCCTGCATAACTACCCACGTTGCTCCCAGGACAGAGGGTGCCAGTCTTATGTTTTTATTTTCTATCTTAAAAAATAAATTGCAATCTTTACAGTGTCACAGAACATGTGCACTTGTGACTTGCTCCACTGTGTGATAAATTCATGGAGTTTTATCTTATTTTTCTTCCGGGAAAACTGGCAGGGGTGGGGTGACCTGTCTCTTCCATTCCCACTCTGGAAATATGGCAAAAATTCTCAGTGGAGTTAGAGTTTGCCAGGCATGGCATCAGGAAAGGCTCCCTGGACAGGACCCTGGGAGTCAGGCAGGAGCTGAGTGGGGCAGAGTCAACCACACCTGGGTCCAAATGGCCTGGTCTGGCTTCCACAGGCCATGACGAGCTAGGGTGAGTCTGAACTGGTCCTAAGCAGGCAGTAGCAAGCTAGAATCACAGTATCAATGGCTAGTGTGAGCTGGTATGAACCAATGTGGACCACTTTCCCAAATCAGTCTACATTGTGTGATGCACGTAAAAGCAAGCACACTGTTTGAATTTACTGGCCTGTTTTGAGACATTTCCAGCTGGTTTGGGTGCCTCCCTACTTTTTAAAATTATTATTGTCCTCTTCTGTGTGTGTGGGGGTGGGGTACGTGTGTGGGTACAACACCTGCCTCATCTGCCTCTAACTACTTCTTGGAAGTTGAGCTCAGATTATTGACCAAACTTAGTTTTATATGCAGGTAAGTGACAGTAGGGTTTCTCCTGGGAGGTTCTCAATCTCGACATCTCCCCCTGCACAGGACAGCTTTAGGATGATGGCAGCCTTTGCCGGCTGTCTCAGGGCTGGCCTGGATGGGGACCTTCCAGGGAGTTAACAGCCAACATGACCCTGGGGAAGAGTCCTTGGGAAACCCCTATCTGCAGAGCAGCAAAGGCTTCTGAGCCAGCTGACAGGGGCTGGTTTTATGAACTGTTCCAGAAAGTGACCCCAGGTCTTTTTCACTCAACCCACTATACCCAGGTGGTGGTGTAGTCTGGAAGATGTATCATCTGGAGCAGTCTGGACAAGGCAGTGTGTGGATACCAGGGTCTGTGCTCTGTATCCTATAGACAGGCAGGGTTTATGACATGCAGCTTGCCCAACTCCTAAAAGGTGCAGCGGGGGATGAATTTTGAGGAAAGGTCTTCCTTCTACCAGAGCAGAGCCCAATTTCTTAGAGGCATTCACACATAATTTTGGCCTGTATTCTTACAGAAATGTCCCTGCGTGATCTGACTCCCGACCTGGTCTCCAGCCCCAGCCTCCTGGCCCTGTGTGCCCCTCCCCTCCCACAGCATCAGCACATGCCGATCGCTGCCTGAGATGTGGCCTCCTCCCTCCACCACCCTTTGCCAGCGTAGCCCCACCATTCTTCAGCTCACAACTCAAGCACCACTTGCTTCCTCTGGAAGCTTCATTTGTAGTATATGTTCTTATGCTCTTAGAATACTCCTTGTCATGGTTTATGGTCATGTATTTCTATGAGTAAATGATTATCTTATAAATATCTGATATATAGCACCATAGACTTTATCTTTTAGCATATCCTACAAGATAATATCCTCTACTAGAGGGGTTCTCAACCTTAGCACTGTTAACATGTGGAGCTGGAGAATTCTTTGTTGTGGCGACTGTCCTCTGCATTGCAGCCCGCTTAGCAGCATTCCAGCCTATATCCACTAGATGCCAGTAGCACTCCTTAGTTGGAACAACCGAAATGTCTCCAGACATCGACAAATGTCCCCCAAGGGGCAAAACAGCTCCTGGTTGAAAACCACTGACCCAGAACAAATGTTTTTAAGAAGTTTGACATTTCAAAGGCAGGCTTCCTGAGACCCCCCTGCAAAGCACTGGTTTCTTTCTGACCAGCCCCATCCAACAGAAAGATAATGTGAGCCACGTATGTAACGTATAAATGTTCTAGTAGCTGCATTAGAAGCAAGTAAAAGAAAAAACGGGTGAAATGAATTCTAATCCATATTTTATTTAACCCAATATATCCAAAGTATTGTCACTTCAGCAGGTGACCAATGTAAATAATCATTGAGATATTTTACATTCTTTTTTTCAAGTCATCAAAATCTAGTGTGTATTTTTCTCAGTTTGGATTAATCACACGTCGAGTGCTCGCTCAATAGCCAAGTGTGGCCAGCATTTTAGACAGGAGTGGGAGAGGAGACCCAAGCTCTCTTAGAGAGCCTGGCCCAGCCCACCCCTTGCATCGTCACCGGGCTGTACTGCTACCCCTGAGCAGAGCCATGCACAGTCCTCCTTTGCCCACTGGGGCCCACAGGTGACAGCCCATTCCGAGCACCCCATGGAGGGGTTCTGACTACACTCTAGAGGGCCAGCCTGCCCAGGAAAGTCATCCAAATGCCTGCAGAGTACTAATGAGATGGGTGTGTGCCCGTGAGCTCACAAGAGCCTGGAGGGTTCCTGCCTCAAATACACAAACACTTGGGTGAGGCAAGCACTGTTTCCAAGCTCCCCAGGCAGAAGCTCCACCCACCTCCAAACCACCCTCCTCGTGCTCCTTGCTCACAAGGGAGGCTCAGCCCTCCACAAACACTGGCCACATGGAAGGACACATTCTATTTTCTTAAAACACAGATGTTCTCATCTAAAATGACACTTGCACTGGCCAAGAAGTTGCTGTCCAGGGAGATGCTGTCCCTAGCCCCAAGACTTGTCCTGAGGCCCCAGGCCATTCTGTAGGGCCACGGCCTGGGTGGGGCGCTAGCCCAGGGCTGCAGGATCACCCCTGCAAGGCACTCCCGACTCGCATCTCTTACTTATCTCTAGACACTCCCAACACCCACAACTCCAGGCCCTTCTGCCTCCTGGGAGTTCTCCCGGGGGGAGCCCCTGCCTGCCTGAGGGGTTGCTTCCTGCAGCCCAGTGGCAGCCCCTGCAGGCTCTGCAGAGCAGCCTCCCAGGTAGCCAGCATGAAGACCTTCACTGGGACCTGGCTGCCTGGAGAAGCCAGGGCATTGCCCTTCCCAGTGAGGGCTACTTTTGTCTTGGCAGCTAGGGCAAATCTTGAGCATTCAGGATTTCCCTTTTAGTAGAAAACTAAAGTTTTACCAGAGTTGTCACCCGGTCACTTTGGGCAAGCCAGAGACTCTGTAAAACATGGCATGCGGGGTGAAGCCTGCACACCCACTGGGGCAATAAGCTGGCCATCGCCCTTTGGCAGTCTCAGGTGTGACCCCCACAGACCCCAGGAGCATCCCTAGAGAGGGCTGTCAGTCATCCAGATGCCTCCAGAACGCCTGCCCCATCTGACCCCAGCGTGGCAGCCAGCTGAGTATCCACGCCCATCGGCCAACAGACGCACGCACACTGTGTCCTGATCCGCCTCAGGAAGTTGGACTTACCCCTCCTGGCTTGCCTGATCTTTGGGCTCAGCATGTTCCTGCCGCCTCCTGGACGGAATTGCTGGGCCGATCAAGCTGTCATCCACTTCCCTTTTCTCTTCCTCTGGCCCAGTTGCCCCTCATGCCCCGCTCGGGCCCCCATGGCCACTGGCGTCACCAGCGAGGCTCCCTCGGCTGCCTTTCCTGGCTCCGGACCGACGGCTTGCCTCGGACTATGGAAACCTCAATGCATTATTTTTCCACCTCAGAATTAATTCCCACCCAAGCGAACCATTAAGAGGCTCAGTAACCGTTGCTGGTCAATCACCGGGCCAGGGCGGGAAGGCCTGACTGTCCCTCCGCCTGGCCGGGGCGCACGCGGCACAGCCCATCCCAGAGCGGAGCTGGCGGCCGGTCGGGGCGGAGGCGAGAGGAGGGCGGGGCGGGAGGAGCTGGGCGGAGCGCGCGGTCCCAGCTGGTCCGATGGCCCCAGAGGGCGGGCGGGCTCCGAGCTCGGATCCGCCCTCTGCGCGGGGAGGGCCTGTCGGGGATGCGCGCCACTGGCTGGAGCCACCAAGAGGCCGCTGGAAATGCAGGGCATCTGGCCGCCCGGGTCCCGCACGCTCTGCCAAGGCCCCGGGGGTTGGGCAGGGGGTGGCCGAGGCCCGGGGGGGCCCAGGATCCCTCCAGGGTCCGTCCACTGGGGACATGCTCTGCCTGATGTTTCCTGCCAGGAGGGCCCAGGAGGCCGTCTATGACAGTTCCAACTGTGGACAGGCAGGTGTGTCTTAGAAGGAGCGTGCCGCTTTGGCACATTCAGAGCCTCAGGGGACTGGTCCAGCAAAGCGGGTTAGGGATGTTAATTTTTTGCCACCTTAATAAGGTGAAAGGAATAAGAATGCGGTGAAGCACTTAGTTCAGGGCCTGCACATCGTAAGTAGGATCTCCAAAACTGTTCACTGGGTAGTGAAATCTCTGCTGACTGCCATGTTTCTGTTTAATACTAGTACAGTTCTAAAGAGTGTACGGTGGGGACTTCTGGGAGGTTCAGACTCAAGATCCTAAAAATCGCCCAAGAAATGCAATCACAGTAACCGTTCTCATTTCTTAGGTGCCTACTACCTGTCCCTGAGGTTGGTGTTTTATATTCAGTATCTCATTTAATTCTCAAATTCCCTGAGGCAGGGGAGCCTTTATCATGGCTTTTCAGATGAAGAAAATAAGGCACAGAAATGTTAAATATCTTGCCCAGAGTCACACAATCCTGTCAGGGCTGGGACCTGAACCCAGGCTGTCTCTACATCTTATGCTTCTCTGTGATGCCAGTCTAAGTACCCCAATTCCAACCACTTCCTGTGAACGTTCCCAGCTTGAGAGCCCTCAATGAACTTGCTAGATGGTGAGGACCAGACTTTGTGCCCCTGAAATCACCCCACGTGCCCTGTTAGGCATTTGCGCCTGGGGCTGGGTTCTTTGGGCCTGGGTGCTGTGTGATCCTCTTAATAGGTGGAAGATGAGGGATTTGAACAGGGACCTCTCTGCTTTGAACGGCCATGCTCCCACCCTAATCCTCATAGTGCCGCTATGTCCACTGGTCCCCAAATGGCGGATTGACGTGTAATCAACTCTAGTAGCTGGAAGGGAAGTGGGTCCAGAGGCTGAGGGGTCCACTGCAGCTGTCCGTGGACAGGATCTGGACTGCGGAGAGGAGGGGAGGATGGGAGAGGTTAAGGACTCACCAGGATGTGGTAGGTCAAATCGCCAGGGTGAAGGGAGAGAGCAGAATCCCTGGAGACAAAGCTGTCTTACTTAGCATCCAGTCACTTACCCTGGCCCTCAGCTACTCCTCAGAAGGGATGAGTAAGTATAAGTAAGTTTGCTATAACATTTAAGGCCTTTTATGGTACTGGCCATGGTTTCCTCTGTGACCTCTCTTGCTAATGCTACACACAACCATATGCATGTACAGCCCCTGCTCCTGTGTGCTCCCAGTTCCTTCTCTCTGGAGTGTGTGTTTCAGCCACAGAAGTCTGATCATTCTAAGCAAGTCTCGCATGAAACTGTCCTGATTCTACCTCCAGAAGGAGAGCCAGTAAGCACTTCCTCAGGGCTCTTATCTGTGTCCCTCAGACTGCCCAGTGCCCCTCCTGCACGCCCAGCCCTGAGCCTCAGGTTGGACTCAGACCAGGAACCCCATGAGGAATATTGGCTTGACGGGCAGATTCGAGAAACACCACTGAAATGACAGAATCGCCCTCCTGTTTTTGGGGGGCCCAGGTAAAGGTCAGATCAGGCTGGGACAGAGGCCATCTAGCAGGAGAGGAGAGATACAGAGCTGGAAAACCTCATGTCACATCAGGGTCACAGAGGGAGGTCCCGTGGCCATTGACAATGTCTTGAGCAATCACGAAGGCCTGTGAGTAATGCAGCCTGGACCACTTCCAAGCCAGAGGCAGGAAAAATACCCTGAAGACTTAGTTTGGGTCCACTCACGCTTGTTTTGGTTAAGAAACCACTCCCGGGAGCTTCTTCTGTGCAGCTGTTTCCCTGATGATATTTACCTGCTGAGCTTACCCACCTGCTTTTCCGGGGATCAGCATTGGAAATGGGCAAAACCACAGAGGCTCTAAGCTCAAGCCCAGAGTAAAGCTTGGAAAAGGGCAGGAGCTAATCTGAACTCTGCACCAGAGAACGGTGGGGGGCATGGGACGGGGGCAAGCTAGCTCTTTCCTTCTCTATGCCCTCAGACCACGTTCCCAGTACTTCTCTAGATGAAGGGATCCATGGGTTCCAGCTGGAAGGGACATGAGCACCCCCTCCTTCCTGAAGTTTACAAACACTGCACCACAGCGCTCTGTTCCTTCCAGCTCCCTCTGAGGCCACCAGGAGGGAGGGTGGGGTGAGGACAAGGGCAGGGCAAGGGAATCTGCTGAACATGGTGGCCTCCTGAGTAAGCTTTTATTTGAAGGAATTGCCCCACTCCTCTTACACAGGCAGGAATCCGAAGCCAAGGAGGGGAAATACGGGCCTCACTTAGGAGTAGAGACAGAGAGATGGCCCCCTTTCCCACTGCCCTTACAGCACTGTACCTCCCGGCCGTGGTCCTGGGTCCCCCTTTGCTGGTTCCCTGCCCTGCATCATTTCTGCATTTTCTAAGGGCTCCTCTGGGCCAGGCACCTCTGGGCACTGAAAGACAAGTGGAGAAGATTGGGAGGGCAGAACTTTCCAGAAGGCATTTGCAGAAATGCACACTTCTTGGTGGGATGGTTCACTCACCAACATCATTGGCCCAGAGCCAGGATGGCTTCAGATCGGTGGTTCTCAACCTTGGCTACACACCAGGGAGCTCTGAAAGCTAACTTCTGTTTCACCCCTGTCAGCTCCGATTTAACTCGTCTGGACGTTGGTCCTTGGGAGGTGTAAAAGCTCCTCCAGTGATCCCATGTGTGGCCAGGGTTGAGAACCACTACTTTATTAGGTAATTTCATATCCTTGAGCCTGGAGCCACCAGAAGCAGTCTTTGCCTGCTCTTGCCTCGAGGGAGGCTTCTTCTGAGGGAGGTACACATTTGCCAATCAGTCTCCCAAATAGAAAGTGGAAAGGGGCCTATATCTCAAGGCTCAACATGAAACAGCTCCATGAGAGCTACAGGTACTGTTGTACAGGTTGTGCACTGCACAAAGGTATCCAATAGGAGGGGGAATAGGGCTGGGTTTGGGCTCTGCTGGCAAAGGCATGTGTTCTAGCATGGTGAGAGAGATCTGCCACCAGAAGGGCAAGCCTTTCTCTAATTTATACCAAGATGCCATACAGATATCAGAGCCCTGAGTCTGAGATGCCTGCTCAGTGGTCACCAGCACCAATGTCCCCTGACTCCCTGCTTACGGCACTCTCAGTCTCTGTTGCCAGGCAGCTGAAGCTCTAGCTCCCTAGCACACCACTTTTGTCCATCCCACTGGTGTGCTGGACCAGCCAGCTGGTCCCAATAGCCCTGAGAGCTGATTGTTAAATTTTTAGGAATGTTGTAATTTTAACACAGACATCATTAGAAATTAAATTATGTAAACTTACAATTAAATAAACTGTATTAGAAACAAAGGTAATACATACTCAACAGACATGACTTTCTAATTACTTACTACATTTTCCTGTTGTCTACATTTTTAGGATTATTTCTCTCTATCCTATCTGTATGGTGCAAATACTATTATGATTGTTGATTTTTATGTCATCTTGACTGGGCCACAGGGTGCCCAGACATTTGGTCAAGTATTATTCTGGGTGTGTCTGTGAGGGTGTTCCTGGACAAAACTAACATTTGAATCAGTAGATGGAATAAAGCACATTGCCCTTCCTGAGGTGTCTGGGCCTCATCCAGTCAGCTGGGGGCCTGATTAGAACAGAAAGGCTGACCCTCCCTTGAGTAGAAGGGAACTCCTCCTCCTGAATGCCTTGAGCTGGGACACTGGTTTTTTTCCTGCCTTCGAACTAGAACTACATCGGCTCTCCTGGGTCTCCAGCTTGCCAACTACAGATCTTGGGACTTCTCAGCCTCCATAATTATGTGAGCCAATTCCTTGCTATAAATCTCTTGATATATACAGACAGTTCCTGACTTATGATGGTTCAACTTAGGATTTTTCGACTTTATGATAGTGTGAAAGCAATACACTTTCAGTAGAAACTGTACTTCAAATTTTTGAACTTTTATCTTTTCCTGGGCTAGCCACATGCCAGATGATACTCTCTCATGATGTTGGGCAGTGGCAGTGAGCCACAGCTCCCGGTCAGCCAGGCGATCATGGCCAGGAACTTACAACAGATACACTTACAACCATTCTAGACCCCTATAACCATTCTGTTTTTTCACTTTCAGTACAGTGTTCAATAAATTACATGAGATGTTCAACGCTTTGTTGTAAAAGAGAATTTGTGTCAGATGATTTTTGCCCAACTAATGCACATGTTCTGAGCATGTTTAAGGTAGGCTAGGCTAAGCGAAGATGTTCAGTAGATTAGGTGTATGAAATGCATTTTTGACTTAACGATGGGTTTACTGGGACATAACTCCATTGTAAGTTGGGGAAGATCACTGTATATACATATAATCAAGCGATATATATATCCTTGAGATACATATATATATATCTTTGATTGGTTCTGTTTCTCTGAAGAACCCTAATTCAACTATGTACTGGGCTGCTACTATACATCTCTTCCCAGCTCCTTGTTCACTGATCATGCTGGTATGCTGGAAGTTTGAAGCTGATGGAGGTGGGAATATTTATAATATACCAAGTAAATCAGCAAATGCTATCAATGGTGAAAAGAAAATAAAAAGTGGAGTTGGTATTGCTATGAGAGGTCTCTAAAATGAAGCCTGGAGGCCGTTGAGGAAGTGTGGCTTACCCATGTCTCAGCCCAGATGGAATCTGATCTTTTAACTACATATTGTCCTAACGAAGACATCCAGAACACCTGCTAGAACCCCGAGATACTTATCAGACCCTTACCCTAGAATAATTCATGACAGCCTATTCCTTAAGGACAAATATTTCTCTTCCTGTGCAGAGTATAGCCTTGTGGCTTTTACCTTTATAAGCCCCTGACTCTTTCTCTTCCCCGGAACCCTGTTTGGAATCTGTCTCCCAAAGTGCAATTCATAAGACCCCCAAATAAAGCTCTTTGTTCTCTGCAGCCTCGATATTGATTACAGTTTGACATAACCAGGACTTCCATTTTGTTTCCTTCCAGAAAGCCAGTTGTTAGGCAGTTGCCAGCATGCCTCCGGTCGTCCCCTATGAGGTTTGCTCTGTGTGCTCCAGTCACTGTCGACTCCCTGCTGTGGGCAGAGGATGTTTACTCTCCACCCAAACTTGTTCTCCCCGTCCTCCTGGGCACACCTAGATGCTCCACATTTCCCAGCCGCCTTGCAGTTTGGTGTGGCTGGGCCCCGGCATTGTTCATCAGCAGACATCTTGTGGCCATTTCTAGACGTGGCCCACAAAACTCCTCCCCTCCACAATCCTCCACGTTTGCCTTCCTTTTCTGGGGCCACCTTGGAAGCCCTGTGTAAAAGAGGGCAGAGGCCCCGCAGTCTGGGTCCCTGAATGATTGAGTGAGCCCAGCCTCTACTGTCAACCAGAAACATCTCAGATGGTTGCGAGAAGAAGGACCTACTTGGTCCTCTTTGTTCCTACACCCGACCTTCCCACCAGATATACGCGTTGCCTGCCTTTCTTCACTTCCTTTGATGCAGCCTTTTGGACCCTGTTTCAGTGTCACCTTCCTGCTCGGAGCCCTAGAGTTAGAGTTTACCACCTTTAATGTCTCCCTCGTCACCCAGGCCTGAGGACACACGAAACTTCTAAAAGCGCTCCTGCCAGACCCTAAGACTTTACCCATAACTTAGATATATAACGTTTAAATTACCCATATTTACTACCTAGAATTTAAAAATTAACCCATATTTTAAATATTATAGCCTATAATTGAAATATAAACTATAAACAAAACTTATAGTATGCTGACTTTAAAATATTCTTTCTAGATTTTTTTCTTTTTTTTAAACTTTTTATTTTATATCGGAGTATAGTTGATTAACAATGTTGTGTTAGTTTCAGGTGTACAACAAAGTGATTCAGTTATACCTATACATGTGTCTATTCTTTAACTGCAAAATTGTGTCAGATTATCAAAGGTGAACCTTTCTCCCACTCTGGTGGCCTTGCCTTGCTGGTACTCTGAGCACAGCCGTGGTTTCACCTCTGGGCACTCGGGTCCTGCAAGTTGCTGTGTCCCTGAGGGAAGAGGGCAGGGCCTCAGTCCTGTTGCCTTTGGCCTGAAGTCTGTCTCTGTCCTTTGGCTCAATGCCCCCTCCAGATGTGTAGCTTGGCTTTTAATTTCAGTCTTGTCCACACACTGCAGTCTATGGTACACCCTCTTACACATAGCCCAGGCCCCCAGAAGGGGTCTAGAGCCCTGGACTCTTACTTTTCTGGGTCTTTGGTGTCCTGGGATCCTGGGCAGAGAGTCAGCAGAACAAAGATGCAGAACCTAGGGTTGGGCCCTGGAAAACCACCAGACACACTGGGCCAGCAAGAGGTTCAGACCAGAATTCGGAGGCTTTGCTTGGAAAGCCCCCTACTTGTGACCTGTAGCCTCAGGCATGTTTCCTTGAGTCCTGCAGCCCTGGCCTCGGGGGAGAGGTGGCTTAGGCGTAACTAGGCGAGCTGGTTCAGACACCATAACCTTTGGTTTGAACCTCCACTATACCACTTGTCACCCATCACCTTTCACTTTGCAACAGCTAATGTCCAGACAGCTGGTGTCCAGGGGGCTTA